>NC_091286.1:336821051-337460666 GCF_032444005.1 Ranitomeya imitator
GTCAGATGTAAGCTCTCCTTGATCAAACTATGGCTCAGCTCCAAGACCTTTATTTAATCCGAACATAGATTTATATAACCACTGCAAAAGGGCTCGGTTAGCTCTAATGTGGGAGTGATCGGATGTATTCCATTGGAAGTCATCAAGCTGGGTTGGTCCATGAGGTCATCATGGTGGTTGTCATCGTGGATGGATCCATGAGGTCATCAGGGTGGGCGTCATCTTGGATACTAGAGCATGGTATGTGTTGAAACAGGAAATGGCAGTCATCTTTAGTGCACATGGAAAGAAAAATCCAGCTCCAGGAATAAAAAGTATCAAAAATTAATTTAAATATGATAAAATATGGAAAACTGCTGACAAGTGAAAAATTACATCATTTGGATGGAAGCTATCATGTAGTCGCAGGACGCATTTCGATCACAAACGGCGCTCTTAGGCTGGTTTCACATTTGCGTTGTTTGCTGCAGCGTTTGTACCGCATATAAATGCATGCGTCGTGTATTCCTATATTTAACATTAAAAACGCATGCGTTTTTTTGTTCGCGTTTTACCGCATTTGACGAAGCATGCGTCGTTTCGATGCTTGTGTCTTGGCGTGGAAATGCAACATGTAGTAATTTCTAGAGGTGTCTATTTGCCGCAAGGAAACGCATGCCTTCGACTGCGCAAGGTTTGCGTCAAAAAATCTTATTGCTGTCTAAGTAAACGCATGCGTTTTTAAGCACATGCGTTTGGTTGCGTTTTTGAACGCAAGCGTTTCAATTAAGATAACCATGTCTAGACACTGATAAGCCACCCCCAACCATCAAGGTGATAAAAGGGAGGGTGTGGACAGTTGCAGGTCACTTCTCACCAGACTCTGAAGCTGAAGAGACACGGACAGGCCACATCTTGGAGGACAACACCCTGAACAATGTGAGTATATCCTAGCCAATGCCTTTATTTTCTATTTTCTGTCTCTACATGTCCTAATTTCTGCCATTTCTTTCTTTCTACATGCATCAGAATGTCTTCTTCGGATTCTTCATCTGGTGAGGAGTTTCAGCCACGACAGTCGGAAGTGGAGCATATCAGTGAGGTGAGTATTTGCCTCGTCAGATTGGTATGTATTCACTGTCACATCGACACGTGACAATTTGTTTTTTCTTTTTTTTAGAGCTCTTCTACTGAGGCACAGACAGGGCAGGAGCAGCGGAGTCAAGGTCTGGTGGAAAGATGGCAGCGGGTACGTATACAAGGCTGACTGTCCTCAGCGTAATATTCTTGAATCTTCCTTTCTTTCCACTTGTATTTCTAAACTTTTTCCTTCTGGAATCCTTTTGTATCTTGACTTTCCTATTCATGCCATTTCTCAGCATCTTTTTTCTTTCTTTTCCTTATGTAATTGAGCAAACTGTAACTTTCATTAATTTTTAGGTTTCACAACAGGACGATAACCTGATAGACAATGACCTACTCATCACCCTGTTCCAGGAGCGAGTCCCATTCACTGCACTCGAACAACACCATGATTCAGCGGTTATGGAATGAGGTGGCCCAAGCGATGTGGGATGGCTGGGACAACGCCACGACACGGGTCCGAAGTGCATTTGGTAAGTATTGCACTGCAGTGTGAAGCAGCAGAGACCTTGGCCGTGCTCACTCGACTGTGTGTGATGAAAGAAACTCTCCGGAGTTTCTCTCATCACACACAGTTGTCTGAGCACGGCAAAAAGTCCATTTTCTGACCATAATGTTTTTTTTTTTTTTAACAGTGGACAAAGTAAAAACACGTTGGCATTCGATGAAGGACCGCTTCAACAAGGACCTGCATCAAGAGAGTCATGTTCCCAGTGGTTCAGGAGCAAGGATCCGAACCTACAAATACCATCGCGTTCTGTTATTTTTAAGACCGGTCCTTGCCCAGAGAACGTAAGTATTGATCACATGCTTTAGGTTGTATTGTATTGCCATAATCTGTATCTTTAAATTCCACAGGATTTTGCATCTGGTAAATTTTTGAAAATAATTTTATTTTTCCTTTTTTCACAGCACATACAGCACGACTGTTGGCCCAGGTTCTGGAGCGGTCCTTCATCCAACAGCCACGGACCCGTCCCAGCCATCCAGCAGCGCAGCATCAAGTGGGCCTTCCACACTAACTGGAGACCATGGAGCTGGTCCATCAGGTCTTCCCCTTTCGCAGTCCTCTTCCACTGCCCCCTTTTTTTTGGGCTCATCCCGGCAGCGGCAGAGGGCTTCGGACAGGTCACTCATGCCCGAGTTTTTGCACTTGAGCTCGGTTTTACACGAAGCAATCAAGGCTTTAGGTGACTGAATGGATGTTTCACATAACCTCTTGAATGCACGCATCCAGGAGATCACCAAAAGCCTTGATCAAGTGAAAGCCAACCTCCAGAGGCCAGCTCATCATTTTTTTAACCAAATTGAGCAGGGCATGTCGGAACACCTTACTCCTGATCTCCAGCTGAGTGTCATGCAGGCCTGCAATGCTGCTTACGTGAAGGCTATGCAGCAGAGTCGGTATTTCCAGCAGACAGTGGCGGCATATGCAACTGTGCCTTCACTGTCACGATTAACCTCAATGCCGACTTCTGCTGCATACCACTGCATGGCCACATCAATTCCTTCCACAGGCGGACTCCACTACAGCGCCAGCACCATGACGAGTGCAGTTGGACATCCCACCGCCACCACCGTGACAACCGCTGCTCCTGCTTGGACCTCCTCCACTGACACCACGATGCAGCAGGACCCTGGCATGGCTTTCCGTACCACCACCACGATGCAGCAGGACCCTGGCATGGCTTTCCATACCGCCACCACCACGATGCAGCAGGACCCTGGCATGGCTTTCCGTACCGCCGCCACCATGATGCAGCAGGACCATGGCATGGCTTTCCGTACCACCCCCACCACGATGCAGCAGGACCCTGGCATGGCTTTCCGTACCGCCCCCACCACGATGCAGCAGGACCCTGGCATGGCCTTCCGCTCTACAAGCGCCATGGTCTCTGGCATGGCTGCATGCTCAACGAGCACTATGGACTCTGGCATGGCTTCACACTCTACGAGCACTATGGACTCTGACACAGTGCAGCCGGACCCTGACAGGTCACCCGACACAACGCCACAGCAAATGAGCCCACCAAGACATCCCCAACCAGGCAAACCCCAAAAAAACGCAGAAAAAAAAAACAGAGGACTCTTAGCATTCCTCCCTTTCACCTACCAGTGTGTCTGTAATGTCAGCTTTGTCTCACCCTTCCAGTGCGTCTCAAGCCTCTCATGTGTCAAGCCCCATCCCCGAACTTCCAGACCCTTCTAGTTTCATTGCCCCTTCTCCTGCCACCTCTGCATCGTCCACGGTTAGCCAGGTCTCAGTTCTTCACACCCCCCGTTTACATCACTCTACCCCAAGCCGGCGCAGTAAAAAATAATTTTTTTCAGTTGTTAACAAAATAAAGAAAGTTTGATTTGCCACAATTATGTTTGGTTTATTGTGTCTATCGCCACCGGCAACACACACCGTGCGCCAAGAAATGTCGCCACACACTTACTTTTTGGGCCACATCATATCTCCAGTAGTTAAAAATAAAAAGACTGCAGCTTTGTGTGTCTTTAGTGTACAGATATGAGGTGGGCCTTAAAATATTACATGTATCTCCATAATCTCTTTTTGACTGTGCCTAGTGTGACAGTCTGAAGAGAAAATGGTGGAAATACAGTGCAGACCTCTACTGAACAGGTCAGGTGTCAAAAAAACTCATTAGTTATGACATCTGACCTGTTGAGTAGAGAACTGCCTCTTCTTTCACAACAGGACGATAACCTGATAGACAATGACCTACTCATCACCCTGTTCCAGGAGCGAGTCCCGTTCACTGCACTCGAACAACACCATGATTCAGCGGTTATGGAATGAGGTGGCCCAAGCGATGTGGGATGGCTGGGACAACGCCACGAAACGGGTCCGAAGTGCATTTGGTAAGTATTGCACTGCAGTGTGAAGCAGCAGAGACCTTGGCCGTGCTCACTCGACTGTGTGTGATGAAAGAAACTCTCCGGAGTTTCTCTCATCACACACAGTTGTCTGAGCACGGCAAAAAGTCCATTTTCTGACCATAATGTTTTTTTTTTTTTTAACAGTGGACAAAGTAAAAACACGTTGGCATTCGATGAAGGACCGCTTCAACAAGGACCTGCATCAAGAGAGTCATGTTCCCAGTGGTTCAGGAGCAAGGATCCGAACCTACAAATACCATCGCGTTCTGTTATTTTTAAGACCGGTCCTTGCCCAGAGAACGTAAGTATTGATCACATGCTTTAGGTTGTATTGTATTGCCATAATCTGTATCTTTAAATTCCACAGGATTTTGTGTCTGGTAAATTTTTGAAAATAATTTTATTTTTCCTTTTTTCACAGCACATACAGCACGACTGTTGGCCCAGGTTCTGGAGCGGTCCTTCATCCAACAGCCACGGACCCGTCCCAGCCATCCAGCAGCGCAGCATCAAGTGGGCCTTCCACACTAACTGGAGACCATGGAGCTGGTCCATCAGGTCTTCCCCTTTCGCAGTCCTCTTCCACTGCCCCCTTTTTTTTGGGCTCATCCCGGCAGCTGACAGGGATTCAAGCTTCAGGAGGCTAATTTGCATATTCCAGGTGCCTTCTGGGAGAAGCGAAGTCTCCCTAAGCTAGAAGATCGTTGGGTACAGCCGGGACCAGCTGCTTCGAAAGCATCACCAAACCAGGGATTCAAGCTTCAGGAGGCTAATTTGCATATTCCAGGTGCCTTCTGGGAGAAGCGAAGTCTCCCTAAGCTAGAAGATCGTTGGGTACAGCCGGGACCAGCTGCTTGGAAAGAATCACCAAACCAGGGATTCAAGCTTGAGGAGGCTAATTTGCATATTTCAGGTGCCTTCTGGGAAAAGCGAAGAGTCTCCCTAAGCTAGAAGATCGTTGGGTACAGCCGGGACCAGCTGCTTCGAAAGCATCACCAAACCTTTTTTTTGCCTGTAGGACATTATTGCAAGAGAGCTTGGCTGAGTAGATTACACAAGAAGGAAAACACACAGCAAGTCAGCAGGATCTAGGAGCAACATGGCAGATGTGACAACCTACATGGTGAGCTGCAGCATGTGCTACATGTTCACAGATCGACCAGAAGAAGAATCCAATTTCACCTGTCAGAAGTGTAGACTAGTGGCCCTTTTAGAAGAAAAGGTGCGGGGTCTGGAAGAAAGAATAGCAACTTTGAAACTCATCAAAGAGAATGAAGACTTTCTAGACAGAACAGAAGCATCTCTACTGGTCACAGAAGGTGCAAAAAGTGTCAGAGAACCTCCAAAAGCAGATGAGTGGAAGCATGTGACCAAAAGAAGCAAGAAGACCATGGAGAAATCACCAACCACACAACTGAAGAACCGATATCAAATCTTTGTAGAGGATGAAGATGGCACACCTAAGAATGAAGCAATACCAGCAAGCAAAAAAGAAAAGGGCACACAGCAACAAGTGACAGCAAAAAGTACAGCCAAGAAGCAACGAAGAGTGGTGGTGGTGGGAGACTCACTACTGAGAGGCACCGAAGCAGCCATCTGCAGACCGGACATAACTGCAAGAGAAGTATGCTGCCTTCCAGGTGCGATGATCAAGGATGTGACCGATAGGATACCAAAGCTCTTCAGCTCCAAGGACGTCCACCCATTTCTTCTGATACATGTTGGCACCAATGACACGGCAAGGAAGGACCTACCGACAATCTGCAAGGACTTTGAAGAGTTGGGGAAGAAAGTAAAGGAACTGGATGCACAGGTAGTTTTTTCTTCTATCCTTCCAGTAGACGGGCATGGCACCAGGAGATGGAACAGGATCCTTGATGCAAACAACTGGCTAAGACGATGGTGCAGACAACAAGGATTTGGATTCCTGGACCACGGTGTGAATTACTGGTATGATGGACTCCTCGCCAGAGACGGACTACACCTCAACAAACCTGGGAAACACACATTCGCCAGAAGACTCGCTACACTCATCAGGAGGGCGTTAAACTAGAAGAAGAGGGGACGGGAAGAAAAACATTAGACTTGAACAAAGACGACCCAGGAAAACATACTCAGAAGGGAGGTAAGAACATTTCTAAAACAATCCACAGTGAGGAGATTGGAACAAAACAAAATCCTCTAAACTGCATGCTCGCAAACGCCAGAAGCCTGACAAACAAGATGGAAGAACTAGAAGCAGAAATATCTACAGGTAACTTTGACATAGTGGGAATAACCGAGACATGGTTAGATGAAAGCTATGACTGGGCAGTTAACTTACAGGGTTACAGTCTGTTTAGAAAGGATCGTAAAAATCGGAGAGGAGGAGGGGTTTGTCTCTATGTAAAGTCTTGTCTAAAGTCCACTTTAAGGGAGGATATTAGCGAAGGGAATGAGGATGTCGAGTCCATATGGGTTGAAATTCATGGAGGGAAAAATGGTAACAAAATTCTCATTGGGGTCTGTTACAAACCCCCAAATATAACAGAAAGCATGGAAAGTCTACTTCTAAAGCAGATAGATGAAGCTGCAACCCATAATGAGGTCCTGGTTATGGGGGACTTTAACTACCCGGATATTAACTGGGAAACAGAAACCTGTGAAACCCATAAAGGCAACAGGTTTCTGCTAATAACCAAGAAAAATTATCTTTCACAATTGGTGCAGAATCCAACCAGAGGAGCAGCACTTTTAGACCTAATACTATCTAATAGACCTGACAGAATAACAAATCTGCAGGTGGTTGGGCATTTAGGAAATAGCGACCACAATATTGTGCAGTTTCACCTGTCTTTCACTAGGGGGACTTGTCAGGGAGTCACAAAAACATTGAACTTTAGGAAGGCAAAGTTGGAACAGCTTAGAGATGCCCTTAATCTGGTAGACTGGGACAATATCCTCAGAAATGAGAATACAGATAATAAATGGGAAATGTTTAAGAACATCCTAAATAGGCAGTGTAAGCGGTTTATACCTTGTGGGAATAAAAGGACTAGAAATAGGAAAAACCCAATGTGGCTAAACAAAGAAGTAAGACAGGCAATTAACAGTAAAAAGAAAGCATTTGCACTACTAAAGCAGGATGGCACCATTGAAGCTCTAAAAAACTATAGGGAGAAAAATACTTTATCTAAAAAACTAATTAAAGCTGCCAAAAAGGAAACAGAGAAGCACATTGCTAAGGAGAGTAAAACTAATCCCAAACTGTTCTTCAACTATATCAATAGTAAAAGAATAAAAACTGAAAATGTAGGCCCCTTAAAAAATAGTGAGGAAAGAATGGTTGTAGATGACGAGGAAAAAGCTAACATATTAAACACCTTCTTCTCCACGGTATTCACGGTGGAAAATGAAATGCTAGGTGAAATCCCAAGAAACAATGAAAACCCTATATTAAGGGTCACCAATCTAACCCAAGAAGAGGTGCGAAACCGGCTAAATAAGATTAAAATAGATAAATCTCCGGGTCCGGATGGCATACACCCACGAGTACTAAGAGAACTAAGTAATGTAATAGATAAACCATTATTTCTTATTTTTAGTGACTCTATAGCGACAGGGTCTGTTCCGCAGGACTGGCGCATAGCAAATGTGGTGCCAATATTCAAAAAGGGCTCTAAAAGTGAACCTGGAAATTATAGGCCAGTAAGTCTAACCTCTATTGTTGGTAAAATATTTGAAGGGTTTCTGAGGGATGTTATTCTGGATTATCTCAATGAGAATAACTGTTTAACTCCATATCAGCATGGGTTTATGAGAAATCGCTCCTGTCAAACCAATCTAATCAGTTTTTATGAAGAGGTAAGCTATAGACTGGACCACGGTGAGTCATTGGACGTGGTATATCTCGATTTTTCCAAAGCGTTTGATACCGTGCCGCACAAGAGGTTGCTACACAAAATGAGAATGCTTGGTCTGGGGGAAAATGTGTGTAAATGGGTTAGTAACTGGCTTAGTGATAGAAAGCAGAGGGTGGTTATAAATGGTATAGTCTCTAACTGGGT
Source organism: Ranitomeya imitator (assembly GCF_032444005.1). Lineage (NCBI taxonomy): Eukaryota > Metazoa > Chordata > Amphibia > Anura > Dendrobatidae > Ranitomeya > Ranitomeya imitator. Next base: position 336,829,106 of record NC_091286.1, read on the forward strand.
CGCTGTGACCAGTGGGGTACCGCAGGGGTCAGTATTGGGACCTGTTCTCTTCAACATATTCATTAATGATCTGGTAGAAGGTTTACACAGTAAAATATCGATATTTGCAGATGATACAAAACTATGTAAAGCAGTTAATACAAGAGAAGATAGTATTCTGCTACAGATGGATCTGGATAAGTTGGAAACTTGGGCTGAAAGGTGGCAGATGAGGTTTAACAATGATAAATGTAAGGTTATACACATGGGAAGAGGGAATCAATATCACCATTACACACTGAACGGGAAACCACTGGGTAAATCTGACAGGGAGAAGGACTTGGGGATCCTAGTTAATGATAAACTTACCTGGAGCAGCCAGTGCCAGGCAGCAGCTGCCAAGGCAAACAGGATCATGGGGTGCATTAAAAGAGGTCTGGATACACATGATGAGAGCATTATACTGCCTCTGTACAAATCCCTAGTTAGACCGCACATGGAGTACTGTGTCCAGTTTTGGGCACCGGTGCTCAGGAAGGATATAATGGAACTAGAGAGAGTACAAAGGAGGGCAACAAAATTAATAAAGGGGATGGGAGAACTACAATACCCAGATAGATTAGCGAAATTAGGATTATTTAGTCTAGAAAAAAGACGACTGAGGGGCGATCTAATAACCATGTATAAGTATATAAGGGGACAATACAAATATCTCGCTGAGGATCTGTTTATACCAAGGAAGGTGACGGGCACAAGGGGGCATTCTTTGCGTCTGGAGGAGAGAAGGTTTTTCCACCAACATAGAAGAGGATTCTTTACTGTTAGGGCAGTGAGAATCTGGAATTGCTTGCCTGAGGAGGTGGTGATGGCGAACTCAGTCGAGGGGTTCAAGAGAGGCCTGGATGTCTTCCTGGAGCAGAACAATATTGTATCATACAATTATTAGGTTCTGTAGAAGGACGTAGATCTGGGTATTTATTATGATGGAATATAGGCTGAACTGGATGGACAAAAGTCTTTTTTCGGCCTTACTAACTATGTTACTATGTTACTATGTTCTTTATACATAATCTATTACACACAAATTGAGGGGACAATGGTTGTCACACGCTACATACCTATGCTCACCTGCACAGAAATAGTGTCAGAAATAGTGAATTCATGAGCCTGTATATGTTTATCATGAATTCATTATTTCTGACACCTGACTTGATGAGTATAGATAGTGTGATAGTGATTGTCTCTTCAGTTTGTGTCCAATGGATACAGGAGAAGACAATCATGACGCAATGACGTCAACAAGCTTACCAATAAAGCAACATGGCTGCCATTACTAGCAGTGTGTGGCTAGTGTTTTATATCAGTATTTGTAAACCAAAACAAGGAGTGGAACAATTAGAGGTAAATTATGATATTAACATAATAACTGGCACCTCTGCCTTTATCACCCACTCCTGGTTTTGGATTACAAAAACTGCTATTAAATACAGATCAAATACTGCCAGTTTTAGGACAACCTTGGTTTGGAGAGGAAAAAGATAACAGAGATGGTCAACACAACCATATCTAAAGTTTATTAATGAGAAATATTATTATCATTGTAGAAAATTACTGGTACAGATATAATTACAACAGGACATTTACACAACATTGTCCTGCCATGACACACGTCCAATATCTAACATAGTAACATAGTTAGTAAGGCCGAAAAAAGACATTTGTCCATCCAGTTCAGCCTATATTCCATCATAATAAATCCCCAGATTTACGTCCTTCTACATAACCTAATAAATAGTAACATAGTTAGTAAGGCCGAAAAAAAGACATTTGGATAAAAAAAGGCAGCAAATTGGTCCCGCATGTGACCAATGGCTGCAGTTGACCGCAGCGGGTGATGCTGGAAATCGGGCAGTGGGTGTGCAACTGGTTCATCCAGTTCAATGTTGGGTCGCTCCTTAGTCATTATGTAATTGTGGAGAACCTCACAGGCTTTGACCACCTCGTCGACTGTTTCCACTTTTAGATTTATGGCTGATGCAAGAATGTGCCATTTAGCGACCAGAATGCCAAAGATACACTCTACTGTTCTTCGGGCCCTGGTCAGTCTGTAGTTAAAGATCATTCTAGTGTGGTTCAAGTCCCGACTGGAATATGGCTTCAGTATGTTTTCACACATCTGTAAGGCCTCATCCCCAACCATAACAAATGGCATCGGTGGACCTTGAGTGTTGGAGAGAGGTTGTGGAGGTGGAAAATTGAAATTGTTGCCATACACACGGCGGCCCATATCCGAGTTCCTGAAACTCTGGGAATCGTTGCCACGGCCAAAAGCTCCAATGTCCACGGCGATGAAGCGATAGTTCGCATCGGCTATTGCCATGAGCACCACAGAAAAATATTTTTTGTAATTGAAGTACTCCGATCTTGTCCTGGCTGGTTTGATAATGTGAATGTGCTTTCCATCCACAGCTCCTAAACAGTTGGGGAAAACACACATTCCAGAATTTTTCCGCAATTTCAAGCCACATGCCCAAGGTGGGTAGGGTTATAAACTCATCCCGGAGTACATTCCACAAAGCCCGGCAGGTCCCCGCAACTATTCCGGACAGGGTGGATATTCCAAGCCGGTATTGGAAGTGGAGGGATGATAAACTCTCTCCGGTGGCCACAAATCTGGAAGAGAAACAAACACAAGAAAAACATTACAATCTATTCTTTTTATGGTGTGGTTACAATAAAAAAAGAAAGGAAAATACACAAAAAATACATGTCAGAAAAAACAAATTTGGACTGTCATTGGTTTAGATTTTGAACGTACCTTAATGTAACCAGCAGACATTCCTCGGGTGGAATCGCTCTACGGAGCTGGGTGTCCTGTCGCCGTATGGCTCCTTGGACACGAGCAAGCAAATCCCGGAACGAGTCTTGCGACATTTGTGTGTATTCCTGGAATTTCTCTGGTTTGGCATTAAGCTCGGCATAGAGCGTGTGATAGGCTCCACGGCTCTCACGTACTTCAATAATGGGGTGCCTCCAAAAACGCCTACGTTGTCTCCTTCTCCATCTTTCGCGATTTCTGTCTTGCTCCCAAGCAAAATCACAGGCAAGAAACAGCTTGAAGCTGAAATCCAGGTTGAAATATAAGCTCTCCATGTGAAGATCCATCATGACACAGGATACAGTAGCAAACTGTTAAAGTTTAAGTAGCCCTAGGGTCTATATATAGAGAGCCCATCATACACGCCCTCTGTGGTCCCATTGGCGGTGTCTGGTTATCTTGATTTTTCTCTTGTGAAATTTCTCATCATGCGCACCAAAAACGCAAATGCAGGAAAAAGCGCATGTAAACGCATACAAACGCAGCGTTTTTTTAACCGCATGCGACAACGCATGCGTCTAAAAAACGCTGCGTTTGTACGCGTTTATATGCATTTTTTCCACCACTTGCAGATGTTTTAAAAGCTGCGGATTTAAACGCAAATGTGAAACCAGCCTTAGACTTCAAAAATGAAAAAAAAATGAATAACTAAATATGAAGTGTGGAATAAACACAAAAACACAAGTATGAGTTAATAATGCAACATAGCTTCTTTTTTGAGATTTAACCCTGATGGAACACGAGTATTTAGCAAATAGATCCAGAATGCTTCTCTGTCACGTAGATTTTTCTCTCTGTCTCTCCCCCTGATATCTCGGAATATCTGTTCAATTGCAAAAACTCTTAAAAAAGTTGTTTGTCTGTTATGTATTCTGATGAAATGATTAGAAATGTTGGAAACGTGTCTGACTGTTGGTTGCAATATGTCATGAAGATGTTCACGGAAACAATCTTTTAATCTTCTTATAGTAGATCCGACATAAAAAAAAGTTTGCAATCTGTGCACTCAATGATATAAATTACGTAATTTGTATTGCAATTCAAAAAACTCTTAGTAAAAAAATTCTTCTGATTTTCAGAACAGGAGAAATTAGCTTTTTTTTAGTATAGAGACAGGTTTTACAAGGGTGTGACCCGCATTTGAAAAACCCTTTAGTGGATAACCATCCAGTTGGATTCCTGGCACTTATAGAATCTAAATAACTAGGGGATAAAACAATACCCAAAGTGGGAGCACGTCTTGATACTATTTTTATACCATCCTGGAGAATAGTATCCATAATATGGTCGTCCCTTAATATGTTAAGATTTTTATGAACAATATTAGATACAGATTTAAAAAAGTACTATAAGTTAATACCAAAACCGGTTGATCACTAGAATTTTTATTAGTGATGTTTTGTTTTTCAGAAATGGAATTAATATTGATAAGGTCCGATCTGTGTTTGGTGTCAGCAATATCAAAAGCATGCTTAATGCTCCAATTGGGATAATGTCTGGTGGTCAGACGTTTTTTAATGATGGTTTTTTCACGATTAAAAGCTGAATTATTGCTGCAGTTTCTATTGGCTCTGAGTACTTTGCCCAATGGAATAGATTGTATAGTATGAGGCGGGTGGAAGCTCTGAGCGTGTAAGATTGTATTCCCTGCGTTTTTTTTTACGATAAGTTTGACTTTGAATTATTTGCTCATGAGTACCTGTAAGAGTCAGATACAAAAATGTATGCATCTATCATTATGAGTATAAGTAAATTTTAAGTTGAACGGATTATTATTAATGTAAAAAATAAAATGTGATAAAGAAATATGATCACCAGACCAGACAATGAGTAAATCATCAATATATCTGGAATAATATTTTATATGTTCAAAAAAAGGGTTATTAGTAGAATACGTATATGTAACTTTCTTGCTACCACGCGATCACCAAATTAGTTACAGAAGGGGAAAATTTGGCCCTCATAGAAACTCCCCTGCTCTGAAGGAAAAACTTTTTGTCAAACATAAAATAATTGTGTGACAATAAAAATGCTACGACAGATATTATGAATTATTGCAATTCAAGGGAGAAATTACTATATTTGGTTAAATGAAATTGAATGGCATGTAATGCAATTTTGTGAGGGATCGAAGTGTACAAAGCGACAATGTCACAAGTGAGCCATGACCAATGTGAGTTCCAGACCACACCTTCAAACGTGTATAAAACATCCCGAGAGTCCTTTAAATAACCCGGAACCCTCTGCGCTAAAGGTTGTAAAATGGTATCCAATCATTCACCTAAATGCTCACTATATGAGCCGATACCCAAGAAAATTGGTCGCATAGTAGGTGGAAATGTATCTTTGTGTGTTTTGGGAATCGCATGTAGGATGGGAATCATTGGATTTTCAACAAATAAATAATCTGCCTGTTTCTGAGAGAAGAAGCCCTGATTAAGACCACTGTCAATAATTTTTTTACACTGTATAACATATTCCAATGTTGGATCTGACTTAATCTGTCTATAATCATCGATTGCAGATAACATACAATAAATGGATTCAAAATAGTCAGTTCTGTTCAAAATAACTACGGAACCTCCCTTGTCCGACATTTTTATAATGATGTTATGATTATTTTTGATATTTTCTAAAGATTTCAGTTCAAGCTTGGATAAATTTGGTTTGTACATTTTATCCAGAGATTTTGAAACAAGATTACGGATATCTCAAAGAGATCCAATGATTCCCATCCTACATGCGCTTCCCAAAACACACAAAGATACATTTCCACCTACTATGCGACCAATTTTCTTGGGTATCAGCTCATATAGTGGGCATTTAGGTGAATGATTGGATACCATTTTACAACCTTCAGCGCAGAGGGTTCCGGGTTATTTAAAGGACTCTCGGGATGTTTTATACACGTTTGAAGGTGTGGTCTGGAACTCACATTGGTCATGGCTCACTTGTGACGTTGTCGCTTTGTACACTTCGATCCCTCACAAAATTGCATTACATGCCATTCAATTTCATTTAACAAAATATAGTAATTTCTCCCTTGAATTTCAATAATTCATAATATCTGTTGTGGCGTTTTTATTGTCACACAATTATTTTATGCTTGACAAAAAGTTTTCATTCAGAGCAGGGGAGTTTCTATGGGGGCCAAATTTTCCCCTTCTGTAGCTAATTTGGTGATGGCGTGGTGGGAAGAAAGTTACATACAGTGGGGCAAAAAAGTATTTAGTCAGTCAGCAATAGTGCAAGTTCCACCACTTAAAAAGATGAGAGGCGTCTGTAATTTACATCATAGGTAGACCTCAACTATGGGAGACAAACTGAGAAAAAAAAATCCAGAAAATCACATTGTCTGTTTTTTTAACATTTTATTTGCATATTATGGTGGAAAATAAGTATTTGGTCAGAAACAAAATTTCATCTCAATACTTTGTAATATATCCTTTGTTGGCAATGACAGAGGTCAAACGTTTTCTGTAAGTCTTCACAAGGTTGCCACACACTGTTGTTGGTATGTTGGCCCATTCCTCCATGCAGATCTCCTCTAGAGCAGTGATGTTTTTGGCTTTTCGCTTGGCAACACGGACTTTCAACTCCCTCCAAAGGTTTTCTATAGGGTTGAGATCTGGAGACTGGCTAGGCCACTCCAGGACCTTGAAATGCTTCTTACGAAGCCACTCCTTCGTTGCCCTGGCGGAGTGCTTTGGATCATTGTCATGTTGAAAGACCCAGCCACGTTTCATCTTCAATGCCCTTGCTGATGGAAGGAGGTTTGCACTCAAAATCTCACGATACATGGCCCCATTCATTCTTTCATGTACCCGGATCAGTCGTCCTGGCCCCTTTGCAGAGAAACAGCCCCAAAGCATGATGTTTCCACCACCATGCTTTACAATAGGTATGGTGTTTGAAGGATGCAACTCAGTATTCTTTTTCCTCCAAACACGACAAGTTGTGTTTCTACCAAACAGTTCCAGTTTGGTTTCATCAGACCATAGGACATTCTCCCAAAACTCCTCTGGATCATCCAAATGCTCTCTAGCAAACTTCAGACGGGCCCGGACATGTACTGGCTTAAGCAGTGGGACACGTCTGGCACTGCAGGATCTGAGTCCATGGTGGCGTAGTGTGTTACTTATGGTAGGCCTTGTTACATTGGTCCCAGCTCTCTGCAGTTCATTCACTAGGTCCCCCAGCGTGGTTCTGGGAATTTTGCTCACCGTTCTTGTGATCATTCTAACCCCACGGGGTGGGATTTTGCGTGGAGCCCCAGATCGAGGGAGATTATCAGTGGTCTTGTATGTCTTCCATTTTCTAATTATTGCTCCCACTGTTGATTTCTTCACTCCAAGCTGGTTGGCTATTGCAGATTCAGTCTTCCCAGCCTGGTGCAGGGCTACAATTTTGTTTCTGGTGTCCTTTGACAGCTCTTTGGTCTTCACCATAGTGGAGTTTGGAGTCAGACTGTTTGAGGGTGTGCACAGGTGTCTTTTTATACTGATAACAAGTTTAAACAGGTGCCATTACTACAGGTAATGAGTGGAGGAAAGAGGAGACTCTTAAAGAAGAAGTTACAGGTCTGTGAGAGCCAGAAATCTTGATTGTTTGTTTCTGACCAAATACTTATTTTCCACCATAAAATGCAATAAAAATGATAAAAAAACAGACAATGTGATTTTCTGGATTTTTTCTTCTCAGTTTGTCTCCCATAGTTGAGGTCTACCTATGATGTAAATTACAGACGCCTCTCATCTTTTTAAGTGGTGGAACTTGCACTATTGCTGACTGACTAAATACTTTTTTGCCCCACTGTATATTCTACTAAAAACACTTTTTTTGAACATATAAAATATTATTCCAGATATATTGATGATTTACTCATTGTCTGGTCTGGTGATCATATTTCTTTATCACATTTTATTTTTTACATTAATAATAATCCGTTCAACTTAAAATTTACTTATACTCATAATGATAGATGCATACATTTTTGTATCTGACTCTTACAGGTACTCATGAGCAAATCATTCAAAGTCAAACTTATCGTAAAAAAAAACGCAGGGAATACAATCTTACACGCTCAGAGCTTCCACCCGCCTCATACTATACAATCTATTCCATTGGGCAAAGTACTCAGAGCCAATAGAAACTGCAGCAATAATTCAGCTTTTAATCGTGAAAAAACCATCATTAAAAAACGTCTGACCACCAGACATTATCCCAATTGGAGCATTAAGCATGCTTTTGATATTGCTGACACCAAACACAGATCGGACCTTATCAATATTAATTCCATTTCTGAAAAACAAAACATCACTAATAAAAATTCTAGTGATCAACCGGTTTTGGTATTAACTTATAGTACTTTTTTAAATCTGTATCTAATATTGTTCATAAAAATCTTAACATATTAAGGGACGACCATATTATGGATACTATTCTCCAGGATGGTATAAAAATAGTATCAAGACGTGCTCCCACTTTGGGTATTGTTTTATCCCCTAGTTATTTAGATTCTATAAGTGCCAGGAATCCAACTGGATGGTTATCCAATAAAGGGTTTTTCAAATGCGGGTCACACCCTTGTAAAACCTGTCTCTATACTAAAAAAAACGCGAATTTCTCCTGTTCTGAAAATCAGAAGAATTGTTTTATTAAGAGTTTTTTGAATTGCAATACAAATTACGTAATTTATATCATTGAGTGCACAGATTGCAAACTTTTTTATGTCGGATCTACTATAAGAAGATTAAAAGATCGTTTCCGTGAACATCTTCATGACATATTGCAACCAACAGTCAGACACGTTTCCAACATTTCTAATCATTTCATCAGAATACATAACAGACAAACAATTTTTTTAAGAGTTTATGCAATTGAACAGATATACCGAGATATCAGAGGGGGAGATAGAGAGAAAGATCTTCGTGACAGTAAAGCATTCTAGTTCTTTTTGCTAAATACTCATGTTCCATCAGGGTTAAATCTCAGCAAAGAAGCTATGTTGCACTATTAACTCATACTTGTGTTTTTGTGTTTATTCCACACTTCATATTTAGTTATTCATTTTTTTTCCATTTTGCCTGTTATGTGTTTTTTCTTTCATGAATATTTTATATGTCTTGTTGTTATTGCAGTTTTTGCTTTGGTTCTCTCCCTCCCGCAAAGTCGGAATGGTAGTGACCCAAAGTACTGAATTATTTTCACCTGTTTTTAGTGGTTATATATTGGGTTCGTCTGTTTAGTCTTATGCTGAAGTCTAAGAGCGTCGTTTGTGCTCGAAACGCGTCCAGCGACTACATGGTAGCTTCCATCCTAATGATGTAATTTTTCACTTGTCAGCAGTTTTCCATATTTTAATATGTTTAAATAAATTTTTAATACTTTTTATTCCTGGAGCTGGATTTTTCTTTCCATGTGCACAAGTTTCAACGTCAGACAGAGATGTTTTTTCCTTGCTCGGACATTATGTGGACTACAGACGAATGTTTCTACTGGGTGAGCTGAAAAGTTTTTCTGTTTTTCTAGTCATCTTTAGTGTCACACTTTAATCCAAGCAAGCTTATCTAAGGTGAAATAATACACTTTATGTATCATTTCTCTCAATCTCTTATTGTCTTGAGGTTAATTATGTATTTGCCCTTATGGCTCTCCTTAACAATAACATCACAACTTATGTACATTGTTGTATGGTGATTGGTTATGTGGTAATGGACGGTATGTATCGCAGAGGTGGATGGCCATATGATGGAAGATCTACTGCTGAGGATTTATTATACATTGGGGAGGCTTCTAGGTGACTTGGAGAGATGGATTAGTCCAGTCACCTTCATACCCCACCCAAGTGGATGTGTCTGAAGACCCAAGATGTAGTCTGTGTGTTTGTGCACAGGCAGTGCTGGTTAGTGTGAGTAAGAGTGAGACGTGTTGGAAGGATGCCTCTGAGAATAAGAGGTATCCAGGCACCTGTGTGGACATCGCTGACAGTTAAAGGACACTAACCCGTATCAGGCATACTTGGGCTCAGCGAGGACCGTGGGTTCTATGAATCTGAATGGCTGCCGGATGGTGCATGGGTTGCTGTGTGTTACCAAGTTTCTGAAGAGAGGTTTATGCTGTGTACTAATACACCGAATGAACTTTTTAACCCTGAGAGTCCTGGTACATTCCTCAATGACCAACCAAGTGAGTACTCCCCATCCACAGAGAGTGTAGAAATACTACAGGGTGGAGCGCGGTAATTTGCTTTTTTGCACTGCATGCTGTGGCGGCACTGTCGGTCGAAGAGAGGGGAGAGTGGGTGTGGCTTACAGTGGCTGATGGGAGATTTGTATTCCTCTGCCTTTCAGTTGCCATCATGCAGTGGACACGTGAGGAGAGGTCATTTTGTGTTGAAGCGTATTTTTCAAATGCCCACTCGAACATTGCAGTGCAGCGTGCTTTTCGTTTACAATTCGCTGTTCCTCCACGCGGACGTGTTCCTGGACGGCAATCAATTGTAAATTGGGTGAATGCATTCAGAACAGCAGGGAATGTGTCATGTGTACGAAGGGGACCTGAGAGAAGGATTACAACACCACAAAACATCGAGAGAGTTAGAGCAGCAGTACTGCAATCTCCGAAACGCTCTGCTCGGAAGCAATCATTTGCTCTTGGCATTTCAAGACGTTCTCTCCACCGGATTCTTCATGATGAACTGAATTTTCACCCGTATAAAATGTGTGTGGTCCAACATTTGTCAGCATGGGACTATTTGACACGGCGGACCTCTTGTGAAGACATGTTAGCAACGATACCCCGTGACGCAATTGTGTTTTTTTCTTATGAGGCACATTTTCACCTCAGTGGGTGTGTAAACAAACAAAATATGCGTTACTGGAGTGAAACAAACCCCAGAGAAGTTCACGAGAGACCTCTGCATTCGGACCGCGTCACTGTGTGGTGCGCCATATCACGAGTAGGCATCATTGGTCCTTACTTTTTTCAGGATAATGGTCGTGCCATAGCTGTGAACATGTGGACATGCTTGTTAGAGTTCATGAAAACTTCAGAAAACGTATGCAGCAGTGTGTGGATAGCGAAGGTCGACATTTGCCAGATACACTATTTAAAACCATGTAATTTAAAAATTCCATTACTGTTCAGTATAATTAAAATATAAAATAAATTTTTCTAATGATCATAATTTTTTTATTTCATTCCCAAATCAGCAAATTACCGCGCTCCACCCTGTACATTTGGTGATAGACTGCAGGCATCGGTCCAGGAGGTGCCTGGGAGGACTACAACACATGTTTGCTGTAGATCGGCAGGTCCACGAACTCCAAGCATCTGGCGGTGGCTCGGAGGGGCCTCAGAGATTACAAGCTTCTGGCAGCAACTCAGCGGGGTTATGAAGATTTGCAGTGGCTCGGCAGAGACGTCTGGAGGCCTGCAGAGCAGTCCGGAGGTCTGCAGATCCATTCAGAGAGGTGCAGATCTGTGCAGAGAGGTGCAGAACCTTGTGTACCATGCAGAGCCTGGCAGAAGTGGTGCAGAGCCTCGATGTGCAGAGCCATGCTATGCATTGTGGAGCCAACAGAGCCTTGCAGAGCGGTGCAGAGCCTCGCTGTGAGGTACTGTTGGGGCAAATAGACTGCTGTGCACAGGTGGTGAGGGGCCTGAGAGGACATGGGGAGTCCACAGCGTGCACCCCAAGGAGGGATGGTTGCCTGACAGGGGATGGAGTCCAAAAAGGGGGTAGTAACACAAACAGGGATAGTTGCACAGAAAGGGGTGGAATTCAAAAAGGGGGCAGTGACCCAAGAGAAAACGGAGTCCCAAAAGACCAAATAAGGGTGGTGGCCAAAAAAAGGGCGGTGGCAAATGTGCCGAGGAACTGTTGGTGGGATCAGTGTTCAAACAGCGCTTGTCCGGGATTATGTACTGACTTTCCATCTAGCAAGAGGTCACAGAGCTGACTGTGGAAGTCAATGGAAAGTGCGTGACTGGACTTCTAGACTCAGGGAGCCCTGTGACACTGGTGAGCGCCACACTCCCTGTCTATCTGATTCCCAGAAGGAAGATGGAACTCCACTGCATCCATGGGCTCCTGTTGTGAATTCTGTTGTCGGGCTCCCTCCTGTGGTCATGAATGGTACTTCGGCTGGTTCTGTCCATGGACTTTCTCTGGTGGCTGTGGGTGTTTCTGAGTTTCCTTCCACAGGTGACGAGGTTAATTCGTTAGCTGGCTGCTCTATTTAACTCCACTTAGATCTTTGCTCCATGCCACCTGTCAATGTTCCAGTATTGGTCTAGTTCACTCCTGGATCGTTCTTGTGACCTGTCTTCCCAGCAGAAGCTAAGTGACTGCTTGTTTTTCTCTGGTTTGCTATTTTTCTGTCCAGCTTGCTATTTTGATTGTTGTCTTGCTTGCTGGAAGCTCTGGAACGCAGAGGGAGCGCCTCCGCACCGTGAGTCGGTGTGGAGGGTCTTTTTGCGCCCTCTGCATGGTCTTTTTGTAGGTTTTTGTGCTGACCACAAAGCTACCTTTCCTATCCTCAGTCTGTTCAGTAAGTCGGGCCCCACTTTGCTTAATCTATTTCATCTCTGTGTTTGTATTTTCATCTTTACTCACAGTCATTATATGTGGGGGGCTGCCTTTTCCTTTGGGGAATTTCTCTGAGGCAAGGTAGGCTTTATTTTTCTATCTTTAGGGCTAGCTAGTTCCTTAGGCTGTGCCGAGTTGCATAGGGAGCGTTAGGAGCAATCCACGGCTATTTCTAGTGTGGTTGATAGGATTAGGGATTGCGGTCAGCAGAGTTCCCACGTCCCAGAGCTCGTTCTATATTATCAGTAACTATCAGGTCATTCCGTGTGCTCTTAACCACCAGGTCCATTATTGTCCTGACCACCAGGTCATAACATTCTCCCTAAAGAATATCCAGTGACCAGGGTAATCATTGAAACACCCACAATTCTTACCAGCCATGACGTCCCTGTAGTCCTGGACTTGCCGTACCCTATTGTAATCGGTCAGGACTTTGAATTGTTTTGGGACTTGTGAGAGGAAAGGTGAATGTTTAATTGCTTAGCTGGAATGACCTTAAGGAAGCCCCACCACAGCAGGTGACTAAAGGGGTTCCTGTTAATGTGATGCATAAAAAGGAGGTAGCACCCCTCTCAGGTCAATAGTCCAGAGTTAGGGGTGATTGGAAGAAAGTGTGGGTCTGACCAACTCTGGGACTTAGCAAAGGTGACCAACAGTGTGACCGATGAAAATGGAGTAGCTCCAGAAAAGGAATCCGACACTTGTTTAAGTGGGGACTTGTTCTGCCAGGGTGAGTAGTGGTGACTCCCATTCAGACTGTGATTCTAACGTAAGGGAAAGAGAATGCAGTAAGGAGGACCCGAGTAAAAATGTCAAGTCTTCCTCTCGTTGCCGGGGACATGGCGGCCACAGAAAGGCAGGTCAGGCTAAATCCTCTGAAGAAGAGATGGGGTCAGGTGCAAACAAACCTAATGTCCTTGATAAGGAGGTTACATTGCCGCTGACAAACTCCAGCACAGAGGTAATCGCTGATGAGCGGAAAATAGAACTGACACATTGTGACGCTGGAGGTCCATCAGCAAAGGTGGCGGAAGAGGATAACTGTGCCAAAACTACACAAGGAAAAGGGAACTGTATTGATGTGTATGAGACCAGGACAGTAGGTGGTGAGAACTCCAGGCAACCCGAGGCTGGGGAGATGGAGTCTGGGAACGAGGACATTGAGTCTTCAGAGAGCCTAGCATTGGGAAGGCTTCTAGGTGACTTGGAGAGATGGGTGGGTCCAGTAACTTACATACCCCACCCAAGGAGGTGTTTCTGAAGACCCAAGATGGAGTCTGTGTATTTGTGTACAGACAGTGCTGGCTAGTGTGATCCAGAGTGAGATGTGTTGGAAGGATGCCTCTGAGAGTAAGGGCTCCTTCTCACTTGCATGAAATATGTCCGAGTCTCACAGGTTAAAACCCGGCTCTGCCGCCGCCACTCCAGAGTGGAGCGTGCGGCCGTACAGCAATACATGGAGCTGCACGCTCCGCTCCCAAGTGCCGGCGGCAGAGACGAGTTTTAACCTGTGAGACTCGGACGTATTTCATGGAAGTGAGAAGGAGCCCTAAGTGGTATCCGGGAATCTGTGCGGACATCACTGATAGTTAACGGACACTAATCCATATCAGGCATACTGGGGATCAGGGAGGACCGTGGGTTTTATGAAGCCAAAAGGACGATGCATGGGTTGCTGTGTGTTACCAAGTTCCTGAAGAGAGGTTTATGTTGTGTACTAATAAACCAAATGGACTTTTTAACCCTGAGTGTCCCGGTACATACCTCATCCAGAGAGTAAGATGGGCACACTGTATAGTTCAGTGAGAGAGGTGCTGGCTGGACATCCAACGTCACATATACAAAAAAACAGCCGCACTCAAGTCTTGGTTTCAACGTAGAAAGTTCTTTTGTTTTTATTCAAGTGCACAGGCACCACCAAATAATTTTTAGAGAGAACAAAACAAGTGATTGTGGACAACACGGTAAAACGGTTAACATTTCGACCTGGCACGGTCTTTTTCAAAACCTCACTTAAATGACTGCACCACCAATGATACGGACATCTTACTCCTGGATTCTACTTTGAACTGTCCTTGGGGACTCTCTGCTTATACCCTCTCTTCCTTATCACTCCTCCCATTTAAGTGAGGTTTTGAAAAAGACCGTGCCAGGTCGAAACGTTAACCGTGTTACCGTGTTGTCCACAATCACTTGTTTTGTTCTCTCTAAAAATTATTTGGTGGTGCCTGTGCACTTGAATAAAAACAAAAGAACTTTCTACGTTGAAACCAAGACTTGAGTGCGGCTGTTTTTTTGTATATGGACCGGTACATACCTCAATGACCAGCCAAGTGAGTACTCCTCGTTCACAGATAGTGGAGAAATACTGCATTTGGTGATAGACTGCGGGCATCGGTCCAGGAGGTGCCTGGGAGGACTACAACACATGTTGTCTACCTAAAAATTGATTTTTAGTTATTACAGACTGAAGTTGTCAATCATCTTTTTAATCTTTTATTGTCAAAGTAATGTTTAATATTTGATGTCGGGATGAGGAACAATAATTGTATAGTCTGTGCTAAATGGCTGGATTTTGTATGTGTAAATAATAAAACTTTTTAATGTAAGAAGTGAGTGATGACTTTCTGTTTGGATTATTGTTTAAGGAGTATCTAGCCATGCACCTCATAAGTGAACTCATTGCTCTGTTTTCTTATATCACTAATTGGCTTTATAGCATAGGATATGTGAAATACAGGTATCAGACACACAAAAGACAAAATGAGTCAATAATAAAAATTAAAATCCAATAATTATCACAGTGTTTACTATAAGGGTATGTGCGCAGGATGCGACAGCGGCAACACATGCAGTGATTGCCTAACAAACAGCTGCGAGACATGCAATCACAGAGACTCGAACATTTTTTTGGAACACTCTGAAGTCACTCAGATAGCACCTTATCCTTGCACATTCGCTCATCACTACTGGCTTATACTGTTCTTTATTGAGAAAAAGAAGGAAGCGAAGCATCTAAATCTTATGCCTGATGATTCTTTTACTGATGCGCCACTGACAGCTATGACAAATAATGATGACTTGTTTTATTTCATATTATCTAATGGTAAGACTGAACTACATGCCTGATTCCCTGCATCACCTGCTCACTTAAGATTCCATTAAGACTTGTCTTGCTGCTAGAATGATATCAGCTAGATAAGCAATCAGTTGTTTTGACTTTTTATGAAAAAAAAATACATTCTGAAAGTTTTAATAGAAAAGTTATTCATGAAATATGTGTTCTTCCTGAAAAAGAATTCATATGTCTAGGATTTTAACAAAATGACAGCCAGAACCCCAGTAAGTGATATATCGCCGGAATCAGCGTATCTGCCCCTATAAAATAGCTCTCAGAAACATTAGCAAAAGCCTGGTGACAGATTCTCTATTTCTTGTCAATGGAACTGTTGGAGGAAACAGAGTACGCTGCTACTGACACCAAAACTGTCCTATAAACCCAGTAAATATGGTAAATAGTACCAATATAACGTAAATAAAAATAGTTAATAAGAAGAGATGAGAGAACGTTTCAAGGTTCGGTTCAGATTGGTGAATGTCTCAATGTGTGCCAAACAGTTCGTCGAACATATCTAAACTCCAATTGAATTCAATGGGAGGCAAAATCAAATGCATAGACAAAACGTTCAGGGGGGGCAAAAAGCTGACAAAACAGCTCCAATTAGAGGCAGACATCAGAAAAGTGGCATCAATTGACCCAAATAGATACAAAAACTGAAAGGAACGGATGGCACTCACCGGTTAAAAAAGCTTCTTTATTCCAATACTTTAAAACATCGGCATCGGGAGGATGGAAGCAGGAGTGGAGTGGACGACAGCCGTTTCGCGCTGCAGTAGTGCTTCTACTGGTCACACCAAAGTACAAATAGTATAATTGTGTAGCATAAATGCATGGGACAGGGCTTCGACCAGCATTTCTAGCTTAAACATTGATCAGTAACAGGTGGATGAGTGACAGATGTAGACCTGGTGCAATGAGAGCCCTGCCAAATTCAGGCAACAGACATGAAGGAGACCAAACTTGGTGTCCAAACATTTTCAAAAATTAAGGGCAGACATCAGGAAATGTGGCATCAATTTACTGACAGCAGATATTTTATAATGTCACAGCAGCAGTCAGCCATGGCCCATGCATGAGGTATCAGGGTCTGGGCCAGCATTTAGAGCTTTTAATTTAAATTTCAATTAAGATGAGGTAGGTGAGGGACCAGTGTAGGCCTGCTGTGCTGGGAGCCATGATACCTCATGCAACAGCTCAAACTGCTTTAATGCTCAGCCACACTCAGGTACCACAAACATCAGCTTGGTAGAGCACTAATGTTAGAAAAATGTAAGGATAGTAAAACAGGTAGTTGACTGATCAATTCGCCAACAGTAGAAATTTTAACAGAAATAACTCCAGCGCAGAAGGGATAATACAACTTCATGTTTATTTTAAATATTTGTAAAAAAAAACATGTTGGATACACCAATGCATTGCTGCCTCAAGAAATGCCCAGGACCAGGTTGGCTCTGTGTGTGGACTCTACCTCTCTCGAAGTGCATGGAAAACGGTGAGCTGACTACTCATTCTCCCCTTTTTTCCTACAGTACAAATTGTATAATAGCACAGTAGCAGCCACCCCTGGGCCATGCATGAGGTATCAGGGTCCGGGCCAGCATGAAGTATCAGGGGTCTTGGCCACTATCCTAGCCAAAGACCTAACAAAGGCATTAGTGGAAACTCGATGATTTACCAAGCTTTGGCCAAATTTTGCAAATTTTGAGGAAAAATGCTCAAGAATCCGAACTTGAATCCGAATGTGCAATGTTCGTGCCAAATTTGAGATTGGCAAATGTTTTCCCAATAAGTTCACTCTTCTCTAGTTATAATCAAGTGTAGCACAAAATCAAGTGCTATAAATAAATACATAAATCAACACACCTATATCATAAATTAACAAATCAATAAACAAGTGTCTAAAGCATATAAAATTGTCATAACTAAAATGCTTAAATGCCTTGTCCAGGCTAATAATGTTGATGACCTACCGTTAGGTCTCTGAAATCATTACTGTGGGTGTTCTCCTGGCCTAAACTTATAGTATATGACTATGAAACCTTAACTCTGGGTTACAAGACTCAATATGGGACCAGATAGGTGAACCCGTGGCTGGATCAGTAACAAGCACAGACCTCGACTTTGACTCAGACACCAGCAAGATGGATGTGGGGTATTGCTAGCGGCTGATATTATTAAAGATGAGATAGTTAGACATTTTGGGGGTTGAAGATTGTATGCAAAAAAAATGAGGACATGTGCTTTTTTTTAGCTATAAAAAATATTTATTGATTTCTAAAGTATAGAGAATGACAATCTCTAGTACATTGGTAACAGAGCAGTCTATGCACTGTTGGAAGACTGTTGGAAGACTGCTGGAAGGGTAAGTCAAATTAATGCATAGGAATTTTTCAAACAATAAACACAGTTGTCAGAAATGTATATTCCAAAATGGAATAAATGAAAATGAAGAAATAAGTTGTCATACAGCTCAATTGACCGAAAAATGAAAATGTTATGGGTCTTGGAAAATGGCGAAACAATAAATTAAATTTTTTTTTTAACATTCTCTTCTATGCACTGATTGAACTATAACTGAGTTCATTCAGCACATGTCCAGATACAGATGGCAGAATCTCTTGTATCTGCGCCTGCACTGGACATGTTCCGTTACAAGAACAGCCAACAGAAAGCTCAAGTGGTCAGACCCTCACCAACCTGTCTCTGAAGATAACCTATTTTCTGTTTTGTACTTGAATGATTGATGGAAAAGTAATAGTAATATTCACAGGAAACTGTTGATTTTAATATCTATACTTTTTGATGTTGAGAATTGCATGGTACTAACATTTTACCTCTCTTACTGCAATTTCTCTTGTTGAGCGCAGGAGTCTGAAGTGATGAGGCCCAGAATGTGATTAGACACTTGGGAGCCAATGTATAGTTCTTGAGCTCGGTTCCACCTAATACTATTGAAAATCCTTGATCAAAATGGATGCAATAAACAGTAAGGTTCCCACTGAAATCTAATCTGCTTTCAAAGCTATTTTAAATTAGAAACTGGATATAAGAAACCTTGAGTATAATGCTATTAAATAAGCCATGTGCTATGGAAATGATATTCACTGTAATACTATCTGCTTATGAGGTTGAAAAGCAATGCAAAGCCTGACCCACATCTATTTCATTTAGAAAATAACTAACATGGAAATTAATTAAGGTTCACAAGATGTGAACATCGTGTATTGCACTTATAATCTAATTTGCTTCACTAACCTTCTTGAAGGAGAACATCGTGGCTTTACATTCTTCCGATTATGAGATTTTCTTTTATTGTGAATATTTAAACTGGTTAAGAAATGGTGTTTTTAACATTACATTTTGCGAGTAGAGAAGTCATTTTCCAGGTACGGTAATTTAGATTGCTCATGTGCATAGGAATATACAGTGAATATAAAATACCTACATGGCCCTGATAAAATACCAGATTTTTATAATGTAAAAAATAATAATAATAATTTCAGAACTATTTCCACCTTTAATATCACCCATAATCTATGCAAATACACAGAGAAACAAACAAATAATTTTAAGGGGAAAAAAAAAATATCAAAACTAAAATAATGTCATTGCATAAGTGTGAACACCTTCCTATAATTGGGGATGTGCTTGTGTTCCGATTTAGCCAATCATGTTTAAATTCATGTTAGGCCTCTTTCACATGTCAGTGTCTCCGGTTCGTGTACTGACAGTTTTCTCACGTACCGGAGACACTGACACACGTAGACCCATTCAAATGAATGGGTCTATGCACATGTCTTCGTGTTTTCATGGACCGTGTGTCCGTGTTGAAAACACAGAGACATGTCCGTTTTTCTCCGGCAGCACGGTCCGCAAAGCGTCCTGCACACGTGCACATGGAGAACAGTGTGCACTTTCCTCCGTGTGCACGTACCACAAACAGGAGAGACAGCGCTACAGTAAGCACGGTTCCTGCTGCATGTGGTGCTGAAGCCGGAATTCATTCCTTCTTCCCAGCAGCGTTCGCTGGAGAGAAGGAATGAAAAATCTTTTTTTTTTCTTTTCCCTTAAAAATAAAGTTTGTGCGTCTCCTCCCGCCTCCCATCCCCTGTGCCCCCCCCCTCCCCGCTTGCCAGGAAATACTCACCCAGCTCCAGCGATGTCTCCTCTCAGTGCCGGCAGCAGGCCCTGTGTGAGCAGTGACGTGTTACCGCTCATTACAGTGAGGAATATACGCATATTCCTCACTGTAATGAGCGGGACCATGTGACCGCTCACACAGGGCCTGCTGCCGGCACTGAGAGGAGACATCTCTGGAGCTGGGTGAGTATTTCCTGGCAAGCGGGGGGGGGGGGGCGCACAGGGGATGGGAGGCGGGAGGGGACGCACCATCTTTATTTTTAAGGGAAAAGAAAAAAAAAAGATTTTTCATTCCTTCTCTCCAGCGAACGCTGCTGGGAAGAAGGAATGAATTCTGGATTCAGCACCCAAAGCAGGGGACAGCGTTTACTGTAGCGCTGTTTCCTGCATGGTCCGTGTGGTCCTCAGTCGGCACACGGGCGGCACACGGCTGCCGCACGTGTGCCACACTGATGTGCTACATGAGCACACGGACACGGATAATTTCGGTACCGATTTCTCCGATACCGGAATTATCTGGACGTGTGAAAGAGGCCTTATATAGTAATGTGTACTAAACACAATATAGTAGTGTGTACAAAACACAGCTGCCATTATATAAAGTGAATCTCACTAATCCGATATAATGCTTATTTGTTCTAGTAGGATTTTACAGACATTTTCTTAGCTGCATATTACAGCAAAAGCTATGGTCCATAAACAGTGTTACGCCCGGAGATAGTGCATGCCTGTTGACCCTATAAAGATTTTGAGTGAGGTCCTCCTGATAACATTATAAAGATGCTGCCTGTCAATCGTGCTGTCACTTCTGATCTTTTTTTACCTGTGCTATCTGTGTTACTGAAGAAGGTCAATTTTGAGACCAAAACGTCTGTTTTGGAATTTCAGTACAAAAAAAATCTACCATTTTCACATCCGAGTGCCAAGTTTACTTTACATACGTAAAGGCATAGGATTCTACTATGACATCGAATGCGGGAGTGCCGTGTTTTGTTCTTCTACTCCGAGCATCAGGGCATAGGCGCTGGGAGGGTATAATAAAACTGTCACAGACCTTTGATAGTGTTTCCCAGTCTTTGTTGGACCTTGTGTGTGTTTCTCTCATCTCCCCTCCTTGGTTGCCCATGGGTCTACAAGGCGTGTTCATCAAAAATTTCCCGTGACCCACTTCTATTTATCACAAGACGCTGAAACTGCACATGTATTATAATATGTCTCTGCAGGTTACTTGCCAATTTGCAACTCAGTTCTGAAAACAGTCTTGATTTTTACAGGTGCTGAAGTGGCAAGAGGTTTAATGGACCCAGTGGAATACAGAGACGTGTGGAGATCAGACTGAACTAAAGGAATCCATTTTGTCTTCTTCCTGAGAAATCTCGCTTACAACAAGATACATTTCTGCTGACTTGACATTTCCTTTTATGGAAGTAATCATGAGTGCATTCCTTCTTTCAATAGCAGCCTTTCATTCACCTTCCAGATGATGTAACTTTCTACTGATAAAGACTGGTATAGATTGTTTATGTAAGAGATAGTGAAATATGAGCGCTTGTGCGCATGTCTGTAAAAGAATAATTCTTTTCTATATAAAGGGAGGGCAAAGCCCAGAGAGAGAGATGTGCTCCTGGGCTTCCCCTGTATATGATCACACAATACCTTGTTTGCGTGTCATTTACTCAGGATCCCTACCTCTAGTAAGCCAGGGACTGAGAAGGACTTAACATTTCTTTGGCGCACCGAACAGGGACCCGAGATGAGAGTATTTGCTCGAGATTCACCTGCAGATACGGACAATGGAGATCTGGGATAATGGACGGCAAATGAACTGAAAAACCTGGCCAGGTAAGAGACATTATTAGTTCTCTTTTATCTGCCTTGTATTATCCGAAAGATCTCTATGAGCCGTGTCACGCTGGGTTAGTCTAGTAGTGAGTAGATACCTATAAAACTCGGGTTACTATATTGTATAGATTTATGAGTCCTGTCCCTGGCAGTGTGTGAACAGTGTGAAGGTTGTGGTATGTTGTGAAAGAAGAGCAAAAGTGCATAGAAAAATAAGCCGAAATAGTTGGGGTATAAGCCTTATACACGGAAGTCAGCCTAACTGGGTCATGTGGTTGCGTCCTTTCGGGGAGACCTCCGCCCATGCTTGACTCTCATTTAAGTGCTTAACCTCCTTCATTTCTGGATAAGGTTTGATAGAATGAGCCCAGGACGCGGGTCCATGAGCCTGGGACAAGTATGCTAACTGACACAGAAAGTTTTGTGATCTGTATGGTGTTGCTGGGTCTGTTTGCGTGCATAATAGCACTTAAGTACATTCTGCACATTAGAAAGAATGGAGCAGATCAGCCCTTCAATATTTTAGCTCCCTAGGAGAGAAGGCAACGAGACATCACCTAGGATAAGTGATTGTCCAAACGTCACCTGGGGTAGAAATAGCTAATATTGAAAAAAAATAAAAAAGAAAAATGGGAAATAAACAGACAAAAACCGTCTTAGGACAAGTGGAAGCAGCAGATATCATACAGGAAAGATGTGGGAAGACAGTCAGAAGTCAGATTAGAAGGGTAAGAGAAAAATTGGGAATTTCAGAAGCACTTATGTTCAGTACAGAATGGGAAAAACTGAGTAAAGAACGAGGTGGAATTATCAAAGACAATGGGTGGGAAGAAATCATACACTGTATGATAGAGGTCTCAAAAACAGCTAAAGAGGAGAATTGGAAGTATGATCCAGACACTTCCAAATGGATTATGGGGAAGGGAAAAAGTTGTGACATAATCCCACCACCTTACCTAGATCCAAAAGCCCAATCATTTGTACCATCTGGAGGAGCAGAAGGAGGAAAACAATTTCCAGCCTTGTATCCCAATCTTGGTGGGGTAGGAGGATGGGTATGTTCACACTGTGGACAACAAAATCCAGATTGGAGAAATGATTGCCTAGTCTGTGGTACACCTAGACATGGCGCTGTACTTGCCCCTGTTAGGGTAGTACCAAGACCCTTTAGGGAACCTGGTGCTGACGGGGTAATGGGAACTAGATATCACCAGACCCGACAGTATTTTCCTTGGTCCCCTGCTGAAGGTATGTCCCTCCTGCATAATGCGCCTGATCCCACTCAATATCCCATCCGATTTGCACAATACATACAACAAATCATGCAGACTCATGCTGGGGTCTGGGCGGACGGGGAAGAATTATGTAGAATGAAAATGTCCCCCGGACTTTTTCAGGAATTATTGACACACCTACAGCCCAATAGACCAGTGGCAGAAGGGGGTGCCTTACAGACAGAAGCATCAGGTACCCAGTTCACAGAGGCATTAATAATTTTCATGAGAGAAAAACAGAGGGAAAGGGGATCTACGGGTGTGATTATGCAGAAATTTGGGCAAAGTATTGAAGAATATAGTCAAGAATTAGAAAATAGCTTTAGGGATGAAGGATTGGATTTGACTGATGCTTCAGTAAGGAGACTTTTTACAAAACAATTAATAGAGGGGCTAGATCCGAAAATCAGAGAAAAATTTAAATCCTCTACTCCAGATTGGAGAACAATTGAACAACCAAATATTGTGAAACAACGATGTTTAGGAATAGTCATGGATATGAGAGAGAATCTAAGCCTGTTAGAATAGCACAAGCTAATACAGGAGGAAGAGTGAGACACAACTTTCCTTGCCACTACTGTAAAAAGCCAGGTCATTTCCAAAGAGAGTGCAGGAAGAAGTTGGCAGATATAAAGTCAGGCAAATTTGTTCCCAGAAATAACCCTCCCCAAACGGACAACCAGCAGAAATCTACCATCATAGATGGTCCCATACCAGATTCAGATTGACTCGATGTGTTACAAACTTCCCTACCAGCTAGAAGACCTATGATACAGGTGAATGTGGGGGGGAGAGAGATTCCATTTTTGATAGATACAGGTGCAACTTCCTCAATTTTGAATCAAGATTTTCTTCCGAATCCGGAAGATATTTCAGAACAAACAACTTTTGCTGAGGGTTATGATGGGGTAATTCGAACACTGCCATATACTGTGCCCCTAGAGGTCTCATTAGGACCTAAATGTTTTGCATCCAGATTTTTGTATGCCAGAGGTGCCCCAACATGTTTGTTAGGAACTGATGTCCTAAAGAAATTAGAAGCTAACATCAATTTTAGGGAAGATGGCACAGTTATACTGACTATCCCTGATGATGCAGAAACATTAGAACAATATGTTAGAATTCAGGCTTTTGAGGATTATGCTGAAGAAAAAGAGTACACCACAGATCTAGACCTCTCAATGGTCCCAGAAACACTGTGGGCACAGGGTGACACCGATGTGGGACTATTGCATATCTCTCCTGTAAAACTATCTGTGCAACCAGGAACTGTTCTCCCACAGCTCAGACAATACCCTGTGAGTGCCCAGCAGGAACTAGCGATTACAAAACAGATAGAGGGATATAAAGAGAAAGGAGTTTTGGTAGAGATACAATCACCTGCTAACACTCCTCTGTATCCAGTCAAAAAGAGAACTCTTGATAAGAGTTCTATGCCCAAATATCGTATGGTACATGATTTAAGAGAAATAAACAAAGTTCTAGATCCAATCACCCCAGTTGTACCCAATCCTCATACGTTACTATCACAGATACCAGCCAGTTCTCAAGTATTTACTGTAATAGAGCTTTCAAATGCATTTTTCTCGGTTCCTTTACACCAAGATAGTTGGCATTTGTTTGCATTTACATTTAAGGGCAAACAGTTGGCGTGGACACGCCTTCCACAGGGAATGATACACTCCCCTACTCTTTATTCAAATGCCCTACAAACAGTCCTTCAGAGGTTTGAACCCGAACCACAGGTAGTAATTTTGCAGTATGTGGATGACCTACTACTTTGCTGCCCAGATCTAGAAACTGCAGAAAGGTCCACTGTGAGTTTACTATGTTTTTTAGAAAAAGAAGGGTGTAAAGTGAATAGACAAAAGCTACAAGTTTGTCAGACCAAAGTGGTCTTTCTAGGTCATTGCATTTCTCAAGGTAAAAAGCATCTTACACCACAAAGAACTGAAGCAATAAGACAGATGAATGAGCCTAGAAATCATAAACAGCTACGAGCATTTTTAGGAATAGTGTCTCATTGTAGACAATGGATTATACATGCCAGTCAACTAATGCAACCACTGTATGACTGTGTAAAAAGTGAACCTTATTTGTTGACAAAAGAAGGTCAGATTTCGTTCCAACAATTAAAAGATGCCCTTGTTTCAGCTCCAGCGTTAGGGCTACCAGACTACACCAAACCGTTTCAGCTTATGGCTGCAGAAGTTGATTCCCATGCTACAGGAGTTCTTACCCAGAAGCATGCAGGGAAACAAAGACCAATTGCATATCTTTCAGCAAGGTTAGATCCCGTAGCTAGAGCAGCGCCAACCTGTGTACGTGTAGTTGTTGCTGTCTCACTATTGTTGGACAAAGCATCAGAAATTGTTCTAGAGTATCCACTCACAGTTCAAACTACACATGATGTTTATGGGATATTAAACCAGGTCCAACCAAAACACATTTCCATGGCCAGACATTTGCGGCTACAGTGTTCTTTGTTGCTCCCCTCTACTATCACATTTGCTAGGCTTCAGACTCTCAATATAGCTACACTGCTACCTCTCGAGTCTGAAGGGGGGAATAAGGACACTGATCCACACGCAAATTTTTTCCCTACAGACACACATGATTGTACAGAGCTCATTTTACAAGAAACGGTAGGCTTACCCAATGTATCCGAAACACCACTTCAAAATCCAGATTTAGAGCTGTTTATAGATGGTAGTAGGTTTGCAGATGACACAGGTAACTTCCATACAGGGTATGCAGTTGTGTCAGAATCTGAAACTCTCAAAGCAGAACCACTTCCACCGAAACAGTCTGCACAAGAAGCAGAACTAACAGCATTGATTGAAGCTCTTAAAATAGCTGAGAACCAGACAGCTAATATATACACTGATTCTAGGTATGCACATGGTATTGTGTTTGATTTTGGAGTAATCTGGAGAGCTAGAGGTTACATGACAGCGTCAGGACAACCTGTAAAACATGCTTCTCTGATCAAACAGATCTTAGAGGCTGCACAAGAAACAAAAGAAGTAGCAGTAATCAAGGTAGCTGCACATGTGAGACTCGACACTAGGGAATCTAGGGGAAATGATAGGGCTAATAAAGCAGCCAAAGCAGCAGCTGTCAAACCCTTACAACAGGTTCATACTGTAAACCCCACAGAAAATACTGAAGATAGACTGAGACAAGCACAGGAAGATGCAGGAGAAGAGGAGAGGGACAGGTGGAAAAAGGAAGGGGCAGAAGAACAAGCGGGAATTTGGAAGAAAGATGGACTAATATGTCTACCTAGAGCCTGGTATCCGATTGTAGTTGGTGGACTGCACCACCCTACTCATGTGTCTGCAAATGCAATGACACTACTGGCAAAGCAAGTCTGGTTGGCTCCAGGTTTTGGCAACTATGCAAGAGACTATTGTGCTGCATGCGCTATATGCCTGGCACATAATCCCGGACAGACAACAAAGACCCCTATGAAGCACCACGTCCGACCTCTCTACCCGTTTCAGCGATTACAAATAGACTTTATCCAGCTGCCAAAAAGTAATGGGTATGAGTATGTGTTGGTATGTGTGGACATGTTCTCGGGGTGGCCAGAGGCCTATCCAGTTCGGAAGGCTTCAGCTAAAAACACTGCTGTAAAGCTAGTTGCCGAACTGATACCCCGTTACGGTCTCCCTGAAGTGATCGAGTCAGATAGGGGTACTCATTTCACTGGAGAAATATTTCAAAATGTACTGAAAATGTTGGGTGTTGAAAGTCAGTTACACACTCCGTACCATCCTCAAAGTTCTGGTAAGGTGGAACGCATGAATGGAACTTTAAAATTAAAAATACAGAAAGCCATGGCTGAAACAGGAAAGCCTTGGACAGAATGCCTTCCACTGGCCCTTTACTCAATACGCAATACCCCAAGGGGTAAGACTAAACTGTCTCCATATGAAATTTTGTTTGGCAGGACTGCCAATTTAGGATGTTACTTTCCACAGCAACTTGTGTTAAATATTGAGTCATTGACTTCTTATGTGCAAAATCTTCAGAAACAATTAACTAAGGTGCATGCACAAGTTTTTGCTTCCCTTCCAGATCCTGACAACACAGAAGGAAGTCACAAGTTGGAACCAGGTGATCAAGTCTATGTAAAAAGACACACCAGAAAGGCTCTAGAACCAAGGTTTGACGGACCCTTCCAAGTCCTGTTGACAACACCTACATCAGTCAAGCTTGAAGGAAAGGCATCATGGATACATGCAAGCCATTGCAAGAAAAGCAGTATAAACTCATGATATTGATGTTAATAATGATAACCTCAACGGAGGCGTGGGATAGACTGAATTCTCTAGCCCCTTTGAACAATAGATTCGTACAACATCATAGAAAATTAGTGCATGACTTGTTAAACAATACACAAACCCTGACAGATTGTTGGATCTGTACCCATTCGCCGGTATCAGCCACAAGTATACCTTTTCTAGCAGTTCCCGTATTAGCAGAAGAAATATTCGCTTGGCCTAATTGTTCAGACAATCTGGCCAACAACCAAATTGGTAATGCTAGGCTGTGGAATACTACAATCGCCATACCAATTGTGGGATGGGTAGAATTTCCTTGGTGGCAGGGTAATCTCTCAGGGAGTAACACACATCTACAATATTTAGCATTTAGGGGAGGAAAATGGGTACCTAGAAATAAGACTGGATTAACTAATTTAGGACAGGTCCCCACAGAAAATCTACAGCTTAGTTTCAGTACAACCGTCCCCCCCTCTGATGCTTTCAAACCTGTAGTATTGGAAAGATACATACATAATAGAAAATGGAAACATTCTAAATTGTTCCCCCAAGGTGATGCAAACAGTTGTACAAGTAAGCTGGGGAACCTGGTTTGTAATGAATCCAATGAGTATATCAAAGGAATGCCTGTATGTGGGAATCCCGCAGCCGGGTACTGTAGCCCCTTGGGACAAAAACCCTCTTGGTGTATGCTTCAGAATGTATCTAGATTTGTGGACTTGGCTCACAGATTGGTATTGCAGCACTCAGCTCTATGGGATCTGCCTGAAGGTACATTTTGGATATGCGGAGAAGGAGCATATAAATGGCTTCCCGTAGGTATAAAGGGTACTTGTACATTAGGACGCCTAACCCCGGCTACATTCATAATTTCAAATAAACAAGTGAATATGCAAGCCGTGCCCAAGCACACACTGTATAAAAGAGCTGCAGATAACTCACCACGTCCCTCGGGGAGGCCACATATAGTACAAATGGGAATTCCTAACAAAATTGCTAGTACCATTTTTATTTATCCTATGTTAACACAGATGTGGGATAAATTAGTTAGAGCCACGGATTATCTAGATGATCAGATCTGGGATATATTGGATATACTAAACACTAGTATAGCTGTACAGAATCGGCTTATAATAGTCACTAACCAACATACCCTGGTATTGGATTACCTAACTGCCTCACAAGGGGGTATGTGTCAAATCATCGGACCCACCTGCTGTCATTATATAGACCCGAATAGTACTATGAGTATGACATTTAAATTAAAGGACGTACAACGACTCAGAGATCAGTATGACAAAGACAATGACCAGAATAAGGATAGCTGGTGGTCAGATACCTTTTCTTTTCTTAACCCAGCCAACTGGTTCAGAGGAATCGGTGGGTGGGTTGCTGGGATTATGCAGAGCATAATACATATAGTTATGATTATTGTAGTCATATACGTACTATTCCAGATTGTGCTCAAGAGTATCTCAGTATGCACAGATAAACTTTGTGTAATAGATGCAAGAGTATAAAGTTTTTTTTCCTTCTTCTCTTATGTTATCCTTTGCTAATACTGATTATTGCGCTTATTTTGCTATCCCTTTGTAATATCTGTACTTATTGCAAAACAAAGAAAAGGTTGCGAGAGTTAAACGGAAGAATTAATACTAGATTTGATTCTCTTATTGAATACAAGCATGTACATGTGTAATACCAAATAAAGGCTTTGTCTTTGGCCCTGTGGTAATAAAATAAATAAAAGAAAATGTCAAAGGGGGGAATTGTGGAGATCAGACTGAACTAAAGGAATCCATTTTGTCTTCTTCCTGAGAAATCTCGCTTACAACAAGATACATTTCTGCTGACTTGACATTTCCTTTTATGGAAGTAATCATGAGTGCATTCCTTCTTTCAATAGCAGCCTTTCATTCACCTTCCAGATGATGTAATTTTCTACTGATAAAGACTGGTATAGATTGTTTATGTAAGAGATAGTGAAATATGAGCGCTTGTGCGCATGTCTGTAAAAGAATAATTCTTTTCTATATAAAGGGAGGGCAAAGCCCAGAGAGAGAGATGTGCTCCTGGGCTTCCCCTGTATATGATCACACAATACCTTGTTTGCGTGTCATTTACTCAGGATCCCTACCTCTAGTAAGCCAGGGACTGAGAAGGACTTAACAGACGTCATCAAGTTCCTTTACTTGAAAGGCCGCAGATCAAAGGAGACGTTAGCTGAGATGAAAGTAGTTCATGGTGATGATTCCCCATCATATGATGTAGTCAAGAACTGGCATCATCAAATTAAATGTGGTCTGACTTCAGTGCAATCAACTCCAATTCCATGGTGACCCCACTCTGCTATTGATGAACACACCCCAGCAAGTGGTGGTCGCCATTTTGGAAAATTGTCACCTAGCCCAACATGTCAAGATTAGTGTGGGGTCCATGGAAAAAATCATCCAAGACCATCTTCACATGCTTAAGGTATCCAATCGCTGGGTTCCCCAACTGCTGACATCTTTCCAGAAGCAGGAATGAGTCGAATGCTCCCAGGCTCTATTCACGATGTGCCAAGGAAACCAGGAGGATTTTTCAACAGACTGATCACACAGGATGAAAGCTGGGTCCATCACTATGATCCTGTGACTGAAGTCCAGTCAATGCAAGGGAAGTATCATGACTCAAAAGAAGGTACGTGCCTAACCCTTAGCAGGCAAGATCATGCTCACAGTATTTTGGGACCAGCACGGAGTAGTATTGATGGATTTCCTAGGAAAGGGTACCATGATCACTGGGGCATACTACACTTCACTGCTGCAGAAATTTCATGAGGCCATCAAAACAAAGAGACGGGGCATACTCACCAAAGGTGTGTGCCCTGAATGCATCAGTTCCCAACTCACATGTTGCCCAAATGGAAGCATGCTCCTGTGACTTTGAAATTCTACCTCATCCCCCTTATTATCCCAACCTTGCACCATCGGACTTCCACCTCTTTCCAATGATTAAGTTATTTTTGAAGGGCAAGCATTTTTCAGATGATGAGACTCTGATATCCAAAGTCACAACGTGGCTTTTGGAACAATCTGTTGACGTAAGCAAGCGAGGTGTCTACAGTTGTTTAAAGAGATGGGAGAAGTGAGAGTCCCTAGGTGGCACTTATGTAGAGAAGGAATAATAACTGTGCCAAGTTTCATTGCTCTTAGTCCACAGGAAGTGGGTCAGGGGAAATCTTTAATGAACGTCCCTCGCATGACCTCTGCCGCCATCATTGTCAAATGGGAATGTTTTTATTAATTGCTTGTCTCCTGGTATTGCATTATTTTACAGGCCCTCTGCACCACAGAAGGAAGAGATGGAAAGTTTCCTTGTAGCATGTGTCGATAAGGGTGAACAACCAGTAATCAGTGTTGGCCAAAATGCATATAACGTGAGGGTCACAGGAAAGGCAGTGAGACAAAGTCAGCCATATGTGCCAGACTTCCAACAGGCAACACTTCACTCTCCCCACCAGTAGGATGGCTCTCCCTCTCCTCCTCCTCCTCTCAAGCTCATCCATGCTAAACAGACAGGATGAATCTGATGTGGGTAGTACCCTCTGTACAGTAGGCAAAAATCTCCTAGTCCTTCTCAGCCTCCTCACTATCACTCAATTCACATTGAAAGGAGGAGATGACACTGGACTGTGCAGTATCATCCTTTGTACTCTTTTACTCTTTCTCCACCTTGTCCACATGCAAAGCTTTGCCTTTTAGTGGGATGGTTATGCTGATTATGGCATCATCGCTGCTCACCATCTTGGTTCATTCCTCAAAGTTTTGTAGAACCTCACAGATAGCAGACATCCATGCCCCCTCGTCATTTGTTATGTGCAGAGGCTGACCAGAATACCGATGGATATGTTGTAGCTGGTATTCAACTATTGACCTTTGCTGCTCACAAAAACTTGCCAATATATGTAATGTGGAGTTCAAGCACGTGGTAATGTTGCACACTAGTCGGTGAGCTGGCACTTGCAAGCGCTGCTGCAGCACTGTCCGACCAGCGGCAGCTGTAGGTGACTTGTGGAAATGGGTGCACACGGGGCGTACTTTCACAAGTAACTCAGACAAATGTGGGTAGGTTTTCAGCAACCACTGAACCACTAAGTTGAGAATGTGGGCTAGGCATGGTAAGTGTGCATGTTTTAAAGCTACAGAGCTGCCATCAGGATAAGCCATTATCAGACACAACCATGCCTGGTTAGAGGTTCAGCGGCAACAGCCACAGTGGTCGGTCTGCAGTGCGGTGCTGTGCAGTGCGGTGGTCTGGTCTGTTATACCTTTCAACAACTCTGCGGTGGTGTGCTGTTTGTCACCTAAACAAATTAGTTTTAACAGCGCCTGTTGCTGCTTGATCGAGGCAGTGCTTCCAGGTTGTGGCTGATATGGATGATAAATCCAAGACGGAGGAAGAAGGAGTGCCGCAGCTGGTGTAGGAGGTGGAGGAAACCCTGATGGAACTAGGACTCGCAATCCTCGATGTCTGTAGCATGTGTGCCATCCCAGGGTCTGACCCGGTCTTGGCCTCCACTAGTTACACTGAAATGTAGTGTCCTTGGCCACAGGTACTTGACCACGTGTCAGTCATTAAGTGGACCTTCCCAGTAACTGTGTTGGTCAGGGCACAGGTGATGTTATGGGACATGTACTGCTTTAAGGCAGGAATGACACACCAGGAAAAATAGTGATGGCTAGGAACCGAGTACCAAGGGGCAGACATCGCCTTGAGGTTGTTGAAAGCTTAGGTGTTGCCAAGCCTAAACGGCAATATTTCCAAGGTAAGCAGTCTGGAAATGTGCCCATTTAGTGTTTGGACCTGTGGATGGCTGGGTATTTATGATTGTTTTTCAAGGCCTGGTGTAGGGACAGCTGAAGGCTGTGCTGGGACAAGGAATTGGATGTGGTTGCTGATGGTGTTGGCATACGTGCAACAATAGGTGCAGGGCCAGGGCTGGAGACATAAGTGACTGCATCATGGACAGGGAATTGGCAAGTATGTAACACTGTAGAAGATGCAGTGGTATCACCCGCATACATTGATTGTGGACCCAGGCGTTCGGCGCACCTAATCAGGTGCTTTGATGACACATGCCTGAGCATGCTGGTAGTGGTCAGAATAGTAGTAGTCTGGCCCCTGCTATTCTTGTTACATCAAAGTTTCAAATTAGTATATCGTCTACACTTTCTTTAAAAAAAATTCCAGATTGAGGAACTCCTAACCCTTCAGTGGGAGCTCTAGGTAACAGTTTCCCGCCTTCTCCCTCTGGCCTCCCCAGTGACTCTTCCTGCCTGTTGCAGTGCTATAGATCCCTCTCCCTCTGCTTGCCTGGCCTCGCTCTGCATGACACCTTCCCAGGTTGTGTCAGTGACTTCATTGTCAACCACCTAATCTTCCACTTCCACACACTGGTCTTCCTGCCTGATTGACATAACAACATCAATTGTTGGCGACTGTATCTTATCATCATCTACCTCATAAGACCCCAATTGCCTTTCTCCACTGTCGTCTTCTTCTGATCCTTGCTGCTCCAATACTTGGGCTTCTCTAGACCTAAGCACCTCATGTACTTCTTGAAACTTGCGGGGCGAGAGGCCAGAATCAATAAATGAAAATTTAAACAGCTCCTTGGAGTCTCAAAGAGTGGGATCACTTATATTCTGGGACTCGCCATGGTGGGAGGAAGGAGGATCAGGGTGATGATTTTGTGGTCCAGACTCTTGGCTAGTGAGACTGGACTGTGTGTAAGAAAGGGTGGTGCTCAGAAACATACTGGAAGAATTATCTGCCATCCAACTGACCACCTGAGTGGTGCCCCGAGCCCCCCTGTACAGTGAGACAGGAAGCTAGGTCTCATTGATAAGCGTGTTTGGCACATGTGTCTAATTAGACCATGTTCCTTTGTCAGTGTCGCTGACTTGCAAGCCATCGCTCCACATAGCTCATGGAACGCATCCGCCATGTTAAAAGTTCCAGAATCCGTCCCTCTAAACTGTCTCGGCACCACCAGAGTAGTAAAAAACAACAAGATTGCCTTGCGCAGGCGTGTACTATGGAGGACAGAGAATGAATTCAATCCAATATTGCGGCCAGCATGCAACCAGCGGGTAAGGAAAGGGTGAATAAAACACCTGAAAACTCCGCCCATAGGACCGAAAACCGGTCCCGCCAAATTCAGGTGACAGGTTCCCTTTAACAGATTGGCAGAGTCCTATGAGCTATTTCATGTTGCAAGTGTAAGCTTTGCAGACTCTTCAATGTTAACATGCCATATACCTGTACACTGTTTCCCGAGAAGTGGTGGTGCATAGTACTGCAGTACTGTCCCATTGAAGATGATGTTCACTGAAAAATGTGAATCTATAAATAAACAAAATAATTATTTTCTGAAATACTATAGACAAAGTTAATTCTCAGAGATTGACTGTGGAAACAAGTAATGCAAAATATAACTATCTGGAGCTTTATAATTGTAAAGGTCCGCGGAATATGTTAGCGCTATATAAATACAATTATTATTAATGTTTATGCATGTGTTCCCAGTGGCACAAAAACACAGCAGTTTTACTGCTGTCGATTTGCATGAATAAAATCTGGTGCATATTACAGAAATAGGCTTGTCATTTACATTTTAAGAAAGCTCATTCTCCTTCCGCAGAGAAAACTGACCAATGCTGCCAATATAAAATCTGAAGCATGTTAATTTATTTTGTGGATGTGATTATGAATTTCACCTTTTGTACTTTTTTCCACAATGAAATCCTAAGAGGTGGTTACAGCTGGGCATTTTGCTGTGTTTTTTTTCCAGATGTAGATTTAAAGCAGGAACTATTTGCACAATGCATAAATTAGCGCTTACGATGCTATTTCCTATGCATAACAGGAGAGTCTAGTCAATTTATTTCTTTAAAAAAAGAAGTGAGTTTGGTGTATGGCATATGCTGCAACAGTGGCTTCAAGGTAAAACATAAATCAACTACAGATCTAGATATTTGATGTACTGCAGGCAGACTTGTAAATTCTTTCAATCTTAGAACATTTCAGCGTTTGTCTAATTAAATTTAACCTATTAATATGCAATAAACATTTCCTCTATGATCAGTTTATGTTAAAAACAAATAAAAAATTAAATCAGTATAACCTCTGAGTAAGACAATGAACACTCTGAAATTATGTTGAGCCATAACCATCAGTTAGTAAATGAAGCTGCAAATGCAACATAATGAATTGTTATAGCGAGAGTGCTGTGCATTAGTCTGGAGCTGGGGACCTGATTATTTGTAATTCCGATTGAAGCTTCGTACAATTAATGTAATTTATTATGGCTCAGTAAATGCCGTGTGACATTTGCATAGCATTTCATTTAATGTGTTCTTTAAAAAAAACAATATGTACAGACAGAATTTGTTTTTCCTTCGCTTGACAAAAGAATAGTTTTTTCGAAACCCAGAATGCATTAGTGTACACCAACGCATCCTGATATCGTGCTGCTTTATTCAAAGGGGAATTTGATATGTGTGTCTGAACACAAGTCTGCCAGAAAGTCTATAACAGGTCAGACCAGGAGTACAATGAGGATTATTTAGTCACTAAAGGTACCGTTACACTAAACGACTTACCAACGATCACGACCAGCGACACGACCTGGCCGTGATCGTTGGTAAGTCATTGTGTGGTCGCTGGGGAGCTGTCACACAGACAGCTCTCTCCAGCGACCAACGATCAGGGGAAAGACTTCGGCATCGTTGAAACTGTCTTCAACGATGCCGAAGTCCCCGGGTAACCAGGGTAAACATCGGGTTACTAAGCGCAGGGCCACGCTTAGTAACCCGATATTTACCCTGGTTACCATTGTAAAAGTTAAAAAAAACAAACAGTACATACTCACATTCCGATGTCTGTCACGTCCTCCGGCATCCACAGGGTTAAAACTGCTTTCGGCAGGAGCGCTGCTAATGCACGCGCTGCTGCCGAGAGCTTTCCCTGCACTGTGTCAGCGCCAGCCGTAAAGCAGCGGTGACGTCACCGCTGTGCTATGCTTTACGGCCGGCCGGCGCTGACACAGTACAGGGAAAGCTCTCGGCAGCAGCGCGTGCATTAGCAGCGCTCCTGCCGAAAGCAGTTTTAACCATGTGGACGCCGGGGGACGTGACAGACATCGGAATGTGAGTATGTACTGTTTTTTTTTTTTTTTACTTTTACAATGGTAACCAGGGTAAATATCGGGTTACTAAGCGCAGCCCTGCGCTTAGTAACCCGATATTTACCCTGGTTACCAGTGAACACATCGCTGGATCGGCGTCACACACGCCGATTCAGCGATGACAGCGGGTGATCAGCGACCAAAAAAAGGTCCTGATCATTCCCCAGCGACCAACGATCTCCCAGCAGGGGCCTGATCGTTGGTTGCTGTCACGCTTAACGATTTCATTAACGATATCATTGCTACGTCACAAAAAGCAACAATATCGTTAACTAAATCGTTATGTGTGAAGGTACCTTACGTTCAGACAACTTGATCTCATTTGATAAATAATGTGTTAAATAGGCAATTTGCAAATCACTTAAAGGGGATCTGTCTGAAGGATCAATCCCAGTCCTTTTATTGTGTGGATAATATACTACTAATGTTTACAGCACCATAAGTTTGCCACACAATTTGAGTATGCTATTTGAGGCAGATTTGCCAACAACATGTGGTGAAGCAATCATGGCAGCTTGCTATTTTCAAAACAAACTAAAAGGTAAAGCTACTGAGAAAACTTCATTTGAGCAATTGAACAAAAAGTAAAGTATTTGTACATATTCCCAAAGAAAAATGTACCAAGTGGGAATTTCATGCAAAAGAAGGTATCCTAGTAGGCTACAGTGAAACCCAGAAAGGGTATAGAATCCTGCAACCAGAAATGAACATTGTGACAATAAACAAAGATGTAATGATTGAAGAAAACTTTGTGTTGCTCAAGTTTCATGTCATCATACCAGTAATCCAACTGAAGCAAATACAATTTCAGTCACAATTTCAAAATAACAAGAAAAATGATGTAGAAGTCTGGTTAGGTTCTTCAGTCACTGAAGAAACAACAGAAAAGTCAGGTGAACCTGAAGTTAGGAGATTGTCAAGATCAAACAAGGATATACCAGCTAAGCATCGAGTCTACTTTGTCAAAACAATACCCAAGCCAGAGCCACAATCATGGGATGAGATGCAACAACTACCTATCCATGAAAAACTTAAGTGGATTAATGATGCTAATGAGGAAATGAAGGCCCTTCAACTTTAAATTTGGAAACTCATCAAACTACCACGTGACAAGAAAGCAATCAAATGTAAATGGGTTTTTAAGACCAAGCATGACTCTAAAGGCAAAGTTTATAGATTTTAAGCAACATTATTAGCAAAAAGATATTCTCAGAAATATGGTGAGGAGTATGATGCCACATTTTCTCCAGCTGCTAATCTGACCACATTCAGGACTCTAATGGCTATAGATGCCGCACAAGAGATGTTTGTCAGACATTTTGACAACAAAACTACCTTTTCAAATGGTGACATTGAAGAGAACTTGTATAAGACACAAGCTGAAGGTTATATCAAAGAGGGTGAAGAGAATCTCATTTGCAAACTGCAAACATCTCTCTATGGTCTTAAGCAATCTGCAAGAGTATGGAAAACCAAAGTGAACAAAGTCTTAGTGGAAGAAGGATTTAAAATAGGTCAAGCAGATCCGTGTTTATACACAAAATGTACTTACAGAAAATTGATGTATAATCTCTTATATGTAAACGATATGATTAGTTTCATCAAAAGCAAACAGAAATGGCAAAGATGACTAAAATTCTGAATCAGCAATTTGAAGCTAAAGACCTTGGAAATGTGACTTAATATCTAATGATTCAGGTCCAAAGAGAAGAAGATGGAAGCTTTCTTCTAAACCAAAATGCAAAAATCAGCTCAATTCTGAATCTGTTTGGAATGTCAAGCCAAAGATATGTCAACCCCAATGGAAACAGCCTACTTAAATTTGGAAGGAGATGATCTGTTAACTAACAATGAGAATAGAGACAGGCAGTGGGGACACTTCTATACATAGCAGCTATGACTTGACTGGATATTGCAGAAACAATTGGAATTCTATGCAGCTATGCGGAAAAACCGTGCAAAAAAACCTGGAATGCTATTAAAAGAGTTCAGCAATATTTGAAAGAGACTCAATACATAAATTTAAGGATATCTGCAAAAGGAGATCTAAAATTTACAGGCTATGTGGATGCAGACTGGGCTTGTGACCTAAGTGATCACAAATCAACAAGCGGTTATTTGTTCATGCTTGGAGAAAGTTCAATTTCTTGGTCTAGCAGAAAACAGGTTATTTCAGAACATTACCAGCACTTGAAAAATAATTATAGTGATACTCATACAAATATGATATTATGGTTTATAACAACAATTTTATTGAATATCACACAGACAATAGAGTAAATACACAATTAAACCCTAAAAACCCTTAAAAACTGGAATCAGGGCATTGTGACTCATGATGAAATTATCAATAGATAAAGCACATAGTATATTATATAGTCACGAAGCTATACGCGAAACGCGTGTTGGGGTACTGGGATGTGTGGCTATAAATCATGGCACATGGTGTGTATTAACTATGATCTTGTTATATGCACAGTGAACTGCATAGGCACTTTAACCCCTTTCCAACATCGGACATACATTTACGCCAATGTATGACTCCCTCCTTTGATATGGGCTTCGGCAGTGTGCCCACACCTTTTCCAGGACATGTCAGCTGTTTTGAATCGAAATAATGGGCGATCAAAAGAACGTATCTGCACCAAAATGGTATCATTAAAAACATCAGCTCGGTGCACAAAAAATAAGCCCTCACCTGACCCAAGATCCAAAAAAAATGGAGACGCTACGGGTATCGGAAAATGGCGCAATGTTTTATTTATTTTTTACAAAGTTTGGAACTTTTTTTCAATATTTAGATAAAAAAGAACCTAGACATGTTTGGTGTCTATGAACTTGCAATGACCTGTAGAATCATAATGGAAGGTCAGTTTTAGCATTTAGTGAACCTAGTATAAAAGCCAAGCCAAAAAACAATTGTGGGACTGCACTTTTTTGAAATTTCACCACAATTGGAATTTTTTTCCCATTTTCTAGTACACTACATGATGAAACCAATGGTGTCGTTCAAAAATACAACTTGTTATGCAAAAAACTAGCCCTCACATGGCCATATTGACAGAAAAAATAAAAAAAGTTATGGCTCTGGGGAGAAGGGGAGAGAAAAATGAAAACGCAAAACCTTAAAAAGAACTGGGGGCTAAGGGGTTAAACTATTTAAATAAAGAAACAAAATTGTGCAAGACCACAGCCAGTTCA
The DNA here is from genome assembly GCF_032444005.1 of Ranitomeya imitator. NCBI lineage: Eukaryota > Metazoa > Chordata > Amphibia > Anura > Dendrobatidae > Ranitomeya > Ranitomeya imitator. The sequence continues at coordinate 336,867,655 of NC_091286.1, forward strand.
CCAGACCCACAGATGCATGGAACTTCATGAAGACAAGACGAGATGTGTAGAAATAATAATAAAGTGTTCCATCTTCTTAAAAAATTCTATCAGACTTTATTGATCCACATTGGAAATAAGTAAAAAACTAAAAAACTCCTTACAAAAAATAAACTTCTGGGGTTACAGCGATGCGTTTTGATCTAACACAAGATCTTTATCAAAGCTTAATGCCTACTGACATTTTCCAGTCTTTTAGGGTACATCTCCACGGGCCGTATTGTTGGCAATTTGGACGAAGCGGAAACCCCGCTCCGCACAAAGCACCACCCCCTTCGGTACGCGTGGTGATTCCGGATGTGTTCATTGCACACATCCGGAATCTCCGCACCCTATACATAGGACTGTGTTATTTACCTCGTGGAGACGGAGCGTCGCCGCAAGGTAACACTTCAAAATAGGACCTGGTATAAGAGAGATGCCCTAAAGTGGCTACCAGGTACCAGGTACACATAAAATTGGCAATTTTTATGAGCTAAATGCTCTCACTTTTCATATTTCTAGTGCAGTAATGCAGTTCAATTTTTGTGTTTCATGTTTGCATGTTTCAGCGCTGCAGTGTGCTGCCTTATTTACATGGCCGCAAGGTAACAGACATGCTGTGGTCTAAAACGACCTGCTGCATGTCTGGAAATGCAGGGGCACTGGATGCGTGTTCGCACACATAGTGGAGAAGAGATTTCATAAAATCCCTGCCACTATGCTGTAACATCTGGACGCTGCGGCTGTATGCAGCGTTCAATCCACAGCTAATCCGGATGTAAACTGGCACGTGGACCAATCAAGATGTCTTTTTAATGTCACTCATGACATATTTAATGTCACTCCTGACAAACTTCCAGGTCCTGAGAAGTAAATGACCAACAAATCGCAAAAGACCGAAATAATACACAGAATGAGACAATATATAATATATGGTTTAGATAATATGTGTATTCACATCTTCCGTTGGGTCCAGAGAGAGGGAGAGCCAGTAACTCAATACAGTGGAGAAAATAAGTATTCAATACACTGACGATTTTGCAAGTTTTCCCACTTAAAGGGAACCTGTCACCTGAATTTGGCGGGACCGGTTTTCGGGCATATGGGCGGAGTTTTGGGGTGTTTGATTCACCCTTTCCTTACCCGCTGGCTGCATGCTGGCCACAATATTGGATTGAAGTTCATTCTATGTCCTCCATAGTACACGCCTGCGCAAGGCAAGATTGCCTTGCGCAGGCATGTACTACGGAGGACATAGAATGAACTTCAATCCAATATTGCAGCCAGCATGCAGCCAGCGGGTAAGGAAAGGGTGAATCAAACACCCAAAAACTCCGCCCATATGGCCGAAAACCGGTCCCGCCAAATTCAGGTGACAGGTTCCCTTTAAAAAGAAGGGAGAGATCTGTAATTTTTATTGTATGTACACTTGAACTGTGAGAGACAGAATCTAAAAATAAAAAACAGAAAATCTCATTGTATCATCTATCAACCAGCAAGAATTCTGGCTGTCACGGACCTGTTAGTTTTTCTTTAAGAAGCCCTCCTACTCCACACTCATTACCTGTATTAACTGTACCTGTTTGAACTCGTTACCAGTATAAAAGACACGTGTCCACACACTCAATCACACTCCAACCTCTCCACTATGATCAAGACCAGAGCGCTGCCTAAGGACACCAGGGACAAAATTGTAGACCTGCACAAGGCTAGGATGGGGCTACAGGACAATATGGAAGAAAATGAAAGAAACACAAGATGACTGTCAATCTTCCTCGGTCTGGGGCTGCTCTGTTCAAAAAAGTCAGAGTAGGTTGAATATAATTATTAACAAATTGCATAAAGGCAAAAAATCCTTAACTAAAGAACATTAAAATTTAACTTTTAATTATGCTATTTAAGAGGAATGCAAAAATTAAAAATACAATGGTCAGTATATGGTTTCAGAAACATTAGCATATGGTACCTATTTCTCGTTATTTATGGTAAACACTCTATTTATTATGTACACCCTAATCAATGGCACTCCTAAAATTGTCATGCAGTTCTGTGCAGTCGTGGATCTACACTACCCTGTGCTACTGTAAAGGTACCGTCACACTCAGCAACTTTGCAACGAGAACGACAACAATCTGTGACGTTGCAGCGTCCTGGATAGCGATCTCGTTGTGTTTGACACGCAACAGCGATCTGGATCCCTCTGTTATATCGCTCATGGTGCACCTGTTGTGAATTCTGCTCTTGGGTTCCCTCCAGTGGTAGTAGGTGGGAATGCAGTTGTCTCTGAGTCACAGTCCTGGCCAGGTGTATCTGCTAATTGCTGTTCTGACTGGGATATTTAAGTGTGCAAGATTCATTAGCCCTTGCCAGTTGTCAATGTTTCTTTGGAAGTATTGGATCTCTGCCTGGCCTCACCTGCTTAGCTGCCAGTTCAGCAAAGATAAGTGTCTCTTTCTTTTTCTGAATCACACTTGCTGTGTGCTTATTTTCAGTGCTGATCTTTTGTTTCTATTTTTCCAGCTTAGACTGTGTCAGTTGTTTTTCTCGGTCTGGTTGGATTCTCTGGAGTTGCAGTTATACTCTCCACATCTTTAGTTAGGTGGTGGAGTTTTGTATTTTCTGCGGTGGATATTTTTGTAGTATTTTTATGCTGACCGCTTAGTATCCTGTCCTGTCCTTTTCTATTTAGCTAGAAGTGGCCTCCTTTGCTAAGCCTGTTTTCTGCCTGCGTGTGTCTTTTCCTCTCCAACTCACAGTCATTATTTGTGGGGGGCTGCCTATCCTTTGGGGGTCTACTCTAAGGCAAGATAGTTTTCCTATTTCCATCTTTAGGGGTATTTAGTTCTCCGGCTGTGTCGAGGTGTCTAGGTTTTGTTAGGCACACCCCACGGCTACTTCTAGTTGCGGTGTTAAGATCAGGGTTTGCGGTCCATATAGTTACCACCTACTCCAGAGAAAGTTTTCATGCTGCTCCAAGGCCACCTGATTATAACAGCACCATACACGCTAAACACTTACGTGTCTCCATAGTGACACATGCACGCATGTGCATCACCACTGGCCTGGATAAAGGCAAATGCGCATGTCACAGATTTCAAATTCCTCGTCTGAGCGGAAGAAGTATCAAGTGGCAATCTTATTGTGCATGTCATCATACCCTCTCATGAGTGATCCATATCTCTAAGTATATTAGTAAACATGATATGTGAAGCTCATTAGATATATTATTTAATGAATGTAATGAATGTCTTTACAATGCTACAACCATACATCTAAGACTAGAGAACATGGAGTACAATGAACACTGACAGATTGAAAAATTAAAACAATCATTTTAGGGCACGTACAGCAAATCCTGAATAAGGAGGGAGGGGGGAAAAAGTATAGTCCAAGTGGATCTAACATCCAGGTTCTACACAAATAGACTCCCATAGCTGCTACCATCAATGTGGGATCCCCAAATTCCCTACAAATTCCAATAGGATGCCATCACTCACCCATAATCGACAAGTGTCCTAGGTCCTCCTGCTGTGACCCCTTAAGGTGTGTAGAACCTGGATGTTAGATCCACTTGGACTATACTTTTTCCCCCCTCCCTCCTTTTTCAGGATTTGCTGTACGTGCCCTTGCATATGTTGCACTATTGGTCCAGATAGCCTGCTGTGCTAGCAGGTTCCTTATATTCTTCCTCTTTTGTGTATTTTGCCCTTTGATTGGGCTGTTTTTGTACATTTTAAGTGCATCTGTCGGTGTTCATTGTACTCCATGTTCTCAATTTTTTATATGTTTTGGGAGTAGTACACCTATTATCATATTTGGCTACACTTATGCATTTACGGAGGGAGCAGGGCTATAGCCCTTCTCAGCCCGGATATTGTGTTATATTTGTTTTGATTCTTGTTCTAACCATACATCTAAGACAGGAAATCGGAGATAAAAGATATATTAAATATTAATGAACCCATATGACTCCTATATCCATCAGTAACATTTAGACTATATATATTTTAGATCCATATTGAAGGTAAGTATCTCAAAACAATGGTCCATCTTTCATTTCATCATATGATTTTATAAATTAAATTCTTAGAATATTGTCAATATTTCTATGTTAATTAATTTACAGAATTGAAGGGAAATGTACCGTACTATTTAACTATTGAAACTATTAGCCCACAACCATCTATATAATGACAAAATATTAAAAGTAAATATTTTATATTCCTAACAATTCAATATACTATATAGACCAAAACATTAAAACAAAGGGAAAGATATATCTTATGTCAAATTCCATATAGTGACATGATACCCATATCGATTCTTCATCCTTAAAAAGTTGAAACCTACAAGAGAAAAAAGTAAACGAAAACCCTGATGTAACTAAGTAAAAAAGCAAAAGTGCATTTAAATAACACAGAGTTTTTAGTAATACTGTTTTTTGATCAAAAAATAGCACAAAAGCCATCCCACCTCGTCACGGTAACTCTGACCGGGACAGTCCTACACTGTCTAATATTAAACCCTTACATTGTGTCAATGTTGACCTCAGTGTGAATAAGGGCAGACAAAATGACTGGGCCCAACCAGTGAAACACTAGACTGGGGAAGCCTTATACAGTCTCTAGCTCAGAAACAGGGAGGCCACACCCCGGCTTGCACAGAATGCAACAATACAGAGAAAAAAAAACACAAAATTGAGCTTAAATTGAGTTGGTACACATGCAGAGGTTAAACTCATGTTCACATTGGCCACAAAACATTGAAACCTACAAGAGAAAAAAGTAAACGAAAACCCTGATGTAACTAAGTAGAAAAGCAAAAGTGCATTTAAATAACACAGAGTTTTTAGTAATACTGTTTTTTGATCAAAAAATAGCACAAAAGCCATCCCACCTCGTCACGGTAACTCTGATCGGGACAGTCCTACACTGTCTAATATTAAAACCTTGCATTGTGTCAATGTTGACCTCAGTGTGAATAAGAGCGCAAGTGGCCAGTCCCCATGACATCGCCAGTCAAAGCGGCGGAGAAGCCGTCCCCCATAGCGAGGGTGCCCCCTTGTGACCGGACCACGACCATCACTAAGACTATGGTGCTGACCCCCGCATGCACCATCGTAAAAACCACCACTTGTACCGTGGACACTGCTACTACGGTGGTGGCGGAGAGCTCAGCCTCAGGAGTGGTTGGCACCTCGGTTGCTGCGAGGTCCAGGACAATTGCCACACAGACCCCTGATTGGAGCCCGGGATCTCCTGTGACCACACCGAGTGCCCGCGAGTACCCGGCGAGATGGCCCCGCCCACTGCTGCCGGTGGAGTTGTCACGACCACTAACGCCGAAGAAATAAACCTCGAAGAACTGAGTATGTACATAGTTATTTAACTGTTTCCTGTTTTGCTGCTTTAAACCCGTCCAGGGTTATTTCTTAAAGGGATCCCTTTGTTGACCCGGGATCTCTATTGTTTTCATTTCTTTCTCTATTTTTGCACAAGTTATCATTGTTTAAAAGACTGCTGGATCATGAACAGTGATTGAATCCAAAACTGTTTTGTATATAGTTTGCACCTTCTTAAAGGTGCTCCCTACTGGTTTTACAAAAGAAAGAAGACTTTGCGAAGATAATGCTTCTGGGGTTAGAGAGAGAGTCCTCCTGAGAACCGTAGAATGACAGTTGGTTGCTGAAAGAGAAACAATGACAGTAGGCCCGGCCCAGGAGCTAGGCGGTCCTGGATTGGTGAAGCTAGAAAGGAAAGACAAGTTGAGTTATTTTATAGTATTTTGTAGTAGGCCTTTAGTGGGTTCAGCTTATACGCCCTTGAAGGAAAAGTTAACTTATTGTTCAGAATTTGCACTGAGTAGAATACCCGGTTGGGTGAAAAAAGTTATTTATAGTCATAATGTTATTTAAAAATATTTAATCCTGTTTTTGTTTGTAACGTTCAAGTGTCCTCACCTCCCATAAAGGGAAGCATTGTTCTATTTACTTGTTTTAAGCATTTCAAAAATTTTGTATGTCTTTTGCTGAAATGTATTGTTGTTCTTCTTCCCAGTCCAGGAGTACTGGATTTAACCGGGGGAGAGTGCAGCGCCCCAGAGATGTGGTCGTTGCAGTATGACACTCTGCCACTAAGGGGAGTGATGGTATGTCTGATGGCACTGAAGGAATTCTACTGACCAGGTATCACCAGCACACATTACACTTCACACTCTGGCCACTAGGGGGAGCCAAAGGCTTTATTTATTGGGCCACTCCTCACACTGGTAAAACTAGGGGTCGGATAGGAAGTTAGTCAGAAGCTGACTGGGTTGGATTCAGGCAACATCCCGTGGCAGGGGGTGTTGTAGGGAGAAGACACAGGGGGGTTCCTGTCAGGCGTGGGAACCTGGCAGGCACCTAGCGACCAGAATAGAATGTTACGGAACCGCGCCTGCATACCCCGCGGCGGTATCCTAAGAAAGAGACACGAAGCAAAGGATATTGTGGAACAGTGAGAAACAAGATAAAGCACAAGGGAGAGCCAGTAGGAGTCGTGCCGTGAGACCGAGGCAACATCCTACTGAGGCGCGTAGCCGGTGGCCGGAACACTGAGGGAGTAACTGACTCTACGCTTTGCTTCAGACTCCGCAGAACAGTTTATTATAGGTTGGCTGCCTCACCTAAACACCTACGAAGACATAGGGGGCAACAGTGGGAGAGGGGCATCTCTAGGGTCCCAGAAGAACTCCAGGCCTTCCCGTCATACAGGTGCGTCCTAGCCATAACATACCTGGGGGATGTTGAACTAGAAACATCTGGAACACATTAGAAAGAACGAACGAACGAGAACAGAAGTTGTGAGGACTATTCCGAATGCTCAGCAGGTTAGCACTACAACACACAGGCGCTATTGGTAGGCAACAATTTCCACCTGCAAAGGGAATTCTGAAAGTGCCCATCGGACCGGCCGGTCTCAGATAGCCCTGTTAAACGTGCTCTGGATTGTGGATCCTGAGGTCTTCAGTGGAGAGGTGGAGAGACTGCAACCTTGTGTCCTCGTTGTTGACTGCGCCTCACACCATCACCATCCACCTCACTGGGAAGCCCTGGGGACGTACTTCACCTGTGGGAGGGTGTACCGTCCGGCTGCCATTCCATCTCCCCAGCAGACCCCACGGCGGCGTCGGTCGCCCTGGCCGAACGCCACAGGTGGCGTCACGAATCCCTGATAGACTGTATTCCCTTTATTGGATGCCCCTTAGCAGGGTCGCGGACCGGGTCTAGCCACTGTGACAGCCTCAGAACCGAACCAGAGAGGCCCGGTACCGAGAACACGTGGCCCTGTGTCTGGGGGCGATCCATATTCAAGTAACCCGCCCAGCATTTTGGGCGCTTTATTTGCAGTCAATGAACATGCTGGACTGGCTTTCCAATCACAGTAATGCCAGCGCCATCTTTGGTGTAGCATTACTGTGATTGGCTGGACTTCCAGCATCATAGGGACTATTTAAACGCTCCCGGCGCCATCTTGCGCACATTGCAATTGGAAACAGCGTAGTGAGAGCGTAGTGTGAGCATAAGGAGAGTGAAAGCAGAGTACAGGGACAGCGATAGAATGTTATAGTGAGAGTTATTTATTCCAAAAAGCTCTTTTAAGAGCTGAAGACTATCAAGATTACTTGTTTTTCTTTTTAGTTGGGGATTCAGTAGTAGAGATTTAACACCTTCGACCAGAAGCCTCTTTTCACCTTCCTGACCTGGCCAATTTTTACAATTCTGACCACTGTCACTTTATGAGGTCATAGCTCTAGAACGCTTCAATGGATCCCACTGATTCTGAGACTGTTTTCTAGAGACATATTGTATTTCATGATAGTGATACAAAAAATTGATATTACTTGGGTTTATTTGTGAAAAAAATGGAAATTTGGTGAAAATTTTGAACATTTTGCAGTTTTCAGACTTTTAATTTTTATGCCCTTAAATCAGAGTGTCATATTGCACACAATAGTTAATAAATAACATTTCCCACATGTCATCAGCACAATTTTGAAACATAATTTTCTGTAGTTAGGAAGTTATAAGGGTTAAAAGTTGACGAGCGATTACTCATTTTTACAACAAAATTTGCAAAATCATTTCTTTTAGGGACCACCTCATATTTGAAGTGACTTTGAGGGGCCTATATGATAGAAAATATTCAAAAGTGACACCATTCTAATAACTGCACCCCTCAAGGTACTCAAAACCACATTCAAGAAGTTTATTAACCCTTCAGGTGCTTCACAAGAATTTTTGGAATGCAGAAGGAAAAAATAAACATTTACTTTTCTTTCACAAAAAAAAATTATTGTGCAATTTCTCCTGAGCATGCCGATAACCCAGATGTGGGGGAATTCTACTGTTTGGGCACATGGCAGGGTTTGGAAGTGAAGGAGCGTCATTTGACTTTTTGAATGTAAAATGGACTGGAATAATTAGCGGTTGCCATCTTGCATTTGGAGAGCCCCTGATGTGTCTAACCAGTGGAAACCCCCAACAAGTGACACCATTTTAGAAACTAGACACTTCTAAGGTAAATTATCTACAGTACTGTGAAGACACTTGTGGCTGATACAAAGCATAGATGGTTTTGTGCAGATAAAGAGGAAGGTTTCAACCAGACAAATTAATCAGATTAAGAGAGCAGCTACTAAAGTAACATTACAAAGCCGCAAAAAGGCATTGGAATCTTTTAGTGGAGCCCACCGCTAAGGCCTAGGGGTACTCGGTACCGGGTTCCGTCATCGTTAAAGGGGTAGTCACAGTGGCAGCGACCCGGTCCGTGGCCCTGGGTGTCCAAGTAAATGGAAAGGTCTTTAAAGGGGGGTTATTTGAAATAAAGTTTGCTCGTGATGCCACCTGTGGTATTTGGTCAGGGATAGCCGACGCTGCTAAAAAGGGTCCACTGGGGTGATGTTATGCAGCAGGGCTGGTAGGGCTTCCCAGATGTAAAGCTGGGTCCCCAGGGCTCCCGATGTCGTAGGGAAAGATGGTATAGTGCCACAAAAAAATAGAGGACACAAGATTGCGGTCTCTTTACCTTTTTTACTGATATGCAGCAGCCACAGTCCAGGGTACCGGTAACAGGTGATGGTAAGGTCTGGTCGACCTGGAAGCGATTATGGATCCCCCTTTCAGGTGAAGTTCAAAAGCCTTCCTTCTTGCACTGTAAGGCGAGTCCCTTGCTGCCTATGGCTCCACACAAGGTCTTCTCTTTCCTTGTCCCAAGACAGGCAACGCAAGCCTTTTTGCAGGTGTCTCTAATTCTGACTCCGGGCTCTATGTGTTGCTGTGCCTTCGGGTGTGGGTGTGGACAGACGATCTAGAATCTTCTGCCATCTGGTTTCTGAAATGGGACAATACAGTTCTACACAGCCTCGGGCTCCCGGTGCCCCATTCTTGCGCTTCAGCATGGAAGGAGCTCAGTCACAGCTCCCTTCCAGCTCCTTAGTTCTCCTGTGCTTCTCCCCTCTGGCACGTTCTACAGATACAACACTGTCCGCTTCTTCTCTCTGGCCTGGAGCTGCAGTACCACGTGGCTGCATGGCCCTAGCTCTCCTTCTCACCTCTCTCGCCTCTAACTGACTGTCTGACACCAGCTAACTAACTCGTCTAAGCAAGAATATATATATCTGGGGAAGCTCCACTGAAACCGGATTCAGAGCTCCCCCTTCTGGCCTGGAATCAGAACATGTTGCATGTATGTACAACCTGTTAAAGGGATCCTCCTCGCTTCCAGGCATGGCATCACCCTCCTCGAAAGGAATGCAACACCACTGTAACAGCTGGCTTAGCGTGGTGTTACATTAGTGCCTCTTGAATCCCAAGAACTTCAAGGTGCAGAATCCTCCAGAGGCTTGCAGTTGTGCCTAACCTACTATTCGGCCACCCCTAAATAGTGTTCACAAGTTGAAACAATTGCAGCAGGACCAGGCACACATGAAGACTAATTTTAAAACAGTTTTGTTTAGTGATGAGAGCCATGGATCCATGGATGGTCCAGATGGATAGAGCAGTGGATGATTGCTCAATGGCCACCATATCCCAACTAAGCTGCAATGTCAGTAAGGAGGTGGAGTCATGTTTTGGATCAGAATCATGGAAAGAGAGCTGGTAGGACACTTTAAGGTTTGTGAAGGTTTGAAATTGATATCGGCAGAGTATATAGAGTTTCTGTCTGACCAATTTCTTCCATGATACAAAAAAAAGAACCATGCCATTCATACCAAATCATCTTTATGCATGATAATGTAGTATCTCATGATGCAAAGAATACCTCTGAGTTATTGGTTGCTATGGGCATAAAGGAAGAGAAACTTATAGTGTGGCCACCATCAACCTCACCTATTGAGAATCTTTGGAGTATCATTAACCTCTTAAGCCCCAAGGGTGGTTTGCACATTAATGACCGGGCCAATTTTTACAATTCTGACCACTGTCCCTTTATGAGGTTACAACTCTGGAACGCTTCAACGGATCTTGGCGATTCTAATATTTTCTCGTGACATACAGTGGGCAAAAAAGTATTTAGTCAGTCAGCAATAGTGCAAGTTCCACCACTTAAAAAGATGAGAGGCGTCTGTAATTTACATCATAGGTAGACCTCAACTATGGGAGACAAACTGAAAAAAAAAAATACAGAAAATCACATTGTCTGTTTTTTTAACATTTTTTTTGCATTTTATGGTGGAAAATAAGTATTTGGTCAGAAACAAACAATCAAGATTTCTGGCTCTCACAGACCTGTAACTTCTTTAAGAGTCTCCTCTTTCCTCCACTCATTACCTGTAGTAATGGCACCTGTTTAAACTTGTTATCAGTATAAAAAGACACCTGTGCACACCCTCAAACAGTCTGACTCCAAACTCCACTATGGTGAAGACCAAAGAGCTGTCAAAGGACACCAGAAACAAAATTGTAGCCCTGCACCAGGCTGGGAAGACTGAATCTGCAATAGCCAACCAGCTTGGAGTGAAAAAATCAACAGTGGGAGCAATAATTAGAAAATGGAAGACATACAAGACCACTGATAATCTCCCTCGGTCTGGGGCTCCACGCAAAATCCCACCCCGTGGGGTCAGAATGATCACAAGAACGGTGAGCAAAAATCCCAGAACCATGCGGGGGGACCTAGGGAATGAACTGCAGAGAGCTGGGACCAATGTAACAAGGCCTACCATAAGTAACACACTACGCCACCATGGACTCAGATCCTGCAGTGCCAGACGTGTCCCACTGCTTAAGCCAGTACATGTCCGGGCCCGTCTGAAGTTTGCTAGAGAGCATTTGGATGATCCAGAGGAGTTTTGGGAGAATGTCCTATAGTCTGATGAAACCAAACTGGAACTGTTTGGTAGAAACACAACTTGTCGTGTTTGGAGGAAAAAGAATACTGAGTTGCATCCATCAAACACCATACCTACTGTAAAGCATGGTGGTGGAAACATCATGCTTTGGGGCTGTTTCTCTGCAAAGGGGCCAGGACGACTGATCCGGGTACATGAAAGAATGAATGGGGCCATGTATTGTGAGATTTTGAGTGCAAACCTCGTTCCATCAGCAAGGGCATTGAAGATGAAACGTGGCTGGGTCTTTCAACATGACAATGATCCAAAGCACATTGCCAGGGCAATGAAGGAGTGGCTTCGTAAGAAGCATTTCAAGGTCCTGGAGTGGCCTAGCCAGTCTCCAGATCTCAACCCTATAGAAAACCTTTGGAGGGAGTTGAAAGTCCGTGTTGCCAAGCGAAAAGCCAAAAACATCACTGCTCTAGAGGAGATCTGCATGGAGGAATGGGCCAACATACCAACAACAGTATGTGGCAACCTTGTGAAGACTTACAGAAAACGTTTGACCTCTGTCATTGCCAACAAAGGATATATTACAAAGTATTGAGATGAAATTTTGTTTCTGACCAAATACTTATTTTCCACCATAATATGCAAATAAAATGTTAAAAAAACAGACAATGTGATTTTCTGCATTTTTTTTCTCAGTTTGTCTCCCATAGTTGAGGTCTACCCATGATGTAAATTACAGACGCCTCTCATCTTTTTAAGTGGTGGAACTTGCACTATTGCTGACTGACTAAATACTTTTTTGCTCCACTGTATTGTACTTCATGATAGTGGTAACATTTCTTAGATATAATGTGCGTTTATTTCTGAAAAAAAAACTGAAATTTGGCAAAAATTTAGAAAATTTTGCAATTTTCCAAATTTGAATTTTTATGCCCTTAAATCACAGAGATATGTCACACAAAATAATTAATAAGTAACATTTCCCACATAACCATAATTTTTTTTTTGCTAGGGAGTTATAAGGGTTAAAAGTTGACCAGCAATTTCTCATTTTTACAATACCAATATTTTTTAGGGACCACATCGCATTTGAAGTAATTTTGAGGGGTCTATATGATAGAAAATAACCAAGTGTGACACCATTCTAAAAACTGCACCCCTCAAAGTGCTCAAAACCATATTCAAGAAGTTTATTAACCCTTCAGGTGTTTTACAGGAATTTTTGGAATGTTTAAAAAAAATATGAACATTTAACTTTTTTTCACAAAAAATTTAGTTCAGCTCTAATTTGTTTAATTTTACCAAGGGTAACAGGAGAAAATGCACCCCAAAAGTTGGTGTACAATTTGTTCTGAGTACGCTGATACCTCATATGTGGGGGTAAACGACTGTTTGGGTGCATGGCAGAGCTCGGAAGGGAAGGAGCGCCGTTTGACTTTTCAATGCAAAATTGACTGGAACTGAGATGGGATGCCATGTTGCGTTTGGAGATCCCATGATGTGCCTAAACATTGAAACCCCCCACAAGTGACACCATTTTGGAAAGTAGACGCTCTAAGGAACATATCTAGATGTGTGGTGAGCACTTTGACCCAACAAGTGCTTCACCGAAGATTATGATGCAGAGCCGTCAAAATAAAAAATCATATTTTTTCACAAATATGATCATTTTGCCCCCAATTTTTTATTTTCCCAAGGGTAAAAGAAGAAATTGGACCCCAAAGTTTTTGTGCCATTTTTTCTGAGTATGCTGATACTCCATATGTGAGGGTAAACCACTGTTTGGGCGAATGGCAGAGCTCGGAAGGGAAGGAGCGCCATTTGACTTTTCATTGCAAAATTGACTGGAATTGGGATGGGACGCCATGTTGCATTTGGAGAGCCCCTAATGTGCCTAAACATTGAAACCACCCACAAGTGACACCATTTTGGAAAGTAGACCCCCTAAGGAACTTATCTAGATGTGTGATGAGCACTTTGACCCACCAAGTGCTTCACAGAAGTTTATAATGCAGAGCTGTCAAAATAAAAAATCATAATTTTTCACAAATATGATCTTTTCAACCCCCAATTTTTTATTTTCCCAAGGGTAAGAGAAGACATTGGACTGCAAAAGTTGTGCCATTTGTCCTGAGTACGCAGATACCCCATATGTGGGGATAAACCACTGTTTGGACGCATGGCAGAGCTCAGAAGGGAAGGAGCGCCATTTGACTTTTCAATGCAAAATTGACTGGAATTGAGATGGGACACTATGTCACGTGTGGAGAGCCCCTGATGTGCCTAAACATTAAAACCCCCCACAAGTGACACCATTTTGGAAAGTAGACCCCCTGAGGAACTTATATAGATGTGTTTCGACAGCTTTGAACCCCCAAGTGTTTGACTACAGTTTATAATGCAGAGTAGGGTTGAGCGAAACGGGTCGGCCAGATTCAGAAGTTGCCGACTTTTGGCAAAGTCGGGTTTCATGAAACCCGACCCGACCCCTGTGTGGGGTCGGCTATGAGGTCGGCAATCTTCTGATCTGGAATCGGAATTCCGATACCGAGTTCGGATATGTTTAAGATATCGGGAATCGGTATCGGAATTCATATTTAAGTGTAAAATAAAGAATAAAAATAAAAAAATATTGATATACTCACCCTCGGACGCGCCCTGGGTCTCACCGGCAGCCTTCCATCCTAAGAATGAGCGCCTGAAGGGCCTTCGATGACGTCGCGGCTTGTGATTGGTCGCGTGAGCGGTCACTTGGGCGGTCACGCGACCAATCGCAAGCCGCGACATCATCTAAGGTCCTTCAGGCGCTAATTCTTAGGAAGGAAGCGTCCGAGGGCGCGTCCGAGGGTGAGTATATTCCTAATAAGTATATACTCACCCTCGGACGCGCCCTGGTTCTAACCCGCAGCCTTCCTTCCTAAGAATGAGCGCCTGAAGGACCTTAGATGAGGTCGCGGCTTGTGATTGGTCGTGTGACGCCCATGTGACCGCTCACGCGACCAATCACAAGCCGCGACGTCATCGAAGGTCCTTCAGGCGCTCATTCTTAGGAAGGAAGGCTGCCGGTGAGAACCAGGGCGCGTCCGAGGGTAAGTATATCAATATTTTAAATTTTGATTCTTTATTTTACACTTATATATGGATCCCAGGGCCTGAAGGAGAGTTTCCTCTCCTTCAGACCCTGGGAACCATTAGAAACCCAATGCACTGCATTGGGTTTCGTGTTTCGGCCGACCCCGACTTTTCTATAGGATTGGCCGATTTCACTCGACCCGACTTTTGAAAACGTCGGGTTTCGTGAAACCCGACCCGATCCTGTAAAAAGAAAAGTTGCTCAACCCTAATGCAGAGCCGTGAAAATAAAAATTCTTTTTTTTCCCACAAAAATTATTTTGTAGCCCCCAGTTTTGTATTTTCCCAAGGGTAACAGGAGAAATTGGACCCCAAAAGTTGTTCTCCAATTTGTCCTGAGTACGCTGATACCCCATATGTGGGGGGCAACCACCGTTTGGGCGCATGGCAGAGCTTGGAAGGGAAGGAGCGCCATTTGGAATGCAGACTTAGATGGATTGGTCTGCAGGCATCACGTTGCATTTGCAGAGCCCCTGATGCACCTAAACCGTAGAAATACCCCACAAGTGACCCCATATTGGAAACTAGACCCCCCAAGGAACTTATCTAGATTTGTTGTGAGAACTTTGAACCCCCAAGTGTTTCACTCCAATTTATAACGCAGAGTCGTGAAAATAAAAATTATTTTTTTTCCCACAAAAATGTTTTTTAGTCCCCCAAATTTTTATTTTCCCAAAGGTAACAAGATAAATTGGACCCCAATAGTTGTTGTCCCATTTGTCCTGAGTATGCTGATACCCCACATGTTGGGGTATACCCCTGTTTTGGCACACGGGAGAGCTCAGAAGGGAAGGAGCACTGTTTTATTTTTTTCAACGCAGAATTGGCTGGAATTGAGATCGGACGCCATGTCACATTTGGAGAGCCCTAATGTGCCTAAACAGTGGAAATTCTAACTGAAACCCAATCCCAAACACACCCCTAACCCTAATCCCAACCATAGCCCTAACCACACCCCTAACCCTGACACACCCCTAACCCTAATCCCAACAGTAAATGTAATCCAAACCCTAACCTTAGCCACAACCCTAACCCTAACTTTAGCCCCAACCCTAACTCTAACTTTAGCCCCAACCCTAACCCTAACTTTAGCCCCAAAACTAACTGTAGCCCTAACCTTAACTTTAGCTCCAGCCCTAACCTTAACTTTAGCCCCAGCCCTAACTTTAGCCCCAACCCTAACTGTAGCCATAACCCTAACTGTAGCCCTAAACCTAGCCCCAACCCTAACCCTAGCCCCAATCCTAACCCCAACCCTAACCCTAACCCTAGCCCTAACCCTAGCTCTAACCCTAGCTCTAGCCCTAACCCTAGCCCTAACTCTAACCCTAACCCTAGCCCATACCCTAACCCTAGCCCTAACCCTAGCCCTAGCCCTAGCCCTAACCCTAGCCCTAATTTGAAAATGGAAATAAATACATTTTTTAAATTTTTTTATTTTTCCCAAACTAAGGGGGTGATGAAGTGGGGTTTGATTTACTTTTATAGCGGGTTTTTTAGCGGATTTTTATGATTGGCAGCCGTCACACACTAAAAGACGCTTTTTATTGCAAAAAATATTTTTTGCATTACCACATTTTGAGACCTATAATTTTTCCATATTTTGGTCCACATAGTCATGTGAGGTCTTGTCTTTTGCAGGACGAGTTGACGTTTTTATTGGTACCATTTTTTGGCATGTGACATTTTTTAATCGCTTTGTATTCTGATTTTTGTGAGGCAGAATGACCAAAAACCAGCTATTCATGAATTTCTTTTGGGGGGGGAGGGGAGGGCTCTGAGCAGGCACTTGGTAAGCCACCTACCTGCAGGACCCGGAAGTAGCCCCGCGGCCATTTTGGATCCGGGGCCTGCAGGGAGGAGACGCTCGGTACAAGGTGAGCACATCAACTTGTACCGAGGATCTCAGGGAAGCACGCAGGGAGCCCCCTCCCTGCGCGATGCTTCCCTGTAACGCCGGAACACTGTGATCGTGTTTGATCGCAGTGTGCCGGGGGTTAATGTGCCGGGAGTGGTCCGTGACTGGTCCTGGCACATAGTGCCGGATGTCAGCTGCGATAGTCAGCTGACACCCGGCCGCGATCGGCCGCGCTCCCCCGTGAGCGTGGCCGATCGCATGTGACGTACTATCCCGTCACTGGGAATAAAGTCCCAGGTCACCTTGACGGGATAGTACGTCATATGGGATTAAGGGGTTAAGCAAAAGAGGGTGGAAGGCAGTTCATATCAAAAAAGCAGCTCTGGGACATCCTGCAAAGAAATTCAAACAGAAACTCTCTAAAAACCCTCAAATTCATTGGAGGTAAAAATTGGGAAAGTGATAAAAAAGAAGGGGTCAAGTTAACAATTAACATGGCCAGTTAAGGTGTTTTTGAATGTTTGAGAAAGCTTTTGAGTTCAATAAATATTACCTATTAATGCTGAAAATTAAACAAATGACCATTTTCAGTTCAGAGTGTCTTCGATAAAATGTCACCATAGTGCTGACTAGAGATGAGCGACTTTTACATTTTTCGGATCGAGTCGGGTTTCGCCGGTGAAATCGGCCGATTATTACGAAAATTCGGGGGCTGACTGAAACATGAAACCTAATGCAAGTCAATGGGAAATCAAAGTCGGCAGTGAGTGGAGGACAGGAAAACACCTACAGTGCACATTTTAATGCCAAAAACATCAATTCTTATTACTTAAGCTTGTCAATCCTAATTTACTTTATAATAATAGTTAGGCATTGAAAACTGGGGGTCATTTGGCTAAAGTTGTGGGGGGGTAAGGCTGGCTTAAGATTTTTGTGGGCCCAGGAAACGTGGAATATGTCACGGCAGTGGAGCAGGGAGAGGTAAGTATTTCAACTTTGCAAGTGCTGTGATCCTGAGCAAGCAGGGGGGCCCACTAGTTGGCACAAGCACAGGGCCCCTCATAGTACGGCGGTGTGTTTGATGGCGGGTGGCACCTCCCACTGGCAGAGACACTTTTGCGTACTATGAGGGGCCCTGTGCCAGTGACGTCGCCAACGAGTATGCCCCCCCACCTGATGAAGGAACCTGCACTTTCATCTGCACCTTCCTCTTTGTCCCCGTGTAAGGTGGTATAGTATGCGGGAACCTGACTTTCAGCAGGGTCAGATTCTGGCTGAGTAGAGTGCAAGGGGAATGTAGTGGTCTGGGTCAATGTACCAGCAGACTCATCTAGCAGTGGCTGGGCAATGGGCAGGATGAGGAGGAAACACAGATATAGGCCCAAATAATAAAGTAGCCTAAAAGCAGTTCAAAATTGGAAACAGGACTAAACAGGCGGCATTGCTTTGTTCAGTGGAGGAAAACTGTAATGAGTGGCAGACGCAGTCAGTAGGCCCAAATAATAAAGTAGGCTAAATGCAGTTCAAAATTGGTAACAGGACTAAACAGGCGGCATTGCTTTGTTCCGTGGAGAAAAACTGTAATGAGTGGCAGGCACAGTTAGTAGGCCCAAATAATAAAGTGGGCTAAATGTCTGCCAAAAAATTGTTCATAAATAAACAGGCGACATTGCTTTGCTCAGTGACGGAAAATTGTAATGAGTAGCAGACTAAGTTAGTAGGCCCAAATAATAAAGTGGGCTAAATGTCTGCCAAAAAATTGTTCATCAATTTACAGGTGGCATAGCTAGGTACAGGGGTGGGCTCTTCTGCTGAGTAGCAGACAGTGGTGGTAGGCGCAAAGTATTAAGTGGTCTAAATGGAGGCCAGGGCCCCTGTATATTTTAACTATCATCTATCATTTCAACAAATTTGTATTGGCAGTGCGATTGAAGGATTTAACAGCACAGACTACACAGTGGTGGTGCAGGGAGAGGTAAGTATTGCAAGTGGTAGAGCACTGTTCGAGCTGGGGGGAACACTCTCTCGTGGGCGGCGGTACTGGCACAGGGCCCCCCATATTACGACGGTGTGTCTGACGTTGGTTGTGCACCACCACCGTCAGAGACACTTCATTGTACTATGAGGGACCCTGTGCCACTGCCGTCGCCCAAGAGTGGGCCCACCCACCTTTCCAGGCAAACGGCACTCGCACGGGTGCTTGCGCCAGGTGGTGACCACGGCCCTGCGGGGGGAGTCAGCCCATTTAGGGAGGTATAAAAATGGCCTATGGTGGACATTCAGCAGCTGCAAATGGAGGAATTGGAGAAGTCAGTAAGGGGAGCCCAAAAGCAAGACATTTTTCAGGCAAGCTACGTGTCAGCAGGGGAAGGTGGGGCAAAATAATTTGAAATCCATGATTGGTTCATTTTAATGAAGGTTAGATCATCAACATTCTGGGTAGCCAGACGTGTACTTTTTTCGGTCAGTATTGAACCAGCAGCACTTAAGACTCTTTCTGATAGCACACTAGCAGCAGGGCAAGCGAGCTCCTGTAATGCATATTCTGCCAATTCAGGCCAGGTGTCTATTTTAGATCAGCGGTCATTGCGAAATCACTCCACAACCTGGTCATAAAACCCCTCTGTCCAACGCCACTTCAGATTTGTGCACCTCTAACACCTCTGCCATGTTGCCCCCTACGGCTCGTGTGAGAACCATCATTGCCGCTGTGTGCTGGGATGCCTGAACCAAACGGTCTACAAGAGTTGCTTGTTTGGTAGCCAATATTTGCTCAAGGTTCTCATGTGGCATGATATTTTGCAATTTTCCTTTATATCATGAATCCAGGAGGCAGGCCAACCAGTAATCGTCATCGGTCATCAATTTGATAATGCGGGGGTCCCTTTTTAGGTTATGCAAGGCATACTCAGCCATGTGGGCCAATGTTCCAGGTGTCAATTCACTGCTTGTGCTGGGTTGAGGTGCACTTTCTTGCAAATCAACATCACTTGTGTCCCACAAAAACCCTGTACCTGACCTTGCAACGCCACCAGTTTCTATTGCCCCCTGAGAAGCATCCTCCTCCCATAAATATTCATCCCCATCATCCTCATCCTCCTCCTCTTTGTCCGCCACCTCGTCCAGGAGAGTTCCCTGAGCAGACAATGGCTGACTGTCATCAAGGCTTCCCTCCTCCACCGCTGCAGATGCCAGCTCCTTAATGTGCGTCAAACTTTGCATCAGTAGACGCATTAGTGAGATGCTCATGCTTATGAGGGCGTCGTCTGCACTTACCAGCCATGTGCATTCCTCAAAACACTGAAGGACTTGATAGAAGTCTTGCAGCTTCGACCACTGCACACCAGACAACTCCATGTCTGCCATCCAAGTGCCTGCCCGTGTATGTGTGTCCTCCCACAAATTAATTACAGCACGTCTCTGTTCTCACAGCCTCTGAACCATGTGCAGTGTGGAGTTCCACCTTGTTTCAACGTCGATTATTGGGCGGTGCTGGGGAAGATTCAGTGATCACTGATGGTTCAGCATACGGCTGCAGTGTACAGGCAACCGGCGGATGTGCGAGCAAAGTCTTTGCACCTTCAGGAGCAGGGCTGGTAACTCCGGATAATTTTTGAGAAGCACTGCACCACCAGGTTCAAGGTGTGAGCCAGGCAAGGTATGTGTTTAAGTTCTGAAAGGGCTATGGCAGCCATAAAATGCCTTCCGTTATGACTGACTACCTTGCCTGCCTCAAGATGTACACTGCCCAGCCATGACTGAGTTTGTTGCTGCAAGTACTCGGCCAGTACTTCCGCGGTGTGTCTGTTGTTGCCCAAACACTTCATTTGTAGCACAGCTTGCTGACGCTTACCACTACCTGTTCGATGATGGGACACCTCGTGTGCAACACTGGCAGCTGCGGATGGAGTGGTCGTGCAACTGTGCTCTGTGGACGAGCTTTTGCTTCTGGTGGAGGAGGAGGAGGGGTGGCGAACGCCTTCAGCCAACTGTTTCCTAGACCGTGGGCTAGGCAGAACTGTCCCACTATGGCTGTCCCCTGTGGACCCTGCATCCACCACATTAACGCAGTGCGCAGTGATGGACATGTAACGTCCCTGGCCATGCCTACTGGTCCATACATCTGTTGTGAGGTGCATCTTTCCACTGACTGATTGCCTCAGTGCATGGACAATGCGGTCTTTGGCATGCTGTTGGAGGGCTGGGATGGCTTTTCTCGCAAAGAAGTGCTGACTGGGTAGGTCATAGCATGGTACTGCATAGGCCATCAGATCTTTGAAAGCTTCGCTTTCAACCAACCAGTAGGGCATTATCTCTAACGAGATTAGTATAGCAATGTGGGCATTCAAACCCTGTGTACGCGGATGAGAGGATGTGTACTTTCTTTTCCTAACGAGAGTCTCTTGTAGGGTGAGCTGGACTAGAGAGCTGCATATGGTGGAACGAGCGGTGGTGGAGGTGGACATGTCGGATTAAGAGAGGGATGGTGATGGTATTCTTGATGTTGGCCTACATACAGTGTTTCCTACCAATAACCTTGTGATTCCCTGACTGCTTTGGCCTTGCGACAATACCTCCACATTTGCTGCTGGTGGTGTCCTAACCGGTGGGCTTACAGTGAGGGAAGCAATGTAGCGTTGCTGACTACCTTCATTCTGAGCAGGTGCACCAACGGTACAGGACGTTTGGTAGTTAATAATAATAATAATAATAATTTTATTTATATAGCGCCAACATATTCCGCAGCGCTTTACAAATTATAGAGGGGACTTGTACAGACAATAGACATTACAGCATAACAGAAATACAGTTCAAAACAGATACCAGGAGGAGTGAGGGCCCTGCTCGCAAGCTTACAAACTATGGGGAAAAGGGGAGACACGAGAGGTGGATGGTAACAATTGCTTTAGTTATTCGGACCAGCTATAGTGTAAGGCTCAGGTGTTCATGTAAAGCTGCATGAACCAGTTACCTGCCTAAGTATGTAGCAGTACAGACACAGAGGGCTAATACTGCATAAAGTGTATGAGAACATGATGCGAGGAACCTTTTTTTTTTTATTTTTTTTTTTTTTTATATTAGTAGTAGTTAGTAGTAGTAGTTAGTCCAGGCTTGCAAGTGCATGCTGGTTAAATGTCTAAGCATGCACGTTGTATTTAAATTTTGAAGATTCTTCCCTCTGCTAAAGGTCTTTGAGCATTACTTACAGATAACTTTGCAGTGATCATTCAGATCTTGGTTAAAAAATTGCCACACTACACTCTTCCTACTATGGAATACCTTTTCAGGCATTGCACGCTGTGCTACTTTCATCGGATGGCCATGCTGTCCTAAAACTGTTTTTGGTTTTGACAAACGTTTTTGGCCTGATATGGGCCTGCCAGATGACAGCTGTTGCGATGTAGATGGCTGCTGCGGATCATCCTCCTCCGCTTCTGAGCTACTGGCAGCGGCACCCTCTTCCCCCAATCTGCCAATCTGGGTCAACAACTGGGTCATCTATCACCTCCTCTTCAATGTCATGTGCACCTTCCTCTGTGTCACCGTATAAGGTGCTATAGCGTTCGAGACGGGACACCATAGTCTCATCAGGGTCAGATTCTGGCTCAGTACACTGCGAGGGCAATGTAGTGATCTGAGTCAATGGAACAGCATAATAATCTAGCTGTGGCTGTGCATCAGTGCACTCCATGTCCGATTCATCTTGTAATGGGCAGTTAACAATTTCCCGTTCTAACCCAGGCACGGTATGTGTAAAGAGCTCCATGGAGTAACCTGTAGTGCCGCCTGACGCATCCTTCACTTTTGCTTTGGGTGAAGGACACAAGGAAACATCTTGTTCCACTGACGACTCACTGCTTTTATATTTGGAACTTTCTGAAGAGGAGGTGAACGAGCTAGAGGCTGAGTCAGCAAGGAAAGCCAAAACTTTTTCCTGCTACTCTGGCTTTAAAAGCTGTTTTCCTACTCCCAGATAAGGGAGCCTTCGAGGCCTTGTGTAGCCAGATGATGACGCTGGCTCAACACCTCTAGCCTTAGGTGCTATTGTGCTTTTGCCACTACCACCAGATGCACCACCACCACCACCACCACCAGGTTGCAACCACCGCCCACGGCCTCTTCCACGAGGCTTCCTCATTTTTTGGAAAATCTAACCAAAATAACAACCGTTATATGGTACTGTAAAACAAGGTAGAAGGTGTATATAAACTTGTTGAGAATTTAAATCTCCCTTTTTTCTTTTGGGAGACTGAACCAAAACTCAGGCCCAGTGTATATAACAACGCAATCTAAGTGGCAGAAAGTGGCTGGCTGACATACGATAAACTAACAGGACTGAAGGATATCCACTTTGTGAGAATTTGAATCTCCCTTTTTTTTGGGAGACTGAACCAAAACTCAGGCCCTGTGCAGAAAACAACACAATGTAAGTGGCAGAAAGTGGCTGGCTGATATACGACACACTAACAGGACTGAAGTATATCCACTTTGTAAGAATTTGAATTTCCCTTTTTTTTGGGAGACTGAACCAAAACTCAGGCCCAGTGTATATGACAACGCAATCTAAGTGGCAGAAAGTGGCTGGCTTACATACGACAAACTAACAGGACAGAAGTATATCCACTTTGTGAGAATTTGAATCTCCCCTTTTTTGGGGGGAGACTGAACTACAAATTAGGTCCAGTGTATATAACAACGCAATCTAAGTAGCAGAAAGTGGCTGGCTGATATACGACAAACTAACAGGACAGAAGTATATCCACTTTGTGAGAATTTGAATCTCACTTTTTTGGGGGGAGACTGAACCAAAACTCAGGCCCAGTGTATAAAGCAACACAATGTAAGTGGCAGAAAGTGGCTGGAAGATATATGAAAAAATACAAGGGCTGTAGTACAATTTCAATCTCCCTACAATGATCTCAGGAAAAGTATGGCAGCAATAAAAAGGACTGCTGCACACAAAAGTGTGGACAAATAAACAAGATAACTGTGCAGAAAGGAGCAACAGGATTTTTGCTTTTAAAAAAGCAGTTGGTTTGTATAGCGGCGTGCAAACAGCAATGCAGCTATCAGGGTGCCTTATAAGGCAGCCTAATAAGCTACAGAGCTGATGCACAAAAATATAGCCTCCACTGTCCCTGCAAACAAATGGTGGTGTTGGACAGTGGAAATCGCTACAGCACAAGCAGTTTGGGGGTTAATCTTCCCTCCCTAACTATATCCCTCCTTCTGATGAAGCTGCGGCAACCTCTCCCTATGCTAAGATCGGCAGAAGTCAGATGGCGGTCGGCGTGCACGCCCCTTTATAGCTCCTGTGACGCCGCAGAAAGCAAGCCAATCACTGTCATGCCCTTCTCTAAGATGGTGGGGACGGAGACCTATGTCATCACGCTGCCCACACTCTGCGTCCTCCATCATTGGCTGAAAAATGGCACTGAAAGCGTCATATGAAACGTGACTTTTGCGTGCAGATCGGCGACCTCATGGCCGATCCCACACTAGGATCGGGTCGGGTTTCATGAAACCCGACTTTGCCGAAAGTCGGTGATTTTTGAATTTGTCCGATCCGTTTCGCTCAACCCTAGTGCTGACACCACCTACGCCATCCCATACTTAAGCAGGATGTGTGTCCTCTAATGCACATGCAGCTGAAGTATATTACAGAGCATGAACTTGTCAGTCCATGCGCTGCAACACACAGTGCCAGCCAATCAGAGGTCAGCAACTGACTTTGGCATGCACGTGACTGCATCGCTTGGATGCTGAAGCCAGCTGCTGACTTCAGAAGATGGTGACACACTTCATGGGAGCAGGGGACAAGTGAGGAGCATTTATTGTTTTGCTTTTTTCTATCAGCTGCACAGATGGCTGAGCATATACCAGGATGAGGGAACAAATACCCGGATGGGGGAGCATATACCAGGATGGGGGGCATATACTCAGATGGGGAGGAATATACCAGGATGGAGGGCATATACCAGTTTGGGGGAGCATATACCAGGATGGAGGATCATATACCAGGATGGAACAGCATATACCAGGATGGGGGGAGGAGCATATACCAGGATGGAAGTGACATATACCAGGATGGGGAAGCATATACCTTTATATCTGTAGTCCGGTACCCCTGCTCCTGCCTGTGGTTGCCCCTTTTTGCCCCTGCTTGCTCTCTGCTGCCCCTTCTGCACTCTGATACCCCGTTTGCTCTCTGCTGTCCCCTCCTCCTCTCTGTATGAGTTGTTTTTTTCTAAACTAAAACCTCTTTATTCAGGTTAAATTGCAGTGCTGGCACTTTGCGATAAATAAGTGGGTTTTGTATTGCAGTTTGGGTAGTTGGTTTCTAAAAGGTTCGCCATCGCTGTTGTAGTACATTACTTCAATAAAATGACGCCAGAATCAGCAAGTGCGCATACCGCAATCTCCTGTGCCATATTATCAAATTTGCAGACACAGTGTCTTCAAAAAATGGAGTAAAATTAAAAATGTATGAATCAAAATGCTCTCCACCCAGGCACAGAAGGGGTTCAATAGTTAGTAACTGTATGGCTATGTGCCCAAGTTGCAGAAATGCTGCGGAAATGTATGCAGCATTTCCGCAACTCCCTGCCATGGGTAAAATGCATGCGGAATTCGCATGCATTTTCCCACAAAACACAAGCATTTTGCAAGCATTTTTAGCTTGCAGAATGCGCGCGTTTTCCAAGCGATTTGAAGCATCGCTTGGAAAAGTGATTGACAGGTTGGTCACACGTGTCAAGCATAGTGCTTGACACGTGTGACCAACTTTGTACTATTGATGCTGCCTATGCAGAATCAATAGTAAATGTAGAATGTTAAAAATAATAAAAAAATTAAAAATATGGTTATTCTCACCTTCCGATGTCCCCTGATCTATTCAGCGGCGCTACCGGTACGTTCCGTTCCCAGGGATGCTTTGCGCAAAGGACCTCTGCGACGTCACGCTCTCATGACCAAGACTCATGTCTTCCCAGGTCCTTCGCACAATGCATCCCTGGGAACAGAAGCCGCCACGTGCACCGCTGAGAGGCAGGAGGACTCCGGGGGCCATCAGATGTTAAGTATATCCCTATTTTTAATTTGAATTCTTTTTTTCTTACAGAAATATGGTTCCCAAGGGCCTGAAGGTTAGTCTCCTCTCCTCCAGACCAGGGTACCATCCACACATGATGCGCTCACTTTACGCATGGTGGGCATAGCCACATGCGTAAAGTGAGCATTTCAATGCAATCCTATGGCTGCGGAATCACCGCGATTCTGCAGAAATAATGAACATGTTGCGGATTTTATCGCTATGCGATTCTGCAGTGGGAAAATTTGCAGCATGGGCACAGCAACTGCAAAATCCCATAGGATTGCATGGGAATGCGGTTTTTAAGCGTTTTTATGCGTTTCCACTGCGGCAAAAAACGCAGCAGAAACGCATAAAAAAACGCAACGTGGGCGCACAGCCTTTATCAGGCATGTAACAAATGGCATATTATAGATCAATGTCAACATTGTTAAAAATATGTAATGAATAAGTAGCTAAGAAACATTTTCTCCTATCCATGAATTTTTTTTAAAAACATTAGTAAGCTAAGCTAAATAAAATGTGCTAAAATGCTTTATACTGCACAGTGAAGGCCCGAAAATGTATCATACAAGGGAATAATCTCAACAAAGCAAATTAGAAATAATATGGATTAAGTTGCAAAGCGAATATTGGGAGAGCAGTAAATGTGACATTGCACTGTATAAAAGATTTGTACATGAAATAAGAAAACCAGTAGTAGAGAACTATACATTAAAATTAAAATTATTCATATTTTATCAGATTTGTTATATAGTGCCACGAGGGACAGTGCTTCTTTTTCCATTTCTACTACACTTTGTCAAGGTGTAACGCAGAGTCTAGTTCTCACTGAATATAGTGCCAAGAGCTTGTTATACAATTCGGACATGGGAGACAACAATGTTGTTTTTTTAACCCATTATCTACCAATGTCCTATTTTTGGGACGCCTAATCGTTAGCTTCTAGCAACTAAGATTTTATAATTTTTATAATTAGGTCCAATTTTTTGTGTTGTGTTTGTAAAATGAATGTTTTCAAAATAGGAAATCATGTCATTGTCATTTTTAATTGAATATTGGGACGCCCTTTTCTGAAAAATCCGTACTTGAAAAAATTTTGCAAATTATGTTTCTGATTCATTAGGACCCAAATCATTAAAAATCTGTCATTAAAAAAAAAAGAAAATTGCTAATTTGTCAAGTAATGGGTTAGCATATTGTCAACTACATTGATACTGTTGGCATATGTTCACACTACTAAGGCATCAAGGATGGTAATAATAATATGACAACATGTGGTATTGTGTTGCATTTGCATCAGATTTGGCAATAAGACCCCTTATTATATGACGTGTGCAATGTAATATCTATGCAAATAGTAGTTAAAACAATGCAGTCAGCATGCGTAGGGGCTGGACATGTTTCCATTATCCTCATGTGCGACTATGCCTTGGTAATTCTTAAAAAATAAAGCTACAAGCCAGCAGCTACACTGATTCCATAACATAGACCATGGCATAGACCACACATGGACACAGCACTGACCTATTATAGCAAGTGTAAGTCACAGCATGCAATATTCTACGATGTCCAAAATATTGCATGCTGTGGAAGACAAATTTAGTTCCTACCCACAATTATACCTATTTTTTCAATACAGTGGCCTGAACCCAGCCTTAAAATAACTGCCTGTCAAACATGATATACATACGATGATGAATCTTTTACATGACTACGGAAGAATTTTTGCCAACTCTTCTTTGTAGTATCGTCATTGAGCCAAGGTCCAAATCTGCGCATGCACTACCACTAGCGCCATTCTCCTGAAGACTGCAAAGAGGTCAATGTGTGCAAGTGCCGTCACAGCTAGGACCGCACAGGTGCAAAGCTTAAATTAGGAGGATGACAAAGATGACAGGAGCAGTGAAAGGACCGTGGCAGAGCCGAAGACCCTACCCATAGTCCAGCCCCAATGCCCAAAGCTCTGATTATAGGAAAACTTAAAACCCTGATTACACAAAATCCACAACATGGATTTTGTTACCACAGGCGCCATTTTTATCAGTATCACAGCACCAATATGACGATGTGGGTACTTTACTTAGCAAAATCCTTCTGACAGGTTCCCTTTAATTTTGGAGTCATTGTCCTGCTGTATAATTGTGATGGAATTTTATGCCACAAACTTATGAAAGGATATTCTTCTTAAATATTTTCTGATAGAAAGCAGAATTCATGGTTCCATCAGGTTTGACAAGTCAAACACAGTCATACTACAACTACCATGATGGACTGTTTCTTTGTCCCTACTGCAGAATTCACTTGTAGCTTTATGAGAAATATAACTGGACCCATTCCCTCACACATTACAATTTTGACAAATCAGCTGACATATTAACCCAAAAGTCTCTGGGGTTATCTATGTGAATACTTTTCTGTCCAATGATGGCAAAAGTATTCTCAGAGTGATACCTTTATTGGCTAACCAGAACATAATATTTGCAAGCTTTCAGAGCACATGGGCTGATTATTTGTAATTTTGCCTGAAGAAGGAGCCACTGTGCTCTGAAAGCTTGCAAACATTATTTTCTGGTTAGCCAATAAAGGTATCACTCTGAGAACACTTTTGCCATCATTGGGCAGAAAAGTATTCACATCGATTTTCCTGGCTAACATGGTACCACAATATAATTTATTATTGTACATCATGGGGGTTATCTAGATATTTGAGGACTTTTTTTTTCAAATCCCAGTTGAGCCTTTGTTTTCTTTTTGGTCAACATTAATTTGCCCTATACAAATCGCCCATAGACAAATATTACATCTCTTTACCTGAAATGGGTTGTCCACTACTAAAACACTATGTTTCCCCTTGTAAAATAATAACACCTATACTCACCTCCAGTGCAGGCACCGTTCCAGTGGTGTAGAGACAAACTCACATCACATTGTTATGTCGCGCGATCTCTGCAGCCAATCTGCACTGGCTTCACTCTCCATGCCTTAGGACAAATCACATATATCTGGAGGAAGTGAGAACTGCTTTTCTAGACCTTTTTGGCATTGCCAGTATACTTCTTAATTTTAAAGATGTGCCAAGAGCTTGACTCTTCTGAAGTGACTAGTAAGTGGTTTTTAAACCGAACTTTGGAAGTTCCAAGGACCTGCTACCAAATGCAAAATCAACAATTGAAATCAACTCCAAATCTTTATGCCCCATATTTTGTCCTGATATCATGGGTGGACATACAGCCAGACAAGGGGAAGGATGGGCAAAAACAACAAACGATAGTCTTTTGACCATCATGAATCCAGTGGCAGCGTTTACAGTAATTGAAAAAGCAGGGCCCCTTCCAGCATCACCTGCAAACAGAGGATGGCCCGGCTCTGCTGTATGCTACAGATGATGCTGAAAAAGGCCCCTTACCTCACCGGTTAATATTGATGCTGCCGCCAGGTCTTATTTATGCAGACACAGAGAGCGCTGCAGGCACGCAGTCACTCATGCTGAGCCTCGCACAGCGTGTGATTCCCTGTGCCGTGGACACCAGTCTGTGCAGTGTGCACTCTTCATATCGGTCCACCTGTGGGGTGAGGGTATTGGAGGAGGGAGCTGTTCAAATGGAAATAGAAATGGGTTGCAGTAGGACATTAGCCATAACAAAACGTACTTTAATAGCCACCGAGGACTGAGCCACACAAGAGACTAGTCGGACAGGTTGGTCCCCTCCAGCTTCTCCCCACCAGCTGCCCTGAAATGACAGGTTTCTTACTGCATGCATGCATAGGAAAAGATCTGTCAGTTCAGGGCAGTGGTCAGGGAGAAGACGAAGGGGTCATCGCAGTGGTATTGCTTTCCTCTCGGGGAGAGTGATGCTACGTTTGGAGGCAATGAAGGATAACTGCATCCAGGTACCACAAACATGGTAGTCTGTAGGGAAAGTTGGTTGGTTCCAGACAGTAGTCTGAGGTGGACAGAAGGTCCAAGGAGCTGTGCATCTCCTCAGAGCTGCAGCTCCCAGAAAGAGACATTGAAGGCAGAGTTGTATTGCAGCGAGCATGTAAGGGGAGGAAGCAAAAGGAGAGGATACCAGAAGGGGACCAACCCTGCACAGGCTGCCTTCTTCTGAGGCACAAGATCCCGGTAGCCGGAACACCGAGGGAGTAGGGACCTTTATGCTTTGCTCCAGAGACTGGCAGGACATCTAATTTCACGTTATCTGTCCACCCTACACCCAGGAGGCATGGTGGCACCCCTTAGAGGCTGGGGCATGATAGAGTCCCTATAAACCACCTCAAGTCACCAGTCATACGGGTTTGTCTTATGCTATCCGGGGGACAGAGAAAGACATAACATCTACAACAGTTGTGAGGACCTTATGAGAAGCTTAGCAGTAAGGGACTACAACACCACTATGCTAGAGGAAGGCTTTTATTTCCACCTGGCAAGGGGACTCTGAACTTGCCTCCAAACCGGCCGGACTCTGCCTGCCCTGTGATCTGATGCCCTGGACTGTGGATGTTGAAGTCTTCAGTAAAGGTAAAGAGACTGCACCCTTGTGTCCTCGTTCTTCTCTGCGCCTCTCACCATACCACCATCTACACACCGGGAAGCCCTGAGGACATACTTTACCTGTGGGAAGGTATACCATCTAGCTGCCATAACATTACCCCATCGGACCCCTTAAAGCAGCGACGGTCACCCTGACCGAATACCACAGGTGGCGTCACGAAGACAAACTTTATCTCTTTAAAGACCTTTCCTTTCTACACGGACGACCCCGCGGCCACGGACCGGGTCAGCCATCGTGACATCCCTCTGTGAACCGAATGACCCGGTACCCAGTACCCAACGGCCCCATAGGGGTGCGCCATATACATGGCTGAAAACCTGTCCTGATCAATCCTCTTACAAATCTCCAAATTTTTTACCACTTAACCCCTTCACCCACCAGCCTGTTTTTACCTTCATGACCAGGACATTTTTTTCTATTCTGTACAGCAGGGGTAGGGAACCTCCGCCCGCAGGCCACATGCGGCCCGCGGTGGCTTTTCATGCAGCCCGTGGGAAGGTCCCCGAAGTCTGCAATGCCCAGGCAGCAGCCATATCCTGCCAGCTGCTGGCCTTTTAACCCCCAAGTGCATGGTACGCAGCGTTCATTACAGAATGCTGTCTGCCCTGCGAATGAATGATGTAATCGGGGTGGACGGGGTTAGCGCTGGGTTGAATGGGGTTAGCAGTCAATGTTCTCCTGTCCTGGAAGAGGAGCTGCTGCCAGAGAGTCCAGAGCAATCTTTGTGCTGGCAGCTCTGTGCCTGTTTGCAGGTGATCTGTACTTCTCAGTTATGTGCCCCCTGTGATTTCTGTGAGCCCCACTATGTGCCCCAATATGATCCCTGTGCCCCCAGCTATGTGCCCCCTGTGATTTCTGTGCACCCCAGTAATCTCTGTTCCCCCTGTGATCTCTCTGCCCCTGCAGCTATATGCCCCCCGTGATTTCTGTGCTCTCCAGCTATATGCCCCCTGTGATCTCTGTGCCCCCAGCTATATGCCCCCTGTGATCTCTGTTCCCCCTGTGATCTGTCTACCCCTCCAGCTATATGCCCCCCTGTGATTTCTGTGCCCTCCAGCTATATGCCCCCTCAGATTTCTGTGCCCTCCCGCTATATGCCCCCTGTGATCTCTGTGCCACAGCTATGTGCATCTCTGTGATCTATGTGGCTCCCAGCTTTGTGCCCCCTGTGATCTATGTGCCCCCTGCTATGTACCCCCCTGATATTTACCCAATGTGATATTTGTGCTCCAATGTGATCTGTGCTCCCTGTGATGTCTGTCCCCTCCAGCTATGTGCCTCCCAGCTATGTGCCCTCCTTTGATCTTTGTGCCCCCTGTGATTTCTGTGCCTCCTGTGATTTTCATGCCACCCCTGGAAAGGCAGCGGTGAGAAGCAACATGATCAGCATCACCTAACATCACAGCTGCACCAAAAAGAAGCAGCTCCAGCCATCACATTAAGGGTGAGTTACCATAATTAATTGTTTGACTAAATATACCGGGGTAATTTTCAAGGTGATCATTGTTACGTCGCCCCTGAGAGATGGTAGAAATTTCCAAATGGTTCCCGCCTGGATAATGGTTCCCCACTCCTGCTGTACAGTGTCATTTTATGAAGTAATAACTATGGAGCGCATCAAGGTATTCCAGTGATTTTGACACTGCTATCTAGTGACATATTGTAATTCATGATAGTAGTAAAATATGTTCAATATGACTTGCATTTATTTGTGAAAACATTGGAAGGTTGGTGAAAATTTAGAAAATTTAGCAAATTTCAAACTTTTAAAATTTTATGACCTTAAACCAGAGAGTTATGTCACACAAAATTTAACAAAATTTACAAAACCATTTTTTAGGGTCTTCATCACATTTGATTTGACTTTGAGAGGCCTGTGTGACAGAAAATATCCACAAAAGTCACTATTCGAAAAACTGGACCCCTCAAAGTGCTCAAAACCACATTAAAGAAGTTTATTAACCCTTCAAGTGCTTCACAGGAATAAACCCCTTTACCCCCAAGAGTAATTTAAATTTAAATTTTTATGCCCTTAAATCACAGAGATATATCACACAAAATACTTAATAAGTAACATTTCCCACATGTCTACTTTACATCAGCACAATTTTGGAACCAAAAACACCATTTTTTTAGGGACCACGTCACATTTGAAGTCATTTTGAGGGGTCTATATTATAGAAAATACCCAAGTGTGACACCATTCTAAATACTGCACCCCTCAAGGTGCTCAAAACCACATTAAAAAAGTTTATTAACTCTTCAGGTGTTTCACATGGCAGAGCTTGGAAGGGAAGGAGCGCCATTTGACTTTTCATTGAAAAATTGGCTGGAATTGAGATGGGACGCCATGATGCATTTGGAGAGCCACTAATGTGCCTAAACATTGAAACCCCCCACAAGTGAAACCATTTTGGAAAGTAGACCCCCTAAGGAACTTAGCTAGATGTGTGGTGAGTAGTGTTGAGCGATACCTTCCGATATCGGAAAGTATCGGTATCGGTTTGGATCGGCCGATATTCAAAAAATATCGGATATCGCCGATACCGATACCCGATCCCAATGCAAGTCAATGGGACCAAAATATCGGAATTAAAATAAACCCTTTCTTTCCTTGTAGGTTCATTCTACATGAAGGAAAACAACTAAGAATAATGTAGGATGTATGGGGGAGGTGGCGGAGACATTAAAGGCAATGAGGATTAGTCCAATCAAATAGAATAGCATGATTTTTTTTTTTTTTAAAGACGTTCGGATTGAAAAAGATATTGACTATGTAAATTTTTTTTTATTTTGTCAGATATTGATGTTTCACTATTCCACGACCTTCCCCTTCTTTTTTTTCCTTTTCCCACACTTTCATCTTCATCATCATCAGCATCTTTGACATCAACTTCTTCACCTTATTCATCTTCTTCTTCATCTTCTACCTATTTTTTTTTTTTTATTACATTCTTCATATTCATTTTCTTCAACTATTATTATTCTTCTTATTCTACATATTCTTTTTATTCCACTGTTATTATTCTTCCTATTCTACTTCTTCATCATATTCTCATTTGTGACAGGCATTCCCGTAGTTGTTATCTATAAAAGTTTGAAGATTACACCTTCCGTTCTGCCAGTCACAAAAGTTACATTTGTCCGCGTTCAGTTTGGCCTGCAGCATCAGGCTTTATCCAGGGGCACCACGAGGAGGAACGGACTCACCCCCATACACTGCTTAGTCTTCTTCTGCATATAATTTAGATAATATCTTTTGCTCTGATATTAAGTCTTATGCTTAATGTTCTTCTGCTCTTTGTTCTGCAGCCTCTTGTTCTTCTGCTTCTCGGTCTTCCATGTTGTCGTCTCCAGGGTCGTCGTCTCCAGTGTCGTCATCTCCGCCGTCGTCGTCTCCGCCGTCGTCGTCGTCGTCATCGGGGTGGTCTTCCGTGTCGTCGTCATCGTGGTGGTCTTCCGGGTCGTCGACGTTAGGGTCTTCAACTTGGAAATGTAGCAGAAGGTACAAGAAGGCTGAGAAAATGCCAAGAACCAGCTGATGGAACTGGAACTCGGATGGCTACCCGAAGGTTCAAGAGCCTATGGAACTACCGTGGACCAGCTGACGTTACTGGAACCCGGTTACTAAGCAGGAGGTACCCGTGCTAAAAAGCACTACCAAGGACCGCCTGACGTTGACGGAACTCGGATACCCAGAAGGAGGCACCTAAGCCAAAGGCTCTGCCCGGAACCAGCTGACGTTACTGGAACCAGGATGGGGAGCAGAAGGTACAAGAGCAAAAGACACTGCCGAGAACCAGCTGACGGTACTGGAACCCGGATGGGTAGCCGAAGGTCCAAGAGCCAATGGAACTACCGAGGACCAGCTGACGTTACTGGAACCCGGTTACTAAGCAGGAGGTACCCGTGCCTGAAAGCACTACCAAGGACCACCTGACGTTGGTGGAACTTGGATACCCAGAAGGAGGCACCTAAGCCAAAGGCTCTGCCCGGAACCAGCTGACGGTACTGGAACCAGGATGGGGAGCAGAAGGTACAAGAGCAAAAGACACTGCCGAGAACCAGCTGACGGTGCTGGAACCAGGTGGTGGACCCGAAGGCCCACAGGAGAGGAGAGAACAGCTAGGCCGCGAGGCAGCCGCAGTTACCGAACCCCAACAGTCCTACAGGTGGAGCTGGGCCTACTGGCACTACATAACCAGCCTTGACTACCAGTTCACGCAGCCCACATAGGAAGCTCCTAAACTGGAGGCACCCTGGAGTTGGCTAACTCGACCGCACCACGACGGGGCAAGCATAGGTGTCTCAGTGAAGTTGACACAACCCGGAAACAGCTGACGGTGCTGAAACCAGGATTGGCACGAGGGAGTACCTGTGACAAAAACACTGCCGAGAACCAGCTGGCGGTGCTGGAACCCGGATGCGTTGCCCCAGTGTGCAAGAGCCAATGGCACGACCGAGGACCAGCTGACGGTGCTGGAACCCGGTTACTAAGCTGTAGGTGCCCGCGCTTAAAAGCACTACCAAGGACCGCCTGGCGTTGGCGGAACTCGGATACCCAGGAGGAGGCACCTAAGCCAAAGGCTCGGCCCGGAACCAGCTGACGGTGCTGGAACCAGGTGGTGGACCCGAAGGTCCACAGGAGAGGAGAGAACAGCTAGGCCGCGAGGCAGCCGCAGTTACCGAACCCCAACAGTCCTACAGGGGGAGCTGGGCCTACTGGCACTACAGAACCAGCCTTGACTACCAGTTCACGCAGCCCACATAGGAAGCTCCTAAACTGGAGGCACCCTGGAGTTGGCTAACCCGACCGCACCACGACGAGGCAAGCATAGGTGTCTCAGTGAGCTTGACACAACCCGGAAACAGCTGACGGTGCTGAAACCAGGCTTGGCACGAGGGAGTACCTGTGACAAAAACACTGCCGAGAACCAGCTGGCGGTGCTGGAACCCGGATGCGTTGCCCCAGTGTGCAAGAGCCAATGGCACGACCGAGGACCAGCTGACGGTGCTGGAACCCGGTTACTAAGCTGTAGGTGCCCGCGCTTAAAAGCACTACCAAGGACCGCCTGGCGTTGGCGGAACTCGGATACCCAGGAGGAGGCACCTAAGCCAAAGGCTCGGCCCGGAACCAGCTGACGGTGCTGGAACTAGGTGGTGGACCCGAAGGTCCACAGGAGAGGAGAGAACAGCTAGGCCGCGAGGCAGCCGCAGTTACCGAACCCCAACAGTCCTACAGGGGGAGCTGGGCCTACTGGCACTACAGAACCAGCCTTGACTACCAGTTCACGCAGCCCACATAGGAAGCTCCTAAACTGGAGGCACCCTGGAGTTGGCTAACCCGACCGCACCACGACGAGGCAAGCATAGGTGTCTCAGTGAGCTTGACACAACCCGGAAACAGCTGACGGTGCTGAAACCAGGCTTGGCACGAGGGAGTACCTGTGACAAAAACACTGCCGAGAACCAGCTGGCGGTGCTGGAACCCGGATGCGTTGCCCCAGTGTGCAAGAGCCAATGGCACGACCGAGGACCAGCTGACGGTGCTGGAACCCGGTTACTAAGCTGTAGGTGCCCGCGCTTAAAAGCACTACCAAGGACCGCCTGGCGTTGGCGGAACTCGGATACCCAGGAGGAGGCACCTAAGCCAAAGGCTCGGCCCGGAACCAGCTGACGGTGCTGGAACCAGGTGGTGGACCCCAAGGCCCACAGGAGAGGAGAGAACAGCTAGGCCGCGAGGCAGCCGCAGTTACCGAACCCCAACAGTCCTACAGGGGGAGCTGGGCCTACTGGCACTACAGAACCAGCCTTGACTACCAGTTCACGCAGCCCACATAGGAAGCTCCTAAACTGGAGGCACCCTGGAGTTGGCTAACCCGACCGCACCACGACGAGGCAAGCATAGGCGTCTCAGTGAGCTTGACACAACCCGGAAACAGCTGACGGTGCTGAAACCAGGCTTGGCACGAGGGAGTACCTGTGACAAAAACACTGCCGAGAACCAGCTGGCGGTGCTGGAACCCGGATGCGTTGCCCCAGTGTGCAAGAGCCAATGGCACGACCGAGGACCAGCTGACGGTGCTGGAACCCGGTTACTAAGCTGTAGGTGCCCGCGCTTAAAAGCACTACCAAGGACCGCCTGGCGTTGGCGGAACTCGGATACCCAGGAGGAGGCACCTAAGCCAAAGGCTCGGCCCGGAACCAGCTGACGGTGCTGGAACCAGGTGGTGGACCCGAAGGTCCACAGGAGAGGAGAGAACAGCTAGGCCGCGAGGCAGCCGCAGTTACCGAACCCCAACAGTCCTACAGGGGGAGCTGGGCCTACTGGCACTACAGAACCAGCCTTGACTACCAGTTCACGCAGCCCACATAGGAAGCTCCTAAACTGGAGGCACCCTGGAGTTGGCTAACCCGACCGCACCACGACGAGGCAAGCATAGGTGTCTCAGTGAGCTTGACACAACCCGGAAACAGCTGACGGTGCTGAAACCAGGCTTGGCACGAGGGAGTACCTGTGACAAAAACACTGCCGAGAACCAGCTGGCGGTGCTGGAACCCGGATGCGTTGCCCCAGTGTGCAAGAGCCAATGGCACGACCGAGGACCAGCTGACGGTGCTGGAACCCGGTTACTAAGCTGTAGGTGCCCGCGCTTAAAAGCACTACCAAGGACCGCCTGGCGTTGGCGGAACTCGGATACCCAGGAGGAGGCACCTAAGCCAAAGGCTCGGCCCGGAACCAGCTGACGGTGCTGGAACCAGGTGGTGGACCCGAAGGTCCACAGGAGAGGAGAGAACAGCTAGGCCGCGAGGCAGCCGCAGTTACCAAACCCCAACAGTCCTACAGGGGGAGCTGGGCCTACTGGCACTACAGAACCAGCCTTGACTACCAGTTCACGCAGCCCACATAGGAAGCTCCTAAACTGGAGGCACCCTGGAGTTGGCTAACCCGACCGCACCACGACGAGGCAAGCATAGGTGTCTCAGTGAGCTTGACACAACCCGGAAACAGCTGACGGTGCTGAAACCAGGCTTGGCACGAGGGAGTACCTGTGACAAAAACACTGCCGAGAACCAGCTGGCGGTGCTGGAACCCGGATGCGTTGCCCCAGTGTGCAAGAGCCAATGGCACGACCGAGGACCAGCTGACGGTGCTGGAACCCGGTTACTAAGCTGTAGGTGCCCGCGCTTAAAAGCACTACCAAGGACCGCCTGGCGTTGGCGGAACTCGGATACCCAGGAGGAGGCACCTAAGCCAAAGGCTCGGCCCGGAACCAGCTGACGGTGCTGGAACCAGGTGGTGGACCCGAAGGCCCACAGGAGAGGAGAGAACAGCTAGGCCGCGAGGCAGCCGCAGTTACCGAACCCCAACAGTCCTACAGGGGGAGCTGGGCCTACTGGCACTACAGAACCAGCCTTGACTACCAGTTCACGCAGCCCACATAGGAAGCTCCTAAACTGGAGGCACCCTGGAGTTGGCTAACCCGACCGCACCACGACGAGGCAAGCATAGGTGTCTCAGTGAGCTTGACACAACCCGGAAACAGCTGACGGTGCTGAAACCAGGCTTGGCACGAGGGAGTACCTGTGACAAAAACACTGCCGAGAACCAGCTGGCGGTGCTGGAACCCGGATGCGTTGCCCCAGTGTGCAAGAGCCAATGGCACGACCGAGGACCAGCTGACGGTGCTGGAACCCGGTTACTAAGCTGTAGGTGCCCGCGCTTAAAAGCACTACCAAGGACCGCCTGGCGTTGGCGGAACTCGGATACCCAGGAGGAGGCACCTAAGCCAAAGGCTCGGCCCGGAACCAGCTGACGGTGCTGGAACCAGGTGGTGGACCCCAAGGCCCACAGGAGAGGAGAGAACAGCTAGGCCGCGAGGCAGCCGCAGTTACCGAACCCCAACAGTCCTACAGGGGGAGCTGGGCCTACTGGCACTACAGAACCAGCCTTGACTACCAGTTCACGCAGCCCACATAGGAAGCTCCTAAACTGGAGGCACCCTGGAGTTGGCTAACCCGACCGCACCACGACGAGGCAAGCATAGGCGTCTCAGTGAGCTTGACACAACCCGGAAACAGCTGACGGTGCTGAAACCAGGCTTGGCACGAGGGAGTACCTGTGACAAGAACACTGCCGAGAACCAGCTGGCGGTGCTGGAACCCAGATGCGTTGCCTTGCCTATTAAAGATTGTCTTCCTAGAGCCCCAACTAGCGGTGTTGGAGCAAAGGGTAAGCAGGGGGAGATGAGTGTAGGCCGAAGCCTGCACTGGAGGCAGCTTTGTGTCTGCGTTGCGTTTGCAGGACACTTTGCCGGCTACACACTGGGGGAACAGCTGGCGTTGCTGAACCCCACTAACACAATGGCGTGTGTTTTTCTCTGTGCAGCTAGCACTTGCGGGCAAAAACTAGCGATGTTAGAGCCCGTGTTGAAGCAGGAGGAGGAGGAGAGGAGCAGAGTGTAGGCCGAAGCTTAGTTGAACCAATTTCAAAGGAAACCTTTAACCCCCCCCCTCAGGTGTTACAAAGTACAAGAGACACACCTTGTGCAGTATTAATGCTGCACAAGTGAAAGGTTGCTCTATTAATTTGTCTACTTGCACACGCTGAATGAAAGACATACACAATTTACCCCATTCTACAGTCAAACTGTAGTGGATGCGTGACTTGGTTTTTTGATGAGACGCAGCACAGGTGTCCAAAATAACGCCTTGGTGCTTGGAGCAGCTTCCTGAGCGTTGTTATTTGCTGTACAGGAGTCTGCGCTCTTGTGTTATCCCTTGGCAATGCCCTGTTAGCGCTGCCCATCTTATGACATCATTTCATGTTGGCCGGTGCGGTTAACGATGGCCATAAATCCCAGACCCACAGTGTCTTTTCATAAAGCCACACTGCGGTGCTGGGATTCGTGGCCTTGAGCAGTAAATATTTTGGCCGCTCACACACGTCCTTACACCTGCTTCAGACTGGGCGGCCTCTGCTGATCCCTTCTCGCATGCCGCGGCCATGAGGCTGCACAGTCTGAAGAAGGCTGAAGGAGATGAGTTAAGACAGGCGAAGATATGCACTGCTCGTGCCCATCAATCACACCCTCGCAGTCAAAATAATTAAGACAACGAGGAGCATTTTATTCAGGCAGGGCGGACGAACAGGCGCAAGTAGCCAACCAATGATGTCAGAAGACGGGAAGCGCTACCAAGGGGGGTGCTGCGTATCATTAGAAAGGAAAGTCACACCTCAGGGACAGTGGAATGGTCTCAAAGAGACACATTTTGTACGTGTTGAGTTCCACGTGGGCAAGGAGAAAACATCAGCCACCTTGTACAAATGCAGCAGTACTGCTGTACAAGGTGGCTGTTATACATAGAAACACCTGGGGGTGGGGGCCAGGCTCCCTTCAATTTCAGTTCATGTGCCTGCGTGGCGTTTGCAGGTCACGTTGCAAGCTGCACAGCAGGGGAACAGCTGGCGGTGCTGAACCCCACTAACACATTGGCTGGTGTTTTTCTCTGTGCAGCTAGCATTTCCGGGCAAAAACTAGCGGTGTTTGAGCCCAGGGTCAGCAGGAGGAGGAGGAGAGGAGCAAAGTGTAGGCCGAAGCCTGCACTGGTGGCAGCTTTTGGTCGGTTGTGCCAGCGTGGCTTGTGCTGGACACGATGCCGGCTACACAGCGGGGGAACAGCTGGCGTTGCTGAACCCCACTAACACATTGGCTGGTGTTTTTCTCTGTGCAGCTAGCATTTCCGGGCAAAAACTAGCGTTGTTAGAGCCCAGGGTCAGCAGGAGGAGGAGAGGAGCAGAGTGTAGGCCGAAGCCTAGTTGAACCAATTTCAAAGGTTACCTTTAACCCCCCCTCAGGTGTTACAAAGAACAAGAGCCACTCCTTCTGCAGCATTAATGCTGCACAAGTTAAAGGTTGCTCTATTAATTTGTCTACTTGCACAAGCTGAATGCAACACGTAGACTATTTAGCCCATTATACTGTTTAACAGTTGTGGAGGCGTGACTTGTCTTTTTAAAGAAAAGCAGCACAGGTGTCGAAAACAACACCTTTTTGCATGGGCGCAGCTTCCTGAGCGTTGTTAGTTGCTGTACAGGAGTCTGCGCTCTTGTGATCCTTTGGCCATGCGCTGTGAGCGCTTCCTGTCTTATGACCTCATTTCATGTTGGCCGTTGCGGTTAGCGATGGACATGAATCCCAGACCCACAGTGTGTTTTTAAAAAATCACACTGCGGTGCTGGGATTCGTGCCCTGGTGCAGTAAATATGTTTGCCGCTCACACATGTCCTTACACCTGCTTCAGACTGGACGGCCTCATCTGATCCCTTATCGCCTGCCGCGGCCATGAGGACACCCAGTCTGAAGAAGGCGGAAGGAGATGAGTGAACACAGGCAAACATATGCACTGCACATGCCCATCAATCACACCCTCGCTGTCCAAAAAAATAAGACACCGAGGGGCGTTGTTTCGAGCAGGGGAGATGCACAGGCGCAGCCAGCTAACCAATGATGTCAAAAGACGGGCAGCGCTAACAAGGGTGGTGCTGCGTGTCATTACAAAGGAAAGTCACACCTCAGGGACATTGTAATGGTCTCTAATGAGAAACATTTTCTACGTGTTGAGTTCCACGTGGGCAAGGAGAAAAAGTCAGCCACCTTGTACAAATGCAGCAGTACTGCTGTACAAGGTGGCTGTTATACATAGAAACACCTGTGGGTGGGGGGCAGGCTCCCTTCAATTTCAGTTCATGTGCCTGCGTGGCGTTTGCAGGTCACGTTGCAAGCTACACAGCAGGGGAACAGCTGGCGGTGCTGAACCCCACTGACACATTGACTGGTGTTTTTCTCTGTGCAGATTGCATGTCCGGGCAAAAACTAGCGGTGTTAGAGCCCAGGGTCAGCAGGAGGAGGAGGAGAGGAGCAAAGTGTAGGCCGAAGCCTGCACTGGTGGCAGCTTTTGGTCGGTTGTGCCAGCGTGGCTTGTGCTGGACACGATGCCGGCTACACAGCGGGGGAACAGCTGGCGGTGCTGAACCCCACTAACACATTGGCTGGTGTTTTTCTCTGTGCAGCTAGCCGTTCCGGGCAAAAACTAGCGGTGTTTGAGCCCAGGGTCAGCAGGAGGAGTAGAGGAGCAGAGTGTAGGCCGAAGCCTAGTTGAACCAATTTCAAAGGTTACCTTTAACCCCCCCCCCTCAGGTGTTGCAAGGTACAAGAGCCACACCTTGAACAGCATTAATGATGCACAAGTCAAAGGTTGCTCTATTTAATTTTGCTCCTTGCACACGCTGAATTAAACACGTACACTATTTAGCCCATTATACTGTCAAACAGTAGTGGAGGCGTGACTACTAGTCTTTTTAAGGAGACGCAGCACAGGTGTACAAATTTACACCTAGGTGCTGTGCGCAGATTCCTTACCGTTGTTATTTGCAGTACAGGAAACTGCGCTCTTGTGTTATCCCTTGGCAATACCCTGTTAGTGCAGGCCGTCTCATGACCTCATTTCATGTTGGCCGGTGCGGTTAACGATGGCCATAAATCCCAGACCCACAGTGGCTTTTCCTAAAGTCACACTGCGGTGCTGGGATTCGTGGCCTTGTGCAGTAAATATGTTCGCCGCTCACACATGTCCTTACACCTGCTTCAGACTGGGCGGCCTCAGCTGATCCCTTATCGCATGCCGCGGCCATGAGGCCGCACAGTCAGAAGAAGGCGGAAGGAGGGGAGTGAAAACAGGGGAACATATGCACTGCTCGTGCCCATCAATCACACCCTCGCAGTCAAAATATATGAGACAACGGGGGGCGTTGTGTCGGGCAGGGGGACGCACAGGCACAGCCAGCCAACCAATGATGTCAGGAGACGGGCAGCGCTAACAATGGGGGTGCTGCGTGTCATTAAAAAGGAAAGTCACACCTCAGGGACATTGTAATGGTCTGTAATGAGACACATTTTGTACGTGTTGAGTTCCACGTGGGCAAGGAGAAAAAGTCAGCCACCTTGTACAAATGCAGCAGTACTGCTGTACAAGGTGGCTGATATACATAGAAACACCTGTGGGTGGGGGGCAGGCTCCCTTCAATTTCAGTTCATGTGCCTGCGTGGCGTTTGCAGGTCACGTTGCAAGCTACACAGCAGGGGAACAGCTGGCGTTGCTGAACCCCACTGACACATTGACTGGTGTTTTTCTCTGTGCAGATTGCATGTCCGGGCAAAAACTAGCGGTGTTAGAGCCCAGGGTCAGCAGGAGGAGGAGGAGAGGAGCAAAGTGTAGGCCGAAGCGTGCACTGGTGGCAGCTTTTGGTCGGTTGTGCCAGCGTGGCTTGTGCTGGACACGATGCCGGCTACACAGCGGGGGAACAGCAGGCGGTGCTGAACCCCACTAACACATTGGCTGGTGTTTTTCTCTGTGCAGCTAGCATGTCCGGGCAGAAACTGGCGTTGTTTGAGCCCAGGGTCAGCAGGAGGAGGAGAGGAGCAAAGTGTAGGCCGAAGCCTGCACTGGTGGCAGCTTTTGTTCTGTTGTGCCAGCGTGGCTTGTGCTGGACACGTTGCCGACTACACAGCAGGGGAACAGCTGGCGGTGCTGAACCCCACTAACACATTGGCTGGTGTTTTTCTCTGTGCAGCTAGCATTTCCGGGCAAAAACTAGCGGTGTTTGAGCCCAGGGTCAGCAGGAGGAGCAGAGGAGCAGAGTGTAGGCCGAAGCCTAGTTGAACCAATTTCAAAGGTTACCTTTAACCCCCCCCTCAGGTGTTGCAAGGTACAAGAGCCACACCTTGTGCAGCATTAATGCTGCACAAGTAAAAGGTTGCTCTATTTGTTTTGCTCCTTGCACACGCTGACTAAAACACGTACACTATTTAGCCCATTATACTGTGAAACAGTTGTGGAGGCGTGACTTGTCTTTTTAACGAGACGCAGCACAGGTGTCAAAATTTGCACCTAGGTACTGGGCGCAGATTCCTGAGCGTTGTTATTTGCTGTACAGGAGTCTGCGCTATTGTGATCCCTTGGCCATGCGCTGTGAGCGCTTCCTGTCTTCTGACCTCATTTCATGTCGGCCGTTGCGGTTAGCGATGGACATGAATCCCAGACCCACAGTGTGTTTTCAAAAAATCACACTGCGTGGCTGGGATTCGTGGCCTTGTGCAGTAAATAGGTTTGCCGCTTACACATGTCCTTACACCTGCTCCAGACTGGGCGGCCTCAGCTGATCCCTTATCGCCTACCACGGCCAGGAGGCCGCACAGTCTGAAGAAGGCGGAAGGAGATGAGTTAAGACAGGCGAACATATGCACTGCTCGTGCCCATAAACCACACCCTCGCTGACAAAATAAATATGACAACGAGGGGCGTTGTTTCTAGCAGGGCGGATGCACAGGCGCAGCCAGCTAACCATGATGACAAAAGACGGGAAACGCTACCAAGGGGGGTGCTGCGTATCATTACAAAGGAAAGTCACACCTCAGGGACAGTGGAATGGTCTCAATGAGACACATTTTGTACGTGTTGAGTTCCACGTGGGCAAGGAGAAAAAGTCAGCCACCTTGTACAAATGCAGCAGTACTGCTGTACTAGGTGGCTGTTATACATAGAAACACCTGGGGGGGTGGGGCCAGGTTCCCTTTTAATTTCAGTTCCTGTGCCTGCATGGCGTTTGCAGGTCACGTTGCCGGCTACACAGCAGGGGAACAGCTGGCGTTGCTGAACCCCACTAACACATTGGCTGGTGTTTTTCTCTGTGCAGCTAGCACTTCCGGGCAAAAACTAGCGGTGTTTGAGCCCAGGTTCAGCAGGAGGAGGAGAGGAGCAGAGTGTAGGCCGAAGCCTGCACTGGTGGCAGCTTTTGTTCTGTTGTGCCAGCGTGGCTTGTGCTGGACACGTTGCCGACTACACAGCAGGGGAACAGCTGGCGGTGCTGAACCCCACTGACACATCACCTAGTGTTTTTTTCTGTGTAGACAACACTTCCAGGTGGCAACTGACAGTGTTGAAACCCAGGGAATCAAAGAGGAGCAGAGT
Source organism: Ranitomeya imitator (assembly GCF_032444005.1). Lineage (NCBI taxonomy): Eukaryota > Metazoa > Chordata > Amphibia > Anura > Dendrobatidae > Ranitomeya > Ranitomeya imitator. The sequence continues at coordinate 336,911,669 of NC_091286.1, forward strand.
GTAGGCCGAAGCCTGCAGTGGAGCAAGTTGAAAGGGAACCTTTAACCCCCCCCCCCAGGCATTTGTTGCTGAAAGAGCCATCTTGTACAGCAGTAATACTGCACATGGAAAATGGTGGCTCCGAAAATTATGCTCCTTGCAAACGCTGAAGTACACACTCATATAATGTGTCCCCTCACACCGTCAAACCATCCCGGAAGTGGGACTTTCCTTTGTAATGTGACACAGCACAGCCGTCATTCCAACCCCCTTGGTGCCGGGCACCACCTCCTCAACGTTGTTTGGTTCTGTCACGGAGCCCGCACTGTAATGTTATCCCTTGGCCATGCACAGTTAGCGGTGCCCGTCTTCTGACATCATGTAGGTGTCAGGCTGGCAGTGCCTGTGCGTCCAAGCTGCCCGAGATCCAACCTTGCAGTGTCATCTAATGTAGTCCCACTGCGGGCCAGGGATCCATGGGCATGCGCAGTGCATATCATCGCCTCTCACTCACCTCCTTCCTGCTTCTTCAGACTGTGCGGCGTCACGGCCGTGGCATGCTATTAGGGATCAGCTGACGCCGCCTAGTCTGAAGAAGCGTGAAGAAGGGGAGTGAGAGGCTAGTATATGCACTGCGCATGGCCATGGATACCAGGCCCACTGTGGGATCACATTAGACGACACTGCGAGGTGTGATTTCGGGCAGCGTGGACGCACAGGCGCAGCCAGGACGACAACAAATGATGTCAGAGGACGGGCAGCGCAAACTGTGCATGGCCAAGGGATAACATAACAGCGCAGGGTCCATGACGGAATCAAACAACGCTAAGGAGGCAGCGCACGGTGCCAAGGGGGTAGCAATGACGGCTGTGCTGCGTCACATTACAAAGGAAAGTCCCACCTCCGGGACGGTTGGACGGTGTGAGGGGACACATTACATGAGTGTGTAGTTCAGCGTTTGCAAGGAGCATAATTTCAAGAGCGACCTTTCCCTTGTGCAGTATTAGTGCTGCACATGGTGGCTCTTTCAGTAACAAACGCCTAGGGGGGGGGGGGGACAGGTCCCCTTACATTTTAGTTGTGCCAGCGTGGCGGTCGCATGACACGTTGCCGGATACACAGCTGGGGATCAGCTGACGTTACTGAACCCCAATAACAGAGGAGCGACTGTTGACTGTGCACACAGCACTTCCAGGCACCAACTGGCGGTGTTAGAGCCCAGGGACAGCAGGAGGAGCAGATTGGAGGTATTGCCGCACACACAGCTGGGGATCAGCTGACGTTACTGAACCCCAATAACAGAGGAGCGACTGTTGACTGTGCACACAGCACTTCCAGGCACCAACTGGCGGTGTTAGAGCCCAGGGACAGCAGGAGGAGCAGATTGGAGGTATTGCCGCACACACAGCTGGGGATCAGCTGACGTTACTGAACCCCAATAACAGAGGAGCGACTGTTGACTGTGCACACAGCACTTCCAGGCACCAACTGGCGGTGTTAGAGCCCAGGGACAGCAGGAGGAGCAGAGGAACAGAGTGTAGGCCGAAGCCTGATTGGAGCAAGTTGAAAGGAAACCTTTAACCCCCCCCCCAAGACGTTTGTAGCTGAAAGAGCCATGTTGTGCAGCACTAAGGATGCAAAAGGAAAAGGTTGCTCTTTTAATTATGCTCCTTGCAAACACCGAAGTAAACACTAAAAATGTGTCCCTTTATACCGTTAAACCGTTCCGGAGGTGCGAATTTCCTTCGTAATGGGACACAGCACAGCTGTCATTCCTATCCCCTTGATGCCGTGCGCTGCCTCCTCAGCGTTGTTTTAAGCTGCCACGGAGCCTGCGCTGTTCTGTTAGCCCTTGGCCATGCCCAATTAGCGCTGCCTGTCTTCTGACATAATTTGGTGTCAGGCTGTCAGTGCCTGTGCGTCCACGCTGCTCCAGATCCCACCTCGCAGTCTCATCTAACGTAATCCCACTGCGGGCCTTGGAACCATGGGCATGCACAGTGCATAACCTCGACTCTCACTCCCCTCCTTCCCTCTTCTTCAGACTGTGCGGTGTCACGGCCGTGGCATGCTAGGGATCAGCTGACGGCGCACAGTCTAAAGAAGGCGGAGGGAAATGAGCGAGAGCCCGAGGGGAAGATATGCACTGCGCATGCCCATGGATCCCAGGCCCGCAGTGTGACTCAATCAGAAGACACTGCGAGGCGGGATCTCGGGCACCGCGGCCGCACAGGCGCAGCCAGCCTGACACCAAATTATGTCAGAAGACAGGCAGCGCAAATAGGGCATGCCCAAGGGATAACAGAACAGCGCAGGCTCCGTGACAGCTTAAAACAACGCTGAGGAGGCAGCGCATGGCACCAAGGGGGTAGGAATGACGGCTGTGCTGCGTCACATTACGAAGGAAAGTCCCAGCTCCGGGACGGTATAACGGTATCAGTGAACACATTTTATAAGTGTTAAGTTCTGCGTGTGCAAAGAGCTAAAAAAAAAGAGCTACCTTTTCCTTGTGCAGCATTACTGCTGCACAAGATGGCTCTTTCAGTAACAAACGACGGGGGGGGGGGGGGGGGGACAGGTTCCCTTACATTTAGGTTGTTGTGCCAGCGTGGCGGTCGCAGGACACATTGCCGGCTACACAGCTGGGGATCAGCTGACGTTACTGAAACCCAATAACACTGGGTCGTATGTTTTTACTGTGCAGCCTGCACTTCTGAGCCGCAACTGGCGGTGTTGGAGCCCAGGAATAGCAGTTCAGGTGGTAGAAAGATGAACACAGCAGGAGACCTGGATGACACCCAATTACTTAATCAGGCAGAGGAGTGGCAAATTCCTGCGAGATCCAGGCCTGGTTCATTTTCAGGAAAGTAAGCCGGTCAACGTTATCGGAGGATAGTCGCATGCGACGGTCTGTTAGTACACCACCTGCGGCACTAAAGACACGTTCCGATAAGACACTAGCCGCAGGGCAAGCCAGCACCTCCAATGCATACTGGCTTAGCTCTGGCCATGTATCCAGCTTAGAGACCCAAAACTTGAACGGGGAAGAGCCGTCTGGGAGTACAGTAAGAGGGCAAGCCATGTAGTCTGTCACCATCTGACGGAACCGTTGCCTCCTGCTGACTGGAGCCGCCGGTGATGGTGTAGACATTTGGGGCGGGCACACAAAAGTGTGCCAGAGTTGTGCCATACTGGGCTTGCCTTGGGCAGAGGCACTGCTTCTGCTCCCTCTTTGGGCAGAGCCTCCCCCACTGCCTCGACGCACTGAGCTGCTTTGTAAAGCACTAGCAGCACTCCTCTCAGTTGGACAGGAGAAGATGATGGAATTCACCAGTGTGTCGTGGTACTCCCGCAATTTACGCTCCCGGGTCAACGCAGGGATGAGGTTTTGGACGTTGTCCCGGTAGCGAGGATCGAGGAGGGTGAACACCCAATAATCAGGCATGTTGAGAATGTGGTCGATGCGGCGGTCGTTTCTCAGGCACTGCAGCATGAAATCCACCATGTGCTGCAGAGTGCCAACCGGCCCAGAAACGCTGTCCCCTGCTTGAGACATGATCTCTGCCCGCTCGTCATCACCCCACCCTCGCTGTACACACTGACCACTGGACAATTGTGTCGCTCCCTCCTCTGGACGGAGCTCTTCCTCCTCCATTGACTCCTCCTCATCCTCCTCACAAATTGGCCCCTGCGTACCCCTTTGTGAGGAACCACGTGGCGCTGACTCTCCAGAAGCTGATGGAAAAGGTGACTCCTCATCCTCCACCTCTTCCACCACATCATCCCTTAACCCTTGCAAAGTTTGCTGAAGCAGGCAGATAAGGGGGACAGTCATGCTGACTAGTGCATCATCTGCACTTGCCATCCGCGTGGAATAATCAAAAGGACGCAAAACCTGGCAGACGTCCTTCATAGTGGCCCACTCTGTGGTTGTGAAGTCTGATCGGCGCTGACTGCGACTTCTTTGCGCCTGATGCAGCTGGTACTCCATAACTGCTTGCTGCTGCTCACACAACCGCTCCAACATATGTAACGTGGAATTCCACCGGGTAGGTAGGTCACATATGATGCGGTGTTCCGGAAGGCGGAATCGGCGCTGCAGAGCAGCAATGCGGGATCTGGCCAAGCTGGAACGCCGCAAGTGAGCACACTCTAGGCGGACCTTGTGCAACAGGGCATCAAGATCCGGATAGTCCCTCAGAAAACTCTGCACAACCAAATTGAGCACATGTGCCAGACATGGGATGTGAGTGAGGTTGCCAAGGGCCAAAGCTGCCACCAGATTTCGGCCATTGTCACACACTACCATGCCTGGCTGGAGATTCGCTGGCAGTAACCACACATCGCTCTCCTGCTTTATGGCATTCCAGAGCTCCTGCGCTGTGTGGCTTCGATGCCCCAATGAAACTAGTTTCAAGACGGCCTGCTGACGTTTGGCCACGGCTGTGCTCATGTCGGTCATAGGTAAACGTTCACGGGTCCATGTGGGGGTGGACTGTGACGGATCCTGCAGAGAGGAATCAGAGGAACTGGTGTAAGAGGAGGAGTCGATGCGTACAGACTGGATTCCTGCAATCCTTGGAGTGGGCAGGACACGTCCTGCGCCACTCGCACGATCTGTACCTGGCTCAACAACATTAACCCAATGGGCAGTGAGGGAAACATATCGCCCCTGTCCATGCTGACTGGTCCACGCATCGGTGGTGAGGTGGACCTTGCTACTGACGGCGTTCAGTAGCGCATGTTTTATGTTTGCCTCAACATGCCTGTGCAGGGCAGGGACAGCCTGCCTGCTGAAGTAAAAGCGGCTGGGCACCTTGTACTGTGGGACTGCCAATGCCATCAAGTCACGGAAGCTGTCAGTCTCCACCAGCCTGAACGAGAGCATTTCCAGGGACAACAGTTTGGCAATGCCTGCATTCAGAGCCTGTGCTCGGGGGTGGTTGGCCGAGAATGCCCGCCTTTTCTCCCATGCCTGTACTACCGATGGCTGTAGAGTAGACTGGGAGTGTGAGGATGACTGGGAAAGTGGTGCTGTGGGTGGAATTACACAAGGTCTCTGGGAGGAAGCCAAACCAGCTGTGCGTGAGCTGGAGGAAGAGGCAACACGAGCTGAAGAGGTGGTAGCTGCCGCTGTTGGTTGGCCTACATCTTCAGTGTGTTTCTGTAACTCCACCGCGTGCCTGGTCCGCACATGTTTCCACATATTTGTGGTATTGAGGTTGCTGACATTTTTCCCTCTTTTTACTTTATGATGACACAGCTTGCATTTGACAAAACAAATGTCATCTGCAACTGTGTCAAAAAAGGACCAGGCACTGCAAGTCTTGGGAGCGCCCTTTTTGGCTTTGGAAAGAGACAGGCTCCTAACGGGTGCCAAAGTGGAGGCTACAGGCTCCGCAGTCTTCCCCCTCCCTCTCCCTCTTTGGCCCGTAAGAGGAAGCTCTTCCTCTGAGCTGCTCCCACCACCTTCCTGTTCCTCACGCCACGATGGGTCAAGGACCTCATCATCTCCACTACCCTCTGCCACCAACTGCTCCTCCTGGGTAGTCTCAGCAGCACAGTACGCACGAGAAAGCGGCACCTGAGTTTCATCATCAGATGCGTACTGCGCTGTGGTCACCGGAGGCACTGGCCCACCTGCCTCTTCAGAGTCAGAGAGAAAAAGGTGTTGGGCATCACTGCACACTGCCTCTTCTTCCATTTCTCCAATGCTGCTTGGCTGGCCCCCTGTTTCCAAGCCAAGAGATTCAGAGAACAGAAGTAGAGACGGCTCCTGTCCTGGGCTCTCTGACTGCCTGGCCAATTTGGCAGGTGGTGAAGAGACAGATGGCTGCTCTCCAGTGCTCTGTGCCTGAGAGGATGTGGCACTAACTGAAGTCGATGCCGAGGCGTTAGCTGCCATCCACCCGACAACGGCTTCAATTTGGTCTTCACGCAGCAGCGGTGCACGGCGCTCTCCGACAAAGCTGCGCATGAAGGACTGTTCCCTGCTGAAACTGAGTGACGACGAGTCACCGGCGCCCGCAGCAGGCACAGAATCACCACGTCCTCTCCCTGCTCCTCTCCCTGCTCCGCGCCCACGCCCACGTGCCTTACTCCCTGCCCTCTTCATCTTGGTTGACAGATAAAGATAAGCAGAAAAGTACTAAGGCCTTAGTGTGCTTATTCCTGTAATGCTCCTCCTAACAGGTGTAAGAAACACTAATGTTGTAAATTGTGGACTAAACTTTATTATTTTTCAAATGTGGCCTACACAAGTGTAAGTTGTGTTTGGTGAACTTAACCTTTTTTTTGGTGCAGATCGGGCTACAGAGCTAGTTTAAATCACACGGAGACCGTGCAGACAGCCGTAAACGGCGCTGCAAGGCCAAAAAACCCTCCTCTAGGTTATCCTATATAGTGTTTTTCCACTATTTAGCTGGATACGAGTGGAAAGACACTAATAGGAATTTTTTTTTTCAAATTTTAAACAGGCTGCACTATTTGAAAAAAAGGAAAATTTTTCTCAAGGTATGAGCCAGTAACGAACCCTGAGCTGAATCCAACCGGCTATGGCTGCACACAGACTACAGGGCGAGCTGGGCTCACATGGAGACCGTGCAGACAGCCGTAAACGGCGCTGCAAGGCCAAAAAACCCTCCTCTAGGTTATCCTATATAGTGTTTTTCCACTATTTAGCTGGATACGAGTGGAAAGACACTAATAGGAATTTTTTTTTTCAAATTTTAAACAGGCTGCACTATTTGAAAAAAAGGAAAATTTTTCTCAAGGTATGAGCCAGTAACGAACCCTGAGCTGAATCCAACCGGCTATGGCTGCACACAGACTACAGGGCGAGCTGGGCTCACACGGAGACCGTGCAGACAGCCGTAAACGGCGCTGCAAGGCCAAAAAACCCTCCTCTAGGTTATCCTATATAGTGTTTTTCCACTATTTAGCTGGATACGAGTGGAAAGACACTAATAGGAATTTTTGTTTTCAAATTTTAAACAGGCTGCACTATTTGAAAAAAAGGAAAATTTTTCTCAAGGTATGAGCCAGTAACGAACCCTGAGCTGAATCCAACCGGCTATGGCTGCACACAGACTACAGGGCGAGCTGGGCTCACACGGAGACCGTGCAGACAGCCGTAAACGGCGCTGCAAGGCCAAAAAACCCTCCTCTAGGTTATCCTATATAGTGTTTTTCCACTATTTAGCTGGATACGAGTGGAAAGACACTAATAGGAATTTTTTTTTTCAAATTTTAAACAGGCTGCACTATTTGAAAAAAAGGAAAATTTTTCTCAAGGTATGAGCCAGTAACGAACCCTGAGCTGAATCCAACCGGCTATGGCTGCACACAGACTACAGGGCGAGCTGGGCTCACACGGAGACCGTGCAGACAGCCGTAAACGGCGCTGCAAGGCCAAAAAACCCTCCTCTAGGTTATCCTATATAGTGTTTTTCCACTATTTAGCTGGATACGAGTGGAAAGACACTAATAGGAATTTTTTTTTTCAAATTTTAAACAGGCTGCACTATTTGAAAAAAAGGAAAATTTTTCTCAAGGTATGAGCCAGTAACGAACCCTGAGCTGAATCCAACCGGCTATGGCTGCACACAGACTACAGGGCGAGCTGGGCTCACACGGAGACCGTGCAGACAGCCGTAAACGGCGCTGCAAGGCCCAAAAACCCCCCTCTAGGTTATCCTATGTAGTGTTTTTCCACAATAGAGCTGGAGACTGGTGGAAAAACACTAATAGGAAATTTGAGAAAAAATGTGCAGCAGGCTGCACTAAGAGCAAAAAAGAACAACTGTGTGAGGCAGTGTGAACCCCCCCTGAGCTGAATACAACCGGGTATATGGCTGCACACAGACTACAGAGTGAGCTGCACACACACACACACACACACAGAGACCTTGCAGAACGCTGTTAAAACAGCGCTGCAAGGCAAGAGCAAGGTGAACAGTGAAGAACACACAGCGTTTTGCTAAATTAGCCTTTGGAAAGGAAAATAAAGCAATTAGCTAGCTCAACTGGCCCTCAGTTAGAACACAGCGTCCTGTCCCTAACTGAAATCACAGCAGAGTGAGCGCAAAATGGCGGCAGCGCTTTTTTATAGTGCAGAGTGACATCATTTCAGCAGCCAATCCAAGCCTTGCCAGTACTTACATGCCCACCATGCTAAACAGGATGTGCCCACACTTTCATTCATTCCTCATTGGCTGCTGCGTTCAATTTGAATTCTGGGAACTTCCGATTCCGGTATCCGATACGCGGGAAGTATCGGAATTCAGTATCGGAATTCCGATACCGCAAATATCGGCCGATACCCGATACTTGCGGTATCGGAATGCTCAACACTAGTGGTGAGCACTTTGACCCACCAAGTGCTTCACAGAAGTTTATAATGTAGAGCCGTAAAAATAAAAAATAATGTTTTTTCACAAAAATGAACTTTTCGCCCCCAATTTTTTATTTTCCCAAGGTTACCAGAAAAAATTGTACCCCAAACATTGTTGTGCAATTTGTCCTTAGTACTCTCATACCCCATATGTGGGGGTAAACCACTGTTTGGGTGCATGGCAGAGCTCGGAAGGGAAGGAGCACCGTTTGACTTTTCAATGCAAAACTGGCTGGAATTGAGATGGGACGCCATGTTGCGTTTGGAGAGCCCCTGATGTGCGTAAACATTGAAACCCCCCACAAGTGACACCATTTTGGAAAGTAGACCCCGCACATATGACCCCATATTGGAACCTAGAACTCCCAAGGAACTTATCTAGATGTGTTGTGAGAACTTTGAACCCTCAAGTATTTCACTACAGTTTATAACGCAGAGCCGTGAAAATAAAAAAAAATTTTGTCCCACAAAAATGTTTTTATAGCCCCCCAAATTTTTATTTTCCCAAGGGTAATAAGATAAATTGGACCTCAGAAATTGTTGTCCAATTTGTCCTGAGTACGCTGATATCCCATATGTTGGGTTAAACCCGTGTTTGTGTGCACGGGAGAGCTCGGAAGGGAAGGAGCACTGTTTTACTTTTTCAATGCAGAATTGGCAGGAATTGAGATTGGACGCCATGTCATGTTTGGAGAGCCCTGATGTGCCTAAACAGTGGAAACCCCCAATTCTAACTGAAACCCAAACACACCCCTAATCCTAAACACACCCCTAAGCCCAACCCTAACCACACCCCTAACTCCAACACACCCCTAACCCTAATCCCAACCATAATCCTAACCACACCACTAACCCTGACACACCCCTAACCCTAATCCCAACCGTAAATATAATCTAAACCCTAACCCCAGCCCTAATCCTAATCCTAACCCTAGCCCCAACTGTAACCCTAACCCTAGCCCTAACCCCTAGCCCCAACCATAACCCCAATCCTAGCCTCAACCCTAACTTCAACCCTAACCCTAGCCCTAACCCTAGCCCCAACCATAATCCTAACCCTAGCCCCAACTCTAACCCTAACCCTAACCCTATCCCAACCCCAACCTTAATCCTAGCCCTAACCCCAACCCTAGCTCCAACCCTTGCCCCAATCCTAGCCCCAACCCTTACCTTACCTAACCCTAGTCCTAACCCTAGCCCTAACCCTAGGCCTAACCCTAGCCCTAATGGGAAAATGGAAATAAATACATTTTTTAAAATTTTTTTTAATTTTTCCCAAACTAAGGGGGTGATGAAGGGGGGTTTGATTTACTTTTATAGCGGGTTCTTTGGTGGATTTTTATGATTAGCAGCTGTCACGCACTAAAAGACGCTTTTTATTGCAAAAAATATTTTTTTGCATTACCACATTTTGAGAGCTATAATTTTTCCATATTTTGGTCCACAGAGTTATGTGAGGTCTTGTTTTTTGTGGGACGAGTTGACGTTTTTATTGGTAACATTTTCGGGCACATGACATTTTTTGATCGCTTTTTATTCCGATTTTTGTGAGGCAGTATGACCAAAAACCAGCTATTCATGAATTTCTTTTTGGGGGCGTTTATACCGTTACGCGTTTGGTAAAATGGATAAAGCAGTTTTATTCTTTGGGTCAGTACAATTTCAGCGATACCTCATTTAGATTTTTTCTATGTTTTGGCGCTTTTATACGATAATAACTATTTTATAGAAAAAAGAGTTATTTTTGCATCGCTTTATTCTGAGGACTATAACTTTTTATTTTATCACTGATGATGCTGTGTGGTGGCTCGTTTTTTGCAGGACAAGATGATGTTTTCAGCGGTACCATGGATATTTATATCTGTCTTTTCGATCGCGTGCTATTCCACTTTTTGTTCGGCGGTATGATAATAAAGGGTTGTTTTTTGCCTCGTTTTTTTTTTTTTTTTTTACGGTGTTCACTGAAGGGGTTAACTAGTGAGACAGTTTTATAGGTCGGGTTGTTACGGACGTGTCGATGCTAAATATGTGTACTTTTATTGTTTTATTTTTTTTATTTTGATAAATGAGTGTATTTATGGGAATAATATATTTTTTTCTTTATTTAGGATTTTTTTTTTTTACACATCTGAATATTTTTTTTTTACTTTATAACATTGCCCCAGGGTGGGGCATCATGTTATAGTGACAGATTGCTGATCTGACACTTTGCAGAGCACTGTGTCAGATCAGCGATCTGACATGCAAGGCTGCAGGCTTACCAGCGCTTGCTCTGAGCAGGCGCTGGTAAGCCACCAACTGCAGGACCCGGATGCAGCCCCGTGGCCATTTTGGATCCAGGGCCTGCAGGGAGAAGATGCTCGGTACAAGGTGAGCACATCGCCTTGTACCGAGGGTCTCAGGGAAGCCCGCAGGGAGCCCTCTCCCTGCGCGATGCTTCCCTTTGCCCCCAGAACGCTGCGATCATGTTTGATCGCAGTGTGCCGGGGGTTCATTTGCCGGATGTCAGCTGCGATAGTCAGCTGACACCCGGCCGCGATCGTCCGCGCTCCCCCCGTGAGCGCGGCCGATCACTATGATGTACTATCCCGTCGGTGAGCATACGAGCCCACCCCACCTCGACGGTATAGTACGTCTGATGTCAGAAAGGGGTTAAGGCTCTGTGGAAGGAAAAATAAACATTTTACTTTTTTTCACAAAAATGTTACTTTAGCTCCAGATTTTTTATTTTCACATGCGTAACAGAAGAAAATGGACCACAAAATGTGTTGTACAATTTCTCCTGAGCGTGCCAATACCCCATATCAGGGAGAAAACCACTGTTTGCATGCACGGCAGGGCTCAGAAGGGAAGGAGGGTCATTTGACTTTTTGAATGTAAAATTTCCTGGCATCATTAGTGCAGCTCCCCAGGGTCCTGGTCGTTGCAGTAATGTTGCTCCTCCACCAGGGGGGAGTGATGTTACATCAGAAGGCAATAAAGGAGATCACCCTACCAGGTATTACAAACCACACAACACACTTCACACTCCAGGCCGCCAGGGGGAGCCATGCTTCCATCTATTAAGGCACTCCTCACAACTAGGTAAAAATGGTAGTCTGGATAGGAACAGGGAGAGAAGCTGGCTGGAGAGAGAGAGAGCCAGATGCAGACTGAGGTCTGCGTAGGACGAGGGTCCACTGAGCTGCGCCTGCCCAACGTGCGGCAGCATCCTAAGAAAGAGACATCAGAAGGGAATTGTCTTGTAATGAGTGAGAAATGAAGTCATAGCAAAAGGAGAGGAAACCAGAAGGAGTTCTGCCCTGTAAAAGACGCAGAAGTCAGTAGCCAGAACACCAAGGGAGTAAGGATCTCTACGCTTTACTTCAGAGACTGGCAGGACAGTTAATTCCATGTTGGCTGCCCAACCTTATACCCAGGAGGCACGGTGGCAACTTGTGGGGGCTGGGGCATGATAGGGTCCCTGTAAAAAGCCTCATGCCATCAGTCATACGGGTTTGTCCTATCCTATCCATCAGGGGGACAAAGAGAAAGAGACTTAACATCTACAATAGTTGTGAGGACCTCACCGAGAAGCTCAGCAGGGAGGGACTACAACACCCAGGCGCTAGAGGAAGGCTACTGATTTCCACCTGGATAAGGGGACTCTGGATTTGCCTTCGGACCGGCTGGACTCTGCCTGCCCTGTGATCTGGTGCTCTGGACTGTGGATGCTGATGCCTTCAGTAAAGGTAAAGAGACTGCAACCTTGTGTCCTCGTTCTTCACTGCGCCTCTCACCATCCACCATCTACATACTGGGAAGAGGAAACCAGAAGGAGTTCTGCTATGTAAAAGGCTGCCTCCTTCTGAGGCGCAGAAGCCGGTAGCCAGAACACCGAGGGAGTCATTGTCTCCAAGCCTGGCTCCAGAGACCGGCAGGACAGCTAATTCCATATTAGTTGCCCGACCTTATACCCAGGAGGCACGGTGGCAACTGTGGGGGCCGGGGCGTGCTAGAGTCCCTGTAAAAAGCCTCAGGCCATCAGTCATACGGGTTTGTCCTATCCTTACCATCAGGGGGACAGAGAGAGAAAGACATAACATCCACAACAGTTGTGAGGACCTTACCGAGACGCACAGCAGGGAGGTACTACAACACCTAGGCGCTAGAGGAAGGCTACTTATTTCCACTTGGATAAGGGGACTCTGGATTTGCCTTCAGACCGGCCGGACTCTGCCAGCCCTGTGATCTGGTTCTCTGGACTGTGGACGCAGAAGCCTTCAGTAAAAAGGTAAAGAGACTGCAACCTTGTGTCCTCGTTCTTCACTGCGCCTCACATCATCCTCTATCCACCATCTACATTCTGGGAAGCCCTGGGGACACACTTCACCTGTGGGAAGGTACACCATCCAGCTGCCATAACATCACCCCAGCGGACCCCTAAGCAGCATCGGTCACCCTGACCGAATACCACAGGTGGCGTCACGAACACTATCCCTTTAAAGACCTTTCCCCCACATTTTATCAACGGACGTCCCTTAGGGCCACGGACCGGGTCAGCCACCGTGACATCCCCCTTGAGAACCGAAGGGCCTGGTGCCGAGTAACCACTAGCCCTTGAATGTAGATGGTGGATAGAGGATGATGTGAGGCGCAGTGAAGAACGAGGACACAAGGTTGCAGTCTTTTTACCTTTTTACTGAAGGCTTCTGCGTCCACAGTCCAGAGCACCAGATCACAGGGCTGGCAGAGTCCAGCCGGTCTGAAGGCAAATCCAGAGTCCCCTTATCCAAGTGGAAATAAGTAGCCTTCCTCTAGCACCTAGGTGTTGTAGTACCTCCCTGCTGTGCGTCTCAGTAAGGTCCTCACAACTGTTGTGGATGTTATGTCTTTCTCTCTCTGTCCCCCTGATGGTAAGGATAGGACAAACCCGTATGACTGATGGCCTGAGGCTTTTTACAGGGACTCTAGCACGCCCCGGCCCCCACAGTTGCCACCGTGCCTCCTGGGTATAAGGTCGGGCAACTAATATGGAATTAGCTGTCCTGCCGGTCTCTGGAGCCAGGCTTGGAGACAATGACTCCCTCGGTGTTTCGGTTACCAGCTTCTGCGACTCAGAAGGAGGCAGCCTTTTACATGGCAGAACTCCTTCTGGTTTCCTCTCCTTTTGCTATGACTTCGTTTCTCACTCTCAGCAACGCAATTCCCTTCAATGTCTCTTTCTGAGGATGCTGCCATATCGGTAGGCAGGCGCAGCTACGTGTCCTTCTGTCTAGGCCTCTGACAGGATACCACCCCTGTCAGGGACCCACTCTCTGAGTGGAGCTCAGATAGCAGCTCACTGGGTGAAGCCTAGCTCGCTTCTGACTAACTTCCTATCCAGACCACCAGTTTTACCTAATTGTGAAGAGTGCCCTACTAAATAGGAGCATATCTCCCCCTGGTGGACTGGAGTGTGAAGTGTGATGTGTGGTACATGATACCTGGTAAAGTGATCTCCTTTATTGCATTCAGACGTAACATCAGTCCCCCTGGTGGAAGAATGACATTACTGCAAAGAACAGGACCCTGGAGCGCTGCACACCTATGCCCACGTTGTATGCTACCTAGTTTTTTTACAGCACACATTTTTGTGAAATGAAATATACACTCCCCTCACCCAAAAACCTGTTGTTATCCTGTTAATAAATAGCAATTATTTTGTTCATCTAATTTGACTGGTATATCATCCCTTTCCTCTTGTTTTGCTCAAGTTTCATGACGATAAGTGCATGGTAGTCCTTTCACATACCGACATGACTTATATTCTTTGATAAAAAAATTGTTATGTATGATCATTAACACCCTGTGTTTTGCTGTATGAGTTTCATTTACTTATCCACAATCCAGACTTCCTGCATTGCAACCTTTCATCAATTATTCTCTGCGACCATGTCCAGAGAGATTACCTACAGTGTCATGGGTTGTAATCTTCTCGATTATGTTATGCACCGTGGACAAAGGAACATCAGGATCTCTGGAGATGGACATGTAACCTTGACATTATTAATATTCTTCAACCATTTTGTTTCCCAAGTGCTCAGACAGTTCTCTTCTCTTCTTTCTGTTATCCATGCTTAGTGTGGCACACACAGACACACAATGTAAAGTTTGAGTCAACTTCTCCCCTTTTTACCTAGTTTCAGGCGTGATTTTCATATTGCCCACACCTGTTGCTTGCCACAGGTGAGTTTGAACAAGCATCTCATGCATGAAACAAAGTTGTTGATTCACGATTTTCGAAAGGTGATAACAATTTTGCCCCCCATTTTGGGGGTTTTGCGTGAAATTATCTTGAATTTCCTTTTTTTCTCTGCTTTTTGTTCCAATACTCCAAAGGAAATAAAATGTGTATAAAAAAACATGTGCAATTTTTAAATGTTATGGGAGAAATACTTCATTTTCTAGAACAATTTCAAAGGTGCCGACATTTTTGGCCCTGACTGTATATATATAAATAAATAAATATATATATATATATATATATATATATATATATACAGTCGTTGAAGCTTTGATGTCATTTTCTGTTATTTTCCTGATGGATGAAAGGCGGTCCCTGACTTTCCACAGTAGTGTATGTGAACAGAGACACTAATGGGGTTTGCTGAGTCTTAGGTACACATGCTGGGCACAGATAAACAGCAATGTTCTTCCCTTGTGTATAAACAACATGGTTTCTAAGCATCAGTCATTCCAGCTTTCCTCGGTTTCAATAGGTATAATGTACTTTGTATGCTCAGTGCTTGTCTTGTTTCTATGACAACTAGTTTCTGGTTTATCATAGTATCTCATGTGATACAATACTGAAGAGTATTGAGTGATATTGAATAATCTGCCTTCTTTTACAAATGCACAGCTTTCATATCAATCTAGAGGTCATTTACATTTATTTGCCGTATGGATCTATCTGTCCATGCTTCACATTGCACCCAAGGAGCTTCTGAAAAGATGGAAATTTCTATGCTGTTTGTTCTTTTATATTATGCGCAGTGCGACCTCTAACTATATTCATGAAGAATATTAAATCTCATAATGTAGACTTATAAAGGATGGAGCACAACAGATGAGGAGGAGTACAAGGATGAAATACTAAAGAAACAAACAATCACATTTATTATATATATCCCCTATTGAAAGCTGCAAAACTAGCAAATCCTGACAGTGGGGGTTATCATCTGTATCAAGAAAGAGTTATTAAATAAGAAGTCTACAGTTGTGGGTAACTTGCATAATTCAGTTGAGTTTTGTCGACAATTGTGCATCATGCTGCCCTTGAGGGGACACTTGCACAACATTCATATGGCTCTCCTTCAGCAATAATTCATTTCCCTTACTGACATTCAATGACTGCTGCTCCCTATTGCCTACTTCTTCTGCACATCATTACATGTCACCCACAGTAGCGATGACATCTGACCACAGGGGCTAATCTCCACCAATCGCAATGATGTACTGTCTAGAGTGGTGCCATTCCTGCCACTCTATAGGCTTAGGAATGTGGTCTGTCTTACCTTGTTCCTGCCCCTGGAGACAAAAAACGAGTTCTTAGATATTGTCATGTGGTTTTATATGTAAAAGTGATGTGCATCTTATGTAGTGTACTATAATACAGCATGTGAAGTGTTAATGCATAATGTGAGAAGAGTATAGTACAAGATAAGCTTAGGATAGTGCAGCGCCCCAGAGACCTGGTCGTTGCAGTATGACGCTCTGCCACTAAGGGGAGTGATGGTACGTCTGATGGCACTAAAAGAGTTCTCCTGACCAGGTATCACCAGAACACATTACACTTCACACTCCCGTCACTAGGGGGAGCAAAAGGCTTTATTTATTGGGCCACTCCTCACACTGGTAAAACTAGGGGTTGGGGAGGAAGTTAGTGAGAAGCTGACTGGGTTGGATTCAGGCAGCATCCCGTGGCAGGGGGTGTTGCAGGGAGAAGACACAGGGGGTCCCTGTCAGGCGTGGGAACCTGGCAGGTGCCTAGCGAACAGAGCAGAATGTAACGGATCCGCGCCTGCACACCCCGCGGCGGTATCCAAGACACAAAGGGAAGGATATTGTGGAACAGTGTAAACGAGATCAAGCACAAAGGAGTACCAGTAGGAGTCGTGCCGTGAGACCGAAGCAATATCCTACTGAGGCGCGTAGCCGGTGACCGCGGGAGTAACTGACTCTAGGCCTTACTTCGAACTCCGCAGGACAGTTAATTATAGGTTGGCTGTCTACCTTACTACAACTATGAAGACATAGGGGGCAACGCGTGGAGAGAGGCGTCTCTAGGGTCCCGGAAGAGCTCTGAGCCTTCCCGTCATATGGGTGCGTCCTAGCCATAATATACCTGGGGGACGTTGAACTAGAAAGATCTGGAACCAAAGAGAGAGAGAGCTGTAGAGAATGAACGAACGAGAACAGCAGTTGTGAGGACTATTCCGAATGCTCAGCAGGGTAGGACTACAACACACAGGCGCTAGTGGTAGGCAACGATTTCCATCTGTGAAGGTAACTCTGGATGTGCCCATCGGACCGGCCGGTCTCAGATAGCCCTGTTAAGCGTGCTCTGGATTGAGGATCCTGAAGTCTTCAGTAAAGAGGTAAAGAGACTGCAACCCTGTGTCCTCGTTATTGACTGCACCCTACACCATTACCATCTACCTTACTGGGAAGCCCTGGGGACATACTTCACCTGTGGGAATGTATACCATCCAGCTGCCATTCCATCACCCCAGCGGACCCCACAGCAGCGTCGGTCACCCTGACTGAACACCACAGGTGGCGTCACGAATCCCTGATAGACTGTACCACCTTTATTGGACGCCCCTTAGCAGGGTCGTGGACCAGGTCTAGCCACCGTGACAGCCTCAGAACCGAACCAGAGAGGCCCAGTACCGAGAACTCGTGGCCCTGAGTCTGGGGGCACTCCAACAGCATAAGAATTGCTTATGGTAGTTATAGTAAGTGGTTCAGCAACAGTATAGGACATAGGATAGGAAAGTAACAAAAGAAATGTATTTGCGCTGAAAAGGAGCAGACACAAATGGGTTGTTTGGCAAAAAATACTCACATTCGTATAGTATAGTATAGCCACCATAAACCACATTGAGGTCTGGTCAACTGACTAAAAGTAGCCAGCAGGTATTACCTGCAATCAGTGCAATGCAATATACTTGCAGTGATGATCTATAGAATCTAGGTTGCAGTAGGATGTATAAGTTTCTTACCATTAAAAAGATAACCAGTCTTGTCCGTGGTGTCCAGATTGTCCTGGGTCGGGTAGGATGAGCCAGAAGATTCTGTAAAATCTGTAGAATAATGCCGGAGAGCTGCCCTGACCAGTGGCAGCTACTCCGTCTGTAGACTCCAGTGAGCAGCGGGGTTTCCGGGTCCTGGTATTCAGACACCACATAGTGCGAGAACAGTGAGTGCGGCTAGTCTGAAGGACCTGCGTGACGCAGTGGTTCACGTGATAACCCGCATGACTGGAGTGTGAGTACGAATCGCGGTAAGGACCATAAACCGTTCCTTCCTCCGGGATGGTCCTTACCCCAGTTGGCGATCCTTATATATCTTCCTACATTGTGCTCATCAATAGAAGCCAAAAAAGCTCCACCTCACTGTAAAGTCCTCTTGGGATCAAAGTGTCCAGCAAAAAGATCCATTTAGTCTTTGCGAGTGACATGCATTTAATATAGTTGCCTTTTCTCCAGTGGGGATGTACAATTTCAATGCCAGTGACCTTCACATTATGTACCAGTCCTCTGTGATATTCTGCAAAGTGTTTAGAAACCAGGTGTCCAATGAATTTTTTCTTTATATTTCGTATATATTCTCATTGATTCTAACCCTAAGTGGGCATTTGGTACGTCCCACATAAAGTTTTTCACATGGACATTTGATAGTATACAGTGGGGCAAAAAAGTATTTAGTCAGTCAGCAATAGTGCAAGTTCCACCACTTAAAAAGATGAGAGGCGTCTGTAATTTACATCATAGGTAGACCTCAACTATGGGAGACAAACTGAGAAAAAAAAATCCAGAAAATCACATTGTCTGTTTTTTTAACATTTTATTTGCATATTATGGTGGAAAATAAGTATTTGGTCAGAAACAAACAATCAAGATTTCTGGCTCTCACAGACCTGTAACTTCTTCTTTAAGAGTCTCCTCTTTCCTCCACTCATTACCTGTAGTAATGGCACCTGTTTAAACTTGTTATCAGTATAAAAAGACACCTGTGCACACCCTCAAACAGTCTGACTCCAAACTCCACTATGGTGAAGACCAAAGAGCTGTCAAAGGACACCAGAAACAAAATTGTAGCCCTGCACCAGGCTGGGAAAACTGAATCTGCAATAGCCAACCAGCTTGGAGTGAAGAAATCAACAGTGGGAGCAATAATTAGAAAATGGAAGACATACAAGACCACTGATAATCTCCCTCGATCTGGGGCTCCACGCAAAATCCCACCCCGTGGGGTCAGAATGATCACAAGAACGGTGAGCAAAAATCCCAGAACCACGCAGGGGGACCTAGTGAATGAACTGCAGAGAGCTGGGACCAATGTAACAAGGCCTACCATAAGTAACACACTATGCCACCATGGACTCAGATCCTGCAGTGCCAGACGTGTCCCACTGCTTAAGCCAGTACATGTCCGAGCCCGTCTGAAGTTTGCTAGAGAGCATTTGGATGATCCAGAGGAGTTTTGGGAGAATGTCCTATGGTCTGATGAAACCAAACTGGAACTGTTTGGTAGAAACACAACTTGTCGTGTTTGGAGGAAAAAGAATACTGAGTTGCATCCATCAAACACCATACCTACTGTAAAGCATGGTGGTGTAAACATCATGCTTTGGGGCTGTTTCTCTGCAAAGGGGCCAGGACGACTGATCCGGGTACATGAAAGAATGAATGGGGCCATGTATCGTGAGATTTTGAGTGCAAACCTCCTTCCATCAGCAAGGGCATTGAAGATGAAATGTGGCTGGGTCTTTCAACATGACAATGATCCAAAGCACACCGCCAGGGCAACGAAGGAGTGGCTTCGTAAGAAGCATTTCAAGGTCCTGGAGTGGCCTAGCCAGTCTCCAGATCTCAACCCTATAGAAAACCTTTGGAGGGAGTTGAAAGTCCGTGTTGCCAAGCGAAAAGCCAAAAACATCACTGCTCTAGAGGAGATCTGCATGGAGGAATGGGCCAACATACCAACAACAGTGTGTGGCAACCTTGTGAAGACTTACAGAAAACGTTTGACCTCTGTCATTGCCAACAAAGGATTTATTACAAAGTATTGAGATGAAATTTTGTTTCTGACCAATTACTTATTTTCCACCAAAATATGCAAATAAAATGTTAAAAAAAACAGACAATGTGATTTTCTGGATTTTTTTTTCTCAGTTTGTCTCCCATAGTTGAGGTCTACCTATGATGTAAATTACAGATGCCTCTCATCTTTTTAAGTGGTGGAACTTGCACTATTGCTGACTGACTGAATACTTTTTTGCCCCACTTGTATATGACTCCCGTTGTGAAGTGTGTAATAAAATTATTGATCTTAAACTATGTATCCCCATTATTAATGCTTGTTTGTTTATGTGTTGCAATCTGCTGGCACATCCTGCACCTGCGGAAGCAATTTAACCTTTTAGGATATTTTGAAAAAATGTAGATTTTTTAATAAAAGATTTATTTTGAATAGTAGGGGCAACCATATTTCCCAGACTACAAGATTTTTTATAAACAAAACTGGGGTTTGTGGGAATTTGTTCCCCTATGATTTTGTAATTTTTAATATATGTCAATGCTTTTTCACTATTTTACGGAAAATATTTGAATTAGCATTGTACTGAGTTATTATGGGGACAAAATCATTTACCCCCTTGGTTTCGGGGTTGCATTGATCATCTCCTGGCGGAATTTTTTCAGGACAACTTCTTTAGATGTCACAAGGGTTTCTTTGTTATACCCTTTTTCCAGAAACTTATTTGTAAGTGCTTCTGCCTCTATATGGAAATCCTGTGGTTCTGAGCAATTTCGGTGGATTCTCATGAACTGGCTCTCAGGGACATTCAGCAACCAGTTTGGAAGATGGCAGCTGTCTAACGGAATAAAACTGTTAATATCAGTTGGTTTGCTAAAAGTACATGTTTGAATAGTGCAATTTTCAATGAAGATATTTAAATCTAAAAAATGTACATTACCACTGCTGGTGGTTGTTGCAAATTTTAAAAAGAAATAATTTTTATTAATATCCATGAAAAACTTGTCAAGGGTGTCAGACCCACCCGACCAAATAAAAACAATGTCATCAATGAAACCTTGCCAAATGACCAGGTTCGTGCGCAGCCGCCCCCCTGGGTAAATGGTATCTTCTTCCCACCTACCCACAAAGAAGTTAGCATAGCTGGGAGCGAACCTGGTCCCCATAGCAGTACCCCATTGCTGGGAGTAGTAGTCCATTTCACATAAAAAATAATTATGTCTTCAAATGAACTGCATTGAGTCACATAAAAAATCTCTATGTTGTTTATGGTGGCTATACTATACGAATCTGAGTATTTTTTGCCAAACTACCCATTTGTGTCTGCTTCTTTTCAGCTCGAATACATTTCTTTTGTTATATCCCTAATTTTGTGACAATCTGTGTGGTGGTTGTTTTTATTCGCTGCAGGAAAGGGCTTTGATACCTTGGGCCACTTTCTATTTTATTACATAGGATAAGAACAATAGGTTTAGCATATGAGATAGAAAATAGTTAAAGATAGAACTAGCCCAGTGGGTGTGCATCAGTGTTAATAAAGAGAGGGGCACTTCCTAATACAGGGGAGTTAGTGAGTAGTTAGAGAAGGGCATAGTGAAAGTCAAGTTCAGGTGTGGTGGGTTGCTAGGGGCAGCTTGTACCAGACAGTGGGAGGCCTTACTGGGATCCCAAGCAGTCACTCCTGTCATGTCTGGAGCTCAAAGTCTGGCAAGGGCGCTGCTGGACACATTGTGTCTTCTGGCGTCCAGTGGACAATGGACAGAGACCAGTGTAACACCCCAGGTTCCTGGTTGTTACAGTAGCATTGCTTTCCTCACGGGGAGAGTGATGCCATGCTTGTCATGCTTGGAAGCGAGGAAGGATTCCTTTTATCAGGTATTTACAAACATGCAACATGTTCTTACTCCAGGCCAGAAGGGGGAGCTCTGATTCAGCTTTTGGGTGGCTCCCCTATGTACAGGATGGACTAAAAGTAGGTGGACAGCAAATAACATTTATTTCATTTTACTTCATTTAATTTTGATTTATATATAAAATTATATTTACTAACACAATCATAACATTGACAATTACATTTTATTTGGAACAATAATACAAAAGCCCTTAAATTTTATCAACACAGGTGCTCAAACTGTTTTCCATCACAATTTGCACAGCTTTGACGTCTGCCTCTTACGCTTCGACAAACATTTGTGCAAGTCTCTTGGGTGTTAATTTCTTGAAATGCATCTCTTATGTCATTTTTCAAATCACTGACACTTTTTGGTTTTTGACGATAAACTTTGTCCTTGAGTACTCCCCCAAAGAAAAAATCCACTGGGGTCAAGTCTGGTGAACATGCCGTCCAATCAAGTGAGCCTCTTCAGTTAATCCATTTATTAGGAAATGTTTCATCAAGATACTCGTTGACTACTCTTGAATAATGTGGAGGGGCCCCATCTAGTTGGAAATAAATGTCATTTGAATTAGGCTGTTGCTGTAACTTGGGAATAACTTGATTCATTAGAATGTCAAGATATTTATCTCCTGTGACTGTTCCATCAAAAAAAAATGGTCCAAAAACACCAAAACTTGAAATACCATGCCAAACATTGACACCAGGCTCATTTAGTTGTTACTTTAATGTTAAATCCATGTTCTCATTATACCAGTAAATACAATTAAGTCTGTTAATATGGCCAGATAATTTGAAAGAAGCTTCATCACTCCACATAATGTTATCTAAAATTATTGGATTTTCTTCAATTTCGTTAAGCATAATCTCACTAAATTGCAGCTGCCTGTCTTTATCATCCTCCAATAAACCATGAATTAGACATGGACGATAAGCTTTCCACCCAATAGATTTCAGGATTCGCATGATGGAAGCTCGTGAAATTCCTAATTCTAAAGAGACTCTTCTGGTGGACTTTTTTGAACTCTGAACAAATGTTTCAGCAACAAGTTGTTTATTATTTTCTGTACAGGCTGTTTTGGGTCAACCAGTTTTTGGAGCATTAAGGATTGAGCCAGTGGCATCGACTTTGTCAAGAATGCGGTAAATGGTTTGTCTCTTTGGCGCTTGAGTACCAAATGTTTCCACACAATTTGCGCTAACTGTTTCAGCATTTTGAGATTTCCAATACTCTTTTAAAATCAATTTTCTTGAATCTGTGTTTAAAGTATTTGCCATTATGGGTTATATGAATTATCTGAAAAGAAAACAGATTTGGAGGAGATTTATCTGTGAAAACTGGATCTGTGAAACTGACTCAGTTGCCCTTAGCAACCAATCAGATTCCACCTTTTATTTTGCAAAGAGTCTGTGAAGAATGAAAAGTAGAATCTGATTGGTTGCTAAGGGCAACTGAGTTAGTTTCACTTTACACCATGTTTGATAAATCTCCCCCTTCATAATTGTTAGAATCTGTTTAGTTAGTGACTATCCGCCATTTTCTTGTGGTGTTCTGGCTGCTGGTCTTTTTCCTCTGGTGCTGGGTTGGTCTTGGGTCAGGTGTTTGTATCACTCTTTATGAACCAGCACCTGCCTCCCAGTCCTTGCTGGACAGCAGTGTTAATCTGCTTGAGTTCTAGTTTGGTGTTTTGCTTTGTTTTCCGTGTGTATAATTTGTGCAGTTCTAGGATCTCTCGTTCTGCTAGTCTAGTTTTTGTTTTCCGTTGGTTTCTGCAACCTTCTCTGTGCCTTCTATTAGTAGATGACCCGTTTTTGTACCCAGTCCTTATATCTTTCAGGGACCCCCTTCCCCCTATCTATAGGTCTTCGCTTGAGAATAACCTAGGATCGTCGGTAGGTCTATTCGCTATGAATGGGTCGTTCACTCCATCGTAGGGTATCAGCCTAGTCATAGTGCAGGGTCATTTTCCCCCTTCTACCCTAGTCCTGTGTTGCAGTTCCGTAACAGTTTGTCCAGCCAGAAAGAAGTATAAAAAATTATTATTTTTTTTTTAAAATCCCTCCCGGATTTCTGCAATATGAACAGCATTCAAGATCTTGCTCAGCGTCTGCAAGGGTTAACTTTGGAAGTTGCCAGCTTACAACAGCACGTGAGTCATTGCCCTGGAATCCACTCTGAAGAACCTAAGGTGGGTTTGACTGAATGTTTTTCTGGTAAACGACAGGTATTTTTTTAGTTTAAAAATGCATGTTTACTTTATTTTCGGCTTAGGGTACCTTTACACTAAATGACTTACCAACGATCACGACCAGCGATACGACCTGGCCGTGATCGTTGGTAAGTCATTGTGTGATCGCTGGGGAGCTGTCACACAGACAGCTCTCTCCAGCGACCAACGATCAGGGGAACGACTTTGGCATCATTGAAACTGTCTTCAACGATGCCGAAGTCCCCCTGCAGCACCCGGGTAACCAGGGTAAGCATCGGGTTACTAAGTGCAGGGCCGGGCTTAGTAACCCGATATTTACCCTGGTTACCATTGTAAAAGTAAAAAAAAAAAACACTACATACTCACATTCTGATGTCTGTCATGTCCCCCGCCGGCGTCCACAGGGTTAAAACTGCTTTTGGCAAGAGCGCTGCTAATGCACGCGCTGCTGCCAAGAGTTTCCCTGCACTGACTGTCAGCGCCGGCAGTAACAGCGGTGACGTCACCACTGTGCTCTGCTTTACGGCCGGCGCTGACATAGTCAGTGCAGGGAAACTCTCGGCTGGAGCGGCAGCGCTCCTGCTGAAAGCAGTTTTAACCCCTGTGGACACCGGGGGACGAGACAGACATCAGAATGTGAGTATGTACTGTTTTTTTTTTTAACTTTTACAATGGTAACCAGGGTAAATATCGGGTTACTAAGCGCGGCCCTGCGCTTAGTAACCCGATATTTACCCTGGTTACAAGTGAACACATCGCTGGATCGGCGTCACACATGCCGATCCAGCGATGACAGCGGGTGATCAGCAACCAAAAAATGGTCCTGATCATTCCCCAACGTCCAACGATCTCCCAGCAGGGGCCTGATCGTTGGTCGCTGTCACACATAACGAGATCGTTAGCGGGATTGTTGCTACGTCATCAAAAGTGTGACGTTGCAACGATATCGTTAATGATATCGTTATGTGTGACGATACCCTTAGACCCAGGTCTTCAGGGGCTGAATTGCAGTGTGTGGGGATTATGTCATTATTGCGAGGTGAGCCGCAAGTTTGGGCATTTTCATTGCGTCCGGATGATCCTTGTTTGATGTCAGTAGAAGGGTTTTTTTCTGCTGTAGGGCTATTATATGATGATCCTGATCGGGTCACTACAGCTGAGTTGAACTCAGACGGCTGAAACGGGGTTCTAGCAATGCTGAGAGATATTTTACCCAGTTCAGACAATGGTCTGCAGAAGTCAGCTGGAATGATCCAGCACTCAAGAGTCAGTTTTTAGCAGGTTTCAATGACAGGGTTAAAGATTTACTCATTGCATATCCTGCACCTGCTACGCTTGAGGCTGCTATGCAGTTAGCTATCTGGGTGGATAGAAGATTGAGAGATAGACAGAATAAGGAGAAGTTTTCAATTTTGCTGGATCCAGTCTCTCAGGAGCGTCCCGTTGACTGTAGGGAACCGATGCAACTTGGGGCAATGTCCTCTCGTTCCCAGGAAAGGGAAGGAAGGGTTCTCTGAGGGGCTATGCCTTTATTGTGGTAAGGCTGACCATTTTATTAAGCAATGTGAAGGATGCATAAGCAAGGAAAAGAGGAAAAAAAAGGTCAATCAGAGTAACCCTCCCACTCGCATCGCATTTTTACGGTCCGCAGGAGTTTCTTTTTCTGGTAGTTCTACCTGTCATGGTCATTCGATTGATTTTCAAGTGATGGTGGACTGTGGTTCTGCACTTAATTTGATTGATCAACAATTTCTAGACAAGATTGATTCTGTACTTTTAACATGCCCTTTTCCTGTAGTGGCGATCGATAACACTCTTCTAGAGCATGGGTGCGTTTCCAAAAGGTTACCGGGTTTCCACTCACTGTGCATATGGAACACCAGGAATCTTTACCTTTGTTTGTACTTGATAAATTGCCTCTTCCAGTTGTCCTGGGGTTACCCTGGTTAAAAATGCACAATCCTGTACTGGACTGGTCGTCAAGTTCGATAAGATGCTGGGGTCAGGAGTGTTTTGGAAAATGTTGTGATGTACACATTGCTGCTGTTGTGAAAAGTAAGTTACCTAAAGCCAGTCAGGAATTCTGGAAATTATTTTCAGAAGTGGAGTCACAAACTCTACAACCTCATTGAGATTACGATTGTGCTATTGAGTTCATCCCAGGTGCTACTCTCCCTAAGTGTCGTTTATTTAATTATTATTATTATTATTATTTATTTATATAGCACCATTGATTCCATGGTGCTGTACATGAGAAGGGGTTACATACAAGTTACAAATATCACATACAGTAAACAAACTAACAATGACGGACTGATACAGAGGGGCGAGGACCCTGCCCTTGCGGGCTTACATTCTACAGGATTATGGGGAAGGAGACAGTAGGTTGAGGGTTGCAGGAGCTCCGGTGTTGGTGAGGCGGTAGATCCGGTGTTGGTGAGGCGGTAGCTCTTGTGTTGGTGAGGCGGTAGCTTCGATAGTGATGAGGCAGCAGCGGTGTCAGTGCAGTGCATTTAATCTGACGATTCCCGAGAGGGAGGCCTTAAAGGAATACCTGCAAACTAGTCTTGCTGCAGGTCATACAGTATAAGACCCTCTAAGTCTCCTGTGGCTGTGGGATTCTTTTTTGTAAAAAAAAAAAGATGGCGGTCTTAGGCCGTGTCTGGATTTCAGGGAGCTTAATAAGATAACTGTGCGCAATCCTTACCCCTTGCCGCTAATTCCAGATTTGTTTAACCAATAATTTGGAGCCAAGTGGTTCTCTAAGATCAATCTCCGTGGGGCATATAATTTGCTGCAAATAAAAGAAGGCGATGAATGGAAGACAGTCTTTAATACCCCGGAAGGTCATTTTGAGTGTCTAGTAATGCCTTTCGGCCTCATAAATGCTCCAGCTTTCTTTTAAAATTTCATTAATAACATTTTGAGGCAGTTGATTGGTAGGAGTGTTATTGTTCATTTGGATGATATTTTGATCTACTCGCCCGATCTGTATTTGCATTGGTAGAGAGTTCGCGATGTTCTGCAGATTCTGAGAGAAAACACACTCTTTGCCAAACTGGAGGAATGCGAATTTGCAGTATAGAAAATTAGTTTTTTGAGGTACTTTATTTCCAGTGATGGTTTTGAGATGGACCCGGTGGAGGTTCAGGTGGTATTGGAGTGGCCTAGACCTGACTGCTTGAAGTCGATTCAGAGATTCTTGGGGTTTGCTAATTATTATAGAAAATTCATAAAGAATTTTTCTGTTATCGCAAAACCCTTTACTGATATTACTAAGATGGGTTCAAATACTGTCCTATGGTCCCCTGAGGCTGTTAAGGCTTTTGAGCATCTCAAGGTTTAGCTCTGCTCTTGTTTTGATCCAGACAGATGAGACTAAACGGTTTCTGGTAGAGGTGGATGTCTCATTAGGGGGAGTGGGGGCTGTTCCGTCACAGGAAGGAGAGGATGGGGTGCATCCCTGTGCGTTCTTTTCTAAGAAATTTTTGGAGGCGGAGCTCAACTACGATGTTGGGAACCGAGAATTGCTGGCTATTAAGCTTGTGTTTGAGCAGTGGTGACATTTTTTGGAGGGCGCTAGACATCCTATACAAGTCTTTACTGATCATAAGAATCTGATCTATCTAGATGCTGCTAAAGTTTTGAATGCACGTCAAGTCAGGTGGACATTGTTTTTTGCCCGGTTCCATTTCTCTGTGACAAAGAATGTTAAAGCTGATGCTTTGTCTCAAAGTTTCTCCCCAGCGGTTAATACTAAATGGGAGGAATCTATTCTGCAGAGAGGGGTGGTGGTGGCAGCATTAGGTTCTGAGTTGGAAAATAGCATTCTTAAAGCCCAGGATGTGTCACCAACAAACACTCTGTATGGGAAATTATTTGTGCCTAAAGCCCTAAGGAGATCTTTGCTTATGGA
This sequence comes from Ranitomeya imitator, assembly GCF_032444005.1. Classification (NCBI taxonomy): domain Eukaryota; kingdom Metazoa; phylum Chordata; class Amphibia; order Anura; family Dendrobatidae; genus Ranitomeya; species Ranitomeya imitator. The sequence continues at coordinate 336,939,343 of NC_091286.1, forward strand.
ATGTCATGAGTCTTGTTTGGCGGGTCATCCAGGGATTGCCGAAACAAGAAAGTCGATCGGTCGGAGTTTCTGGTGGCTGGGGTGGCTAAGAGAAATTGTCAAGTGGGTGCATCAGTGTTCCGTGTGCGCTAGGTCGAAGGCTTCTCATGCTCCGGCAGCAGGGTTGCTTTGCCTGCTGGAGGTTCCTAGTTCTCCATGGACGCATCTTACAATGGATTTTATGACGACCTGCCGGTCCGGAAGTGGTCCGGAAGTTGTACAGGGCGCAGATTATTCTCCATGTGATAGGTCATTGCTTGGGCTGAAGCTCTAAGGTCCGGTGCGAAACGGATGAGTGAATCCTCAAACGCAGTGAGTCTACACCAGGATGATGCTATGGTACCACCTAAAGCGCTATTAGCCCGTAATATATGAGAGAACATGGATTGGAGTACAGGGCATGTACAGGATGTGAACTGTATGGACTTTGATGTTGAAATTGTTTCTGACAAAGATGTGCTGCGAAGTATGTCAAGTAAAGTTGCCCATTTTAAATTGCAATTGGACTGTGTGTCTGTTTATTCAGAAGCGACTGAAAGTAACCCTGAAGAGCAGAGGGGAATTCCAGAAGAAGCAGAAAATGGGAACACAAGTAAGCTCAAAGTGAGATGTGCATTTTATGTAGAGGGAGTCCAGGGTCTGCCAGATACGGAATGCTCGGCCACGACTGCGCCCCTGGTCAGCCCCTACACATTGGCCAGGGTATATAGATACCTGATAGATACCTAGGGGCAGTATTCTGTCGCTGTTCTGTGTTCTGCTACAGGATTCCCAAGTACAGCAATGTTTTTAGGAAAAAAATGACATTCTTTTCACAGATATATATTGAATTAATATAAAAGAATATACATTGATTAATTGCATGGGCATTTAGATCTGTGCGATAAAGATCTGGGACATTTCTGGCCCATGAGGCTAAGTATTACCATCTGAGACAGTGACTTATGGTCCTAATCGGTGTTCTCTTCATTGCGCATTCAATTCATTCCTCCATTTATATCAAATGCCTGACTACACACTCTGGCATTTTCACATAAAGGCTTCATGCACTTGACTCAACATAACTTCTTCTTTATTCTCAGTACAGATCATTTATCCTTTCAGTTACAAATATTTAATGTCAGACAGGATTGTTTTAGATGTTTTGTTAGAAGTAGATCTGTTTCTGAGATGAAGTGTAAATATAATAAACCGTTCCATGATTTCATTATCACTATTTCTCATTTTGTCAGCAGCACCCTGTAGGAACATTTGCATTGTGTAAGATTAAAAACCATTACAATGAGAAAGGTTTAATTTAATGAAAGTGATGTCCAAACTGCAAGAAATCAATGTAAGCAATCAATAAGTAAACACAATCATTAAAGAATCAAGTAAGCAGTCATGAGCATTAATGAAAGACATGTAAAATGCAGCAATAAGAGCACAACCATACTAACAATGATTGAGACAGGAGAAGGAATGCATATTAGAGAAAGGAAAAGTGTGCATTTAAAGTAACAATCAGCAAAATATTTGGTGAGTGCTGTGTATATGTCTGTAATGTGGATAACTATATTGCATACACATTAGATGGCTGTCAGCTCTATAGACTGTGATTTTCAATATATAATGTAATACTGTGTTATTTTGGCACCGTATTTTTCAGACTATGAGGCCGGCGTCACACTAGCGAGTTTTACGGACGTATGAGCGCATAAAATACGTCCGTAAAACATGCATTACACACGGCCCAATTATTCTCTATGCCCCAGCTCCTATCTGCCGTATTTTACTGATCCGTATTATACGGCTTTCTACGGCCGTAGAAAATCGCAGCATGCTGCGTTTGTCACCGTATTGCGCAAAAAAATCACCAAAGAAAGTCTTTGGAAGCCAGAAAAATACGGATTACACACGGACCAGCAGTGTGACTTGCGAGAAATACGCAGCGGTGTTCTAGAGAAAAGCTGGCAATTCAGTGCGGTGTACAGTAAAATCACACTGACAGCTTACAATAGAATAGGTAGAATAAATGTAGACACATAGAATAGGTATATATATATATATATATGTCAGTGAGACACATATATATATATATATATATATATTAATATTTCATACAGCGCTAGATAGCTTAAAAGCCGGTAATTCAATTGCCGGCTTTTGCTATCTCCTTCCAAAACCCGACATGATATGTGACATGGTTTACATACAGTAAACCATCTCATATCCCCCTTTTTTTTTTGCATATTCCACGCTACTAATGTTAGTAGTGTGTATGTGCAAAATTTGGGCGTTCTAGCTATTAAATTAAAGGGTTAAATGGCGGAAAAAAATAATAAACCAACAATATCCATACCTTCCGAGGATCTGTCACATCCCACGATGTAAATCCATCTGAAGGGGTTAATTTTTTTGACAGCCAGGAGCTCTGCTATAATGCAGCTATGCTCCTGACTGTAAAACCCCAGCGAATGAATGGAAACTAGGTCAATGACCTGTAGTTACCTTCATTCGCGGTGAGGTGCCCTCTGCTGGATGTCCTTCGAGCGTGGTAAAAAATAAGAAAAGTTCCCAGGCTCGAGTTCATATGAGGACATCCAGCAGAGGGCGCCTCACCATGGTGGTGTGGGGGCTCCGCCGGGTTTTGGAAAGCTTGGAGCCCCCGCACTTCCATTGTTGTAATGCAGTGGCCTCTGGTATTCTGGAGATCTCATTCTGCGTATGCGCCGCCTCCGGTGGCCATTTTCCTGAAGACCACCACATTGCAGCAATGGATGTGCAGGGGCTCAGTGCTTTCACAAAATGTCAGCGGAGCCCCCGTACCACCGAGCATCACCAAAACTGTTGCACACCAGCCTGGGATGGTTGTGTGGGGTCTTCGGACTTTCACAAAATGTTGGTGGAGCCCCTGCACTGCCACTACTGCCGCAACAGCCTGGGATGAGAGTCAGATCATTGCCACCAAACACCTCCTGTGACCCCGCTCCACCAGCGCTCCCGAACAACCCCCCAGAAAGCTGAATTAAGACTGTAAGATGGACCCCAATTTTACACATTAATTTTTTTTCCTATTTTCCTTCTGAAAATTTGGGGTGCGTCTTATGGTCCGGTACGTCTTATAGTCCGAAAAATACAGGTATATAATATGCAGTACATAGGTCACAGAAGGCCTCTTGAATGATCTGCTGCATTTATCTTCGTACCAACAATTAAAACCAAACTATTAAGTCATAGATCATGCCAAAATTAATGTAATAAAAAACCTTTATTGAATACATGATTGGCATAATGGTGGCACTGCAAAGACATGTGCACACACATCACCATGGAAAGTACAAATATAAAAGACAACTATGCAAAGTAATAATGGCTGGACACAACAACAGGTTGTAAACAATATATAGACTAAATGACTGCAAGGACAAGGTGTGCTGTATAGGTAGAGAACATCTAATGGGGGAAAATCAGAGTTTGAGTATACAAAATGACCTTATATACATGACAAAGCTAGAAAATCCCCAAGAAGGAAATAGAACCGATTAGTGCAAAGCATATAATAATCCCATAGGTTATGGTTTTTTGTGTAAAGGGCTACATCAATATGGAAAACACTGATATTAATGCATCAAAATTTGCAGGATAGAAAAACACAACATGTAAAAAGCTGAAGTCACAGAACCTGTTTGTCTGGTTAGCAAGTGTGGTGCCAACCCTGACGCGCGTTTCAGTTACGGGGTGACGTGAAAATGGGGGTGTGAGGTTAAAAAGAGGACTGCAGCCAATAGACACAAATCGTAAGCGCTATGATGCATCCATCTCCTGTCGACCGACATAAGCGTCACGTAAACCGGATCACATAACCCGATGCCGCAGGTGCATGTAGAGACCCAGTCACCGGAGGACAAATGGGCTGCTAACAGTGCATACATGCTGCTCTGGTCATATGTATGGGCCCATAGCAGATAGATTAAACTGTGAGAGCCTAGTAATACAGAATATACAAGCCAATGGATATGTAAATAAAAAATGCACAGAATTATATACTGTATATAGTATAGGTGATATGTACATGGAATGGGTGTGTACAAGGAGGATAGGTGTATGCAAGAGCACAGTATGAAGAAATGGAGTATACATATATGGTTTGGACTGTACCAATGAAGGGCCATATATTTTATTAATAAATAACGCAATTGGTATAAATGTGGATATAATACAATGCCCACAGTTCTTATGGTTGAATGAGTCATAGTATAGAATGATATTGTGTGACTATGTACATGATGTAATGCATACACAAATAACTAAAAATATAAATAAAAATAAGTAGAAAATGGAAAAAGATGGATAACAAACAGATATTATAATACTCCATATATAAATATAACAATTGCATTATAGCAAGGTAAGTATATCTAGCACATACATGTATAAATGCCGCCCCATAATATTAAAATAAAATAAAATGCATAGAGTGTAAAGAGGTGTATGGCCAAAAAGTTAATAAAGTGCAAATTATAGTGCAATAAAAATAATGTGAATACAATAATGTATAGGGTACAAAATTGTGCAACATGCGTAAATAAGTAACCCAACACATATCATATAGAACATATGTGAAGTACATAAATATTTACTAACTATATGTGTATGTAATATAACAGAATAGTTCAAGGTATTTTGAGACAAAAAAAAGTGAGAATGTGCATATACACACCAATGCGCTTAAAGGCCAGTGTTGTAACACTGAATCAAAAAGAAGCAAACAGTGCTATAAGATTACAGATAGTATGATGAAAAACACTGTCGTAGGGAAAAGCATGTCCAGATACTTGAAGTCAAAGGGTTCCTCGCAGAAATACCATAAATTTCCAAATAGATGGTTTTATACATCAATATTAGTGATGAGCGAGTATACTTGTTACTCGAGATTTCCCGAGCATGCTCAGGTGGTCTCCGAGCATTTGGGCATGCTCAGAGATTTAGTTTATGTCAACGCAGCTGCATGATTTGTGGCTGCTAGACAGCTTGAATACATGTGGGGATTCCCTAACAAACAGGCAACCCCCACATATATTCAGGCTGTCTAGCAGCCACAAATCATGCAGCTGCGTCAACATAAACTAAATCTTTGAGCACGCCAAAATACTCAGAGACCAATCTCGGGAAATCTCGAGTAACGAGTATACTCACTTATCACTAATCAATATGCATAGAAGTGTCTTTTAGGAGATACATATCCAGTCACTCGAAGGTATAGATTTCTCACAGGGGTTCCACGAATTCCCAGATGGATGAAATGATGTACATCGATATCTCTAAAAGGTAGATAAAATACTAAAACTAATGAAGATAATAAATAAAACAGTAAGAAAGACAACATAAATCCAGATAGCAAACAAATTGTTTACACAAATGGAACGACGCTCGGGTTCTCATTGAGACCCTGGGGACAGACAGTATTAAGGGTTCAATTCTATCTGTCTCAAGTTTGGCTCATCGGTTATTAATGTTACCACCCCTCGTGTGGTACCACCATATCAATACCCTGACTCATAATTATGTCACATCGCAATTATGGTATTTTTTAAAACATTTGGGGATCGTTGTCGAATAAGCTACGTTCATCACTTCTTTTGCTGCTAGAATACCGTTAACGTGTTCCCAAACCCGTTCTTCTAATTGTAGTGTAGTGAGGCCAACATATACCATTGAGCAAGGGCAGGTGGCATAATAAACCACCGCCTTAGACGTGCTAGTGATGGCATCTGTGATATTATACACTTTTGATCCATCTTCATTGGTAAATGTTTGGGCACGCAATGCATTTGCCACATGGTTTGCAGTCCCAAGCTGTTTTAGAATGATCATTGAAAGTAGTAGGTTCCTGAATATAATGGCTTTTAACAAGGCTGTCACACAAGTTACGGGATTTTGAAACATGATGTTTGGTGTTTCGCTTAAATATTTAGACAAAATGGGGTCAATATTATAGGCCAAAATTGTTGTAAACTATTATGCATCAGATTTGTTTGGCCATCATACTGTGTAATAAATCCTACTTGATTTAGCAATGTAGATGGCTTATTTTAAAAAAGTAGTTGATGCTATGATGCTTGTCGGGCTCTATTGTAGGCTCTCTTGAAAGAGCAATGACTATAACCCCTATCATAAAACCTTTGTTTAAGGTCCAAAGCACGCCATTCAAAGTCATTAGTGTTCGAGCAGATTCTGTGAAGGAGGAAAAAAATGACCAGTTGGAATGGATCTAATTATAGCCGGTGGATGGGATGAAGACGTGTGTAACAGGGAATTGACAGTTGTAGTCTTCCGATAGAGACCTGTTTGAAGACAGTTATTGGCGTCTCGCTTCACTAAGACTTCTAGGAATTTAATCTAGTTCCTGTCATAGTGGGAAGTAAGATGGATATTATATGAATGTTGATTCAGAGATGCCATGAAAACATGGAACGATTAGATGGAATCCTGCCAGATCAAAAATATGTCATCAATAGACCACGTCCAAATGGGGACGCAGTCCGTTCTTACATATTGATCTGACAGGAAGTGGTCCCTCTCCCACAGTCTTAAGAAATGATTGGCATACGCTGGTGCAAAGGAGACCCCCATGGCCGCACCTTGGAGCTGCAGGAAGATGGACCGCTTGAACAGAATAAAGTTATGGGAAAGAGTGAAATATAATAGCTGAATAAGGAAACTGGTGAACGTAGCAGGGTGTGATGATGGTTTCAGAAAGAATTGAGCTGCCTGTATACCATCCGTGTGCGGTTACCAATAGTGTTGAGCGATACCGTCCAATACTTGAAAGTATCGGTATCGGATAGTATCGGCCGATACCCGAAAAATATCGGATATCGCCGATACCGATATCCGATACCAATACAAGTCAATGGGACATCAAGTATCGGAAGGTATTCTCATGGTTCCCAGGGTCTGAAGGAGAGGAAACTCTCCTTCAGGCCCTGGGATCCATAGGGATGTGTAAAATAAAGAATTAAAATAAAAAATATTGATATGCTCACCTCTCCGGCGGCCCCTGGACTTCACGCTGCTATCCGGGAGGCTTCTTTGTTTAAAAAGCGCGCCTTTCGGACCTGTGAATGACGTCCCGGCTTCTGATTGGTCGCGTGCCGCCCATGTGACCGGCACGCGACCAATCAGAGGCCGCGACGTCATTCGCAGGTCCTCAATTCCTAGAATTAGCAGTTTTGTGAATGAGAATGACGTCGCGGCTTCTGATTGGCCACGTGCCGCCCATGTGATGTACTGTGATGTTCTTACGTACTTTTGGTAATAAATACATTATGGGGATGGTAGGTTCACAAGTAAGAAGTGCTCACTTCTTTAGTGATGAGTCGAGGTCAATGTCCTTTACTTTTTGTAATATGGAGGATAGTTCAGCCTGGAATTTGAAGAAAGGATTGTATGTTATTTTAAGGTAGCATTTTTTGTCCTTTAATTGTCTGAATGCCTCTGTCTCATACATGGCTTTAGGCCACACATCTATATTTCACCCCTTTTCCAATGGATTGAAAAAAACACATCCTTAAGATTTTGTAAACATTTTAATCTCTGCCTCTAATCCCCTTTCAAGTTGTTTAGTTTGGGGAAGCAGGGAAACTTATCAAACTTGCCACTAAGTTAAACAAAAAAATCAATATTAGAACATGAGGATGGGGGAACATTTGGATTTGGGCCTAATACTGTAGATGGTGGGATCTTACCTCCAGGCCTGATGTTATGTTCTAGTGCCAGACACTCCAGATCGGCTAGCGCCTCCTGTTCCGTCTCTGTTACTAACAATTTTACTGATGTCTCATCATGAAAATATCTTTAGAACGTTAAAGACAAAGCGAATAAATGTAAATCTTTTATTGCAGTAAATTAATCGAATTTGGCCACTGATCAAAACATGAGGCCTTGGCATAATACTGAAATCTATGTTGTTGATAGAAGATGGGACTTCAGATTAATTACCTTAAGGTTGTTTGTATTTCCCTCGGTTGACAATCCGTAATTTTGTTTATTAGGTAGGAAATGCAAATTCCTTTTCCGTTTTGGAGTAAGACAATTGGATACAGAAATAGAGGAGGAGGCATCTGATGTATCACTAGATGAAAGAGTCGATGTTATTGACAGACCGCAATCTCTTGCTAGTCCCTGGAGTGATTGTTTCCTCGATCTGTATACATTGTTTAAGCCTTTTTGGTTTCTTATAAATTTGATTGCTTGAACCTCTTGAACATTTTTCACCCATGAGTCTATGGACTTCGCCATTTGGGTGTAATTTTATAATTGGTCATTAGAGAGTTCTGTTTTAGCTGCAGAGTATGTAGACTCTAACGATCCATCGATCTCAGTAATTGTTTCACATTCAGTTTAATAAGTACATTCATAAATGTTCTGGACATATCATTTGATATTGTTTCCCACTCTTTGATGAACTCAGTGTCATCAATCATAAATGAAGGTATGACCATTACTTTCAGTCTCCTGGGTATCAATTGCTTGAGAATATATTTTTCAAATTTATATTGTACACTATATATTATTGTATGCACTTTATTTACGGTATAGTGCACTATTATATTCAGATTATTAACTTTTCGGCCATACACCTCTTTACACACCCTATGCATTTTAGTAATATTGTGGGAAGGCATTTATACATGCATGTATTCAGCGTCGGACTGGTGCACCTTGGACCCACCAGAAAAAATCTTTTCTTTGGCTCACTATGTAGCTACATAGAAATAATACAAGCCTACCAATTGTGTGGTAAAACGTGCTAATATTGTAGTGTAGCATAAAAACACAATGCTTCACATTTATCAAAAATGGTGTAATTTGAGCCAAATTTTGTGTACTCATTTCATCCCCACTATTTCATAATTATCAAATATTGCCCCTAGTGATAAATTTGGTGCAAGTTATTTAAGTACAACATTTTAAGAATGGTAGCACACTTCTCGATCTTAAAAAAAGAACTGGCATCCAGTGTGTCAAATGTTGCATAGTTATCTAATTTTGTACAAATTGCAACTTTGTATGCATGTTAAAAACGTTGCAATATAAATGTATTTGTTCCATGCCTTTTTTAAGACAGACAGTGCCAAGAAAAGGGCGCTCCTTTCTCCCCATGCAAATACATAAAATCAATTGAAAACGTTAATCCCTTAGCACAGATGAATGTTCAGTACCAGTACGTCCACAGCAGGACCCGCATTTGTGGAGCTGGCTCAGGAGTGGAGCCCACTTCACACGCAATATGTGGCAACTGCGTTCTACAGCGGGCACGTGCCTGTAACAGAAGCGAACAGAGCTAGCTCTAATCACTGCAGTTAAACCAGTTATATGCAACTGTCAATCACTGACAGTGGCATTTTAGTTGGCATGATTGCGGGGTGCTGATGGGTTACCATGCAGCTGTGTGCCCCCATCTTGATACAGCATTAGGCTGGATTCATGTGAGTTAATTATTCCACTATATATTACAGCACTGTTAAATTGAAACATACAAAACAAGCAGAGGTGTAAAGATCGCGGCCATAAAGGGAGCAACCACGACTAGGCTCGTGCTGGAGCGCGGCCAGGAGACACCAATTTCACCTGGATGTGTGTGCTCTGATACACATTCTGCTGAAATGTTTTGTGACACAAAGACCTACCGGCTCCCTGCACTGCAATACGCACTGCCAGCCAATGAGAGGCTGGCGGTAGATGTCTCCTTGCCAATGATGGGTTGTACATGGCAGTGACATCATGCGCTGCCCTTGTTGGCATGCAGAAATGAGCTCCCAGTTCTTGTGCCAGCTATTGAAGGACGCCGCATGTCGTGGGAGCAGAAGAAGGTAAGAATAATCTTTTTTTTATCTTTTTAAAATTTGAAAAATTGAAGGATGTGAAAATGATTACAAAATGGGGACATTATACCAGAGTGGGGGTCAATATATCAGGATGGCGGACATTATATCAGGATGGGGGAACATTATACCAGGGCTGGGGGATATTATACCAGAATGGGTGACATTATATCAGGATGGCAGAGATTATATCAGGATGGGTGACATTATATTATCAGGATGGAGACATTATATCAGGATGATTGATATTATATCAAGATGGGGGACATTATATCAGTATGAGGGACATTATACCAGAATGGATAACATTATACCAGGATGGGGGGCATTATACCAAGATGGGTGAAATTATACCAGTATAGGGGGCATTACATCAGGATGGGTGACTTTATACCAGGATGGGTGGAATTATATCAGGATGGCGGAGATTATATCAGGATGGGTGACATTACATCAGGATGGGTGACATTATATTGTCAGGATGGAGACATTATATCAGGATGATTGATATTATATCAAGATGGGGGACATTATATCAGTATGAGGAACATTATACCAGAATGGATAACATTATACCAGGATGGGTGAAATTATACCAGTATAGGGGGCATTACATCAGGATGGGTGACTTTATAAAAGGATGGGTGACACTATACTAGGATGGGGACATTATACCAGGATGGGTGGCATTATATCAAGATGGATGAATTGTATCAGGATGGCTGACATTATATCAGGATTGGGAAAGTATAACAGAATGGAGACATTAAACCAGGATAGGGGCATTACATCAGGATGGGTAACATTATATCAGGATATGAGACATTATATCAAGATGGTGGACATTGTACCAGGATGGGTAACATTATATCAGGATACAGACATTATACCAGGATGGCAGACATTATAACAGGATGGGGAACCTTATGCCAGAATTGGGGATAATGTACCAGGCTGCGGACATTATATCAGGATGGGGGACAATATACCAGGATGGCATACATCATACCAGCATGGCAAACATTATACCAGGATGTTCGGACATTATACCAGCATGGCGTAAATTATAACAGGATGCCTGACATTATACCAGCATTGCAGACATTGTTTCAGGATGGCGGACATTATACCAGAAGGGGGACATTGTTATAGCATGGGGCCCAGGATAGGGTCATTATACCAAAATGGGGACATTATATCAATCGGAAGTGATACAAAGGGGCTCAGTCAGTCAGGGGTGATACGGGAAGTAAGGGAAGAGGGTCCTCACTCATCCCTTAGTGACTGAGCCCGCTCACCCTATATCACAAATAAGTAAAGTCCCCCATTGACCCTCACAGTTGGTGTTGGCGAAGGCTCAGTTAGTTATGGATGATAATTCTGCTCAGCTACATAAGTCTAACCTTTGGTTCCTGGTGTAGTAAGGAGCCATGATCCATCTCCCTGTACTTCTTACTGTCAGCTGGCGACAATGTGAGGGATGGGAGGGGCACTGTTTTACTAACCAATGCATAGCCCGTTACCTGAGCTATGCTGTCAGAGCGAGGAAGAGGCGCAAGCAAAACTAACACTGATTGGCTGCACTGCTGCCAATCAGAGTTAGCCTTAGCAACACAGCATTGCTCTCCCTGGTAGAGCAGTGATATGGATCCAGCAGGAGTGATCAATGTTCTGTTCAGTACAAGAATTGAGCTGCAGTCTGCAGCAGAAAAGTCATTAGTACTAACATGTGTGAGCTGCCATGCTTGCAAGTCCTGTTCTAGTGCCACTGAGTACTGCTGACTGCTCCTCCCAACATTAGACATCACCAAAGAGCCGTGTAGCATGGGTCACTGAGCCTCTCTTCTGCTGCAAACTGCAGCTCACTTGTCATACTGACCAGAAAGCTGATCAGTCCTGCTAGATCATGGCAACACAAGACCCATTTACTCTTTTAATAAATAAAGACACATGACACAATATTAGCCTGGATAAAATTAGGCCGAGATGTAATTTATTAAGAGTTACTAAATATTTAATAATTAATAAATATACTATATTAAATAATAATAATAAAATACTATCAATTCTCATAGTAACCAATTAACAATATTAACCAAAGACCAACTCCACCCAGCAAAAGCTGAGCGACTATCCCCATACCTGAACATCACAGCCATTCTTCAATTGCATTTTGCAAACCAACATTGAAAATGTCGAGGCCTATATCAGAAAGGTGTACCAAGTTGCTTCTAAAAATGCCCAGAGTGAAGCCTTCCATCTAAGAATGCCGGTAGGAAAAACCACCTAACGTTACGGAAAATTTTTCCATTGCTCTATTAAACCTTTTTCTTATTTTTTCTAGAAATATACAATCAGAGCCCGACCATGCTAATCTAGGGACTATTTCTGAAAAAACTAATGATCATGTAGGGAACCAACATTTGATTTGAGAAAGATCTCTCTACGCATTAGCCAAAGGAGATCTAAGGTCTTAAATTTTCCTAAATCATTTCCACCCGCATGAATCAATAATAAATGTGGACTTGGCCATAACACAGACAACTTTTTAACTTCATTACAAACATTCTCCCTCCTCAAACCTCTAATACCATGCCAAAATATTTTGAACCCGTTGTGGTCAAAAGACAAATTATTAGAATAGCGCCTCTTGGCTGCCCTCTTCTGGGCCCAATGAATATACGAATGGCCCAGAATCCAGATAATAATTGGACCTCAGAGATGAAGATCTCCCGAGATCATGGTGCCGGAGATCTCCATCTGTGCATGTGCCGCCCCCAGGCGACCATTTTCCCAGAGTCCGCCGCACAGGAAACCATGGAACTGGAGAGGGGAATGGCCTTTCACAAAATGTCGGCAGAGCCCCCCGCAGCACTGGACACCCCTGCAGCAGCATCGGAAACCCCCACAGCAGCATCGGACACCCCCGCATCACTCCCGGGCACCCGCAGCAGCATCGGACACCCCCTCATCCCAGCCTGCAGCAACGGTACTGGTAAGGTATATCCGCATTATAAGACGCACCCCCGTTTTCTCCCCAAATTTTGGGGGAAAAAAGTGCATTTTATAACCTGAAAAATAAGGTAATTTACCACTCCTTAGGGCACCAAAAACTGCTATCAAAAAGGCAACCCTAAACAGACATGTCTCAAAATCATCAAAACATACCTCTGAGAAAACCAGCAAAAGTTTCTTAAGCAAATCAATTAAAACTGGATGTCTAACATATAGCTTAGCCGACAATTTTCTAAAGCCTTTCAAGGCTTGATGCATGGCGAAAAAAATGTGCAATGACACCTCACCCAATAATCTCAGAAAAGAAATAGAAAATTAAAAAAAAGGAAATACCTGCTAACGTTTCAGAAAAAGATGAGGAGGATAGATTGCTGGACAATAAATATTCAACAAATAACAAAGCAGATTCTACATTGCTTCTATTAAAGTCCAAATCCCGAGCTAAACAAAAAATTCCTCAATTCCATCCATGCGGCTGAATAGCCAGCCCATGTAGTCACAGCAATCGAGTTCTTGATATATGACAATTAGTAAGTTAAGGGGGAGAAGGATAAAGTCAGCTCACCAGTCTTCATTAGATTCCAAGGTCCATCCACGCATGGAGCCACCCTGATAAAAGGCTTGTACAAGTTGTGGGGTCCATGGTAAACTACTGACGCATTTCGACCTATGAGGTCTTACTCATGGTATGAATATGGTCCCTCATCATGATAGTTATATACAAATCAACAAAGAAGTGACAAGTGCAATTAATAATATCATTAAACAGACACGTGAAAACTCCCTGCCCTGTTAACCCTTGTAAAGACAGTACAAAGTAATATCACCCAAAAAAAAACATGTTTTCAAGAAAGTTCTAAAGTTACCAGAGTCAGGTTCACACGCCGAAGGCAGAACTATGGCTGGCGCCACCAGCAGATGCATGGGAGCTAAATAGCAAACCTGAACCCAGAATGAGGCAGAGCAAAGTTAACCCTTGACATGATCCGCCCAGAAAAAGGGCAGACAGGATGAAACCCTGGAACGGATCTTGACAGCTTTCAACCAAATGTTTGGTTTGAGACAATATAAGACTAAATGCCTAAGTAATTTAGCTGACCATCCAACATTTTTATGAAAGAGTATTCAATGCAAACACCACGCCCTAGTTATCCCACTGAATCATAAATTCTCTTATTTTTAAGCTGAGAACCCAAAAGAACCATTGAAACTAAAAAGATCCCTTAGTCTGTTTCAGTAGGCTCCACAATCACGGGGACTACTGCTGACTCAACAGATGAGGGTAAGCCACAAAAGACCATTGCTGAAGAACCTGGCTGTCCACAGAGTACTGTATCCAAGCATATTAATGTTAAGTTGATTGGAAGGAAAAAGTGTGGTAGAAAAAGGTGCCCAGGCAAACGGGATAACCACAGCCTTGAAAAGATTGTTAAGAAAAGGCTATTCAAAAATTTTGGGGAATTTCACAAGGAATATACTGTTGCTGGAGTCATTGCTTCAAGAGTCGCCACACACAGACGTACCCAGGACATGGGCTACAAGTGTCACATTCATTGTGTTAAGCCACTCATGACCAATAGACAACACCAGAAGAGTCTTACCTGGGCCAAGGAGAAAAAGAACTGGACTGTTGCTCAGTTGTCCAAGGTGTTGTTATCAGATGAAAGTAAATTTTGCATTTCATTTGGAAATAAAGGTCCCAGAGTCTGGAGGAAGAGTGGAGAGGCACAAAATCCAAGCTGCTTGAGGTCTAGTGTGAAGTTTCAACACTCAGTTATGGTTTGGGGAGCCAAGTCATCTGCTGTTGAAGGTCCACTGTGTTTTATCAAGACCAAAGTCATCGCAGCCGTCTACCAGGAAATTTTGGAACACTTCATGCTTCCCTCTATCGGCAAGCTTTCTGGAGATGGAAATTTAATTCTCCAGCAGGACATGTCCATACTGCTGAAGTACCAATACCTGGTTTGAAAATAATAGTATCACTGTGCTTGATTGGCCAGCAAACCTGCCTGACCTTAACCCCATAGAGAATCTATGGGGTATCGTCAAGAGGAAGATGAGAGACCCCAGACCCAACAATGCAGACGAGCTGAAGGCTGTTATCAAAGCAATTTGAGCTTCCATAACACCTCAGCAGTGTCACAGGCTGGTCGCCTCCATACCACGCCGCATTGATGCAGTAATTGATGCAAAAAGAGCCCCTACCAAGTATTGAGTGCATTTACTGAACATGCATTTCAGTAGGCCAACATTTTGGATTTTAAAATCATTTTTCAAGTTGGTGTTATAAAGTATTCTAATTTACTGAGATAATCCCTTTAGGGTCTTCATTGGCTGTAAGCCATAATCATCAACATTAACAGAAATAAACACATGAAATAGATCACTGTTTGTAATGACTCTATATAATATATGCGTTTCACTTTTTGTATTGAAGAACTAAAGTAAATTAACTTTTTGATGATATTCTAATTTTGTGAGAAGCACCTGTATGTGTCTGACAAAACAAAATAAACATTTTTTAGGCATGTGGAGCACCCGCCAGGGCCGTGGGGATACTTGGTACTGGGCTCTAAAAGGGATGTGGTCATGGCAGCAGTGACCCGGACCGTGGCCCTGGGCTTCCAATAAAAGAGTCAATGAATTTAAAGGGGAAATAAAGTTTATAGGGGTATTGTTCGTGATGCCACCTTTGGTACTCAGCAAGGAATGGCCGACGCTGCTTAAAGGGGACCGCTGGGGCTGATGGTGATGCAACAGAGTTGTTCCAGCTCTCCACAGGTAGAGCTGAGTCCCAGAGCAATTACGGTGTTAAAGTCAATTCAGAGGACACAGCAGGGTGCAGTTTCCACAGTTTTCTCAGTTTGAAGTACAGGCCGGGGCACTGGTTACAGATGACAATGGAGGTCCGGGGAGCTTGGAAGCAACTTAGGACCCGCTAGCCAGATGGGTTTTGAGGCCTCCTTACTGCGCTGTCCTCTGAGGTCCTTGCTGCCTAAAGCTATGCTCAGTCCTCTGTTCCTTATTAGTCTGTAGTACTTGCCTGTATGGCAGGCAGCTTGAACCTATTACTGGTGTCACTCCTTCGTCATGGCTCCGGGCTCTCATTTGCTGCTGTGCCTTCAGGTGTTGTGATGGGCCAGGAGACCTGCAGTCCCCTGCCCTCCAGATTTGGTTGCTGGGCCTGCAGGTCCCACACATCCATGGACTCCGGTGTCCGGTCTTTGGCGCTCAGTCCTGGGGTGAGCTCAGTCGCAGCTCAAATCCCTCATGTTCTTCCTTGATTTCCTCTCTCCTCTCTGTCTTCCTTAGGCTAGCTCAGTCTGCCTACAGGCCAGGCCCTTTATCAGGAAGCTCCCCTGAAATCAGGTGTTAGAGCTCCCCCTTCTGGTCTGGAGTAGGAAGGATGTTGGATGTAAGTGTTATCTAGTCAGGGAAACCCTCCTTGCTTCCAGGCATGTCATCACCCCCTGTGAAGGAGGCAATGCCACTGCGGCAACCGAGCTCCTGGGGTGCCACACATGGAAACTTATAGAAATAATAAAAGGAAGCCTACTCATCTGCCAGTAGCAGAAACCTCCAATCACATTATGTTGCAGTCACCTTTCTGTCACTTCAGAACAGCACCGCTGGTAGGTGAATATGCCTTCGGGGGATTTTTTGTTTTTTTTTATAGCATCTTTGGATAACAAAAATGATTTTTATGAACAATCCCTTTAATGCATGGAGTTTTTCTCTCCATATATATAGTTGCTAAGTTAA
The DNA here is from genome assembly GCF_032444005.1 of Ranitomeya imitator. Taxonomy (NCBI): domain Eukaryota; kingdom Metazoa; phylum Chordata; class Amphibia; order Anura; family Dendrobatidae; genus Ranitomeya; species Ranitomeya imitator. The sequence continues at coordinate 336,956,028 of NC_091286.1, forward strand.
ATCTAGAAAAGGACAATTTTTATATTTCAATTTCATGTGCTCTGCTTCTCAAAGTTTTTTGCGATGGGCGTGCCTAACAAATATTTCTACAGTTGTTTCAGCAGTTTTAATTTACGCAAAGTAATGCATCCTTTGTGTTTCCTAAATTTCTCTGTTTTATATTTACCAACTGAAAAGCCCCTTAATGAAAGTTCCATATTAGTACCTATGTTTTCCAATCCATTTGTGCTACATAATCACATTTTACTTCTGTACAACTTTTGTCTTTCCATGTTGCAGGACATTTAAAATATAGGCTTTCAAGTGATCATTCCAAATATAAATGCCATTTAACAAAAACAAAAATGTTGTGTTCCACTGTTGTCTTTGCTTTGAAATCAGGTAAAGTTAACACTGCTTGAAAAAAAACACTGTAGGAATAGAATGGAAATAAATTTAGGCTGATCTACATGCGATTTTAAGCTAAGCCAATGTGCAAATCAAGAGTGCCTCCTAGTGGCTTGAATGGTGTTTGAGATTTTTGCATTATTTTCTCTTAAAATGTTTATTATTTATAATTATTATCATTATTGTTCCTACATTTTAAAAAAAGTCCCTAAACTCAATGCTATAATAGTGGTTTCAGTGGTAAGCTAAGACATTTTTGCTATTAATCACAATTCAAAATGAAAGTGATTAATATACAGCTACTATTTGGTGAGAAAAACAGTTAACAAAGTGATTTTACCAGAGGACTTTATGACCAGGCTTGCACAACATATAGCCTGCGGGTCACATCTGCCTCCCTCCCCCCCCCCTCTTCAAAAAAAGGAAATGTTGACAAGTGGAACAGATTCCCATTTTTCTGCTTTCAATACATATGCATCAGTATGGAGAGGTAGGAGCGTGGGGGGATGGGTAGTATGGAGAGGGGGCAGCAAGAAAGGACACTATAGAGAGGTGGGGTCCTTGGGAGGGACATTTTGTACTAGTGGGAGTACAGTATGGGAAATATTTTTATTCATTCGACATTATAATGACACTTCTTTTGAAGGGCACTGTGTGGATGTTATGCAAAAGGCCAGAGAAGAGGGAATTCTGCAGAGAAATCTCATCATGCTGTTTGTACTACATGAATACAATAGTGATGAGAATGATTATAATAAATGACAATGTCACCTGTAATATGCAAATTTCCTCTTCTGAGAAAAAGAGGACTTAAACTCTATAGCGCCACGATGGTATGTCACTCTCCATAAGGAGAAACGATACCCCTTAGACCCCAATGTCACCAGTAAGATATCATAAATGTTTATTTCTGATGCTGTGTGAGTCTAATCATTATGGTGGTTTCTGTATGTCCGCTGATGATAGCTGGTGACAACTCGTAGTATCTCCTTACCATTGTTAATGACTAGCGATGAGCAAATATACTCATTACTTGAGATTTCCTGAGCACGCTCCGGGGCCCTCCGAGTATTTTTAGTGCTCGGAGATTTAGTTTTTCTTGCCGCAGCTGAATGATTTACATCTGTTAGCCAGCATAAGTACATGTGGGGGTTGCCTTGTTGCTAGGGAATAGTGATGTTGGTTCTGGTGCGCTATTCATGTATTGACAGTGGTTCTGGTGCTGTATTGGTATACTCATGGTGTTTCTGGTGCTATATGAATGTACTGGCAGTGGTCCTGGTGATGTATTCATGTACTGATGGCAACTCTTTATTGTCTAATCAATTCATTGAAGCTTGTAACAATTTTCTATGTTTTTGTTTGTTCCATTGAGAAACTATAATCAATCTTCAAAAAAAGCAAGTGGACAAATGGACAAACAAAAAACACAGAAATTATGAAACTCCAGGCACTGATTAGGTGAGAATTAGGTTGTCATCAGTCATGATTTGTACCACATGCTGATATCCAGCTGTCAGAGCAAATTGCAGAAGCCTTGAAAAATAAAGGTTAACACTGTAAATATTGAGTCTTTGCATAAACTTGCATTTGTCAAAAAAAGTTTAAAAACTTATGAAACTTATAATTGTACTTCAGCAACCATACAAACATCTGACTAAAAGATCTAAAAATACTGAAGAAGAAAACTTTGTGAAAACCAAAATTAGGCTACTTTCACACATCAGGGAGAGAGGGAGATCTCAGTGTAAAAAAACTGAATCGGTAGCCAGATTCACTCATTTCACCTCACGTTTCATCCATTTATCGCCGGAACCGTCGCTGTGCGTTTTTTCACCGGACAGAGACAAGCGTTCCTCTGTACGTTTTCTCCGGCCGTCGGAAAAATAATTTTGGATGGATCTGGCAAAAATTGGATGAAACGTTACGCCATCCGTCGCAATCTGGCGCTAATACAACTCTATGAGAAAAAAACGGATCCGGTGGGGAAAAAAGGATCTGTTTTTTTCAAAATTGGCCAGATTGTGCCTGATGGCAAAAACCTGATGTTTGAAAGTAGCCTTAGTGTCAGTCTCAAAAGTTTTGAGCACCCCTGTACCCCTGTATATAGGGGAAAATCTGCCATGTAGCTAAGCGGAGCAGAGTGAAGCCCAGTCACCTGATTGATCTTCTCAGTCACATGGTTTCTGAATCTGTTTAAAGTATGACAGTAAGAGATATAGGTATTTGCAATAAAAGTTTGGGCAGCTTTTTAAATTATTTTTTATAAAGAATTCTCACAAGTTTGCCATATGGATAAATTACACAATACAGAGTGATTTCATATAATTAAAGGGGATGTTTTATTTTAGAAATCTTACTGCCATACGCTGAGATGGTTATATAAAAAACAACCGTTATCTAATTGATTGGCTGCACCGCTGTTGGCGTAAAGTCGCTACTTAGACCAGGGCATTGGCGGATTGTTTTTTTTTTAATTATATCAGTATATGGCAAAACGTTTTCTTAAAGAGGACAGCCCCTTTAAAGGAGTTTTCTAACAAAATATAATTCTTTTGTTTGTTCTCACTGATCATAAGTACAGGGGGCCTAATGCCTCAGTGTGTTTGGGATTAATTATGGTATGGTTGCGGTCTATGGGACTGATGGAGATAGCATACTGCTGTGCAGGGATATCAGTATCAGTCACATATCCATGAATGAAGTGGCAGCACAACCATGGAAGAAGGAATTGGGGGTGGGGGAACCTGAGTTCTGAAGAGATGGGCTCATGGCAGATGACATATTGGTTGTCTCTATAAGTTATTTTAGGATTTTAATCATGATGACTTTAATTGTTATATGCTTTTCAGTATATTTTTTCATTTAGTGCTAATATTTAAGGTCTTTATCAAGGGGTTATTGCTCACAGGATTCTCTAGAGATATGTCTTTAGGCTGTTCTTCATTATTAACCTGTGAGCAATGCCCCTTTGGTAAAGACCATAGAAAGTGCTACCAAATATAAAGGTCAATATCTCTGGAACTTTCAGGTTAATTTGAAAAACACAAATAAAAATATCATACTCAGCAGAGTAGTGGAAATAATATACATGCAAAAAACTGGCCACCATTGACCTGATGATAGGACATCTGTAACCATACTGCTCTCTCTTGGTTCTCGTCCTACCTCTCAGACCACTCTTTCAGTATATCATTTTCTGGCTCTCAGTCCTCTCCTATTCATCTATTTGAGGGGAGATATTAGTTATTATGCTTCTCTAATAAAGCACCATCATATTCCGCAGCGCTTTACAGATATTGTCATCGCTGTCCCCACCATTGGGGCTCACAATCTAAATTCCCTATCAGTATGTCTTGGGATTATGGTAGGAAACTGGAGGAAACCCACACCAACATGGGGAGATCATACAAACTCCTTGCAGATGTTGCCCTGGGTGAGTTTTGAACCCAGGGCCACGGCACTGCAAAGCAACAGTGCTAACTGCTATGATGACTGGGCCATACACCAGAAGCACTTTTTACCTTTTGTGTGTTCCCTACTTCCATATACAGTGGGGAAGATAAGTATTTGATACATAAGTATAAGTATTTGATGCCAATTTTTCCCACTTACAAAGAATTGAGTGGTCTGTAATTTTTATTGTCGGTGCACTTCAACTGTAAGAGACAGAATCTAAAAATAAAATCCAGAAAATCACATTATAATTCATTTGCATTTTATTGCACTAAATAAATATCTGATACAATAGAAAATCAAAACTTAATATTTGATACAGAAACCTTTGCTTGCAATTACAGAGGTCAGACATAGCATAGCATTTTATTTTGTGCTATGCCTAAACATTGATAATGATGATTTTGGCATACAACTCCTGATAACCCAAAAAACCTGTCTCAATAAATTAGCATATTTCACCCATCCAATCAAATAAAAGTGTTTTTTAATAACAAACAAAAAAACCATCAAATAATAATGTTCAGTTATGCACTCAATACTTGGTCGGGAATCCTTTGGCAGAAATGACTGCTTCAATGCGGCGTGGCATGGAGGCAATCAGCCTGTGACACTGCTGAGATGTTATGGAGGCCCAGGATGCTTCAATAGCGGCCTTAAGCTCATCCAGAGTGTTGGGTCTTGCGTCTCTCAACTTTCTCTTCATAATATCCCACAGATTCTCTATGGGGTTCAGGTCAGGAGAGTTGGCAGGCCAATTGAGCACAGTAATACCATGGTCAGTAAACCATTTACCAGTGGTTTTGGCACTGTGAGCAGGTGCCAGGTCGTGCTGAAAAATGAAATCTTCATCTCCATAAAGCATTTCAGCCGATGGAAGCATGAAGTGCTCCAAAATCTCCTGATAGCTAGCTGCATTGACCCTGCCCTTGATGAAACACAGTGGACCAACACCAGCAGCTGACATGGCACCCCACACAATCACTGACTGTGGGTACTTGACACTGGACTTCAGGCATTTTGGCATTTCCTTCTCCCCAGTCTTCCTCCAGACTCTGGCACCTTGATTTCCGAATGACATGCAAAATTTGCTTTCATCAGAAAAAAGTACTTGGGACCACTTAGCAACAGTCCAGTGCTGCTTCTCTGTAGCCCAGGTCAGGCGCCTCTGCCGCTGTTTATGGTTCAAAAGTGGCTTTACTTGGGGAATGCGGCACCTGTAGCCCATTTCCTGCACACGCCTGTGCACGGTGGCTCTGGATGTTTCCACACCAGACTCAGTCCACTGCTTCCTCAGGTTCCCCAAGGTCTGGAATCGGTCCTTCTCCACAATCTTCCTCAGGGTCCGGTCTCCTCTTCTCGTTGTACAGCGTTTTCTGCCACATTGTTTCCAGCACTCTGGGAACAGCCTATTTGTTGAGAAATTTCTTTCTGGGTCTTACCCTCTTGCTTGAGGGTGTCAATGATGGCCTTCTTGACATCTGTCAGGTCGCTAGTCTTACCCATGATGGGGGTTTTGAGTAATGAACCAGGCAGGGAGTTTATAAAAGCCTCAGGTATCTTTTGCATGTGTTTAGAGTTAATTAGTTGATTCAGAAGATTAGGGTAATAGGTCGTTTAGAGAACCTTTTCTTGATATGCTAATTTATTGAGACAGGTTTTTTGGGTTATCAGGAGTTGTATGCCAAAATCATCAGTATTAAAACAATAAAAGACCTGACAAATTTCAGTTGGTGGATAATGAATCTATAATATATGAAAGTTTAATTGTAATCATTACATTATGGTAAATAATGAAATTTAACACTATATGCTAATTTTTTGAGAAGGACCTGTACATGCTCTGATTGTTACCTTGGATCTCTTCTATACCATTTTTTTCAGAGCCCTGCCTGTGTTTTGTATCACATTTTTACAAGAATGACATGAAAAGATTCTCAGTAGTCTGGTTATTACAGATTGGAGGTCCCGTCAGGCTCACTGAAGACAGATTATCACAGCTAAACACTCTATTTGAAGATAAATCCAAGGCAGTGACTATAGATGTATATATTTAATCTTCTCAGCAGCCTCGCAAACCCAATTAATAATGATTTTCTAAGATTTGCAAAGATACACTGTACATAGGTCTTAATAACTGCAGCCGTGTGCAGGCTTATTATATATAGAAGGATTTACAGAAATACCATTTAAATAAGAATGTATGCCAACAGTGTAAATATGGAATAAGACACACAGCTAAATTAACATATTTTTGCATGCAATAAAAACATTCTGCAAATCTTATAATACTTGCTGTTACTTTATATCCCATTATATTGGCAAAGCTCAAAACAAGTTGAGCTATCATGAAGTTCAATAACAGCACACTTGAAGAACTCTAGATTGTATTATTCGCATTTAGTCAGTTTTCCCAAAACTGCACATTTTAGATAATGAACCTATGGCAATACATAAATACGGTAAATAATTTGTGAAAAGTTTTGTTTCAATAGAGGATCCTGAAAAATGCTTTACATAATGCATTTCTGTGCTTGTTACTTGTAGAGGGTGTGATTTAGATGTTCTTCTACATATTTGTTTTTTAACAGACCTCTGTTCCATTTCCTAGGTTGAACGGAGAGAAAAGGGACACAAAGTTCTATAGAGTCTTAGCCTAGGAAGGTAAATCAAAGTGAGGGAGAGGGAACTGCTCACCTTACGGGGTTGTTTGACCTACAACTAAAGGCTTAAGCGTGACAACTGATGCAGCACTCTCGAGAACGAAAATCCCATTGTATAGAATAAATACCATAATAGGAGAATAGTGGTGGTTCTCCTGATGAAGAAATTGGTCCAGCAAATTTCCTTACCATCCTTCGTTTCGAGTCCTACATCAGCAGCGCAGACTACCACCTCTACTGTATTCTCCTATTATTTCTGTTTCCTAGGCTGTTAGGCTACTTTCACACTAGCGTCGGTACGGGGCCGTCGCGCTGCGTCGGCCCGACGTACCGATGCATACTGTGCAAGCGCCGCACAACGGGGGCAGTGGATGCATTTTTTCAGCGCATCCGCTGCCCCATTTTGAGTTGCGGGGAGGTGGGGGCGGAGTTCCGGCCGCGCATGCACAGTCGGAAATGGCGGACACAACGCAGCAAAAAACGTTACATGTAACGTTTTTTGCTGCCGACGGTCCGCCACAACACGGCGCAACGTGTGGCAAAGCGTCGCAATGCGTCGCTAATGTTAGTCAATGGAGAAAAAACGCATCCTGCAAGCAATTTTGCAGGATGCGTATTTTCTCCTAAACGACGCTAGTGTGAAAGTAGCCTTAGTTGTTGGTGTGTTATCAATTGCATCGCCAGCAGATTAGATATGGTCTAAGTATAGGTTACCAAATTGATGAGCTAAATCTATATACTGCATGGAGGCAGCATTCCCAGGATATTCTTGGTGAGCGTAGATTAGATCACTATCTTTCTCTTTCCCCAGGAGATTAGTCAGTCCTTTTTTATTCATGGTCTATTTTTATTTATTCAGGCCGCCAACAGAGCAGGAAACAGCCTATAGGATAGACCATCAATAAAAAAGTAGTGTTAAGGTACCGTCACACTAGACGATATCGCTAGCGATCCGTGACGTTGCAGCGTCCTCGCTAGCGATATCGTCCAGTGTGACAGGCAGCAGCGATCAGGCCCCTGCTGTGCTGTCGCTGGTCGGGGAAGAAAGTCCAGAACTTTATTTGGTCGCTGGACTCCCCGCAGACATCGCTGAATCGGCGTGTGTGACACCGATTCAGCGATGTCTTCACTGGTAACCAGGGTAAACATCGGGTAACTAAGCGCAGGGCTGTGCTTAGTAACCCGATGTTTACCCTGGTTACCATCCTAAAAGTAAAAAAAACAAACACTACATACTTACCTACAGCCGTCTGTCCTCCAGCGCTGTGCTCTGCTCTCCTCCTGCACTGACTGTGAGCGTCGGTCAGCCGGAAAGCAGAGCGGTGACGTCACCGCTCTGCTTTCCGGCCGCTGTGCTCACACAGACAGTACAGGAGGAGTGCAGAGCACAGCGCTGGAGGACAGACGGCTGTAGGTAAGTATGTACTGTTTGTTTTTTTTACTTTTAGGATGGTAACCAGGGTAAACATCGGGTTACTAAGCGCGGCCCTGCACTTAGTTACCCGATGTTTACCCTGGTTACCGGCATCGTTGGTCGCTGGAGAGCGGTCTGTGTGACAGCTCTCCAGCGACCAAACAGCGACGCTGCAGCGATCCGGATCGTTGTCGGTATCGCTGCAGCGTCGCTAAGTGTGACGGTACCTTTAGTGGTTTGGGAATGCTACTCACTTGGGTGCGTGGTGAGCTAATACAGGAATCGTTTCCATTTAAATGCCCATGCTGGTTTATTGGTGCTGCATAAACCATGCCACAGGAAAAGAAAAACAAACTGCCTTTCAGCCTAGGCAAAACAGAGTAAACAGTTCCAGCAAAGTCATTTTAGAGACAGTCCAGTACACATAGACTGGATAGCATCCAGTATAATGGCTCAGTCTGGAGACATCACGTAGGAGGTCTTCTTACCTCCACATACAAAGACCACATCTTCAACAAACAGACTCCATTTTACCCTGTGAACCAAACTCAGGGATGAGGTATGTGGGCAGCCAGACCCACCTATCTCTCAGGCTTTGCATAAAACCTGGCCCAGATGCACAAAACAAGCCTCTTAGTACTACTAGAGCATTACCCCAGGTTTACATCACAGAGGACAACCACCTCCGTGATACATAACTCCCATCAACTATGTGTCCGGTAGGCACCTTACAGTTGGCAAACCCTTTAAGACATTAATTCACTTATTATGTTAGTCCTGTAATTGGTTCTGAACATTGATTTTCACATCTTAAATACAGAGCACAACCCTGCTAGGGCTGCCAACCATCCAGAAAGTCTTGGGCTGTGCGTAAAAATAAGGCACATTTTTCACCTGCTTGTACAGATTATTTTCACTGTAATTATCATCACAAAGTATTAGCATGGCTGTGATTGGCCAGCACAACACTTGACAAGGCCTGTATAAATGCCGGATCACGAGTGCCGCGGCCATTCTGCTCTGATTAGTGTAAGGACAGAACGCAGCTGGAGTGGGGAAAGTGTTAGGTAGCGCACTCTGCCAAAAATCCACTGTGTGCACTTTACACGTGTCCCATTGGCATAACTGTGCCAAAAAGTCGCTGTGTGTATGTTGCACCCATATTTATGGGAGCACTGCACCAAAAACCGCTGTGTGTCCTCTGCACCTCCACATGTGGGAGTACTATGTCTATAAGCTTTTGTGTATTTTGCACCTATATCTGTTGGAGTACTGTGCCAAAAGACACTCTGTTTACTCTGCATACCCACCATGGGAGTACTGTGTCAAAAGCCACTGTGTGTACTCTGAAGCCTAGCTTGTGGGAGTATTGTGCCTTTAAGTTACTGTGTGTACTCTGCACTCATATCTGTGTAAATACTGTGCCACAAAGCCACTGTGGGTACTTTGCAACCCCACCTGTGGGAGTAATATGCCTTTAAACTATTAAAAAACATCTGTTTGTACTGTACCAAAAAGCTTCTGGGAGTTGCGTGCCAAAAAGCCTCTGTTTCTACTTTACCAAAAAACCTCTATGTATTCTGTGTCAAAAACCCTTTGCTTATACTTTACCAAAAAGCCTCTGTGTGGACTGTACCCAAAAGCCTCTATTTCTACTTTACCAAAAAGCCTCTATGTACACTGAGCCAAAAAGTGACTTCTTTTTCCTGAAGAAGCCATGCTTCAAGGTGGCAATGCGCGTAGGGTTTGCCTCCTCCTCACTAACATTCTGGCAGCAGGTTAAACCTTGTCTTGACTACCTTATGGGGCATTCTGCCTCTTTATTGGTGTATCATTCTTGTGATTGCGATTATTTACTATTCGCATCTAAGCCTCTATCCATATCCCTTATTTGTTATTGATACATTTGCGTTACATGTGGGTCTTTTACCCTCACAAAAACATCTTGCAGTAACAATATGCAGTTATTTGATCTATCAGGGATGGCAGGCTTGTTAACTATATCCACTCTGTTCGTGTGCTTTAATTTACCATACCATCTTGTCAAAACCAGTTTCGTGGTTTTAAATTGCTTGCTTATTTATATATTATGATCTTTATTGTTTATATGTGTGCATACATGTATTTATGATCCTTATATCTTTCTGTGATCAGTGGGATTAGAGCACTACTTTACATTACATTGAATGATTTCTTTGATATACCTTACACCAAGTTTGGATTTTTATCTTAGTATTTTCCAGCATTTGTAGCTAGCACTTTGGATTACTTTGGTCCCCACACAGACCACTAGTGAGTTTTTTGGTATAGCCATTTCAGTTTTTTTTTAATTGTTTTTAATTCATTGTCCTTGTTTAGTGTCTTTATGCATTCAATACAATTTGTTTAAAGGGAACCTGTCACCCCGTTTTTTGAGATTGAGATATAAATACTGTTAAATAGGGCCTGCGCTGTGTGTTACTATAGTGTATGTAGTGTACCCTGATTCCCCACCTATGCTGAGAAATACATTACCAAAGTCGCCGTTTTCGCCTGTCAATCAGGCTGGTCAGGTCGGGTGAGCGTGGTGACATCGCTCTTTTCTTCCCCAGCTTTCCGTTGGTGGCGTAGTGGTGTGCGCATGTCCAAGTTCCGAATTCCCTGCGCGCACGTGAAGACACAGCGCGCGATCTGCGCTGTCATCCCTTTCATCGGTGGGGGCGGCCATCTTCCTGGGGCCGCGCGTGCGCAGATAGCGTGCTCTGCTGCACGGGGCTTCAGGAAAATGGCCGCGGGATGCCGCGCGTGCGCAGAAGAGATCGCGGCGGCCATTTTCCCAAAGCTGAGACGGCTTTGGGATCTCTTGTGCGCACGCGCGGCATCCCGCGGCCATTTTCCTGAAGCCCCGTGCAGCAGAGCACTCTATCTGCGCACGCGCGGCCCCAGGAAGATGGCCGCCCCCACCGATGAAAGGGATGACAGCGCAGATCGCGCGCTGCTTGTTCACGTGCCCACAGTGGATTAGTCACTTCAACATGCGCACACCACTACGCCACCAACGTAAAGCTGAGGAAGAAACAGCGCTGTGAACACGCCCACCCGACCTGACCAGCCTGATTGACAGGCGAAAACGGCGACTTTGGTAATGTATTTCTCAGCATAGGTGGGGAATCGGGGTACACTACATACACTATAGTAACGCACAGCGCAGGCCCTATATAACAGTATTTATATCTCAATCTCAAAAAAACGGGGTGACAGGTTCCCTTTAACGTATTTTGTGGTACTATAATACTCTCTGTGAATTTATATGGGTGATCATGACCATTATGCATACTGCTTTTTTCTGCTCCTTCATGGTCTCTCACACTGTGTGTGGTCAGTGATCTCCTTTAGAATTTTTGTAGTGCCCTCAAGTTGTTTTGCTGTTCTGTTTACTGTACCGAAAAAGGGACCAAATCAGATAGTGGTGGTGCTGGATTTTGTGATGTGCTGTGTAAGGTTTTCCACATTTCCTCCAAGAAAACCATCCCTTCCGAAGTGGTGCCAGTGCCCTAGCTGCATTGGCAACTTCATCCTCTGCTGCCTTGTATGCCCACTGCATGTAGAGGAGCTGCGGAGACACCATCATGTGTTTCTCAACGCAGGCAGTGAATAGCCAGACCTTTCCCCAGGAAGGAACAACCACGGGAAGGGCAGCATCCAATAAAGGAAAACATCCAATAAAGGAAAACCACCTATGCCAAGCATGGTATCCATCCACAGACAGCTCTTTCGGGGTTTTTGCCCCTCATCAGTGTGGAGTAGGAAACTGGCTATCAGGAGCAGTGCCTAGTAGAAGTCTATAAAGGCACTATATGCCCACTGAGCGCCCGCTATCAGGTGAGGACGCCAACCGTAGCGCGTCTACCAGCGTGCACTTGTACTCCCGCATTTTCCGATCTCACACTAGTGACGGAAGTAAGGAGGGCATGTTGTGCTCGTGGCAGGGATCCAGCAGGGTTGCCACCCAGTAATCAAAACTTGTAACAATCCGGTCAACTCAGTGGTCATTGGGCAGGCACAGCAGCATGTATTGCCAGGCTGCCTAGAGGCAAAGACAAGCTGGCCTTGGTGGTAGGTGTATCGTGTGGGTCCTCTGTATTCTCTGTATCCCCCCAGCCATGCTGCAGTGATGCCCATGAGCTGGTTTGAGTACCACCCTGCTTTAACCCCTTCATGACCCAGCCTATTTTGACCTTAATGACCTGGCCGTTTTTGCAATTCTGACCAGTGTCCCTTTATGAGATAATAACTCAGGAATGCTTCAACGAATCCTAGCAGTTCTGAGATTATTTTTTCGTGACATATTGGGCTTCATGTGATTGGTAAATTTAGGTCGATAATTTTTGTGTTTATTTGTGAAAAAATGGAATTTTGGCTAAAATTTTGAAAATTTCTCAATTTTCAAATTTTGAATTTTTATTCTGTTAAACGAGAGAGTTATGTGACACAAAATAGTCAATAAATAACATTACCCATATGTCTACTTTACATCAGCACAATTTTGGAAACAAAATTTTTTTTTGCTAGGAAGTTCTAAGGGTTAAAAGTTGACCAGCGATTTCTCATTTTTACAGCAAAATTTACAAAACCATTTTTTTTAGGGACCACCTCACATTTGAAGTCAGTTGATCCTCATCTTCCTCCTCATACTCCTACTCCTCATCCTACAAAACTGTCCCCTGACTGGACATTTGTGTACCTGGCTGCTTTTGATACAGGAACCCATTCTCCAAGACGTGTGGATGCCTGGCCTGATAATAGTGTGGATGGTCCCTGTTCCTCCTCTTCCATAGGATTAGCCCAGTGGGAGGACACTAGTGATAATAGGAAGGGGGAACTTCCTTGTTAGAGGGAGTTCAGTGTCAGCTAGTGAAGCAGGGAGGAGAGTTCAAGTTCAGGTGGGGTGGTGGGATGCTAGGGTCAGCATGGGCCAAAAGTTCAGGACAGTGGACAGCCAAATGAAGATCCCTAATTGACATTCCAACAGCTTCTGGAGCTTAGGGCTTGGGCCAGGTACCTTGTAGTGGGTCTATTCTTCCGACATCATGAGGTTGCTAGACATGGAGTTACATGGGGAGCAGATGGTCGATCCCGGGTGCACTACTGGAGTGGACAATGAATCCCTGAGGCTAATAGAGTCAACGGGCTTGGGGTAGTCCAGAATTAATGTGTGGCAGAACAGAAGAGGAGTTTTGCTGAGGAGGAAGAAAGTCTGCATTGCTGTGCTCTATCCCACCTATTTCCACCCAATGAACTTGGATTTTTTAGTAAAAAATTTGACTGTTTCAAAGAACCTGATGTCCCACGCATTGTGTGCAGCTGCTCCTAAGGCTGGAAGCCTGGAAGCAGTGGAGACCAGCGGCCTACAAGTGAGTGTGATGCATCCTACACCATACAGCAAACTGGGACGGGACACCCCTCGTCTGTAAAGTGTCAGAGTGTAACAGAACAGCAGCTCAGTCACTACAGCTCTCGGACACTTTACAGCTGCTAGCACAGACATTGCAGCAGTGAGTCAAAAGGCAGAAGTGAAGCTGCAGAGCAGACAGGCGAGCAGCAGCAGAGTGAGAATACCGAACGCGGGCACAGAAGGACTGCACTTTCAGTAGCAGCTCTGACAAATCTGAGTAATTTTGAAACAAGCTCTGCACCACCCAATTCAGCACATACACCAGGCAAGGGATGTACGTCAATCCAGTAGGCTCAGAGATGCTTAGAGATTTTGCCTGTTATCGTACATCACCAAGTTGGGTTTGAGGTTTACCACACATTTGTCTGTTATTTGATCCCCATTTGCAGATCCTGCACGGTGTGGGATTTTTCCCACAAACATGATTTTCAGAACAGCCTGCTCTGGTTTCTGCCTGGCTGTGCTGAAATTGGTCGCGCAGGTGTTACATTAACCGGATGAGGAGGTCGATGAGGCGGCAGTGGAGGATGAGGAGGCAGCGGAGGAAGAGAAAACAACTTGGACAGAGAAACATTCAGCAATCCTCAGTGGTGGTAGGACATGTGCCAAAACGCTTTCCGACACAGGCCCAGCCACCACTACATTTACCAAGTGGACAGTAAGGGAGATATTAGCTCCCTTATCAAATAGTTTGATGACTTATCTGATTTATCTTCTGCAATACTAACTTACAGCACAAATCCTGCAGAGATTGGACAGTACTCATTTCAATTACTCCAATTTATGTGTAATAGGAATAGCAATCACCGAATGGCACCCATGAAATACATGAATAGTTTCTACTTATATTAACTACAAAATCAAAACAAAGAGATGCTTAATGATAGCAGGGTGCCTAATGTACTTAGATGAATTAAAAGATAAGATACGAGTGATATCTCTGCGACCAAGGAGCTGGACTTGAGTGATAATTTATGGACAGACAGGGAGAATAAAAGAGCAAAAAAGCCGACCATATAGTCCAAGGTATTATGGTGAAAAATAAAAGTCAGTTTATTAAGTTACATATAATCATGTAAAATAACAGAAAAAACAACAAGAACATCGTATGATGAAAATGCTTAAAAACAGGGACCACATCCATAATGATAATAATAGGGCTGGATGAAAAAATGCCAATAGAGTATGCACGGCATTGAAAATATAGTATATGTAATAGTATAAAACAAAATATGTGCAAAATGTTTATAGGTGAATAAAGTGCTTGTGCAGTATAACACTGATGAGTGTTACCGTAAATCCGTGGTTATTAAACATGTACAGTATATACCATCTGAAATGTCAGGGCACCAAATAACCACAAATAAATTTAGGAGGAGAAAAGAGATCATGTGAGGATGTAAGGAAGTCAGTCCAAAGTGGAGTGTAACTTACAGTGGCAGTGCAAATTTCAGGCACCTGGATGGCATCCTTCCCAATGCGTGTTTCGGCACGTTGCCTTCATCTGGGTTATTTTACCTACAATGGATTAATATGTAAAAATCTTTCTCCAAAGGAGATGATAATACTCAAATAATTTTTTTTCTCTCTGAACCCTGCTTATACAGGTACTATACAGATGATCAGGTTTTTAAATACATCAGATAGGGATTATATACATTATATAGGACTGCTCTATTATGGGTATACCTTGGCGATTGGTGGAGCAGCTTAACATACATTTTTTTGCAAAAAAAGTTATTAACTAAATACCCTGTATTTTTTTTCATGTTTTGACTAGCAATTGCTTATTTACTGTGACTTTTTTTTACAACAGAGTATTTTTGACCTCTCTGTGCGTTTTTGTGTACTCAAATAATGTGTAGGTGTAATATTGCTCCCAAAACCAATCTACTATATAATTGTCTAAAGCTTGGTTCACATTGCGTTCAGGGGCAACGTTAAACGGAGTACGTTACACCGCCGCCATTGAATGCAATGTTGGACGCTTCGCCTAGCTAGTGATGCGCCGTCATTGAGTGACGGACCCGAGACGCTGGCTGCAGCGTTTCTGGGTCCGTCACTGCTAGTGCAGATGGAGCTAGTAGAAGCTCCATCTGCGCTAGCGTGATGTAGGGCAGGCACTTGCGCTAGCAGCAGCCCGTTAGCGTATGTGCTGAACGGGCTGCTGCTAACGCAATGTGACCCTAGCCTAAGGGTCACTTTCGTCTGTCTGTCTTTCTGTCTGTCTGCCTTTCTGTCACGGATATTCATTGGTCGCGGCCTCTGTCTGTCATGGAAATCCAAGTCGATGATTGGTCACGGCAAAACAGCCACGACCAATCAGCGACCCGCACAGTCCGGCGGAAAAATGGCCGCTCCTTCCTCCCCGCAGTCAGTGCCCGCTCCATACTCCCCTCCAGTCAGCCCTCACACAGGGTTAATGCCAGCGTTAATGGACCGTGATGTAACGCACTCCATTAACGCAGCTATTAACCCTGTGTGACCAACTTTTTACTATTGATGATGCGTATGCGGCATCAATAGTAAAAAGATCTAATGTTACAAATAATAATAATAAAAAAAGGTTATTCTCACCCTCCGCTGTCGCGTCCTCTCCTCCGCAGTGCAAGTGGCAGGTACCGGGGCCAAGGATAGTATGCGAGAAGGACCTTCCATGACGTCACGGTCATGTGACCGCGACGTCATCACAGGTCCTGCGCTCATCCAACCCTGGGACCGGAAGCTGCCGCCTGCACCGCACACAGGTGACAGGACTACAAGGGCTCCCTCGGAAGGTGAGTATATGTTTATTTTTTATTTTAACTCTTTTTTAACCTGTTACATACGTGGCTGGGCAATATACTACGTGGCTGGGCAATATATTACGTGACTGGCCAATGTACTACGTGACTGGGCAGTATACTACGTGGCTGTGCTGTATACTACGTGGCTCTGTGCTGTATACTATGTCGCTGTGCAATATACTACGTCGCTGTGCAATATAGTATGTGGCTGGGCAATATACTACGTGATTGGGCAATATACTACGTGACTGGGCAATATACTACGTGACTGGGCAATATACTACGTAGCTGGGCAATATACTACGTGTCTGTGCTGTATACTACATGGCTCTATGCTGTATACTACTTCACTGTGCAATATACTACGTAGCTGGGCAATATACTACGTGACTGGGCAATATACTACGTGGCTGGGCAATATACTACGTGGTTGGGCAATATACTACGTGGCTGGGCAATATACTATGTAGCTGGGCAATATACTATGTGGCTGGGCAATATACTACATGGTTGGGCAATATACTACGTGGCTGGGCAATATACTATGTGGGCTGTACAATATAATACCCGATGCGTTAGAATCGAGCCACCATCTAATACCATATAACTGTTTATGAAAAAAAAAACTCCACCATCTCCTGCTATGGCTCGCACATCATTAGTCTCTCCATCATACGCAATGTGGAGTTCCACCTTGTGGGTATGCCTTATATGAGGCGGGGAGGAGGAAGGGAGAAATGACACTGCACTACAGACAAGTAAGCAGCAGGATGAGAACGCTAAAAGTACGCACACTTTCGGACCGGATGAGAAGACGGTGGAGGAAGCGGATTATGAGGAGGAGGCAACATCCTCCTCTCTTCCACAATTGTACATTCCTCATCCAATCACCTGCAAGATTTCTCTGGAGTATTAACCATCCTGTAGAATTCTGTGGTCCAACACATTTGATTATCCCTGCATTTGGAACTTTCATGCGTAACTTGAAAACGTAAGTCTTCAGAACAGCTTACAGCCTGCAGTGACCCTGCTACCACCTCACCAACACCAGAGCTGCTGCAACCCCTGAACCAACTGTCTCCTTCCCCATTATCCTGAAGAATGTAAGGCCACAAGGGTGGGATCCTCTCCCCTCTGTACCTGTCTGTCACTATTAGTTTGTTCATTGTAATTTCTATTTGTGTTTTGCATGTAACCCCTCCTCATGTACAGCACTATGGAATAAATGGTGCACAAAAAATAAATAATAATAATCCCCCACATGATGTTCCACCCAGTCTTCACCCTTGCCAGTGTACACACAGCACAAAGCTGCAGCATTTGGCACCTGTGTTTCATCATCAGAGATGTGCTGCAGTGGTCCGTTATCCTTTTTCATTAACCCTCCCATGTACTCATCCAACAGAACAAGTGGTTGGGCATCAGTGCACTCAATCTCTTTAAATTGTGGGACAAGGCCAGGTGGATGGTCCTCTGAACCATAGCCAGCAGAATCATCAAGAAGCAGAAGTGACTGCTGCATGACTTAGAGCTCAGACTGGTTGATTGATTTGCAAGGGGGTGAGGTAGAAGACAGATACCATGGGCTGCAGGTGCAAAATCTGCGCTTTCAGCAGGTGACCCGGTGGAAGGCAAAGCAAAGGAACTAAAGGCACTCTCAGCCAACCAATCTAAAACCACCTCTACTTGTTCTGACCTCATCATTCATCCAATGGTACTCGGGCCTACGAAATTACATCGAACGTCCTGTTGCCTGCTTGCAGAAGAGGAAGATGTTTCATTTTGGTGTGTAGCAGACACAGATCGACCACGCTCTCTCCCCCCCTGCAACAGCTATGTCACCATGACCAGCAACATGGCCATGCCCCCTATTTGCTGCTCTCCTCATTGTTTCCCCCCCTCCCAAAAAATGCAGAGTATTACATGGCCTATATACAGGGAGAGAGCGGCCAGCAGATTATTACACTGCTTGTTTTCAGAGTACCCCTAAAAAATAAATAAATAAATACAGTGTTGGCTTCCTCCTCGTTCTATGACTCTTCCACCTACACCACCACCTTCACCTCCTACTCCTCAACCCCCTACTCCATTTGGACCTCCTACTGCTGGTTCAAGATTATATTTTTTTATTTTGTTTTATTCTATGTTATTTTAAGTCATTTCCATATCCACATTTGTTTGCAGTGTAATTATCCTGCTCTTGCTACCATTTAGCTTCCTTTTGTGGCCCCCTAGCCCTTACTATGACCATTTTACTGCCATGACCGCCAATACGTCTTTTAACTGACCTGAGATATAAGAGAATAGCCTCCCCATACAGGTGACAATCCAGCATCTGTCAGTTGTACACTATAGCTGACAACTTGCTGTATCAGCCACGATCAGTATTTGCACCTTCTAAATCTGTTTAACCCCTTAGATGCTGCTGTCAATAGTGACTACATCATTATAAATGGTTAACAGAGTGTGGGGACTTCTTCTTTGTCACAATTGGTGCCCTCAGATCATGATTTTGTTGTCCTGATGTTTGCCATGGCAATTCATGACCAAATAGCGGCCTTAGAGTCTGACGGCTATAGTAATCTGTTTAGAAGTTAGCAACATTTAGGTGGTAAAAATACACATTTTTATTTCTGTCATGCCACTTTGCATTAATTCCTGTAAAGCACCTGAAGGGTTAATAAACTACCTGACAGCAGTTTTCAATATGTTTAGGGGTGCTGTTTTTAAAATGGCATCACGTTTGGGGGTTTCCCAATATATGGGACCCCTAAAGTCACTTCAAACATGGATAAGTCCCTAAAAAAATAAATGTGCTAAATTTCTTTGAAAAAATGAAAAATTGCTGCTACATTTTTAAACCTCCTAAAATGCTAACAAAATAAAATAACATTTTACAAATGGTGCTGATGTAAAGCAGACATGTGGGAAATGTTATTTATTAATGGTTTGCTGTTGTATGACTATCTGGATTAAAGGGATAATCATTCAAATTTAGAAAATTGCTAATTTTTTAACATTTTTCTAAAAGTTTTGATATTTTTTATAAATAAACACAAAAAATGTTGAACTAAATTTACCATTATCATAAAGTATAATGTGTCACGAAAAAAACAATCTCAAAATCACTGGGATTTGTTGAAGCGTTGCAGAGTTATTACCACATAAAGTGACACTGGTCAGATTTCAAAAATTTGGCTCGGTCACTAAGGGGTTAAAGCACCGAAGTTTGGGTCCTCATTGACTTCCATTGGATTTGGGTTCAAGTTCAGATCCAAAATGAACTTTTACCTCCAGTTTGGCCAAACCCGCCGAACCCGAACATCCACATGTCCGCTCATCCCTAGTGTGAATCTATTAATATACTCATCTACTGCTGCATTCTCCATGTCCAGCTGCCTCTAGTCTTTATGTGTGAGTCAAAAGCCTGTTATACAATAAAAGCCTATGGAGATTCGTTCTAGTTATATTGTAAATGTGACTTTTGAGTCAAGGAGTGTGATCTAGAGAGGCTGCAAAGTGGTGACATAACTGAAAAGGGAAGCAGAATGGTGCTGGACACTGGTGTTGTAGCTGTTTGTGTTCTGACCCAATGTCAGATATGTCAGATCACCAGTGAAGCCAAATCAGGAGGTTACGCCCATCATTGACAAGCGCGCTTGGAGAAAAAGGAAACTGCACACAGGTTGTGATCAAGTCACTTTATCTGATATAATGAAACATGAGGCAGTATTTTATACCATTTACAACAAATGTAACTCATGTAGCCCCCCTGTTATCCCGGGTCATGCTGACCTTTATTTACCATGTACCCAGAACATGTTGTTTGCTGACTATTGAAAACATATAAGATGTATAAAATTCTTGAATCAGAGACTACAAGACTACTACATCGTTAGAACAAATTCTAGAAAATTCTAGCAATTAAAGGCAAAAAGCAAATTAAAGGCAAAACATTAACCCTTCCATATGAATTTCCCCCTTTTGTAAATGGTATAAGCTTTGCCACAGGGTCAGATTATGTTCACAAAGGAGCTACTGTCTCATGGGTCTAGTACCCATAAGGGGGCTTTCTACCTGCTTTGCCCATCCACCCTCAATGTGTACATTCACTTCCCCCGTCAGCAGTGGTTATCCAGGGTCTATGATACACTATGGAAGGTTCATCCTTAGATTAATTCCTTACACATACACTATTCAATAGCTTAGGTAATGCATATATTAGCGCTTTTACGGCTACACAAAGCAATAAACAAAATTTGTATGCAAGTCTGTAAAATACCAAAAAATTAGTGATGAGTGAATATACTCGTTACTCGAGATTTCTCGAGCATGCTCGGGGGTCCTCCGAGTATTTTTTAGTGCTTGGAGATTTAGTTTTTCTTGCCGCAGCTGAATGATTTACATCTGTTAGCCAGCATAAGTACACGTGGGGATTCGCTAGCAACCAGGCAACCCCCATCAGTACAAAAAAATCCATCCCTCTAGGCCACTTAACCAATTGGCTGGATTTAAAAAGGAGTCTCTGTATTGTATTAGTCTCATTAAGAACCTCAAGGAACCTAGAAAATCTGAGTCCAAGTCTCATTGTGTATGCAGTGGGGTGTTAATACCTTCCATGGCTCCAGGGGTAAGGCTAAGTATGGCATAGTCCATGCAGATACTGGGCTGTGTGTACAGATTCAACAGTCTTTCGGTTTTTGTACTTCCATGTCCTTTATAAGAAGAGCATGGTGTCGAATAAGGTTGTTGTCCCAGTCAACATTTACAGTGTCTCTGTAGAGTGCAATAATCCTGCCACTGCCAGCAAGGTGATTAGGAGAACAGTCATTCTGCTGGTGAAGTGACCTTTTTGCAGTGACTGGCGTGGATCCCTCAAGCTTCACTGAGGAGGATGTAGTCAGCTGGACTTGAAACGGGCCATCAAACCGTGGATCTAGGCCCTTCTAACGTGTCTGCATATGACCACCCAGTCACCTGGATTGAGCTGATTCACGTCTGCACTGGCATTAGGATTAGCAATGGATGAAAACACATGTTTATGCACCACATTAAGTCTTTTCTGCAAGGACTGGACATAGGCTGTCATAGCACTGTGTTGCATTTGCAGCACCTGTGGGAAGTACAGACCAGTCTTTGGTGCATTACCAAACAGGACTTCAAAAGGAGACAAGCCTGTCTTTCTATTTAGAGTGTGTCTGACTGAAAAGAGTGCAAGAGACAAGCACTCTACTCAGTCCTTTAATGTTTCTGTCACGGCCTTTTGAAATTTTAAATTCAAGTTTCATTTTAGCATTAGCACATTTTACCGGTTAGGCTTCCGACCAACCAGAGAAGAGATCTACACATACTAGGATAAATTCATGCACTCCTACTTGGGTAGTTGTATGTAGCCAGTCTGCAGTCTCTGAAATGGGTAGGGAGGCCTAGGTGTCACTTTCTTAGGGATTTTTACTGTTTTCCCTGGGTTGTGCTGTCATGCTGAGGCATGACTGCACGAGTTTTGCGGCTGCGTAGCTGAAACCAGGAGCGATCCACAAGGTATTTACCATGCTTCCCACGTGACTTTTTGAGGTGTGAGTGAGGATATGCTTTGCTTGCACCATGATTGGGAACAGGGAACTCTGTAAACACAATGTATCCTTATTCTCTCATACTCCATTTGAGTTCAGCTCAGCTCTCATTTTTCCCCATTGTTCCTTCTCCGAGGGGGAAGCATGCTGCTGGAGGGATTTCAGGACATCTAGGCTCAGTGTGGCTGGAATACGCTGACTCCCCACCACCGTCCTCTGCTCCCTAGGCCGCTTTGCTGCTACTTTAGCAGCCTGGTCCTCCCTTCTGTTGCCCTCTACCTCCACGGAGTCACCTTTTGTGTGTGCTTTCACCTTGATTATGCCAACCTGGACTGGTAACATCAATGTGTCCATTAATTGTTTCACCAGCTCTGCATTTTCAATGGAATTACCGGCTGGCATAAGAAATTGTCTGCTTCTCCAGATAGGGCCATAATCATGGGATATTCCCCATGCATAATTCGAATCTGTGTAAATATTAGCGACTTTACCTGCAGCAGCTCTACACGCCTCAGTGAGTGCCTTCAACTCTGCCTCCTGCACCGACATGTGAGGAGCGAGTGGTTCAGCTCGGATTACCTCATGTGAGGATACTACTGCATATCCAGTGTAGAATCGCCCATCCTGGTGGTATCTGAGCCATCTACAAAAAAACTCTCAAAATCTGCATAGGAATAGGTTTTTCATGAACATGTGCAAAACCCACTGTCTCCTGACTCATCAGTTCTATGCAGTCATGTTCATGCATTATGTCAAAGTACTCTTCCTCACTTGCTAATACCGCCACCAATTCCCCCTTTTCTGAATCCACAGGCAGAAGGGTGGTTGGATTTAGAACATTACATCTTTTGAGGGTAATGTACTCAGGAATTAGTAGAGCACATTCAAGTCTGAGCTGTCTGGCCATAGACAGGTGTTTTGGTTGAACTTGTACGAGTATGGCATGGATGTCATGTGGGGAGTAAATTGTCAAAGGAAAAGTCAGTGTGATCTCACATGCCTAGCAGTAGTACAGCAGCTCCTATAGCACAGACACAAGTAGGAGACCCTCTGATCACTGGATCTAATTGTGCTAAGTAGTAAGTTATCGGTCTCTGTTTTCCACCATGCTGTTGTGTCAGCACTGCTGTATCATGACCTCCTTGTTCTGTGCAGAACAAGAAAAATGGCTGATCGTAGTTTGGAATGCCTAGGGCCGGGGCTGACACAATGAGCAGTTTGAGAGAATGGAAGGAATCAATTGCTTCTTGGGTAAGATCAAAGGTGCCTAGGAAAGTGCGTAAATGTCAGTGTGACCAGAGTAAAGGGAGATTCTGAACTGCCTGTTTTCTCTCTTCAGTCAGGTGTCTTGTACCTTCAGCAATAGAGTGGCCTAAAAATATCACCTTTTGTTTGCAATACTGTAATTTGTCACGTGAGACTTTGCAACCCTTCTCTGCTAAAAAGCATAGCAAGGAAACTGTAGCTTCCATGCAGGACATCTGGTCCGGGCAGCAGAGCAAAAGATCATCCACGTACTGTAATAACACAATCTGTGGATAAGGTGGTTGCCAGTGCTCCAGGATCCCTGCCATCGCTGTTGAATAGATGGTAGGGAAGTTCATTCCTCCCTGCAGGAGGACCGTCCAACAGTATTGTTTACCTTCGTGAGTAAAAGCAAAAAGATACTGACAATCGGGGTGTAGCGGTACAGAGAAGAACACATTTGCCAAATCATTGACTGTGACACATTTTGACATTGCTGGGATTTGTGACAGTAAGGTGTGTGGGTTAGGGACAATTGAGGTCACACTCTCTGTAACATCATTAATCGCCTTTAAAGGTACCGTCACACTAGGCGACGCTGCAGCGATACCGACAACGATGTCGATCGCTGCAGCGTCGCTGTTTGGTCGCTGGAGAGCTGTCAAACAGACAGCTCTCCAGCGACCAACGATCCCGAAGTCCCCGGGTAACCAGGGTAAACATTGGGTTACTAAGCGCAGGGCCGTGCTTAGTAACCCGATGTTTACCCTGGTTACCGTTGTAAATGTAAAAAAACAAACACTACATACTTTCATTTCCGGTGTCTGGTCACGTCCCTCGCCTTCAGCTTCCCGCACTGACTGAGCGTCGGCCGTAAAGTACAGCGGTGACGTCACCGCTGTGCTGTGCTTTACAGCTGGCCGGCGCTCATCAGTCAGTGCGGGAAGCTGACGGCGGGGGGACAGACCAGACACCGGGAATGTAAGTATGTAGTGTTTGTTTTTTTACATTTACAACGGTAACCAGGGTAAACATCGGGTTACTAAGCGCTGCCCTGCACTTAGTAACCCGATGTTTACCCTGGTTACCAGTGAAGACATCGCTGAATCGGCGTCACACACGCCGATTCAGCAATGTCTGCGGGAGATCCAGCGACTTTCCCCAGCGACCAATGATCTCCCAGCAGGGGCCTGATCGTTGGTCGCTGTCACACATAACGATTTCGTTAACGATATCGTTGCTAAGTCACAAAAAGCAATGATATCGTTAATGATATCGTTATGTGTGACGGTACCTTAAGTCATGAACCATTCTGTAAGTATCAGGGGAACCCTTTGGTCCTTTTTTCCTTAATTGGATACAACGGAAGATCTTTACACCAGAGCCCCTGCCTTAACATACTCTTTAATATCCCTGCTCAGGGCCATTGATTTGGCTAGGCTTAAGGGGTATTGTTTTCAAACAAGGAGGAGTGGTTCCCTCTCTTAATTTTATCATGACCAGGGGAATGGGCAGTCGACCCACATCATTTTTTCCCTTTGCTGAAACGGTGTCTGGTACCTGACTAATTTCCCTGTCCTCAGACATTCTGGGGTCAAGTGTTACTTTCACTGCTCTTGCCATATACACCATTTCTGCAATCTTAAACAAGTGTTTATCTGAAAGGGGACTTGTGACTGTAATACCCTCAGGAGAGTACTGTATGGTGGCCTGGATAGCATTCAACACATCTGCTCCCAGCAAATTCATAGAGGTATTATCACTAACAATAAGTTTTGTAAGCACCTCTTGGCTACCCCCACACATTCCATAATCTCGTTAGTAGTCATGTCTGGCATTACCAAGTCTTTGTGTACCACAGTCACGGCTGCCCCAGTGTCAATCAAAATCAGTCTACTTAGTGTCCTTTTGTCACATCTGTAAAAGTCTTAATTATGCATCCTAGTACATCATCTGCCTTTGCACACTCACTAAACTCTCTAGGTCTACCCAGGTGCACTTATACGTCCGTTCTATTGTCTTTGTCTGTAAAATGGGAAAGGTTGGTTCTCAGGGTCAGGCAACAGTTTTAGTGTAGTTAGTTGGTCAGAGGGGCTCCAGGGATAATACTCCTGTATCTGTCTTAGGCCGGGGTCACACTAGCGAGTTTTACAGACGTATGAGAGGCGCAGAAAATACGCATTGCTCACGGTACAATGATTCTCTATGGCCCAGCTCCTATCTGGCGTATTTTACGCATCCATATTTTACGGTCTTGTACGGCCGTAGACAATTGCAGCATGCTGCGTTTGTCAGCATATTGAGCAAAAAATCCGCCAATGAAAGTCAATGGGGGCGAGAAAAATACGGATTACACATGGACCAACAGTGTGACTTGCGAGAAATATGCAGCGGTGTTCTATAGAAAAGACGGCGATTCAGTGCGGTGTACAGTAAAATCAGACTGACAGGTTTTACTGGAATAGATAGAATAAATGTCTACACATAGTGGAGCGCCCCCAGACACAGGGCCACTAGTCACTCGGTACCGGTCCTTTCTGCTCGGTTATGCGGTTGTCACGGTGGCTGGACCCAGTCGTGACCCTGCTAAGGGGCGTCCAATAAAGGTTTTGGTACAGTCTGTCAGGGGTTCGTGACGCCACCTGTGGTGTTCGGTCAGGGTGACCGACGCTGCTGTGGGGTCCGCTGGGGTGATGGAATGGCAGCTGGATGGTATACCTTCCCACAGGTGAAGTATGTCCCCAAGGCTTCCCAGTAAGGTGGATGGTGATGGTGTGAGGTGCAGGCAATAACGAGGACACAAGGTTACAGTCTCTTTACCTTTTTACTGAAGGCTTCAATATACTCAGTCCAGAGCACGTTCAACCAGGCTCTCAGAGACCGGCCGGTCCGATGGGCACATCCAGAGTTTCCTTCGTAGATGGAAATCGTTGCCTACCAATAGCGCCTGTGTGTTGTAGTCCTACCCTGCTGAGCATTCGGAATAGTCCTCACAACTGCTGCTCTCGTTCGTTCGTTCTCTACAGCTTTCTCTCTCTCTCGTTCTTTGGTTCCAGATGTTGCTAGTTTCTAACATCCCCCAGGTAAATTTTGGCTAGGACGCCACCCGTATGACGGGAAGGCTTGGAGGTCTTCCGGGACCCTAGAGACGCCCCTCTCCCAATGTTGCCCCCTATGTCTTCGTAGGTGTAGAAGGTAGACAGCCAACCTATGATTAACTGTCCAGCGGAATTTGAAGTAAGGCCTGAAGTCAGTTACTCCTACGGTGATCCGGCCACTGACTACGCGCCTCAGTAAGATGTTGCCTTCCTCTCTCGGCACGAATCTTACTGGCTCTCCTTTGTGCTGATCTCGTTTACACGTTTCCACAATATCCTTCCCTTCGTGTCTCTTTCTTAGGATACCGCCGCAAGGTGTGCAGGCGCAGTTCCGTTACGTTCTGCTCTGTTCGCTAGGCACCTGCCAGGTTCCCACGCCTGACAGGGACCCCCCTGTGCCTTCTCCCTGCAACACCCCCTGCCACGGGATGTTGCCTGGTTCCAACCCAGTCAGCTTCTGACTAACTTCCTCCCCAGCTCCTAGTTTTATCAGTGTGAGGAGTGGCCCAATAAATAAAGCCTTTTTCTCCCCCTAGTGGCCGGAGTGTGAAGTGTAATGTGTTCTGGTGATACCTGGTCAGGAGAACTCTTTAGTGCCATCAGACGTACCGCTGCTCCCCTTAGTGGCAGAGCGCTATACTGCAACGACCAGGTCTCTGGGGCGCTGCACTCCCCCCAGTTAAATCCAGTACTCCTGGACTGGGAAAGAAGAACAACAATATAATACAGTGCAAGACATACAAAAATTTTTTTTTTTTGAATGCTAAGAACAAGTAATTAGAAAAGGTGCTTCCTTTTATGGGAGGTAAGGACGCTTGAACGTTGCAAACAATAACAAGATTGAATAGTTTTAAATAACATTTATATTATAAACAACCTTTAGTACCCAGCCGGGTATTCTACTTAAGTGCAAACTTTTGAAACAAATAACTAACTCTTCCTTTAAGGGCGTGTTCGCTGAACCCACTAAAGGCCTACTATAAAATGCTACATAACTCGTTTCTTTCCATTCTAACTTCCCCAATGCAGGACCGCCTAGCTCCTTGGCTGGGCCTACTGTCATTGTACCAACCATCTTTCTACGTTTCTCAAGAGGACCCTCTCTCTAACCCCTACGGGTTGAAGGTAGCAGCAGGAAACAACGAACTATGTACAAATCGGGTTTTCGAGGTTTATTTCTGAGGAGGTTGTGGTCTTACCTCACAGACCACACCTTTCTGTTGGGCATGGGTGGAATCCGCATTTGCTCGCGGGGCCGGGCTCGCTTGATGGTCCACCACAGGGACCCCTTCCTCTGGAGCTCCAGCTTCCACCTGTAGGGCCGCGCATAACTGGATACCTCTGGTCACCCAGCCGGCCTCTCTCCGCCACCGGGTATATGTCACTGCGTCGCCTGGCCTCAGTTCATGGGTCTCCTCTCTCGTCCCATAGCGGGGCTCCACTTCACTCCGGTCGGCACGGACCTGCAGGGGTTCTCCGATCTCCTGGATAACCCCCCTCTCCTGCCTGGGGTTGTAGAAGACTACCACTCCCCAGTGCGATGGCGGGACCTTCTCCTCTCCGGTGAGGTCTATCACTTCTACAGGTCGTGGCTGTTTCCTCCAAGCCGCCACTAGACGTCGCTGGTGCTCCGTCACCGGCAGGATTCTTAAGTCCCGCTCCTGCGGGGCACAACTCCCTTGCCGGGTGCAAAGTCCTGACGCAGCCAGAGTGGGCAGAGGAGGGGACACAGGAGACAGACGGATCTCCGTCGGGTGGCCCAACCGGGAACTCACTCGGGCACGGGCTTCCAGGTAACGTGCCAGCCGCCGAGTCTCGGCGGCGGCCAGCCAGCCATCCGCCCTCCAGGTTTTCCCTCAGGCGGCTTTACAGCAGTCAAGTCCTGCAGCGGCAGTGACTCTGGGATCGCCGCGGGCGATACAGGCCTGTGCCTGGCCGGGTCGTCTCCATGCGGTGGCCTGGGAGTCGCCATCATTGTCCCCTTCTCCAGATCTTCTTCTCGGGCTCTCTTTCGGGGGCGGCTCCGTCCCCCACTGTCCCCACCCTCCATAGAGGATGAGAAGGCGGACCTCGGCGGCTGATGGGCCCGCCCTCAAGATACAGCAATGCTTAGACTGGGCGGCCATTATCGTTCGTGCTCTCCAGTTCTTCTACACCCACTTCCACGCCCTTCTTCTTCTCCTGCGCTCCTCGTGGCGCGGCAATGGCGGCAGTTTTGGCGGGAATCTTGCGTCAATAGCAATGCACAGTCCTTGCAGTAAATCACAATTCCAACACGTCTCAATCACAGTTCCAAGGCACACATGACCCAATTCTTCAGGTTTAAGTACGATCCTGTTTGTGACGCCAAGTTGGAGCGCCCCCAGACACAGGGCCACTAGTCACTCGGTACCGGTCCTTTCTGCTCGGTTATGCGGTTGTCACGGTGGCTGGACCCAGTCGTGACCCTGCTAAGGGGCGTCCAATAAAGGTTTTGGTACAGTCTGTCAGGGGTTCGTGACGCCACCTGTGGTGTTCGGTCAGGGTGACCAACGCTGCTGTGGGTTCCGCTGGGGTGATGGAATGGCAGCTGGATGGTATACCTTCCCACAGGTGAAGTATGTCCCCAGGGCTTCCCAGTAAGGTGGATGGTGATGGTGTGAGATGCAGGCAATAACGAGGACACAAGGTTGCAGTCTCTTTACCTTTTTACTGAAGGCTTCAATATACTCAGTCCAGAGCACGTTCAACCAGGCTCTCAGAGACCGGCCGGTCCGATGGGCACATCCAGAGTTTCCTTCGCAGATGGAAATCGTTGCCTACCAATAGCGCCTGTGTGTTGTAGTCCTACACTGCTGAGCATTCGGAATAGTCCTCACAACTGCTGCTCTCGTTCGTTCGTTCTCTACAGCTTTCTCTCTCTCTCTCGTTTTTTGGTTCCAGATGTTGCTAGTTTCTAACGTCCCCCAGGTAAATTTTGGCTAGGACGCCACCCGTTTGACGGGAAGGCTTGGAGGTCTTCCGGGACCCTAGAGACGCCCCTCTCCCAATGTTGCCCCCTATGTCTTCGTAGGTGTAGAAGGTAGACAGCCAACCTATGATTAACTGTCCAGCGGAATTTGAAGTAAGGCCTGAAGTCAGCGAAGTCTCCCTAAGCTAGAAGATCGTTGGGTACAGCCGGGACCAGCTGCTTCGAAAGCATCACCAAACCAGGGATTCAAGCTTCAGGAGGCTAATTTGCATATTCCAGGTGCCTTCTGGGAGAAGCGAAGTCTCCCTAAGCTAGAAGATCGTTGGGTACAGCCGGGACCAGCTGCTTCGAAAGCATCACCAAACCAGGGATTCAAGCTTCAGGAGGCTAATTTGCATATTCCAGGTGCCTTCTGGGAGAAGCGAAGTCTCCCTAAGCTAGAAGATCGTTGGGTACAGCCGGGACCAGCTGCTTCGAAAGCATCACCAAACCAGGGATTCAAGCTTCAGGAGGCTAATTTGCATATTCCAGGTGCCTTCTGGGAGAAGCGAAGTCTCCCTAAGCTAGAAGATCGTTGGGTACAGCCGGGACCAGCTGCTTCGAAAGCATCACCAAACCTTTTTTTTGCCTGTAGGACATTATTGCAAGAGAGCTTGGCTGAGTAGATTACACAAGAAGGAAAACACACAGCAAGTCAGCAGGATCTAGGAGCAACATGGCAGATGTGACAACCTACATGGTGAGCTGCAGCATGTGCTACATGTTCACAGATCGACCAGAAGAAGAATCCAATTTCACCTGTCAGAAGTGTAGACTAGTGGCCCTTTTAGAAGAAAAGGTGCGGGGTCTGGAAGAAAGAATAGCAACTTTGAAACTCATCAAAGAGAATGAAGACTTTCTAGACAGAACAGAAGCATCTCTACTGGTCACAGAAGGTGAAAAAAGTGTTAGAGAACCTCCAAAAGCAGATGAGTGGAAGCATGTGACCAAAAGAAGCAAGAAGACCATGGAGAAATCACCAACCACACAACTGAAGAACCGATATCAAATCTTTGTAGAGGATGAAGATGGCACACCTAAGAATGAAGCAATACCAGCAAGCAAAAAAGAAAAGGGCACACAGCAACAAGTGACAGCAAAAAGTACAGCCAAGAAGCAACGAAGAGTGGTGGTGGTGGGAGACTCACTACTGAGAGGCACAGAAGCAGCCATCTGCAGACCGGACATAACTGCAAGAGAAGTATGCTGCCTTCCAGGTGCGATGATCAAGGATGTGACCGATAGGATACCAAAGCTCTTCAGCTCCAAGGACGTCCACCCATTTCTTCTGATACATGTTGGCACCAATGACACGGCAAGGAAGGACCTACCGACAATCTGCAAGGACTTTGAAGAGTTGGGGAAGAAAGTAAAGGAACTGGATGCACAGGTAGTTTTTTCTTCTATCCTTCCAGTAGACGGGCATGGCACCAGGAGATGGAACAGGATCCTTGATGCAAACAACTGGCTAAGACGATGGTGCAGACAACAAGGATTTGGATTCCTGGACCACGGTGTGAATTACTGGTATGATGGACTCCTCGCCAGAGACGGACTACACCTCAACAAACCTGGGAAACACACATTCGCCAGAAGACTCGCTACACTCATCAGGAGGGCGTTAAACTAGAAGAAGAGGGGACGGGAAGAAAAACATTAGACTCGAACAAAGACGACCCAGGAAAACATACTCAGAAGGGAGGTAAGAACATTTCTAAAACAATCCACAGTGAGGAGATTGGAACAAAACAAAATCCTCTAAACTGCATGCTCGCAAACGCCAGAAGCCTGACAAACAAGATGGAAGAACTAGAAGCAGAAATATCTACAGGTAACTTTGACATAGTGGGAATAACCGAGACATGGTTAGATGAAAGCTATGACTGGGCAGTTAACTTACAGGGTTACAGTCTGTTTAGAAAGGATCGTAAAAATCGGAGAGGAGGAGGGGTTTGTCTCTATGTAAAGTCTTGTCTAAAGTCCACTTTAAGGGAGGATATTAGCGAAGGGAATGAGGATGTCGAGTCCATATGGGTTGAAATTCATGGAGGGAAAAATGGTAACAAAATTCTCATTGGGGTCTGTTACAAACCCCCAAATATAACAGAAAGCATGGAAAGTCTACTTCTAAAGCAGATAGATGAAGCTGCAACCCATAATGAGGTCCTGGTTATGGGGGACTTTAACTACCCGGATATTAACTGGGAAACAGAAACCTGTGAAACCCATAAAGGCAACAGGTTTCTGCTAATAACCAAGAAAAATTATCTTTCACAATTGGTGCAGAATCCAACCAGAGGAGCAGCACTTTTAGACCTAATACTATCTAATAGACCTGACAGAATAACAAATCTGCAGGTGGTTGGGCATTTAGGAAATAGCGACCACAATATTGTGCAGTTTCACCTGTCTTTCACTAGGGGGACTTATCAGGGAGTCACAAAAACATTGAACTTTAGGAAGGCAAAGTTTGAACAGCTTAGAGATGCCCTTAATCTGGTAGACTGGGACAATATCCTCAGAAATAAGAATACAGATAATAAATGGGAAATGTTTAAGAACATCCTAAATAGGCAGTGTAAGCGGTTTATACCTTGTGGGAATAAAAGGACTAGAAATAGGAAAAACCCAATGTGGCTAAACAAAGAAGTAAGACAGGCAATTAACAGTAAAAAGAAAGCATTTGCACTACTAAAGCAGGATGGCACCATTGAAGCTCTAAAAAACTATAGGGAGAAAAATACTTTATCTAAAAAACTAATTAAAGCTGCCAAAAAGGAAACAGAGAAGCACATTGCTAAGGAGAGTAAAACTAATCCCAAACTGTTCTTCAACTATATCAATAGTAAAAGAATAAAAACTGAAAATGTAGGCCCCTTAAAAAATAGTGAGGAAAGAATGGTTGTAGATGACGAGGAAAAAGCTAACATATTAAACACCTTCTTCTCCACGGTATTCACGGTGGAAAATGAAATGCTAGGTGAAATCCCAAGAAACAATGAAAACCCTATATTAAGGGTCACCAATCTAACCCAAGAAGAGGTGCGAAACCGGCTAAATAAGATTAAAATAGATAAATCTCCGGGTCCGGATGGCATACACCCACGAGTACTAAGAGAACTAAGTAATGTAATAGATAAACCATTATTTCTTATTTTTAGTGACTCTATAGCGACAGGGTCTGTTCCGCAGGACTGGCGCATAGCAAATGTGGTGCCAATATTCAAAAAGGGCTCTAAAAGTGAACCTGGAAATTATAGGCCAGTAAGTCTAACCTCTATTGTTGGTAAAATATTTGAAGGGTTTCTGAGGGATGTTATTCTGGATTATCTCAATGAGAATAACTGTTTAACTCCATATCAGCATGGGTTTATGAGAAATCGCTCCTGTCAAACCAATCTAATCAGTTTTTATGAAGAGGTAAGCTATAGACTGGACCACGGTGAGTCATTGGACGTGGTATATCTCGATTTTTCCAAAGCGTTTGATACCGTGCCGCACAAGAGGTTGGTACACAAAATGAGAATGCTTGGTCTGGGGGAAAATGTGTGTAAATGGGTTAGTAACTGGCTTAGTGATAGAAAGCAGAGGGTGGTTATAAATGGTATAGTCTCTAACTGGGTCGCTGTGACCAGTGGGGTACCGCAGGGGTCAGTATTGGGACCTGTTCTCTTCAACATATTCATTAATGATCTGGTAGAAGGTTTACACAGTAAAATATCGATATTTGCAGATGATACAAAACTATGTAAAGCAGTTAATACAAGAGAAGATAGTATTCTGCTACAGATGGATCTGGATAAGTTGGAAACTTGGGCTGAAAGGTGGCAGATGAGGTTTAACAATGATAAATGTAAGGTTATACACATGGGAAGAGGGAATCAATATCACCATTACACACTGAACGGGAAACCACTGGGTAAATCTGACAGGGAGAAGGACTTGGGGATCCTAGTTAATGATAAACTTACCTGGAGCAGCCAGTGCCAGGCAGCAGCTGCCAAGGCAAACAGGATCATGGGGTGTATTAAAAGAGGTCTGGATACACATGATGAGAGCATTATACTGCCTCTGTACAAATCCCTAGTTAGACCGCACATGGAGTACTGTGTCCAGTTTTGGGCACCGGTGCTCAGGAATGATATAATGGAACTAGAGAGAGTACAAAGGAGGGCAACAAAATTAATAAAGGGGATGGGAGAACTACAATACCCAGATAGATTAGCGAAATTAGGATTATTTAGTCTAGAAAAAAGACGACTGAGGGGCGATCTAATAACCATGTATAAGTATATAAGGGGACAATACAAATATCTCGCTGAGGATCTGTTTATACCAAGGAAGGTGACGGGCACAAGGGGGCATTCTTTGCGTCTGGAGGAGAGAAGGTTTTTCCACCAACATAGAAGAGGATTCTTTACTGTTAGGGCAGTGAGAATCTGGAATTGCTTGCCTGAGGAGGTGGTGATGGCGAACTCAGTCGAGGGGTTCAAGAGAGGCCTGGATGTCTTCCTGGAGCAGAACAATATTGTATCATACAATTATTAGGTTCTGTAGAAGGACGTAGATCTGGGTATTTATTATGATGGAATATAGGCTGAACTGGATGGACAAATGTCTTTTTTCGGCCTTACTAACTATGTTACTATGTTACTATGTTACTCCTACGGTGATCCGGCCACCGACTACGCGCCTCAGTAAGATGTTGCCTTCCTCTCTCGGCACGACTCTTACTGGCTCTCCTTTGTGCTGATCTCGTTTACACGTTTCCACAATATCTTTCCCTTCGTGTCTCTTTCTTAGGATACCGCCGCAAGGTGTGCAGGCGCGGTTCCGTTACGTTCTGCTCTGTTCGCTAGGCACCTGCCAGGTTCCCACGCCTGACAGGGACCCCCTTGTGCCCTGTCCCTGCAACACCCCCTGCCACGGGATGTTGCCTGGTTCCAACCCAGTCAGCTTCTGACTAACTTCCTCCCCAGCTCCTAGTTTTACCAGTGTGAGGAGTGGCTCAATAAATAAAGCCTTTTTCTCCCCCTAGTGGCCGGAGTGTGAAGTGTAATGTGTTCTGGTGATACCTGGTCAGGAGAACTCTTTAGTGCCATCAGATGTACCGCTGCTCCCCTTAGTGGCAGAGCGCTATACTGCAATGACCAGGTCTCTGGGGCGCTGCAATAGTATAGGGGTATATATATATATATATATGTCAGTGAGACATATATATATATATATACATGGGCAGCACGGTGGCCCAGTGGATAGCACTGCAGCGCTGGAGTCCTGGGTTCAAGCCCCACTAAGGACAACATCTGCAAAGAGTTTGCATGTTCTCTCCGTGTTTGCGTGGGTTTCCTCCGGGTACTCCGGTTTCCTCCCACATTCCAAAGACATACTGATAGGGAATTTAGATTGTGAGCCCCAACGGGGACAGTAATGATAAGGTGTGCAAACTGTAAAGCGCTGCGGAATATGTTAGCGCTATATAAAAATAAAGATTATTATTATTATATATTTATATTTCATACAGCGCTAGATAGCTCAAAAGCCGGTAATTCAATTGCCAGCTTTTACTATCTCCTTCTCAAACCCGACAGGATATGAGACATGGTTTACATACAGTAAACCATTTAATATCCATTATTATCCATTATCCATTATTATTAATAGCCTAGAGAAGGACCATGGTAATAGGACCCCCCCTGGCTAAAAGCATCTGCCCCCAGCCACCCCAGAAAACTCACATCTGGAAGATTCGCCTATTCTGGCACTTGGCCACTCTCTTCCCACTCCTGTGTAGCGGTAGGATATGGGGTAATAAAGGGTTAATGTCACCTTGCTATTGTAAGGTGACATTAAGCCAGGTTAATAATGGAGAGGCGTCAATAAGACACCTATCCATTATTAATCCAATAGTAGTAAATGGTTAATAAAATACACACAAAAATTATGAAAAAAGTATTTTATTGAAATAAAGACACAGGGTGTTGTAATTGGATACTCTCAATCCAATTGAAGACCCTTGTCAACTGAAACAAAGTTAAAATAAAAAAACAACAATATCCTATCCCTCTCCGATGCTCAGACATGTCCCATGCTGTAAATCCATCTGAAGGGGTTAAATAATTTTACAAGCAGGAGCCTGCTAGTGCAGCCATCCCTGCCTGAAAAAACTGGGGAATGAATGGGAAGAAGGGGAACGTAGCTACCTAGACTTGCGGTGCTGCGCCCCCTGCTGGTATAACCTCAGATGAACTCGAGCGTGGGAATTTTTCTGAATATTTTCTCACCTATAAAACTGTCCCGCTAGTTAACCCCTTCAGTGAACGCGGTAAAAAAATTAAAAAAACGAGGTAAAAACAACGCTTTATTATCATACCTCCAAACAAAAAGTGGAATAACATGCGATCAAAAAGGATATAAATAACCATGGTACCGCTGAAAACGTCATCTTATCCCGCAAAAAAAGAGCCACCATACAGCATCATCAGCGAAAAAATAAAAAATAGTCCTCAGAATAAAGTGATGCAAAAATATGTATTTTTTCTATAAGATAAAAACTATCGTATAAAAGCGCCAAAACCTAAAAAAGATATACATGAGGTATCGCTGTAATCATACTGACCCGAACAATAAAACTGCTTTATCTATTTTACCAAACGTGGAACGGTATAAACGCCGCCCCCCAAAAAAGAAATTCATGAATAGCTGGTTTTTGGTCATTCTGCTTCACAAAAATCGGAATAAAAAGCGATCAAAAAATGTCCCGTGCCCAAAAATGTTACCAATAAAAACGTCAACTCGTCCCGCAAAAAATAAGACCTCACATCATTCTGTGGACCAAAATATGGAAAAATTATAGCTCTCAAAATGTGGGGACACAAAAACTATTTTTTGCAATAAAAAGCATCTTTTAATGTGTGACAGCTGTCAATCATAAAAATCCATTAAAAAACCCGCTATAAAAGTAAATCAAACCCCCCTTCATCACCCCCTTAGTTAGGGAAAAATAATAAAATTAAAAAATTGTATTTATTTCCATTTTCCCATTAGGGTTAAGGTACCGTCACACTCAGCGACGCTGCAGCGATATAGACAAAGAGCCGATCGCTGGAGCGTCGCTGTTAAGGTCGCTGTAGAGACGTCAAACACAGCAACTCCAGAACGATGCAGGAGCGATCCAGTGACGTAACGGCGACTCACTTATCGTTCTCGCTGGTTGTTAGCTCCATGTAAAAACATTGCTGGCATCGTTGCTTTTGCTGTCAAACATGACGATACACGCCGACCTGACGACGAAATAAAGTTCTGGACTTCTAGCTCCGACGAGCAATGGCACAGCGGGATCCAGATCGCTGCTGCGTGTCAAACACAACGAGATAGCTATCCAGAACGCTGCAACGTCACAGATCGTTCTCGTTCTCGTTGTAAAGTTGCTGAGTGTGGAGGTACCTTTAGGGATAGGGTTAGGGCTAGGGTTAGGGTTAGGGCTAGGGTTAGGGCTAGGGTTAGGATTAGGGCTAGGGTTAGGATTAGGGCTAGGGTTAGGGCTAGGGTTAGGGCTAGGGTTGGGGCTAGGGTTAGGGTTGGGGCTAGGGTCAGGGTTTCAGTTAGAATTGGGGGTTTCCACTGTTTAGGCACATCAGTGGCTCTCCAAATGCGACATGGCGTCCGATCTCAATTCCAGCCAATTCTGAGTTGAAAAAGTAAAACATTGCTCCTTCCCTTCTGAGCTCTCCCATGCGCCCAAACAGGGGTTTACCCCAAGATATCGGGTATCAGCGTACTCAGGACAAATTGGACAACAACTTTTGGGATCCAATTTCTCCTGTTACCCTTGGGAAAATACAAAACTGGGGGCTAAAAAATAATTTTTGTGGGAAAAAAAAAGATTTTTTATTTTCACAGCTCTGCGTTATAAACTGTAGTGAAACACTTGGGGGTTCAAAGTTCTCACAACACATCTAGATAAGTTCCTTGTGGGGTCTAGTTTCCAATACGAGGTCACTTGTGGGGGGTTTCTACTGTTTAGGTACAGTAGGGGCTCTGCAAACGCAATGTGACGCCTGCAGACCAATCCATCTAAGTCTGCATTCCAAATGGCGCTCCTTCCCTTCCGAGCTCTGCCATGCACTGAAACGGTGGTTCCCCCACACATATGGGGTATCAGCGTACTCAGGACAAATTGGACAACAACTTTTGGGGTCCAGTTTCTCCTGTTACCCTTGGGAAAATACAAGACTGGGGGCTAAAAATAATTTTTGTGGGAAAAAAAATCATTTTTATTTTCACGACTCTGCGTTATAAACCATAGTGAAACACTTGGGGGTTCAAAGCTCTCACAACACATCTAGATAAGTTCCTTACGGGGTCTACTTAACAAAATGGTGTCACTTTTGGGGGGTTTCAATGTTTAGGCACATCAGTGGCTCTCCAAACGCAGCATGGCGTTCCATCTCAATTCCAGTCAATTTTGCATTGAAAAGTCAAACGGCGCTCCTTCCCTTCTGAACTCTGCCATACACCCAAACAGTGGTTTACCCCCACATATGGGGTATCAGCGCACTCAGGACAAATTGCACAACAACTTTTGGGGTCCAATTTCTTCTCTTACCCTTGGGAAAATAAAAATTGTGGGCGAAAAGATCATTTTTGTTAAAAAAATATGATTTTTTATTTTTACGGCTCTGCATTATAAACTTCTGTGAAGCACTTGGTGGTTCAAAGTGCTCACCACACATCGATAAGTTCCTTGTGGGGTCTACTTTCAAAAATGGTGTCACTTGTGGGGGTTTCAATGTTTAGGCACATCAGTGGCTCTCCAAACGCAACATGGTGTCCCATCTCAATTCCTGTCAATTTTGCATTAAAAAGTCAAACGGCGCTCCTTCCCTTCTGAGTTTTGCCATGCGCCCAAACAGTAGTTTATTCTCACATATGGGGTATCAGCGTACTCAGGACAAATTGAAAAACAACTTGTGAGGTCCAATTTCTTCTCTTACCCTTAGGAAAATAAAAAATTGGGGGCGAAAAGATCATTTTTGTGAAAAAATATGATTTTTTATTTTAACGGCTCTGCATTATAAACTTCTGTGAAGCACTTGGTGGGTCAAAGTGCTCACCACACATCTAGATAAGTTCCTTAGGGGGTATACTTTCCAAAATGGTGTCACTTGTGGGGGGTTTCAATGTTTAGGAACATCAGGGGCTCTCCAAACGCAACATGGAGTCCCATCTCAACTCCAGTCAATTTTGCATTGAAAACTCAAATAGCGCTCCTTCCCTTCCGAGCTCTGCCATGCGCCCAAACAGTTGTTTACCCCCACATATCAGGTATCGGCGTACTTAGGACAAATTGTACAACAACTTTTGGGGTCCATTTTCTCTTGTTACCCTTGGTAAAATAAATCAAATTGGAGCTGAAATAAATTTTGTGTGAAAAAAAGTAAAATGTTCATTTTTATTTAAACATTCCAAAAATTCCTGTGAAACACCTGAAGGGTTAATAAACTTCTTGAATGTGATTTTGAGTACATTGAGGGGTGCAGTTTTTAGAATGGTGTCACACTTGGCTATTTTATATCATATAGACCCCTCAAAATGACTTCAAATGAGATGTGGTCTCTAAAAAAAATGGTGTTGTAAAAATGAGAAATTGCTGGTCAACTTTTAACCCTTATAACTCCCTAACAATTGTGCTGATGTAAAGTAGACATGTGGGAAATGTTACTTATTAAGTATTTTGTGTGACATATCTCTGTGATTTAAGGGCATGAAAATTCAAAGTTGGAAAATTTCCATTTTTTTTCACAAATAAACGCAAGTCTTACCGAATAAATTTTACCACTATCATGAATTCAAATGGACACAGGAGTAAAACCAGGTATTATATACAAAGGAATAACTAATATATAAATAGTTTACCCATAAGCAAATATCA
This sequence comes from Ranitomeya imitator, assembly GCF_032444005.1. Lineage (NCBI taxonomy): Eukaryota > Metazoa > Chordata > Amphibia > Anura > Dendrobatidae > Ranitomeya > Ranitomeya imitator. The sequence goes on from NC_091286.1 coordinate 336,995,007, forward strand.
ATAGTAAACCCAGCCACCACCTGTGTCAAAGTAGTATAGTGAAACCACTAAAAGAACAAAAGAAACGTGCACCGAACATGAATCAAACCAGAAAAGAAGAAAGATGACAGGGAATATTTAAATATATCACTTTTATTATTGTATAGCAAAAGCCGGTAATCAATAAAATATAAGGATAAATGTTTATGTTTTCTTATGTGCACATATCAAAGAGACATATGTATATATAGTGCAGTTTACAATTTGCACTAGGCAGGTCAAAAATATTTTATATATATAAGCTGGATACCCCAGTAGATAAAATAATTACAAGTATAAAAGTAGAGATCATATGTAAAAAATATATAAAGACGTATATATATATAAAAATACAAAGCAAACCTGAATATAAAAAAATTGTGTATGTATAAAAAAGAGTGAATGTTACAGAGATGTGTATAGCCCTACGAGTGAAATGATGCTGTGTATAAAATATAACATATAACATGCAGGGAATGCAAACAAAAAAGTGCTATGTGCTGATTATATAGGAAACGGCTTGCTATGCAAGTGAAAAGACTCTATGTGTATAAAATATCACATGCAAGAATTGCAAACAAGAAAGTGCTATGTGCTGGTTATATAGAAGACGGCTTGCTATGCATGCCGTGCTTAAACCACACAGAGAAAGTGCTAAATGAACATATGATCCGATGCTACTTACTTATGGAACTGGGGGAGATATTTCCAGGACCGCCAATATGTGATTATGTGCACCCCGACGCGCGTTTCGGACCCAAAAAGTTCCTGACGAAGCACTTTCTCTGTAACATTCACTCTTTTTTTATACATACACAATTTTTTTATATTCAGGTTTGCTTTGTATTTTTATATACAGTGGGGCAAAAAAGTATTTAGTCAGTCAGCAATAGTGCAAGTTCCACCACTTAAAAAGATGAGAGGCGTCTGTAATTTACATCATAAGTAGACCTCAACTATGGGAGACAAACTGAGGGAAAAAATCCAGAAAATCACATTGTCTGTTTTTTTATCATTTTTTTTGCATATTATGGTGGAAAATAAGTATTTGGTCAGAAACAAACAATCAAGATTTCTGGCTCTCACAGACCTGTAACTTCTTCTTTAAGAGTCTCCTCTTTCCTCCACTCATTACCTGTAGTAATGGCACCTGTTTAAACTTGTTATCAGTATAAAAAGACACCTGTGCACACCCTCAAACAGTCTGACTCCAAACTCCACTATGGTGAAGACCAAAGAGCTGTCAAAGGACACCAGAAACAAAATTGTAGCCCTGCACCAGGCTGGGAAGACTGAATCTGCAATAGCCAACCAGCTTGGAGTGAAGAAATCAACAGTGGGAGCAATAATTAGAAAATGGAAGACATACAAGACCACTGATAATCTCCCTCGATCTGGGGCTCCACGCAAAATCCCACCCCGTGGGGTCAGAATGATCACAAGAACGGTGAGCAAAAATCCCAGAACCATGCGGGGGGACCTAGTGAATGAACTGCAGAGAGCTGGGACCAATGTAACAAGGCCTACCATAAGTAACACACTACGCCACCATGGACTCAGCTCCTGCAGTGCCAGACGTGTAACACTGCTTAAGCCAGTACATGTCCGGGCCCGTCTGAAGTTTGCTAGAGAGCATTTGGATGATACAGAGGAGTTTTGGGAGAATGTCCTATGGTCTGATGAAACCAAACTGGAACTGTTTGGTAGAAACACAACTTGTCGTGTTTGGAGGAAAAAGAATACTGAGTTGCATCCATCAAACACCATACCTACTGTAAAGCATGGTGGTGGAAACATCATGCTTTGGGGCTGTTTCTCTGCAAAGGGGCCAGGACGACTGATCCGGGTACATGAAAGAATGAATGGGGCCATGTATCGTGAGATTTTGAGTGCAAACCTCCTTCCATCAGCAAGGGCATTGAAGATGAAACGTGGCTGGGTCTTTCAACATGACAATGATCCAAAGCACACCGCCAGGGCAACGAAGGAGTGGCTTCGTAAGAAGCATTTCAAGGTCCTGGAGTGGCCTAGCCAGTCTCCAGATCTCAACCCTATAGAAAACCTTTGGAGGGAGTTGAAAGTCCGTGTTGCCAAGCGAAAAGCCAAAAACATCACTGCTCTAGAGGAGATCTGCATGGAGGAATGGGCCAACATACCAACAACAGTGTGTGGCAACCTTGTGAAGACTTACAGAAAACGTTTGACCTCTGTCATTGCCAACAAAGGATATATTACAAAGTATTGAGATGAAATTTTGTTTCTGACCAAATACTTATTTTCCACCATAATATGCAAATAAAATGTTAAAAAACAGACAATGTGATTTTCTGGATTTTTTTTTCTCAGTTTGTCTCCCATAGTTGAGGTCTACCTATGATGTAAATTACAGACGCCTCTCATCTTTTTAAGTGGTGGGACTTGCACTATTGCTGACTGACTAAATACTTTTTTGCCCCACTGTATATATATACTTCTTTATATATTTTTTACATATGATCTCTACTTTTATACTTGTAATTATTTTATCTACTGGGGTATCCAGCTTATATATATAAAATATTTTTGACCTGCCTAGTGCAAATTGTAAACTGCACTATATATACATATGTCTCTTTGATATGTGCACATAAGAAAACATATGGTATAATTATACATATACATAGTTGTTTTATCCTAATATTTTATTGATTACCGCCTGTTGCTATACAATAATAAAAGTGATATATTTAAATATTCCCTGTCATCTTTCTTCTTTTCTGGTTTGATTCATGTTCGGTGCACGTTTCTTCTTTTCCACTATCATGAAGTACAATATGTAACGAGAAAACAATGTCAGAATTATCAGGATCCATTGAAACGTTCCAGAGTTATAACCTTATAAAGGGACAGTGGTCAGAATTGTAAAAATTGGCCAGGTCATTAACGTGCAAACCACCCTTGGGCTTAAGGGGTTAAACACCTGAGTATTTCCAGTAATATTTTACACTGTTCAGAATACTTACATATTAGTATATTTTTAGATCTTTTTTTATATTTCTCCTGACACATTTGATTCACACTTTAGGCACCAAAAATAACATTTAAACAATGTGCGATGACTTGTGCTCAGAACTTATTTGAGGTCTTGGCTTTAGCATGTGTCAGTTCAGGAAGCACAAACTTCAAACAAGATCTAACACATCTCTGCCTTAAAATGCACACAAAGGTAATCAGTCTTGCCCCCTCTGCCCTTTTCCTTCTTAATGGCTTCACAGGCAGAAATGGGAAGTTTTACATTACAGGAAAGGAGCAGTTTATTTCTGTACAACCTAAAGATTTCTTGAAGAAATTTAAAACCATTAAATTTTTCTTCATGCATACCATATAATTTCCATATAAAACTGCCTACATAAAAATTAATTATTATGATAAAGATATAACAGACAATGAAAGGACTCGAATGTCAGCTGAGCAAGAGGCCAAGAAACCTGCTAGAGATTGCAGCCAATTGAGCTAAGAAGGAGTGGTAACGGAGAGCTCCCTGGCAATGACTGGTGCAAGGGATGAGTGAGCGTGCTCGGTGACTCTCGGATAGCTGGGTGCAAGGATGTGCTCGACACTCAACGAGCATTGGCTGGTGATCAGATAGTATGCTCGAATACTCGCCCTGCATGTTTGGTGCCTGTTACACAGCCAATAAGCATGCGGGAATTGCCTGCCAGTCACTGTAATGCCGTAGCCATCTTGCTAGTGGCATTACTGTGATTGGCTGGCGGCATTATCTCATCAGAGGTCATAAAAAGACAGGTGCCGCCATGCTCCAGCACACTGACACCATTGCACGGCTCAGGCACAGTTTGTATGGAAAGAAGAGAGTGTTTGTCCAGGCCTGTGTGTGCGCAGTTGAACTTATCAGCGTCCTGTAGTGTTCATACTGGTGCTAGTGCTGACCAATCATGCTAACACTCCTTCTAAGGTCTAATTCAGTGCTTTGTTGTTTGTATCATATACATTGTGCATTTAGCCTATGGACAGTTGCAGGGAGATTGGTAGAATAAATGCTCTAGGCAGGGTTGAGGGGTTCACAGTCCATTGCAAAATATATAGCAGCTGCACATGATCAGATTTTTTTTTAGTGAAACAATTTACAGTATTGTTACCCATACAGCATTACGTGATTTGTGTTACATTTCTGTGTTATATAACACTCCAAAAAAGCATAGAAAAATTTGTCTGGGTTCAATTACTCATCGATAGGGTGTTACGCACTTTCTGTTACATTTCGTTGGTATATAAAGCTGGAAAAACCCCTCCAAATTTTTTTTTTATAAATGCAATGATTCATCCATACATTGTAACGTAGTTCTTGTTATATTACGGTGCTATATAAAACTGAAAAAAAAACTTCAAAAAATGTATGGATTCAATGATTCATCCATACACTGTAACATGGTTCTTGTTACATTACTGTATTATATAAAGCTAAAAAAAAAAAAGCATTGAAAAATTAATCTTGATTCAATTACTCATCCATAGAGTATTACATTATCTGTGGTACATTTTGGTGGTATATAACCCTCAAAAAAGATTGTTCAAAAATCAGTATTAGATTGCTCATCCATAGAGTATTGCATGTACTGGAGTACATTTATGTTATGTATAACCCTAAAAAAGTTTTACTTTTTTTTGGTATTATATTGCTCACCCATAGAGTATTACAAGTTCAGGGATACATTTCGGTGGTACATAACCCTCAAAACAAGTTGTAAAAAAAAGGTTTTGGTATGGTATTGTCCATCCATGGAGTATTACGTGTTCTGGGGTACATTTCAGTGGTACATAACCCTCAAAAAAATTGTTAAAAAATGTATCAGTGTATGCTCAACCATAGAGTATTACACGCTGAACAGAGGTCAGACAGAACCCTGGGTAATTCTGCTGCTTCGTTATTTATAGTGAATGGACCATTTGGGGGGTTTCATCTGAAGCACGCCATTAGGAGATTTAGATGGAAAGCCTAGCATAAATGTAATCCAAAATTTTATGTAAAATTTTCACAATAAAAGCTGTGAGTCAATCCACAAAACAATCAAGTCCCCACTCAGGTATGTCATCTGTCAATGGAAATATTGGGGGCTTCTACGTTACTGGTAGCAAAAAGTCTCTGGAAAAGCAAAATGGCCCCTCACCCTCCAAAAAAAAAATCCAGCGAACCCTGTACTGTTAAAGCAAAGAAGAAAAAAAGCCAGCTCACCAAGTAGCCACCGCAGGAGCACGGAACCCAACGCTGATCCACGCGGTCATCTCATGAAGAAAAGAAAAAATCGTTCCAGCTCCAAATAGTAAAATCCAAATTCCAACTTTATTAAGCCAATATAAAAACAACGGTGGACATATGCTCTACATGTGCATATCAGGACACGAGCGACGCGTTTCGATCCTACACGGATCTTTATCAAAGCTACATATGAAATGGTCATCAACCAATATATAGACCCTATACATCAATGGCATTCAAATGAATGGTCACATGATCGTATGGGCGGTCCTTCATGAATACACATAGTAATGAAAAAAAAGAAGGAAAAAAAAGGAGAAAAAAAAAGGGAGAAAAAAAAGAGAAAGAAAAAAAAAAGTAATAAAAAAAGAAAAAAAAAAGGGAAAATAAAAAAAGGAAACAAAAAAATAAAATAAAATAAAAAAAAAAAAAGGAGGAAAAAAAAAAAAAACACACTATGATAAAAACAAATCTGTGATAAACCACATAGCAACAACATATATAAACACATTCTAATAATGAAACATTAATTCGTTACGTCTATTCAAACCTGTGGGAGATCGAGTGCTGAGATGGTAAATCCAAAAGGCCTCACGGGTATGGAGGCAACGAATAGTGTCTCCACCCCGTAGAGGTTTATTAACACGTTCAATCCCGTATGCCCGAAAGAATTTGGTGCTGCGAGCATGAGCAGTTACAAAGTGTCTGGAAGCCGCTGATAAGGTACGTGTAGACTCACCTGTATAACCTATATCATAAAGATGTTCATTGATACGAATTATCAACTTTCGTGACGTACATCCAACATAGGACAACTGACATGCAGTACAATCAATTTTGTAAATAACACATTTAGTATTGCAGTTAATATACTGCTTGATATTAAAACATTGTGTGTTATTATAATTAGAAAATTTTTTGGTAATAACAGCATGTGCGCATGTTCTACAGTTATTAGTACCGCACTTGAAAAAACCATTGCACTCTAGCCATGTTTTATTTCTTTTTTTATCTGTGCAGGAAAAACTCGGTGAGACTCTGTTGCCTATAGACGGTGCTTTTCTTGCAACAACATTGACACCAGTTTTCAAAATTTCTGCTAAATTTGCATCCTCATATAATATGGGAAGGAATTTATTTATGATCCCTTTAATTTGGTAAAATTGTCGACTAAATTGAAAGCACACATAGGGCTTTCTGTATGTGGGAGATGTCGATGTTGATATTTTCTTCTCTTTCCGTGCAATAAGATCTTCACGATTTTTATTATCGAGAATCTTTTTAGCTCTTTTAAGCGTCCAATCTGGATAGTTGCGACGTTTCAATTTGCTAGAGACCAAATCTATCTCCGCATTTAAATCACCCTGATCGCTACAATTACGTTTAATTCTAACAAATTCACCAACCGGCACAGACCGGATGGTGTGTCTGGGGTTGCCGCTGCTGGCATGTAGTATAGTGTTTCCACTTAACGACTTATGGTAGGTGCTAGTAGAAATGAAACAATTATTTATACCTTTTAATTCTAAATCCAAAAATTGAATATGAGTCGGATCCTGCCTGTATGTGAAACGAATGTTGTATTGATTGGAATTCAAATATTCAATGAATTTAGGTATGGCAGATATATCGGACCGCCAAATAATTAGTAGGTCATCAATATATCTGCCATACCATATCAAACACGACAGAAAAGGATTGGATGCTGAAAAAATAAATTCGTACTCCCAAAAGGCCATTACAAGGTTAGCTAGAGATGGTGAGAATTTAGCGCCCATAGCCACGCCTGATTTTTGCAAAAAAAAATTACCATTAAACGAAAAAAAATTATGTGTCATCAGAAAAAGAATTGCCTGTAAAATGAAATTTTTAAATCAAACGAATAATTACTGAAATGATCCAAATGAAATTGAATAGCATGCATAGCCAATTTGTGTGGACAGATTTCAGGAGATTGTGGAGAGAGAACTAAAAAAGCTGAGTGATAATCTCACCTCTATTAATGGTAATTACCAGTCTGGCAATTTCTCCTATAGACAACGCAAAGCGCTACATGAACTCAAAGAAATGGATGACATTGTGATTAAGATGTCAGATAAGGGTGGATTGGTGGTTGTATTAAATTCTACAGATTATTGCTCTAAAATCATGGAATTGCTTTCTGACACACTAGTGTATGATAAACTGAGTTGTGACCCTTCGGTTAAATTTAAAGAAAAGGTGGACAAAATTATTGAGGAAGGGCACAGCATTGGTGTATTATCTGTGAAACAAAAAGAGTATATGATTGTGGACAATCCTGTGTGCCCAATCCTTCATGGTCTCCCCAAAGTCCATAAAAGCGATGTGATTCCACCCATGAGGCCAATAGTGTCAGGCATTGGCTCAGCAAATGAGCACCTGTGTGAATGGGTAGACTCAGTATTGCAGCCTCTGGTACGTAGAATTCCTGGTTATTTGAGAGATTCCAAAGAGGTATTAAAAGTCTTCTCTGACAAATTATGGTTGCCTAACTATTCATGGCTATGCTGCGATGTCATCTCATTATACACATGTATCCCACACAAATTGGCTATGCATGCTATTCAATTTCATTTGGATCATTTCAGTAATTATTCGTTTGATTTAAAAAATTTCATTTTACAGGCAATTCTTTTTCTGATGACACATAATTTTTTTTCGTTTAATGGTAATTTTTTTTTGCAAAAATCAGGTGTGGCTATGGGCGCTAAATTCTCGCCATCTCTAGCTAACCTTGTAATGGCCTTTTGGGAGTACGAATTTATTTTTTCAGCATCCAATCCTTTTCTGTCGTGTTTGATATGGTATGGCAGATATATTGATGACCTACTAATTATTTGGGGGTCCGATATATCTGCCATACCTAAATTCATTGAATATTTGAATTCCAATCAATACAACATTCGTTTCACATACAGGCAGGATCCGACTCATATTCAATTTTTGGATTTAAAATTAAAAGGTATAAATAATTGTTTCATTTCTACTAGCACCTACCATAAGTCGTTAAGTGGAAACACTATACTACATGCCAGCAGCGGCCACCCCAGACACACCATCCGGTCTGTGCCGGTTGGTGAATTTGTTAGAATTAAACGTAATTGTAGCTATCAGGGTGATTTAAATGCGGAGATAGATTTGGTCTCTAGCAAATTGAAACGTTGCAACTATCCAGATTGGACACTCAAAAGAGCTATATATATATATAGCTATATAGGTTATACAGGTGAGTCTACACGTACCTTATCAGCGGCTTCCAGACACTTTGTAACTGCTCATGCTCGCAGCACCAAATTCTTTCGGGCATACGGGATTGAACGTGTTAATAAACCTCTACGGGGTGGAGACACTATTCGTTGCCTCCATACCCGTGAGGCCTTTTGGATTTACCATCTCAGCACTCGATCTCCCACAGGTTTGAATAGACGTAACGAATTAATGTTTCATTATTAGAATGTGTTTATATATGTTGTTGCTATGTGGTTTATCACAGATTTGTTTTTATCATAGTGTGTTTTGTTTTTTTTTGCTTTTGTTTTTTTTTCCTCCTTTTTTTTTTTATTTTTTTATTTTCCCCTTTTTTTTTTTTCTTTTTTTTTTATTACCTTTTTTTTTTTTTTTTACTTTTTTTTTTCTTTCTTTTTTTTTCTTCCTTTTTTTCTTTTTTTTTTTCCTTCTATTTTTTCATTACTATGTGTGTTAGGGGTCGAGTTCCCGCTTCTGCACTGGGGGAATCTCGAGCCACTTCCGCTGCGGTCTCCCATTCTTGTCCAGCCGCAGTGGAGCCTGCTCAGCAAGGACGTCGGTCCCAGCGTCTTGCTCATTCTCACTCTGTTCAGAGAGTTAGTGCTGCTTCTCCAGTCTCTGCCATTAAAGTCAGTACTGGTCAGCAGCGAGCGGACTTCTCTGGGACTAAGTCCTTGTCTGCATGTACTGAGCATGCCCAGCGTAAGGTCTCCCGTTGGAGATCGAGGGTCATGTGCTCAGGCTCTGCAGCACATTCCATTGGTCCTCTTGGCAGGTCCTAGAAGGGCAAAAGTGCTGTGGCCACTTCCTGTGCTGCTCCTATATAAACTGCGCATGACCGCACGGCCATGCGCTAGTATTGTCTAACAATTGTTGATGTGTGTATGTTGTGAGTGCAAGTCGTCCTTTGAAACCCCTTCCCTATTGAATGTCTGTTCGCGGAAGGTGTATGGCTGCTACCTAGCGCCCGACTTAGCCTACAGCACTAGACACACATCTCAGCGTCCTGTAGCTGTGCCTGCCAGTACGGCGCCGTGCGCCTGCCTTGCGCTTTCCATACCCGAGTCTGGGTGGTTAGTGGCGTCCGTTAGTGCGGCATCGCTCGCACTCTTGTGCACTTATACTTCTTAAAGTTCTCTACACACCCAGTTGCGGTGTTACGCCAGCAAGGGTCTAATCGGGCTCCAATCCCTTCTGGGGTTAAGTCCGCTGACCACTTGCTCGCGCACTAGTGCGGTACTGCGGTCCTGTGGATTAACAGGATCGCTTTCTTCACGCTGGGTGAGGTTTAACCCACGCGTGTATCCTTTAGTGTACCGCCATATTGTCCGTCTTGCTAGCTGCAGGGTCTTTTACCTGCACGGTGGACCTCGGACTGCGAACGCACCTAGTTTCGTACCATCTATACATGGTGCGTTCCGCCAGTCCTTAACAGAATACTAGCGCCAAGGTCTGGCTAGTATGGCGGACGTTCAGCAATCTTTGCGGTATATCCAGCAGTTGGAGGGTAGGTTGAAGGTTCTCGAGAACTCAACCTCAGCTGTGGATGTTACCGCAGTTGCTGTAAAGGCTGCTGGCGTGGCGGCAGCAACCTTGTCCACTGCCACCCCTGTTCCGACATTATCCCGCCTCCCGTTGCCAGAAAAATTTTCTGGAGATTGCAAAACTTGTAGGGGATTCGTGAGTCAGTGCTCTATCCACCTCGAGCTCCTGGCTGCACGTTTTCCTACAGAGCGGGCTAAGGTGGGATTTATTGTCTCGCTGTTGTCGGACAGGGCGTTGGAGTGGGCTACGCCGCTGTGGGAGCGTGATGATCATGTGGTGCAGAGTGCTCCGTTGTTTCTGGGCACGCTGAAAAAGGTCTTTCTAGGACCTCAACTCACCCATGATACAGCGCTCCAACTACTGGCATTAACTCAGGGTGAGTCCTTGGTCAGCCATTTTTCCGTCCGATTCCGTACGTTAGCTTCCGAGCTGGAGTGGTCGGATAAAGCCCTTATCCCCATATTCTGGAGGGGCCTGGCTGACCATGTTAAGGACGCTCTGGCCACTAGGGAGATTCCTGCCACACTGGAGGAGTTAATATCTATTTCTACTCGTATAGACCTCCGTTTTAACGAGCGGAGGTTGGAACGAGCCCAGTGTAGGCAGAGGTTTCGGCTGGCTCCTACCTTCGCCAAACCTTTGAAATCTCCAGTCCAGACATCTGAGTCACATGAGACCTTGGAGGTGACACGAGCGGGATCCAAGTCTCAGTCCGCTCGTGCACATAAGGTTCGTCATGTTCGCCAGCAGTCAGGACGTCTTGCCTCCAAGAGTCCTCAGCGGTCGGGGAAACGTCAGCGTCTAGTGGCAGTTGGAGGAGGTACACTAGACACGGCGACGTTTGCCTCAAAGTTGTCCTTCAAGGGGACAATTACCATAGGCCCATCCACTCTCACGGTCGAGCTATGCTTGGACTCTGGGGCAGAGGGTAACTTTATGTCCTCCGCCTTTGCCCAGCGTCACGCAATACCCTTGGTGATGCTCGCCCAGCCAGTGACCGTTCGAGTGGTAAATGGGTCAACACTACCTTCACAGATTACCCACCAAACCATTCCTTTCACCCTATCTGTGTCTCCATCACATCAGGAGATAATCTCCCTATTAGTCATTCCTGAGGGAATTGATGAGGTCCTGTTGGGGATGCCATGGCTTCGCTACCATTCTCCTCATATTGAGTGGTCCTCTGGGAGAATTTTGGGATGGAGTAAATCCTGTGAGGGTAGATGTCAGAGGGAGTGCGTTCAGGTTGCTACTACACAGGTACCCGCAGATCTTTCCTCTCTCCCCAAGCACTATTGGTCCCATGCAGACGTGTTCTCCAAAAGAGCTGCGGAGACCCTTCCGCCTCACCGCCCCTATGACTGTCCTATTGACCTCTTGCCTGGTGCTGAGCCTCCCCGGGGTCGAGTCTACCCGTTATCTCTCCCGGAGACGGAGGCAATGTCCCAGTATATTCAGGAGAATCTGGCAAGAGGATTCATTAGGAAGTCAGTGTCACCGGCAGGGGCTGGGTTCTTCTTCGTACAGAAGAAGACTGGAGACTTACGTCCATGCATAGACTACAGGGGTCTTAACGCAATTACCGTTAAGAACAAGTACCCATTACCCCTGATATCTGAGCTCTTTGATAGGCTACGGGGAGCAAAGGTATTTACAAAGTTAGATCTGCGGGGTGCTTACAACCTGATTCGCATCCGTGAGGGGGATGAATGGAAGACGGCTTTTAACACCAGGGATGGGCACTATGAATATCTAGTGATGCCCTTTGGGCTCTGTAATGCCCCAGCCGTTTTCCAAGACTTTGTGAACGACATCTTTCGGGATATGCTCACCACCTCGGTCGTAGTCTATCTGGATGACATTCTCATCTACTCTCCAGATATAGACTCCCATCGGAGAGATGTTCGCAAAGTCTTCGACCTCTTACGGGCAAACTCCCTCTACGCTAAGTTGGAGAAGTGTGTGTTTGAGCAGGAGTCCTTGCCTTTCCTTGGATATATCATTTCTGCCCAGGGTTTGGCTATGGATCCTGCCAAGCTACAGGCTGTAATGGACTGGCAGGAACCCCATTCTCTTAAAGCGGTGCAGCGCTTTATGGGGTTCATTAATTATTATCGCCAGTTCATTCCACACTTCTCAACTTTGGTAGCTCCCTTGGTCGCCCTCACCAAGAAGGGAGCAAATCCCAAGTTGTGGTCAGAGGAGGTCTCCAAGGCCTTTCTCTCGATTAAGTCACACTTCGCTAGCGCTCCCATCCTACATCGCCCCGATGTAGATAAACCATTCATCTTGGAGGTGGATGCCTCATCCGTTGGTGCTGGAGCAGTCCTTTTCCAAAAGGATGCTCAAGGTCGGAAGCATCCTTGCTTCTTCTTCTCCAAGACCTTCACACCAGCGGAGAGGAATTATTCCATCGGGGACAGGGAGTTGCTAGCTATGAAGTTGGCTTTTTCAGAGTGGAGACACCTCTTGGAGGGAGCTCGCTTTCCCTTCCAAGTCTTCACTGACCACAAGAACTTGGTGTATATACAGACGGCCCAGCGGCTGAATTCTCGCCAGGCTAGATGGTCCCTGTTCTTCTCCCGGTTCCATTTTACTCTCCATTTTCTCTCCGGGGAGAAGAACGTTCGTGCCGACGCTCTCTCCCGCTCCGTAGTGTCATCTGAGGAGGAGGAGGAGGAGCCTCGGCTTATTGTCCCTTCTGAGAGCCTGAGAACTGTAGCTCCGGTTTCGCTAGAGTCTGTGCCCCCGGGCAAGACTTTCGTGCCAGCTAACTTGCGACCGGAGGTTCTCTCTTGGGCTCACTCCTCCAGAGTGGGGGGGCATTTTGGGACAAAGAGGACATCAGAGCTTTTGGCGAGAACATACTGGTGGCCGCATATGGCCCGAGATGTCAGGGACTACATTCAGGCGTGCGTTTCTTGCGCCCAGAATCGGTCTCCTCGGCAACGGCCTGCTGGGTTGCTTTACCCTCTACCGGTGGCAGACAGGCCCTGGGAGATGGTCGGAATGGACTTTGTGGTGGGTCTACCCAAGTCGCGTGGCTGCTCCATTATTTGGGTTGTCACTGACCATTTCTCTAAGATGGTGCATTTGGTGCCGCTTCCTTGGTTACCCTCAGCACGGGCCTTGGCGGTGTTGTTCGTTAAACACGTTTTCCGTTTGCATGGTATGCCTGATAAAATTGTCAGCGATCGGGGTCCCCAGTTCGCATCTCGGTTTTGGAGAGAGCTCTGCCGTTTACTCAGCATAGAGTTAAACCTCTCCTCTGCTTACCATCCCGAGACGAATGGGTTGGTGGAGAGAACCAACCAGACTCTGGTGACATATTTGCGACATTTCGTCTCTGCTAGGCAGGATGACTGGGCATCTTTGCTACCTTGGGCGGAATTTGCCCTGAACAACGCCGTAGCCGATTCCACTGGTCAAACTCCTTTTCTCCTTAATTACGGCCAGCATCCGCGTGTCCCTGTGCCCATGCCCGTGTCCTCCACCGATTCTAGGGTGGCAGACTGGGCGGTGGAGGCACGTGACATCTGGGACCGCACACAGGATGCTATCCGGGCCTCCAAGGAGAGAATGAGGGTTTCGGCTGATACACACCGGCGCCCCGCTCCGGTCTTTGCTCCCGGCGACTTAGTGTGGCTCTCCGCCCGTAACATCAGGCTGCGAGTTGAGTCCACTAAGTTTGCTCCTCGCTACATTGGCCCGTTTAAAGTTCTGGAACAGGTCAACCCTGTGGTTTACCGTTTGGCCATTCCTCCACGCCTTGGTATCACCGATACCTTTCACGTTTCCCTCTTAAAGCCCGTTCGTTTGTCTCGGTTTTCTGAGTCATCTGCTGGGACATCGGGTTCATCCACGGATGAATTTGAGGTGAATGCTATTGTGGGAAGCAAGGTGGTACGTGGCAAAAAAATTTTTTTGGTGGATTGGAAGGGTCATGGTCCAGAGGATAGAACCTGGGAGCCTGTGGAGCACATTCGGGCTCCGCAGCTCATTGCTGCCTTTGAACGTAGCGAGGCCCAAGGAGGGGGGGGCCCTAGGAGGGGGGGTAATGTTAGGGGTCGAGTTCCCGCTTCTGCACTGGGGGAATCTCGAGCCACTTCCGCTGCGGTCTCCCATTCTTGTCCAGCCGCAGTGGAGCCTGCTCAGCAAGGACGTCGGTCCCAGCGTCTTGCTCATTCTCACTCTGTTCAGAGAGTTAGTGCTGCTTCTCCAGTCTCTGCCATTAAAGTCAGTACTGGTCAGCAGCGAGCGGACTTCTCTGGGACTAAGTCCTTGTCTGCATGTACTGAGCATGCCCAGCGTAAGGTCTCCCGTTGGAGATCGAGGGTCATGTGCTCAGGCTCTGCAGCACATTCCATTGGTCCTCTTGGCAGGTCCTAGAAGGGCAAAAGTGCTGTGGCCACTTCCTGTGCTGCTCCTATATAAACTGCGCATGACCGCACGGCCATGCGCTAGTATTGTCTAACAATTGTTGATGTGTGTATGTTGTGAGTGCAAGTCGTCCTTTGAAACCCCTTCCCTATTGAATGTCTGTTCGCGGAAGGTGTATGGCTGCTACCTAGCGCCCGACTTAGCCTACAGCACTAGACACACATCTCAGCGTCCTGTAGCTGTGCCTGCCAGTACGGCGCCGTGCGCCTGCCTTGCGCTTTCCATACCCGAGTCTGGGTGGTTAGTGGCGTCCGTTAGTGCGGCATCGCTCGCACTCTTGTGCACTTATACTTCTTAAAGTTCTCTACACACCCAGTTGCGGTGTTACGCCAGCAAGGGTCTAATCGGGCTCCAATCCCTTCTGGGGTTAAGTCCGCTGACCACTTGCTCGCGCACTAGTGCGGTACTGCGGTCCTGTGGATTAACAGGATCGCTTTCTTCACGCTGGGTGAGGTTTAACCCACGCGTGTATCCTTTAGTGTACCGCCATATTGTCCGTCTTGCTAGCTGCAGGGTCTTTTACCTGCACGGTGGACCTCGGACTGCGAACGCACCTAGTTTCGTACCATCTATACATGGTGCGTTCCGCCAGTCCTTAACAATGTGTATTCATGAAGGACCGCCCATACGATCATGTGACCGTTCATTTGAATGCCATTGGTGTATAGGGTCTATATATTGGTTGATGACCATTTCATATGTAGCTTTGATAAAGATTCGTGTAGGATCGAAACGCGTCGCTCGTGTCCTGATATGCACATGTAGAGCATATGTCCACCGTTGTTTTTATATTGGCTTAATAAAGTTGGAATTTGGATTTTACTATTTGGAGCTGGAATGATTTTTTCTTTTCTTCCTGTACTGTTAAATCCTAATGTCTCTCCTCTCATCTGAGCCCCCCAGTGCGCCTAAACAACGGTTAGCATTCACATTTTCACATTTAGCATTTTTGTAGCAATGAAAGTCTGCTTAATTTATGGGGTCCAGAAGCACAAACTGGTCACAATGTATGGGCACTACAATGTACTTACTGGGCCCTACAATGCCAGATTTGTAATTTCTACTCAGCAGCATCTATTGCTGGTTGTTTCTGGAAAACACCCATGGAGTCAAAATTGTCACTATACTTGTAGATAAATTGCCAAAGGGGTGTAATTTGGTAATGAAGCACACGCCAGGGTCTAGGGGTACTCGGTACTGGGTCCGGTGGTCATTAAAGGGGAAGTCACAGTGGCAGCGACTTGGTCCGTGCCCTGGGAGTCCAAATTAAAAGGAATGGTTTTTTTTAAAGGGGTTATTAGAAATACGAATGTTCGTGACGCCACCTCAGGTAAATGGTAAGGGGTGAACGACGCTGCTTTAAGGGGTCCTCTGGGGAGTGATGGCACTGCAGCAAGGATGGTATAGGTTCCCACAGGTGAAGCTGGGTCCCCAGGGCTCCCGGTGTATTTGGCAAAGACAGTGTGGTGCCAGAAATAATTAGAGGACACAAGGTTACAGTCTCTTTACCTGTTTTACTGGTGGTTTGCGGCCACAGTCCAGGGTACCAGCAACAGCTTACGATGGAGTCCAGGCAGCCTGGAAATGAGTTGAATTCCCTTTGCCAGGTCAGATTGGGAGCCTTCCACTATGCGCTGTATAATAGTCCCTTGCTGCCTATGGCTTCTTTCATGGTCCTCTCTCACTCTCTCTATCCTGAGATCGTTCCTGAATGGTAGGCAACGCGAGCCGTTTTCTAGGGGTCTCTTTGCACGGTGACTCCAGGTTCTGTATGTCGCTGTACCTCAGGGTGTAGATGTGGACAAGTTACTTTCAATATCCTGCCCTCCGGTTTCTGCTTTGGGGCATACAGTCCCTCACAGCCTAGGGCTCCCAGGGGCCCAGTTCCTGCACTTCAGCTTTGAAAGCTACGGAAATGTTTCTTCAAGAGTCAAATAACGCTCCTTGTCTTCAGAGTCTCACAAAGTGTCTAAGCAGTACTGTACAGCCGCATATTGGGTATTGCCATGATATAGCAGAAATTGTGGGATACATTTTGGTGTTATTTTTACCATTTTCCTATGCTAAAATGTGGGGCTCAAACCACATTTTTGTGGTAAAAAAACGCAATTTTTTTTTATCTTCACTGCCCAATGGTATAAAATTCTGTGACACACCTGTTGTGTCAATATGACCACTGCACACTTAGATGAATGCAATGAGAGGTGTACTTTGTAAAACGGAATCACTTAAGGGGGGTTCTGCTGTTCTGGCACCTCAAGGGCTCTGCCAAATGTGACATGGCACTCGCAAACCATAACAACAAAATCTGCAATATATTATGGCACTCCTTCCCTTCTGAGCTTTCCACTGTCCTGAAAAGTATTTCCCATTTACATTCAATGTATTGGCACACTCAGGGAAAAATTGCACAACAAACTGAGATCCCTTTTTCCCATTTGCCCTTTTAAAAATTAAAAATGTAATTTATTCTTTCTTCACGGCCCAATGGTATAAAATTCTGTGAGGCACATGTGGTGTCAATATACTGACTGCACAACTAGATGAATTCATTGAGGGGTCTAGCTTGTAAAGTTGGGTCACTTATGTTGGGGTCTGCTTTTCTGACATGTTAGGGGCTCTGCCAATGCAACATGGAGCTCTCAAACCATTCCAGCAAAATCTGCACATCAATATGGCGCTCCTTCCCTTCTGAGCTTTGCACTCTGCATTAAAGGTAGTTTTCGACAAAATATTGGCATATTCAGTAGAAAATGCATAAAAGATTGTAATGTTTGATTTCTCCTATTACTGTAAGGGTATGTGCACACGATGCAGAATTGGTGCAGAACTGCACTGTGATTTACAGTACAATGTAAATCAATGTGAAAAAAAAGCTATGCACATGGTGCAGAAAAATCTGCGCAGAAACGCTGCAGATTTCAAAGAAGTGCATGTCACTTCTTTTGTGCAGTTCTGCAGCGTTTCTGCACCCTCCATAATAGAAATCCATTTTGTGCGGTTTTGGTGCGTTTTTGATGCGTTTTTGATGCGTTTTTTTGCAGATTTGTGCACAAAAAATGGGGGTTTTGAGTAATGAACCAGGCAGGGAGTTTATAAAAGCCTCAGGTATCTTTTGCATGTGTTTAGAGTTAATTAGTTGATTCAGAAGATTAGGGTAATAGGTCGTTTAGAGAACCTTTTCTTGATATGCTAATTTATTGAGACAGGTTTTTTGGGTTATCAGGAGTTGTATGCCAAAATCATCAGTATTAAAACAATAAAAGACCTGACAAATTTCAGTTGGTGGATAATGAATCTATAATATATGAAAGTTTAATTGTAATCATTACATTATGGTAAATAATGAAATTTAACACTATATGCTAATTTTTTGAGAAGGACCTGTACAGCGTTTATAATAGTAAGCAAATTTACATTGACAGACTGGTATAGAGGGGAGAGGACCCTGTCCTCGTGATCTTACATTCTATGGTGTTCCCCTTTTATGTGATTGGGGTATTTGTGTGTTTATTTTTATTACTGAAGGTATTTATTAAGAAATGCAGCTTACTAAGACATATTACAATCTGGGAAATCACTGACACCTTATGTTACCAATGTGCACAATGGCCTTATACATTATTTTCTTCTCTGTCATTACACTGGAAGATGTTATGAGACGTTGGAGAAGCATTCGGGACCAGTACCGGAGAGAAAGGCAGCAGCGGGCCAGGAGTGGGTCATCTGCTCCAGCAAAAAGAAAGTATATATACTTTGACCGGCTGTCCTTTCTTGATCCCAGTATGGATCTCAGACCGTAAGTACAAACATCACACCACATTACACATATGTTAGAAATCCTCATAGATGATTTATCACAATTAATTTTAAAATTTTCCGAACAGAACTCAATTCAACCTCACTGAGAGTGAGACAACAGGGTCTGAATCAGAGCCATTGATAGATCCTGTTGGTGAAGGAGAAGAGGTGTCTGGCCCATCTACAGATCTTTCCATGTTTCTCCCTCCGGATCCATCTTCGGCTGCCCCTCATGTTTCACAACCACCTGGTCCAGATGCTGCAGCCCCACCCACAGATGCACCAGCTTCACTGATGCCCGAAGAAACGGTCCTATCCATCACCCAGATATAACTAGATGGACTTATAGTCTTCCTTCAACCTTAATAACTAACTAACTATGTGTGTTTCCTACCATTTAGGTAGAATTAAACAAACAATTTGCTTTTAATTTAGATAAAGTAGCTGGAAGTCATATCATGAAAACGCTACATGCGGGGTCTGCCCCTTCATGACCCAGCCTATTTTGACCTTAATGACCTGGCCATTTTTTGCAATTCTGGCCAGTGTCCCTTTATGAGGTAATAACTCAGGATCTTAGCGATTCTGAGATTTTTTTTTTACATATTGGGCTTCATGTTAGTAGTAAATTTAGGTCGATAATTTATGCGTTTATTTGTGAAAAAAATCGGAAGTTTGGCGAAAATTTTGAAAATTTCGCAATTTTCAAATTAGAATTTTTATTCTGTTAAACCAAAGAGTTATGTGACACAAAATAGTTAATAAATAATATTACCCACATGTCTACTTTATATCAGCACAATTTTGGAAACAAATTTTTTTTTTTGCTAGGAAGTTATAAGGGTTAAAATTTGACCAGCGATTTCTCATTTTTACAACAAAATTTACAAAAACCATTATTTTTATGGACCACCTCACATTTGAAGTTAGTTTGTATGGCTGACACGATTCTAAAAACTGCACCCCTCAAGGTGCTCAAAACCACATTCAAGAAGTTTATTAACCCTTCAGGTGCTTCACAGCAGCAGAAGCAACATGGAAGGAAAAAAATGAACATTTCACTTTTTAGTCACAAATATGATCTTTTAGCAACAATTTTTTTATTTTCCCAAGGGTAAAAGGAGAAACTGGACCTCGAACGTTATTGTACAATGTGTCCTGAGTACGCCGATACCCCATATGTGGGGAGAAACCATTGTTTGGGCACACAACAGGGCTCGGAAGGGAAGGAGCACCATTTGACTTTTTGAATGAAAAATTGGCTCCAATCTTTAGTGGACACCATGTCGCGTTTGGAGAGCCCCTGTGTGCCTAAATATTGGAGCTCCCTCACAAGTGACCCCATTTTGGAAACTAGACCCCCCCAAGAAACTTATCTAGATGCATTGTGAGCACTTTGAACCCCCAGGTACTTCACAAATGGATCCATAAAAATGAAAAAGTAAGTTTTTTTCACAAAAAAATTCTTTTAGCCTCAATTTTTTCATTGTAACATGGACAACAGGATAAAATGGATCCAAACATTTGTTGGGCAATATCTCCTGAGTACAGCGATACCTCACATGTGGGGGTAAACCACTGTTTGGGCGCATGGCAGGGCTCAGAAGGAAAGGAGCGCCATTTGACTTTTTGAATGAAAAATTAGCTCCAATCGTTAGCGGACACCATGTCGCGTTTGGAGAGCCCCTGTGTGCCTAAACATTGGAGCTCCCCCAAAAGTGACCCCATTTTGGAAACTAGACCTCCCAAGGAAGTAATCTAGATGTGCCATGAGCACGTTGAATCCCCAAGTGCTTCAGAGAAGTTTATAACGCAGAGCCGTGAAAATAAAAAATCATTTTTCTTTCCTCAAAAATTATTTTTTAGCCTGCAATTTTTTATTTTCACAAGGGTAACAGGAGAAATTGGACCCCAAAAGTTGTTGTCCAGTTTGTCCTGAGTACGCTGATACCCCATATGTGGGGGTATACCACTGTTTGGGCACACCTCAGGGCTCAGAAGGGAAGTAGTGACGTTTTGAAATGCAGACTTTGATGGAATGGTCTGCGGACGTCATGTTATGTTTGCAGAGCCCCTGATGTGCCTAAACACTAGAAACCCCCCACAAGTGACCCCATTTCAGAAAGTAGACCCCCCAAGGAACTTATCTAGATGTGTGGCTTCACAGAAATTTATAACGCAGAGCCGTGAAAATAAAAAAATCATTTTTTTTCCAACCAAAATAAGTTTTTAGCCCCCATTTGGTTATTTTTCCAAGGGTAACAGGAGAAATTAGACACCCAAAGTATTAGTGTAATTTTTCCTGAGTACGCTTATGCCCCATATGTTTGGTTAAACCACTGTTTGGACGCACGTCGGGGCTCGGAAGGAAGGGAGCACCATTTGACTTTTTGAACGCAAGATTGGCTGGAATTAATGGTGGCGCCATGTCACGTTTGGAGACCCTTGATGTGCCTAAACAGTGGAAACCCCTCAATTCTAACTCCAACACTAAGCCCAACACACCCCAACCCCAACTCTAGCCATAACCCAAATCACATCCCTAACCCCAACACACTCCTAACCACAACCCTAACCCCAATACACCCCTAACCCTAATCACAACCCTAAGCGTAACCCTAACCACAAGCCTAACCCTAACCCCAACACACCCCTAACCCTAATCCCAACCCTAACACACCCCTAACCCTAATCCCAACCCTAACCCTAACCACAAGCCTAACCATAACCCCAACACACCCATAACCCTAATATTAACCCTATTTCCAACCCTAACCCTAATTCCAACCCTAACCCTAAGGCTATGTGCCCATGTTGCAGATTCCTGTGAGGATTTTTCCGCACAGTTTTTGAAAAATCCGCAGGTAAAATGCAGTGCATTTTACCTGCGGATTTACTGTGGATTTCCAGTGTTTTTGTGCGGATTTCACCTGCGGATTCCTATTGAGGAACAGGTGTAAAACGTTGCAGAATCCGCACAAAGAATTGACATGCTGTGGAAAATACAACCCAGTGTTTCCGCGCTGTATTTTCTGCACCATGGGCACAGCAGATTTGGCTTTCCATACGTTTACATGGTACTGTGATGGAAAACTGCTACGAATCCGCAGACAAATCCGCACTGTGTGCACATAGCTTAATTCTAACCCTAATTCTAACCCTAACCCTAATTGCAACCCTAACCCTAGTTCTAACCCTAACCCTAGTTCTTACCCTAGCCCTAACCCTAGTGGAAAAATAAAAGTAAATATATTTTCTTTGTTTTATTATTGTCCCTACCTGTGGGGGGTGATAAAGGGGGGGGTTTATTTATTTATTTTTGAGCGCTGTGATAGAACCTATCACAGCGATCAAAATGTACCTGGAATGAATCTGCTTACCGGCAGATTTGGCGGGCGCACTGCGCATTTTGAAAGATGGCGGCGCCCATGCAGAAGATGGACGGACACCGGGAGGGACACTGGAGGTCGGTAAGTATGCGGGGGTGGGATCGGACAGCGGGGGGGATCGGACTGCGGGGGGGAGCAAACAGGAGGACAGAGGGGAGCGGAGCACAGGACAGGATGGAGGTGGGGGCAGATCGCGGTCTTCAGCTATGGCCGATGATATTGCAGCATCGGCCATGGCTGGATTGTAATATTTTAACACTTTTCATTGGTGAAATATTACGATTGCTCTGATTTAAAGTGAAAGTGAAATGTCACTTTCAACAGCCAATCAGAGCGATCGTAGCCACAGGGGGGATGGGGGGTGAAGCCACCCTCCTGGGCTCAAGTACCACTCCCTCTGTCCCTGCAGGTAGGGTGAAATTTCAGTTAACCCTTTCACCCGACCTGCAGGAGCGCGATCCGACCATTACGCATATGCTGCGTCACAGGTCGGATTGGCACAGATTTTCATGACGCATATGCTGCGTCAAAGGTCGGGAAGGGGCTAAACAATAGATGTAATATGTATTTACGAAACTTACATTTTCTCTATGCCTGACCTGCAAAACTTCATTTTTTTGTAGGTATTAGTGTTAGGGGTCGAGTTCCTGCCTCTGCACAGGGGGAATCACGGGCCATCTCGAGCCATCTCTGCTGCGGTCTCCCATTCTTCTCCTGCGACAGTGGAGCTTGCTCAGCAGAGACGTCAATCCCAGCGTCTCGCTCAGTCTGACTCTGTGCTTAGAGTTACTGCTGCGTTTCCTGCTTCTCCCATTGAAGTCAGTGCTGGGCAGCGGCGAGCGGACGTTTCTGGGGCTAAGTCCTGCTTTTTACATTCTGAGCATGCCCAGAGTATGATCTCTCAGTGGAGATCGAGGGTCACATGATCAGATACTGCAGCTAAGGTCCTTGTAGCTGCTAGGACTAAATCCTGCTTTGCACTCTGAGCATGCCCAGGGCGAGATCTCTCAGTGGAGATCCAGGGTCACATGCTCAGGTGCTGCAGCACTCCATTGGTCCTTCTTTGGAAGGTCCTAAACATGCTGCAGCTATTTAAGCCTCGCATGGCCGCACGGCCATGCGCTAGTATTGTCTTGTAAATATGTGTGTGTGTTGTGAGTGAAAGTCGCTCTTTAAATAACCCTCCCTATTGAATGTCTGTTCGCGGAAGGTGTATGTTTGCTATCTAGCGCCCGACTTATCCAACAGCACGAAACACACATTACAGCTACCAGTTGCTGTGTCCGCCAGTACGGCGCCGTGCGCTTGCTCTGCGCTTTCCTGACCCAAGCCTGGGTGGTTAGTGGCGTCCGTCAGTGCGGCACCGCACGCACTCTTGTGCCTTTATATTACTATTTATGTTCCTCTGACACACCCAGTTGCGGTGTTGTGCCAGCAAGTGTCTAATCGGACTTCAATCCTGTGTAGGGGTTGAGTCCGCTGACTTCTTGCTCGCGCTTTATGTGCGGTACTGCGGTCCTGTGACGCAACAGGATCGCTTCCTTCACGCAGGGTGAAGTTAACCCATGTGTGTATACTTAGTACCGCCATATAGTCCGTCTTACTAGCAGCAGGGTCTTTTACCTGCACGGTGGACCTCGGACGGCGAACGCACCTAATACCATTACACCTTATACTTGGTGCGTTCCGCCAGTCCTAACATAATACTAGCGCCAAGGTCTGGCTAGTAATGACGGACGATCAGCATTTACAGCGGTACATCCAGCAGCTGGAGGGAAGGTTGGCGGCTCTTGAGCGTTCAACCTCAGCTGTGGATGTTACTGCTGTCGCTGTTCAGGCTGCAAGTGTGGCTGCAGCTACCTTGTCCACTGCCGCCCCTGTACCGACGCTATCTCGCCTCCCGCTACCAGAGAAATTTTCTGGTGACAGTAAGTCCTGTAGGGGTTTCGTGAGTCAGTGCTCAATACATCTCGAGCTTCTGGCCTCTCGTTTCACTACAGAGCGGGCTAAGGTGGGCTTTATCGTATCTTTATTGTCGGACAGGGCGTTGCAGAGGGCTACGCCGCTGTGGGAGCGTGGCGATCATGTGGTGCAGAGTGCTCCGTTATTCCTAAGCACTCTGAAACAGGTCTTTTTAGGACCTCGTGTCACCCATGATACGGCGCTCCAACTGTTGGCATTGACTCAGGGCTCGTCCTTGGTCAGCCAGTTTGCCGTCCACTTCCGCACGCTAGCATCTGAGCTGGAGTGGTCGGATAAGGCCCTTATTCCTATATTTTGGAGGAGGCTGGCTGACCACGTTAAGGACGCCCTGGCCACTAGGGAGATTCCCGCCACACTGGAGGAATTAATAACAGTATCCACTCGTATTGACCTCCGTTTTCACGAGCGGAGGTTAGAGCGAGCCCAGTGTAGGCAGAGGTTTCGGCTGTCTCCCACCTTCGCCAAACCTTTGGAATCTCCAGTCCAGGCTCCTGACTCCCATGAACCTAAGGTAGTGTCTCGAGCGGGATCTAAGTCCCGGACCGCTCGTGCACTCCAGGTTTGTCATGTTTGCCAACAGTCAGGACATCTTGCCACCAGATGTCTCCAGCGGTCGAGGAAACGTCAGCGTCTAGTGGTAGTAGGTGGAGGTGCACTAGACACGGCGACGTTTGCCTCCAAATTATCCTTTAAGGGGACAATAACATTAGGCTCATCCTCCCACTCGGAAGACCTCTGCGTGGATTCTGGGGCGGAGGGCAATTTTATGTCTTCTGCCTTCGCCCAACGTCACGCAATACCCCTGGTTATGCTACCTCAACCAGTAACGGTACGAGTGGTGAATGGGTCGACACTGCCCGCACAGATAACACATCAGACCATCCCTTTTACTCTGTCCATGTCACCATCCCATCAGGAGATTATATCTCTGCTCATCATTCCTGAGGGGATTGATGAGGTCCTGTTGGGGATACCTTGGTTACGGTACCACTCTCCTCACATCGAGTGGTCCTCAGGCAGAATTCTGGGATGGGGTGAATCATGTGGGGGTAGGTGTCACCGAGAGTGCGTTCAGGTTGCTACTACAGAGGTACCCGCAGATCTATCCTCTCTCCCCAAGCAATATTGGTCGTATGCAGACGTGTTCTCCAAAAAGACCCTTCCGCCCCATCGCCCCTATGACTGTCCTATTGTTCTCTTGCCTGGTGCTGAGCCTCCCCGGGGTCGAGTCTATCCATTATCTCTCCCGGAGACGGAGGCAATGTCTCAGTACATTCAAGAGAATCTGGCAAGAGGGTTCATCAGGAAGTCAGTGTCACCTGCTGGGGCAGGGTTCTTTTTCGTGCAGAAGAAGAATGGGGAACTACGTCCATGCATAGACTACAGGGGTCTTAACGCTATCACCGTTAAGAACAAGTATCCTTTGCCCTTGATATCTGAGCTTTTCGATAGGCTTCGGGGAGCAAGGGTGTTTACCAAACTAGATCTGCGGGGTGCTTACAACCTGATTCGCATCCGTGAGGGGGACGAATGGAAAACGGCGTTTAACACCAGAGATGGGCAGTATGAGTATCTGGTGATGCCCTTCGGGCTCTGTAATGCCCCAGCCGTTTTCCAAGACTTTGTCAACGACATCTTCCGGGATATGCTTTCCACCTCGGTTGTAGTCTATCTGGATGATATTCTCATCTTTTCTCCAGATATTGACTCCCACCGGAGAGATGTTGGCAGAGTCTTCGACCTCCTACGGGCAAACTCTCTTTATGCAAAGTTGGAGAAGTGTATGTTTGAGCAGTAGTCTTTACCGTTCCTGGGCTATATCATCTCCTCCCAGGGATTGGCTATGGATCCTGCCAAACTACAGGCTGTGATGGACTGGCAAGAGCCCCATTCTCTTAAGGCGGTGCAGCGCTTTATGGGGTTCATTAATTATTACCGCCAGTTCATTCCCCACTTCTCAACTCTGGTAGCTCCCTTGGTAGCCCTCACCAAGAAGGGAGCAAATCCCAAAGTGTGGTTTGAAGAGGTCTCCAGGGCCTTTTCTTCTACTAAGTCTCATTTTGCTAGCGCTCCCATCCTACATCGTCCCGATGTCGATAAGCCGTTTATAATGGAGGTGGATGCCTCTTCCGTTGGTGCTGGAGCAGTCCTCTTCCAAAAGGATGCTCAAGGTCGGAAGCATCCGTGCTTCTTCTTCTCCAAGACCTTCACACCAGCGGAGAGGAATTATTCCATCGGGGACAGGGAGTTGCTAGCGATGAAATTGGCTTTCTCAGAGTGGAGACATCTCTTGGAGGGGGCTCGTTTTCCCTTTCAAGTTTTCACAGACCACAAAAATTTGCTATATTTGCAAACAGCCCAGCGGCTAAATTCTCGCCAGGCCAGATGGTCCTTATTCTTCTCCCGATTCCACTTCACCCTCCATTATCTCGCTGGTGAGAAGAACATTGGAGCTGATGCCCTTTCTCGCTCTGTTGTGTCATCTGAGGAGGAGGAAGGAGAGCCTCGGCTTATTGTTCCTTCTGAGAGCTTGAGAACCCCGTGGCTCTGGTGTCGCTTGAGTCTGTGCCTCCGGGCAAGACTTTTGTGCCCATAAATTTGCGACCGGAGGTTCTCTCTTGGGCTCATTCCTCCAGGGTGGGTGGACACTTTGGGACAAAAAGGACATCTGAGCTGCTGGCGAGGACGTACTGGTGGCCGCATATGCTCCGAGATGTCAGAGATTACGTTCTGGCGTGTGTCTCATGCGCCAAAAATAAGTCTCCTCGACAACGGCCGTCTGGGTTACTCTATCCCTTGCTGGTGGCAGACAGGCCCTGGGAGATGGTCGGGATGGACTTTGTAGTGGGTTTGCCCAAGTCTCGCGGTTGTACCGTCATTTGGGTTATTACCGATCATTTCTCGAAAATGGTGCATTTTGTGCCGCTCCCACGGTTACCTTCTGCACGGGCCTTGGCAGCGTTGTTCATAAGACACATCTTCCGCCTACACGGCATGCCAGACAAAATTGTCAGTGACCGGGGTCCCCAGTTTGCGTCTCGGTTCTGGAGAGAGCTTTGTCGTCTTCTCAGCATTGAGTTAAATCTCTCTTCCGCATATCATCCCGAGACGAATGGGTTGGTAGAGAGGGCCAATCAGACTCTGGTCACATATCTACGACATTTTGTTTCTGCCAGGCATGATGACTGGGCATCTTTATTACCATGGGCAGAGTTCGCCCTTAATAACGCTGTAGCCGACTCCACTGGTCAGACACCTTTCCTCCTTAATTACGGCCAGCATCCGCGGGTTCCTGTGCCTATGCCCGTGTCCTCTGCTGACTCCAGGGTGGCAGACTGGGCAGTGGAGGCACGGGACATTTGGGACCGCACTCAGGATGCCATTCGGGCCTCAAAGGAGAGAATGAGGTCCTCCGCCGATGCACATCGGCGCCCTGCCCCGACCTTTGCTCCTGGCGATTTAGTGTGGCTCTCCGCCCGTAACATCAGGCTGCATGTAGAGTCCACTAAGTTTGCACCTCGCTACTTGGGTCCCTTCAAGGTCCTCGAACAGGTTAATCCTGTGGTCTACCGTCTGGCCCTTCCTCCACGCCTTGGTATCACCGACACCTTTCATGTGTCCCTCCTTAAGCCCGTATACATATCCCAGTTTTCTGAGTCATCTGCCGGGACATCGGGTTCGTCTACGGATGATTACGAGGTGAACGCTATTTTGGGGTACAAGGTGGTACATGGTAAAAAATTCTATTTGGTGGATTGGAAGGGTTATGGCCCTGAGGACAGGTCCTGGGAGCCTGCTGAGCACATTCGGGCTCCGCAGCTCATTGCTGCCTTTGAACGTAGCGAGGCCCAAGGAGGGGGGGCCCTAGTAGGGGGGGTAATGTTAGGGGTCGAGTTCCTGCCTCTGCACAGGGGGAATCTCGGGCCATCTCCGCTGCGGTCTCCCATTCTTCTCCTGCCGCAGTGGAGCTTGCTCAGCAGAGACGTCGATCCGAGCGTCTCGCTCAGTCTGACTCTGTGCTTAGAGTTACTGCTGCGTTTCCTGCTTCTCCCATTGAAGTCAGTGCTGGGCAGCGGCGAGCGGACGTTTCTGGGGCTAAGTCCTGCTTTTTACATTCTGAGCATGCCCAGAGTATGATCTCTCAGTGGAGATCGAGGGTCACATGATCAGATACTGCAGCTAAGGTCCTTGTAGCTGCTAGGACTAAATCCTGCTTTGCACTCTGAGCATGCCCAGGGCGAGATCTCTCAGTGGAGATCCAGGGTCACATGCTCAGGTGCTGCAGCACTCCATTGGTCCTTCTTTGGAAGGTCCTAAACATGCTGCAGCTATTTAAGGCTCGCATGGCCGCACGTATGTGTGTGTGTTGTGAGTGAAAGTTGCTCTTTAAATAACCCTCCCTATTGAATGTCTGTTCGCAGAAGGTGTATGTTTGCTATCTAGCGCCCGACTTATCCAACAGCACGAAACACACATTACAGCTACCAGTTGCTGTGTCCGCCAGTACGGCGCCGTGCGCTTGCTCTGCGCTTTCCTGACCCAAGCCTGGGTGGTTAGTGGCGTCCGTCAGTGCGGCACCGCACGCACTCTTGTGCCTTTATATTACTATTTATGTTCCTCTGACACACCCAGTTGCGGTGTTGTGCCAGCAAGTGTCTAATCGGACTTCAATCCTGTGTAGGGGTTGAGTCCGCTGACTTCTTGCTCGCGCTTTATGTGCGGTACTGCGGTCCTGTGACGCA
This sequence comes from Ranitomeya imitator, assembly GCF_032444005.1. Lineage (NCBI taxonomy): Eukaryota > Metazoa > Chordata > Amphibia > Anura > Dendrobatidae > Ranitomeya > Ranitomeya imitator. The sequence continues at coordinate 337,023,449 of NC_091286.1, forward strand.
ACAGGATCGCTTCCTTCACGCAGGGTGAAGTTAACCCATGTGTGTATACTTAGTACCGCCATATAGGCCGTCTTACTAGCAGCAGGGTCTTTTACCTGCACGGTGGACCTCGGACGGCGAACGCACCTAATACCATTACACCTTATACTTGGTGCGTTCCGCCAGTCCTAACAATTAGTACATAAAGACGTGGCCTCCAGCTATACGAGTCATCCGTCTCCAGAACTGGGCACCATCAATGGTATTTATCGGGCCCCAAGTACTTAATTACATCTCAGTATGCCTTTCAAATAGGCTGTCAGGCTTATAAATTTACTGGAAGAATAGTAAAATTATATATAGGCAAGACTGTGACAATTTATCAGTGCTAAAGGCACCACAAAAGAACCCAGTGTTGTAAAACTCTTGGTTTTGATCCGCGACAACATACATAGTAAAAATGCACGGTAGACAAATGTGCATTTTAGCTCCACTAGCTATTAGACAATAAGATACACTTTTTAGCAAATAAAAATCTTGCTAAAAAGTTTATGCGTCTTAAGGTACCTTCACACATAACGATTTCGTTAACGATATCGTTGCAACGTCACGCTTTTGGTGACGTAGCAACGATCCCGCTAATGATCTCGTTATGTGTGACAGCGACCAACGATCAGGCTCCTGCTGGGAGATCGTTGGTCATTGGGGAATGATCAGGACCTTTTTTTGGTCGCTGATCACCCGCTGTCATCGCTGGATCGGCCAATGTGTTCACTTGTAACCAGTGTAAACATCGGGTTACTAAGTGAAGGGCAATGCTTAGTAACCCGATATTTACCCTGGTTACCATTGTAAAAGTTAAAAAAAAAAAAACAGTACATACTCACATTCCGATGTCTGTCACGTCCCCCGCCGTCAGCGTCCCTGCACAGACTGTCAACGCCGGCCGTAAAGCAGAGCACAGCGGTGACGTCACTGCGGGGGACGTGACAGACATCAGAATGAGAGTATGTACTGTTTTTTTTTTTTTTTTACTTTTACAATGGTAACCAGGGTAAATATCGGGTTACTAAGCATTGCCCTGCACTTAGTAACCCGATGTTTACCCTGGTTACCCGGGGACTTCGGCATCGTTGAAGACAGTTTCAACGATGCCGAAGTCTTTCCCCTGATCGTTGGTCGCTGGAGAGAGCTGTCTGTAACAGCTCCCCAGCAACCACACAACGACTTACCAACGATAACGGCCAGGTCGTATCGCTGGTCGTGATCGTTGGTAAGTCATTTAGTGTAACAGAACCTTTAACCCCTCTGTGACCTTAGACGTACTATCCCGTCGAGGTGCCCTGGGCTTATCTGACCCTGGACGGGATAGTACGTCATAGCCGATCGGCCGCGCTCACGGGGGGAGCGCGGCCGATCGCGGCCGGGTGTCAGCTGCTTATCGCAGCTGACATCCGGCACTATGTGCCAGGAGCGGTCACGGACCGCCCCCGGCACATTAAACCCTGGCACACCGCGATCAAAGATGATCGCGATGTGCCGGCGGTGCAGGGAAGCACCGCGCAGGGAGGGGGCTCCCTGCGGGCTTCCCTGAGCCCCCCGCAGCAACGCGATGTGATCGCGTTGCTGCGAGGGTCTCCTCACCTCCCTCCCTGCTCGAGCCCCGGATCCAAGATGGCCGCGGATCCGGGTCCTGCAGGGAGGGAGGTGGCTTCACAGAGCCTGCTTAGAGCAGGCACTGTGAAGGCTGCAGCGCTGCATGTCAGATCAGTGATCTGACAGAGTGCTGTGCAAACTGTCAGATCACTGATCTGTGATGTCCCCCCCTGGGACAAAGTAAAAAAGTAAAAAAAAAAATTTCCAAATGTGTAAAAAAAATAAAAAAAAATATTCCAAAATAATGAAAAAAAAAAAAAAATATTATTCCCATAAATACATTTCTTCATCTAAATAAAAAAAAAAACAATAAAAGTACACATATTTAGTATCGCCGCGTCCGTAACGACCCGACCTATAAAACTGTCCCACTAGTTAACCCCTTCAGTAAACACCGTAAGAAAAAAAACGAGGCAAAAAACAACGCTTTATTATCATACCGCCGAACAAAAAGTGGAATAACACGCGATCAAAAGGACAGATATAAATAACCATGGTACCGCTGAAAGCGTCATATTGTCCCGCAAAAAAAGAGCCGCCATACAGCATCATCAGCAAAAAAATAAAAAAGTTATAGTCCTGAGAATAAAGCGATGCAAAAATAATTATTTTTTCTGTAAAATAGTTTTTATCGTATAAAAGCACCAAACCATAAAAAAATGATATAAATGAGGTATCGCTGTAATCATACTGACCCGAAGAATAAAACTGATTTATCAATTTTACCAAACACGGAACGGTATAAACGCCTCCCCCAATAGAAATTCATGAATAGCTGGCTTTTGGTCATTCTTCCTCACAAAAATCGGAATAAAAAGCGATAAAAAAATGTCACGTGCCCAAAAATGTTTTCAATAAAAACGTCAACTCGTCCCGCAAAAAACAAGACCTCACATGACTCTGTGGACCAAAATATGGAAAAATTATAGCTCTCAAAATGTGGTATTGCAAAAAATATTTTTTGCAATAAAAAGGGTCTTTCAGTGTGTGACGGCTGCCAATCATAAAAATCCGCTAAAAAACTCGCTATAAAAGTAAATCAAACCCCCCTTCATCACCCCCTTAGTTAGGGAAAAATAAAAAAAAATGTATTTATTTCCATTTTCCCATTAGGGCTAGGGTTAGGGCTAGGGTTAGGGCTAGGGCTAGGGTTAGGGCTAGGGTTAGGGCTAGGGTTAGGGCTAGGGCTAGGGTTAGGGCTAGGGTTAGGGTTAGGGCTAGGGTTAGGGCTAGGGTTAGGGCTAGGGCTAGGGTTAGGGCTAGGGTTAGGGCTAGGGTTAGGGCTAGGGTTAGGGTTAGGGTTGGGGCTAAAGTTAGGGTTAGGGTTTAGATTACATTTACAGTTGGGAATAGGGTTGGGATTAGGGTTAGGGGTGTGTCAGGGTTAGAGGTGTGGTTAGGGTTACCGTTGGAATTAGGGCTAGGGGTGTGTTTAGATTAGGGTTTCAGTTATAATTGGGGGGTTTCCACTGTTTCGGCACATCAGGGGCTCTCCAAACACGACATGGCGTCCGATCTCAATTCCAGCCAATTCTGCGTTGAAAAAGTAAAACAGTGCTCCTTCCCTTCCGAGCTCTCCTGTGTGCCCAAACAGGGGTTTACCCCAACATATGGGGTATCAGCGTACTCAGGACAAATTGGACAACAACTTTTGTGGACCAATTTCTCCTGTTACCCTTGGGAAAATACAAAACTGGGGCTAAAAAATAATTTTTGTGGGAAAACAAAAAGATTTTTTATTTTCACGGCTCTGCGTTATAAACTGTAGTGAAACACTTGGGGGTTCAAAGTTCTCACAACACATCTAGATAAGTTCATTGAGGGGTCTAGTTTCCAATATGGGGTCACTTGTGGGGGGTTTCTACTGTTTAGGTACATTAGGGGCTCTGCAAACGCAATGTGACGCCTGCAGACCAATCCATCTAAGTCTGCATTCCAAATGATGCTCCTTCCCTTCCGAGCCCTCCCATGCGCCCAAACGGTGGTTCCCCCCCACATATCGGGTATCAGCGTACTCAGGACAAATTGGACAACAACATTTAGGGTCCAATTTCTCCTGCTAACCTTGGAAAAATACAAAACTGGGGGCTAAAATATAATTTTTGTGGAAAAAAAAATATTTTTTATTTGCATGGCTCTGCGTTATAAACTGTAGTGAAATACTTGGGGGTTCAAAGCTCTCACAACACATCAAGATGAGTTCCTTAGGGGGTCTACTTTCCAAAATGGTGTCACTTGTGGGGGGTTTCTACTGTTTAGGTACATTAGGGGCTCTGCAAACGCAATGTGACGCCTGCAGACCATTCCATCTAAGTCTGCATTCCAAATGGCGCTCCTTCCCTTCCGAACCCTCCCATGCGCCCAAACGGTGGTTCCCCCCCACATATGGGGTATCAGCGTACTCAGGACAAATTGGACAACAACTTTTGGGGTCCAATTTCTCCTGTTACCCTAGGGAAAATACAAAACTGGGGGCTAAAAAATAATTTTTGTGGGAAAAAAATTTTGTTTTATTTTTATGGCTCTGCATTATAAACTTCTGTGAAGCCCTTGGTGGGTCAAAGTGCTCACCACACATCCAGATAAGTTCCTTAGGGGGTCTACTTTCCAAAATGGTGTCACTTGTGGGGGGTTTCAATGTTTAGGCACATCAGTGGCTCTCCAAACGCAACATGGCGTCCCATCTCAATTCCTGTCAATTTTGCATTGAAAAGTCAAACGGCGCTCCTTCCCTTCCGAGCTCTCCCATGCGCCCAAACAGTGGTTTACTGCCACATATGGGGTATCAGCGTACTCGGGACAAATTGGACAACAACTTTTGAGGTCCAATTTCTTCTCTTACCCTTGGAAAAATAAAAAATTGGGGGCAAAATATAATTTTTGTGAAAAAATATGATTTTTTATTTTTACGGTTCTGCATTATAAACTTCTGTGAAGCACTTGGTGGGTCAAAGTGCTCACCACACCTCTAGATAAGTTCCTTAGGGGGTCTACTTTCCAAAATGGTGTCACTTGTGGGGGGTTTCAATGTTTAGGCACATCAGTGGCTCTCCAAACGCAACATGGCGTCGCATCTCAATTTCTGTCAATTTTGCATTGAAAAGTCAAACTGCGCTCCTTCCCTTCCGAGCTCTCCCATGCGCCCAAACAGTGGTTTACTGCCACATATGGGGTATCAGCGTACTCAGGACAAATTGGACAACAACGTTTGAGGTCCAATTTCTTCTCTTACCCTTGGAAAAATAAAAAATTGGGGGCAAAAATATAATTTTTGTGAAAAAATATGATTTTTTATTTTTACGGTTCTGCATTATAAACTTCTGTGAAGCACTTGGTGGGTCAAAGTGCTCACCACACATCCAGATAAGTTCCTTAGGGGGTCTACTTTCCAAAATGGTGTCACTTGTGGGGGGTTTCAATGTTTAGGCACATCAGTGGCTCTCCAAACGCAACATGGCGTCCCATCTCAATTCCTGTCAATTTTGCATTGAAAAGTCAAATAGCGCTCCTTCCCTTCCGAGCTCTCCCATGCGCCCAAACAGTGGTTTACTGCCACATATGGGGTATCAGCGTACTCAGGACAAATTGGACAACAACTTTTTGGGTCCAATTTCTCCTGTTACCCTTGGTAAAATAAAACAAATTGGAGCTGAAGTAAATTTTTTGTGTAAAAAAGTTAAATGTTCATTTTTATTTAAACATTCCAAAAATTCCTATTAAACACCTGAAGGGTTAATAAACTTCTTGAATGTGGTTTTGAGCACCTTGAGGGGTGCAGTTTTTAGAATGGTGTCACACTTGGGCATTTTCTATCATATAGACCCCTCAAAATGACTTCAAATGAGACGTGGTCCCTAAAAAAAAATGGTGTTGTAAAAATGAGAAATTGCTGGTCAACTTTTAACCCTTATAACTCCCTAACAAAAAAAAAAATTGGTTCCAAAATTATGCTGATGTAAAGGAGACATGTGGGAAATGTTACTTATTAAGTATTTTGTGTGACATATCTCTGTGATTTAATTGCATAAAAATTCAAAGTTTGAAAATTGCGAAATTTTCAAAATTTTCGCCAAATTTCCGTTTTTTTCACAAATAAACGCAGGTACTATCAAAGAAATTTTACCACTATCATGAAGTACAATATGTCACGAGAAAACAATGTCAGAATCACCAGGATCCGTTGAAGCGTTTCGGAGTTATAACCTCATAAAGGGACAGTGGTCAGAATTGTAAAAATTGGCCTGGTCATTAACGTGCAAACCACCCTTGGGGGTAAAGGGGTTAAAGTCCGGAGGCAGCTTATTCTGAATGAGGAGAATGCTGACAGCATCCTTCCTGATGAGCGAGAGAACTGCTCTCTCTGTGCCTGACCCACACTGATCTATCAGATCGGTGCGGTACAGGAGAGAAAGATGTTGGGACCTGCAAGGATTCTGCATGTCCTGTGTAGCCGAAGGATCTGTCATATCATGTGATCAGTCACATTCATGAAAGGAATTTCAAAATGTCGTAATGTTTACAGTGCTTGTGTGCATGTTTGTGTGTATATATATATATATATATATATATATATATATATATATATCTGTGTAAGTGCATATAGTGGAGCCGTATTCGCATATATGAGATTTTTGTGTGAGTGTGCGTCTTTGTAGGAAAGCTATGTGCGTGTGAACAAAGGAGAGCTGTGTGTTTGCATGTAGCTGAGTTGTGAGTATGCTGAAGAGATTTATGTATGTGCAGCGCCCCCGAGACCTGGTCATTGCAGTATAGCGCTCTGCCACTAAGGGGAGCAGCGGTACGGCTGATAGCACTAAGGAGTTCTCCTGAACAGGTATCACCAGAACACATTACACTTCACACTCCGGCCACTAGGGGGAGAAAAAGGCTTTATTTATTGGGCCACTCCTCACACTGGTAAAACTAGGGGCTGGGGAGGAAGTTAGTTAGAAGCTGACTGGGCTGGAACCAGGCAACATCCCGTGGCAGGGGGTGTTGCAGGGAGAAGGCACAGGGGGGTCCCTGTCAGGCGTGGGAACCTGGCAGGTGCCTAGCGAACAGAACACAACGTAACGGAACCTCGCCTGCACATCTTGCGGCGGTATCCTGAGAGACAAGAAGGGAAGAATATTGTGGAACAGTGTAAACGAGATCAGCACAAAGGAGAGCCAGTAAGAGTCGTGCCGAGAGAGGAAGGCAACATCTTACTGAGGCACGTAGTCGGTGGCCGGATCACCGTAGGAGTAACTGACTTCAGGCCTTACTTCAAATTCCGCTGGACAGTTAATCATAGGTTGGCTGTCTACCTTCTACACCTACGAAGACATAGGAGGCAACATTGGGAGAGGGGCGTCTCTAGGGTCCCGGAAGACCTCCAAGCCATCCCGTCATACGGGTGGCATCCTAGTCCTAACATATCTGGGGGACGTTAGAAACTAGCAACATCTGGAATGAACGAACGAGAGCAGTTGTGAGGACTATTCCGAATGCTCAGCAGGGTAGGACTACAACACACAGGCGCTATTGGTAGGCAACGATTTCCATCTGCGAGGGAAACTCTGGATGTGCCCATCGGACCGGCCGGTCTCTGATAGCCCGGTTGAACGTGCTCTGGACTGAGTATATTGAAGCCTTCAGTAAAAAGGTAAAGAGACTGCAACCTTGTGTCCTCGTTATTGCCTGCACCTCACACCATCACCATCCACCTGACTGGGAAGCCCTGGGGATATACTTCACCTGTGGGAAGGTATACCATCCAGCTGCCATTCCATCACCCCAGCGGACCCCACAGCAGTGTCGGTCACCCTGACCGAACACCACAGGTGGCGTCATGAACCCCTGACAGACTGTACTACCACCTTCATTGGATGCCCCTTAGCAGAGTCACAACCGGGTCCAGCCACCATGACAACCGCAGAACCGAAGGAGAAGGGACCGGTACCGAGTGACTTGTGGCCCTGCGTCTGGGGGCGCTCCAACTTGGCGTCACGAACAGGATCCTACTTAAGCCTGAGAAACAGGTCATGTGTGCCTTGGAACTGTGATTGAGACGTGTGGAATTGTGATTTATTGCAAGGACTGTGCATTGCTATTGATGTAATATTCCCGCCAAAACTGCCGCCATTGTCGTGCCACGAGGAGCGCAGGAGAAGAAGAAGGGCGTGGAAGTGGGTGTAGAAGAATCGAAGGGCGCGAACGATAATGGCCGCCCAGTCTAAGCATTGCTGTATCTTGAGGGCGGGCCCATCAGCCGCCGAGGTCCGCCTTCTCATCCTCTACGGAGGGTGGGGACAGTGGGGACGGAGCCGCCCCCGAAAGAGAGCCCGAGAAGAAGATCTGGAGAAGGGGACAAAGATGGCGACTCCCAGGCCACCGCATGGAGACGACCCGGCCAGGCACAGGCCTGTATCGCCCGCGGCGATCCCAGAGTCACCGCCGCTGCAGGACTTGACTGCTGTAAAGCCGCCTGAGGGAAAACCTGGAGGGCGGATGTCTGATGGCTGGGTGGCCGCCGCCGAGGCTCGGCGGCTGGTAAGTTACCTGGAAGCCTGTGCCCGAGTGAGTTCCCGGTTGGGCCACCCGACGGAGATCCATCTGTCTCCTGTGTCCCCTCCTCTGCCCACTCCGGCTGCGTCAGGACTTTGCACCCGGCCAGGGAGTTGTGCCCCGCAGGAGAGGGACTTAAGAATCCTGCCGGTGATGGAGCACCAGCGACGTTTAGTGGCGGCTTGGAGGAAACAGCCACGACCCGTAGAAGTGATAGACCTCACCGGAGAGGAGAAGGTCCTGCCATCGCACAGGGGAGTGGTAGTCTTCTACAACTCCAGGCAGGAGAGGGGGGTTATCCAGGAGATCGGAGAACCCCTGCAGGTCCGTGTCAACCGGAATGAAGTGGAGCCCCGCTATGGGACGAGGGAGGAGACCCATGAACTGAGGCCAGGCGACGCGGTGACATATACCCGGTGGCGGAGAGAGGCCAGCTGGGTGGCCAGAGGTGTCCAGTTATGCGCGGCCCTACAGGTGGAAGCTGGAGCTCCAGAGGAAGGGGTCCCTGTGGAGGACCACCAAGCGAGCCCGGCCCCGTGAGCAACTGCGGATTCCCCCTGTGCCCATCGGAAAGGTGTGGTCTGTGAGGTAAGACCACAACCTCCTCAGGAATAAACCTCGAAAACCCGATATGTACATAGTTCATTGTTTCCTGCTGCTACCTTCAACCCGTCCAGGGTTAACTCCTAGGGATCCCTTCGTTTACCCGAGATCCCTATTGTTTTCTATTGTTTTCTTTTCTATGATTAACCAACGTTCATCATTGTTTTAAAGACTGTCGGATCATGGACGGTGAATGATTCAGAACTGCCTTGTAAATAGTTTGCACCTTCTTAAAGGTGCTCCCTACTGGTTTTATAAGTCGAAGAAGACTTTGCAAAGACCTGATGCAGAAGGACTTGCTGATTGCGAACTTGCTGCTGAAAGAGAGTCTGCACCAGAGACTTGGGTCCCTCTTAAAGGGAATGTTTGATGATTGTTTTCATAAAGAATTGAGACGTTAATAATGTTAAAGAACTTAGATAGTTAATAATGTTGGTAAAGATTGAGGACAGGAAAGTTTGAAGTGAACCCGTAGGGGTTAGAGAGAGGGTCCTCTTGAGAAACGTAGAAAGATGGTTGGTACAATGACAGTAGGCCCAGCCAAGGAGCTAGGCGGTCCTGCATTGGGGAAGTTAGAATGGAAAGAAACGAGTTATGTAGCATTTTATAGTAGGCCTTTAGTGGGTTCAGCGAACACGCCCTTAAAGGAAAAGTTAAATTATTTTTCAAACGTTTTGCACTTAGTAGAATACCCGGCTGGGTACTGAGAGTTATTTATAGTCAAAAATGTTATTTAAAAATATTTATCTTGTTATTGTTTGTAACGTTCAAGTGTCCTTACCTCCCATAAAGGGAAGCACCTTTTCTAATTACTTGTTCTTAGCATTCAAAATTTTTTGTATGTCTTGCACTGTATTACATTGTTGTTCTTCTTTCCCAGTCCAGGAGTACTGGATTTAACCGGGGGGGAGTGCAGTGCCCCAGAGACCTGGTCGTTGCAGTTTAGCGCTCTGCCACTAAGGGGAGCAGCGGTACGTCTGATGGCACTAAGGAGTTCTCCTGACCAGGTATCACCAGAACACATTACACTTCACACTCCGGCCACTAGGGGGAGAAAAAGGCTTTATTTATTGGGCCACTCCTCACACTGGTAAAACTAGAGGCTAGGGAAAAAGTTAGTTAGAAGCTGACTGGGCTGGAACCAGGCAACATCCCGTGGCAGGGGGTGTTGCAGGGAGAAGGCACAGGGGGGTCCCTGTCAGGCGTGGGAACCTGGCAGGTGCCTAGCGAACAGAACAGAACGTAACGGAACCGCGCCTGCACACCTTGCAGCGGTATCCTAAGAGAGAGACAAGAAGGGAAGAATATTGTGGAACAGTGTAAACGAGATCAGCACAAAGGAGAGCCAGTAAGAGTCGTGCCGAGAGAGGAAGGCAACATCTTACTGAGGCGCGTAGTCGGTGGCCGGATCACCGTAGGAGTAACTGACTTCAGGCCTTACTTCAAATTCCGCTGGACAGTTAATCATAGGTTGGCTGTCTACCTTCTACACCTACGAAGACATAGGAGGCAACATTGGGAGAGGGGCGTCTCTAGGGTCCCGGAAGACCTCCAAGCCTTCCCGTCATACGGGTGGCGTCCTAGTCCTAACATATCTGGGGGACGTTAGAAACTAGCAACATCTGGAACGAACGAACGAGAGCAGCAGTTGTGAGGACTATTCCGAATGCTCAGCAGGCTAGGACTACAACACACAGGCGCTATTAGTAGGCAACGATTTCCATCTGCGAGGGAAACTCTGGATGTGCCCATCGGACCGGCCAGTCTCTGATAGCCCGGTTGAACGTGCTCTGGACTGAGTATATTGAAGCCTTCAGTAAAAAGGTAAAGAGACTGCAACCTTGTGTCCTCGTTATTGCCTGCACCTCACACCATCACCATCCACCTTACTGGGAAGCCCTGGGGACATACTTCACCTGTGGGAAGGTATACCATCCAGCTGCCATTCCATCACCCCAGCGGACCCCACAGCAGCGTCGGTCACCCTGACCGAACACCACAGGTGGCGTCATGAACCCCTGACAGACTGTACTACCACCTTCATTGGATGCCCCTTAGCAGAGTCACGACCGGGTCCAGCCACCGTGACAACCGCAGAACCGAAGGAGAAGGGACCGGTACCGAGTGACTTGTGGCCCTGCGTCTGGGGGCGCTCCATATGTACAGCAGAGGTGTGTGTATGTAGGACAGCTGTATGTAACTGAACTGTGTGTATGTAGTAGACCTGTGTACATGCATAGCAGAGCTTAGTGTGCATCTACAGTGCATGCAGCAGTGATGTGATTATGTGTGTGTTGCAGAGAATGCAAATAAACCGCCTGCTGTAAAGTTATATTTGTATAGTGTACATGCTGCAGAGAACAAACAATTTGCTTCTAATTTAGATAAAGTAGCTGGAAGTTGTATCATGAAAACACTACATGCGAGGTCTGCCTATTAAAGAATAGATGTAATATGTATTTACGAAACTTACATTTTCTCTATGCCTGACCTACAAAATTAAATTTTTTTGTAGGTATTAGTACATAAAGATGTGGCCTTCATCTATAGGAGTCATCCATCTCCAGAACTGGGCACCATCAAAGGTATTTAACGGGCCCCTAGTACTTAATTACATCTCAATATTCCTTTCAAATAGGCTGTCAGGCTTATATATTTACTGGAAAAATATTAAAATTATAGGCAAATCTGTGACAACTTATAAGTGTAAAGGCACCATAAAAGAACCTGTTAGGGTTCTAAGGGGAAACCCAAAAGTGGACCCTCTGGGTCGCGGCTCCAGAGCCCCCGAGGACGAGCAGACCAGATGGATCCTCCCACCCCACAGGGAGCATTAGGAGCAGGTCCAAGGGGGATGTAACCGCAACTGCCGGAGTCAAAGGGACGAATAGGGTAAAACGAGAAAAAGAGCTAACTGGTACAATATGGAAAGGTAGGAAAAACGGAACCAGGAGGGTCTGGGATGGACAATGGCTGAGAGCTGCAAGAGAGGGAACAAATCAAATAGTTAGTGTGGTACCGAAAAGGAATAAGGCTAGGAAACAGTTAAGATCAGGGAAATACTAGGAGTGATGGACTACAGAGGATTCCGAGCTGACAAGCTGTCAGAGCACAGAAAGAACGGACAAGAAGGGGACAGGACAAACAGGGAGCAGAAAAGCCAAACAGGCAGAGACACAGGAGTGGAGGACTGAGCAGAGCCAGAGGGAAAGAAAGAGAAACGGAGCCTGAGAACGAAAGAGGATACCAACGAAAACGCCGCAACAACAATACACAGGAGTCTTACCGCAATAGACGCCGAGCGGAAATACCCGGTGGGCGCCGCCATGATGGGGCGGAGCCACCTGGTCACGACCTCCCAGGAAACCCAGCGGCGGTAGCTGCGCAACTGCACATGCACGAACCGCCGTGAGACCGAGAAGTCGGGCGGACAGCGGTGAGGGACAATGTCAAGGATGTGTCGGGAGCTAGAAGACAGGTAAGTATGAGAAGACGGACCCGAGGGCGTGACAGTACCCCCTCTCTTATTCCCCCCCCCCTTTTTAATGCTGGAGAGGAACCTCCTCAAGATATGAGGTGCATTGATGTTCTCTCGAGGCTCCCACGATCTTTCCTCAGGACCAAATCCCTTCCAATCAATTAAAAATAACGTCCTCCCTGTCTTTTTGGCTAGAATATCCTAAACCGCAAATATACCATCTGAAATGCTAAGCAAGTAATGCTAGAAAGTACTGCAGTGCACAGGCGCCGGGCCTCTCTGACCTTTCCTGGCGCCTGCGCACTGCAGTACTGCTCTGCCTTCAAAAGGGCAGACACAGTACGCCTGCACCGGAGCCACAGAAGAGGACGTCATCGTAAGAAGATGGGAGGCCCCGTACCGCGACGCCCATTGGACCAGACCGCCCCTGGGTGAGTATAATCTAACCTCTTTTTCTCATCTTTCAGGTTACATCGGGGACTTATCTACAGCATTCCAGAATGCTGTAGATAAGCCCCTGATGCTGGTGGGCTTAGCTCACCCTCGATTTTGGGAGTGACAGGTTCCCTTTAAAGAAAAAGAAAATATACTCTGGAACTCCTCTGACCTAGACACCCCCCTCAAACACGTCCCCCCATCCACCCCACTCATCATACAGCACCACTGTACTAGCCAAAGTAATAACAAAAGCATTAGTGGAAACACGATGATTTACCGAACTGTGACCAAATTTTGCCGATCGTGAGTAAAAATGCTCGTGAATCAGAACCCGAATCAGAATGTGTTACGTTCGAGACGAATTTGAAATTGGCCACGTTTTCCAAACAAGTTCACTCATCTTTAGACACCAGCTGTTCATAAGGGCAGAGGCGTAGCTAGAGCTTTTGCCGCCCGGGGCTGTTCCCGAGTTTGGCGCCCCCCTCCCCCCCCCCGCTCAATACACACAAAGGTTACCAAAAATGGTTTTCCTGTTATGTAGAACTTAAACTGGGCCTAATGGTGTCACCCCCACATGCCACACCTGTGACTTAATACCACCACACCATGACCAGGCCACATAGTGACCGAATAATACTACATACAAGGGACAAATACCACAACACCATTTCCAGACCACATATTACCACCACATAGTGACTGAATACTACAATACTGATCAGTAATAAAAAAAAACCCACAATACTATCACCATAAGTGCCAGTATTCACAGGAGATCTGTACTTAGTATGCAGTGTCTGTGTAGAGGTAATACAGAGATCACTGGTGACATTATACACAGGACCTCTATATAGTATACAGTGTATAGTGTCAGTGTATAGGTAACACTGACTCACCAGTGACGTCTCTAGGTGAAGTCCTTCATCTTTCATCCAGCACAGACCGCCATCATTCCTTCCAGCCAGGACTCGTTTCTGCAGGAAATAACACAGTTATCTCGAGCTCCGCTTGCAGAACACATTACTTAATTTTTCACAACTTCTACATTACACCACATGAAGATAAAAAGGCGATATAGTGTCACTCTGCACAGTAACAGGACCGCCCCCCCATTTAAAACAGTATACTCAAAAAATAAAATAAATACATCACTGCAGTAATAATATCCCTTAATTATCCCCTATGGTAACACTATTCCCCACCCTGGCCCCGTTTATCTCATTCCTGGCTCCAGCCATATGTTCTCGCATCCTGCCCTCATGAGTATCCATTCTACCCGATATGATCTCCCCATCCTGCCCCACCAGCCTCCATCGTATCCGTCCTGCCCCATGATCCAATCCTGCCCCGTATCTACATTCTGCCCATGCCTCAAGTCCTGCCCCCAGTGTGTCCAGCAATCTGCCCCAGTGTGTCCAGCATATTACCCCCATGTTGTCCAGCAATCTGCCCCAGTGTGTCCAGCATAATACCCCCATGTTGTCCAGCAATCTGCCCCAGTGTGTCCAGCATATTACCCCCAGTGTGTCCAGCAATCTGCCCCAGTATGTCCAGCACTGCCCCCAGTGTGTCCAGCAATCTGCCCCAGTGTCCAGCCTTTCCCCAGTGTGTCCAGCAGTCTGCCCCAGTGTGTCCAGCATATTACCCCCAGTGTCCAGCATTGCCCCAGTGTGTCCAGCATATTACCCCCAGTGTGTCCAGCAATTTGCCCCAGTGTCCAGCATTGCCCCAGTGTGTCCAGAAGTCTGCCCCAGGGTCTCCAGCATTGCCTCAATGTGTCCAGAAATCTGCCCCAGGGTCTCCAGTATTGCCCCAGTGTGTCCAGCAATCTGCCCCATGGTCTCCTGTATTGCCCCAGTGTGTCCAGCATTCTGCCCCATGGTCTCCAGTATTGCCCCGGTGTGTCCAGCAATCTGCCGCATGGTCTCCTGTATTGCCCCAGTGTGTCCAGCATTCTACCCCATGGTCTCCAGTATTGCCCCGGTGTGTCCAGCAATCTGCCCCATGGTCTCCAGTATTGCCCCGGTGTGTCCAGCAATCTGCCCCATGGTCTCCAGTATTGCCCCAGTATGTCCAGAAGTCTGCCCCAGGGTCTCCAGCATTGCCTCAATGTGTCCTGAAATCTGCCCCATGGTCTCCAGTATTCAGTGTGTCCAGCAATCTGCCCCATAGTCTCCTGTATTGCCCCAGTGTGTCCAGCATTCTGCCCCATGGTCTCCAGTATTGCCCCAGTGTGTCCAGCATTCTGCCCCATGGTCTCCAGTATTGCCCCAGTGTGTCCAGCAATCTGCCCCATGGTCTCCAGTATTGCCCCAGTATGTCCAGAAGTCTGCCCCAGGGTCTCCAGCATTGCCTCAATGTGTCCTGAAATCTGCCCCATGGTCTCCAGTATTCAGTGTGTCCAGCAATCTGCCCCATAGTCTCCTGTATTGCCCCAGTGTGTCCAGCATTCTGCCCCATGGTCTCCAGTATTGCCCCAGTGTGTCCAGCATTCTGCCCCATGGTCTCCAGTATTGCTCCAGTGTGTCCAGCAATCTGCCCCATAGTCTCCTGTATTGCCCCAGTGTGTCCAGCAATCTGCCCCATGGTCTCCTGTATTGCCCCAGTGTGTCCAGCATTCTGCCACATGGTCTCCTGTATTGCCCCAGTGTGTCCAGCAATCTGCCCCATAGTCTCCTGTATTGCCCCAGTGTGTCCAGCAATCTGCCCCATGGTCTCCTGTATTGCCCCAGTGTGTCCAGCATTCTGCCCCATGGTCTCCTGTATTGCCCCAGTGTGTCCAGCATTCTGCCCCATGGTCTCCAGTATTGCCCCAGTGTGTCCAGCATTCTGCCCCATAGTCTCCAGTATTGCCCCAGTGTGTCCAGCAATCTGCCCCATAGTCTCCTGTATTGCCCCAGTGTGTCCAGCAATCTGCCCCATGGTCTCCTGTATTGCCCCAGTGTGTCCAGCATTCTGCCCCATGGTCTCCTGTATTGCCCCAGTGTGTCCAGCAATCTGCCCCATGGTCTCCAGTATTGCCCCAGTGTGTCCAGCAATCTGCCCCATGGTCTCCAGTATTGCCCCAGTGTGTCCAGCAATCTGCCCCATGGTCTCCAGTATTGCCCCAGTGTGTCCAGCAATCTGCCCCATGGTCTCCAGTATTGCCCCAGTGTGTCCAGCAATCTGCCCCATGGTCTCCAGTATTGCCCCAGTGTGTCCGGCATTGCCCCCAGACAGTCAGACATAAAGAAAAAAAAAAAAAAAGTAAAATCCTCACCTCTCCCGTTCCTAGCGCAGGTCCGGTGCAGCCAGTCAGCGTCTCTCCGGCTCTGCGACGCTAAGGACAGAGAGGCAGAGCGGCGCACACAGTAGTGACGTCATCGCGCCCTCTGCTCTGAGACGTCGCAGAGTCAGAGGACGCTGAAGCCGCAGGAACCAGGAGAGGTGAGTATTAGAGCGGGGGGCGGGGCCCGGGGGTGGAGGGAGCTGGCCCTGGTCGTGGCGGCGGACGGCGCTGCCCGAAGATTTAAAGGGGCGTCTTTTTTTTTTTTTTTTCCTTCTTCTCCTGCAGCGCCGGCCGCCCCCCACATTGTGCCGCCTGGGGCGGACCGCCCCCCCCCCCCCCGCACCCCCGTTCCAACGCCACTGCATAAGGGTGAACTGGAAGTGACATTTGCTGTACACCACAACTAAGAGGAATGTTCCAATTATCGGAAATGATGCACTCTGGCTCCCAGACGTGACAGGGGCTGCCTAGCGTGACAATTTTGAAATAGTCTGGGAAATCAGTAAGGTATAGGCAGGAGGTCCACACAACTAATACAAGGCGGGAGTAGTCCTTGGCCTCTCATTTATGATAATGATGGTAGATGGGCACTGGAACTATGCCATCTCTCCCATCATTTTCAGAACACCTATCTGAGGCACCTATAAATACCTTAATGAATTGAGTGAGTGTTTTCCTTTTATTTTTCTTTATAAAAAATGTATCAACACATTTGATTGTTACGTAGACTGCAGCACGCTGAAGGATGTTGTGCGGCCCACAAGAACTGTCAAGAATGCGGTGCTTCTTGTTATGTATAAATGAATACACGTCTTTTAGATGCGAATATGTGTTAAGGCAAGAGTCACATTAGCACATGGCATCCGATGAGAGAGCATCGGCTGCAATATGCTAACAACACTTGGCTCCAGCTCTCCTGTGAGTGGGAGCTGAGTGTCAGTGCTCTGATCCTCAGAGAATCGGATCACAAGTTCGGAGGAGACAGAGAAATTAATTTCTCCACTCTTGGAAAAACTCAATTTCAGCACCATGACCTCACCAATAACACATTCCATAACACATTCTATTCACATAACAGTTCCCACCAAACACCATATCACATATATAGCCATCAGCTTTTGTTTTGTCCAAAAGATTTTTTTTTAAGACTGCCACCACAAGGTAGACTCTACTCTAACATATTAAACATTTCTTAAAATATCCAATACTCTTTTTAGGTATATTTTTCTTTAAGGGAATGTGTCACATACATTTTTAAAATTACCACTAATACCACATACAAGGGATAAATACCATCATACCATGGCCAGATCACAAATTACCACCACATGGTGACGAATAATACCACATACAAGGAACAAATACCTCCACAACATGGCTCAACCATATACTGTATTAAAACCACATAGTGATTGAATAATACCACATACAAGGGACAAATACCTTCATACTATGGCCTGACCACATATTACCACCAAATAGTGACCAAATAATACCACATACAGTGAACAAATACCACCACACCATAACTAGACCACATATTACCACCACATAGTGACAGAATACTACAATACAATAAAAAACACAATACTAATATTACCATAAGTGGCATTATACACAGGAGCTCTGTACATAGTATGCAGTGTATAGTGTCAGTGTACAGGTAATACAGTGATCACCAGTGACATTATACACTGGGGCTCCGTATATAATTACATTGTACAGGTAATACAGGGATCACCCGTCATAATATAAACAGGAGCTCTGTATATAGTGTCAGTGTACAGGTAATACAGGGATCACCTATTATTATTATTATTTATTGTTATAGCGTCATTTATTCCATGGCGCTTTACATGTGAGGAGGGGTATACATAATAAAAACAAGTACAATAATCTTAAACAATACAAGTTAACACTGGTACAGGAGGAGGGAGGACCCTGCCAGCGAAGGCTCACAATCTACAAGGGATGGGTGAGAATACAGTAGGTGAGGATAGAGCTGGTCATGCAGCGGTTTGGTCGATCGGGGGTTACTGTAGGTTGTAGGCTTGTCGGAAGAGGTGGGTCTTCAGGTTCTTTTTGAAGGTTTCGATGGTAGGCGAGAGTCTGATGTGTTGTGGTAGAGGGTTCCAGAGTAGGGGTGATACGCGAGAGAAATCTTGTATACGATTGTGGGAAGAGGAGATAAGAGGGGAGTAGAGAAGGAGATCTTGTGAGGATCAGAGGTTGCGTGTAGGTAAGTACCGGGAGACGAGGTCACAGAAGTATGGAGGAGACAGGTTGTGGATGGCTTTGTACATCATGGTTAGGGATTTGTAGTGGAGTCTCTGGGCAATGGGGAGCCAGTGAAGGGATTGACAGAGGGGAGAGGCCGGGGAATAGCGGGGGGACAGGTGGATTAGTCGGGCAGCAGAGTTTAGAATAGATTGGAGGGGTGCGAGAGTGTTAGAGGGGAGGCCACAGAGCAGGAGGTTGCAGTAGTCAAGGCGAGAGATGATGAGGGCATGGACTAGGGTTTTTGCAGATTCTTGTTTGAGGAATGAACGGATTCATGAAATATTTTTGAGTTGAAGTCGGCAGGAAGTGGAAAGGGCTTGGATATGTGGTTTGAAGGAGAGGCATTGCTATGACATTATACACAGGAGCTCTGTATACAGTATACTATATAGTGAAAAGGGTCTGTGTACAGGTAACACACTGACTCACCGGTGATGTCGCTAGTTGAAGTCATTCATCTTCGCTTTTTTTCTTCATCCAGCACAGACTGCCATTCTTCTCTGCAGGAAATAACACACAGCTATCTAGCGCACCGCTCCCAGAGCAAATTCCCTAATTTTTCCTCAATTTCTATACTACAAAAAAGCAACATAGTGTTGCCCTGCACAATCTCAAAATAAAATACATCATAGCAGTAATAATATACTGTAATTAGCCCCTACAGTAATAATGTCCCACATCCTGGTCCCATATGTACTTCATTCTGGACCCCACATGTCTCATTCCTGGCCCCTTGTGATCTCCCATTCCTGGCCCTATCTGATTTCATCCTGCCCCCATATGTCACCACACTGCCCCATGTCTCCATTCTGCCCCATGTGTCTCTATTCTGCCCCCATGTGTCTCCATCCTGCCCCCCATGTGTCTCCATCCTGCTCCAAAGAAAAAAAAAGGTTTCTCCTTATCTGGCCGGGGTCCAGCAGTGTCCTCTTCGTAATCCATCTAAGGCCATGTTCACACAGTGCGTTTTTTACTGCGGAACCGCAGCGGTTTTGCCGCTGCGGTTCCGCAGCTGTTTTCCATGCAGGGTACATAACAATGTAACCCTATGGAAAACAGTCACTGCTGTGCACATGATCCGGAATTTCGTTTAAAAAGCCGCGCAGAATAGCTGCGGCAAAAAAGGAGCATGTCACTTCTTTTTCCTGAACCGCAGCGGTTCTGCACCCATAGACCTCCATTGTGAGGTCAAAACCGCAGTAAAACCCGCAGATCAAAAATATTTCTGCGGGTTTTACTGCGATTTGATGTGCAGAACCGCTGCAGCAGGAAGTGCGGGGGAGCGGGCGGAAGTGCGTGGGCGGAGTGTGGCTGCCCCCCCGTGCTCCGATCCCGCCCCCCGTGCTCCGATGCCCCCCCCGTGCTCCGATGCCCCCCCCAGTGCTCCGATGCCCCCCCGTGCCCTAATCTCCCCCCCTTATACTTACCCGGCGTCCCGGTGTCCGTCCGGCCGTCTTCTCCCTGGGCGCCGCCATCTTGCAAAATGGCGGGCGCATGCGCAGTGCGCCCGCCGAATCTGCCGGCCGGCAGATTCGCTCCAAAGTGCATTTTGATCACTGAGATATAACCTATCTCAGTGATCAAAATAAAAAAATAGTAAATGACACCCCCCCCCACTTTGTCACCCCCATTGGTAGGGACAATAAAAAAATTAAGATTTTTTTTTTTTTTTTCACTAAGGTTAGAATAGGGGTAGGGGTAGGGTTAGGGTTAGGGGTAGGGTTAGGGGTAGGGTTAGGGTTAGGGTTAGAAAACTGCATAAAAAAAAAGGATCAAAAAACGCATCAAAAAACGCATCAAAAAAGGACCAAAAAAAGGACCTGCGTTTTCTGCCAAGAGCTGCAGTTTTTTAAAAAAACAGTCCTGAAAAAAAAAGGATGGAAATCCTGAACGTGTGAACATACCCTAAGGTGCGGACACACTGGCACATGACAGTGACGTCATATGCCAGTGAAGTGCGCACCGACATCAGCTGACGGCCTGTAATTGGCTGGGGCTCTTAACTATTGCGGTACGGGAAGAGGATTTCAACTGAACGTGCGTCCGAGGATGCATGTTCAGTTACTGAACCAGCATAATCCTGCCACCGGGGCCCGGTGAGCAGAGGCAAAAAAGGGGGGTTACGGACTGGGTTCCCTTTGCTCACCAGGCCCCATACAACAGTAAGAGCAGTAATTCCCTGATGACGGCCCTGCATGTAGCAATCCAAAGCTTGCAACATGGCTATGTTAAAACTTAAAAATCCTCAAATATTAGTTTTGAGATTATGAGAAGGATTTGGCCAGATTGTGCAGTTTCTGCTCTAAAAACTCTCAGAGTAAGTTAGTGTATGTTCAAACTTATTTTTTGGAGCAAAAACGGAGCAGAACCTCTCCAAATCTTCCTCAAATATTAAAAACTTTCTTCTGGTGATGTTTTGATGTAAGTACTGATTTAAAAATTTTTCGGCCCTGAGTGTGGCTTTAAGGTCCCTGAACCAAAACATGTTGTGCGCCCCTGCGGTAGAGCAAACAGTGCGTTTTTTGCAACCTATTCATTAAGAATCTAGAGTTGTGAGATACCTAGATCTGTCTTGTGACATTTGTGTGCCTTTGTAATTGTCTGCATCGTAATTGGAACTATTAATATTAATATATTATTAAATGTGGAGTTTTAGGCCCCAATTGTTGCAACAGCGTGACATTTTTGTATTATTTTTACTTTGGTTTTCTAAAAAAAAAAAAAAAGAACCACTATTTTTGCTTTAGGCCTCAAATTTGTAATTTTCACAAGGAGTAATAGGAGAAAATGGACTCTGTAATTTGTTACGCAATTTCTCTTAAACGTGGCAATTTCCCGTACATGGTCAAAAACTTCTCTTTGGGCTGATGGCAGAGTCTGGAATGCAAAGTATGCTATTTGATTTTTGGATTGTAAATTTGAGTGGAACATATTGTGGATGCCATGTCGCATTTGCAGAGTCCTTGACATGTCAAAAGAGAAGGAACCACCACCAAGTAATGCCCGTTTTGGAAACTAGAGCCTGCAAGAAATTCATCTAGGGGTGTATTGAGCATTTTAAACAGATAGTTGATTCACAAAACTTTATAACATTTAGATATGAAAACAAAAAATTACAGTTTTCCCACTAATATACTGCTTGGCACCAAATTTATAATTTCCACAAGGAGAAATAGGAGAAAATGGATCACATAATTTGTTATGTAATTTCTCTCAAATGCAGTGATCCTCCCTATATGGTCAGGAACTAATGTTTGGTCACATAGCAAAACTCGGAAAGCAAAGAACGCCATTTAATTTTTTAGACGGAAATTTTGATAGTGTTGCATTTGTAGATGTCAAAAAAGTCAAAAACACTTGTGAGTGCACGGTGGCTCAGTGGTTAGCAATGTAGCCTTGCAGCGCTGGCATCCCAGGTTCAAATCCCACCAACAGCTGCAAGGAGTTTGTATGTTCTCCCCATGTTTTTGTGGGTTTCCTTCCACACTCCAAAGACATACTGATAGGGAATCTACATTGTGAGCCGCAATGGGAACAGTGATGAAAATGTCTGTATATATCGCTGTAGAATTAATGGTGCTATGAGTAAAATAAATAACGTGGCCTCCATTTGGCAAATTAAACCCCTTAAAGAATTCATGTGCTGTGTGGTCAGTATTTACATCACAAAATGTTATAAAATTGGGCCATGAAAACAAAAAATTTGGGATTTTCCGCTAAAATTTTACTTTTGCCTCAAAATTTTAATTTACACAAGGGGTAATAGGAGAAAATAGACAGGACAACTTGTCCTGCAATTTTTACAGAACGTGTCAGTACCCCATACGTGCTTGCACAATACTGTTTGAGCACACGGTAGGGATCGGATGGGAAGGAGCGCTGCATGGCTTTTAAAGAGCAGATTTTGTTTGAATACATTGCAGGTGCCTATAAGCAGGGCCGCCATCAGGGCATTACATCCGTGACTGGTGTATGGGGCCCGGTGAGCAGAGGGGGCCCGCATCGGGCCCCGTCTTATCTGCTCACCGGGCCCCTACCGAAAGCCGCAGGCTGAACCGGGCCCTTAGCGGCAGCCGGCGCTGCTGCTGTTTAACGCTATTGACGTGCGGGCGTGGGCCCGCACGTCAATAGTTAACAGCCGACAGCCAATCTGAGGCTGGCAGCTGACGTCAGCCGCAGCGTGCAGGTCGCCGGCGTCTGACGTCATTGTCAGTCGCCGGCGAGTGCACGCTGCAGCTGCGTGGAGAGAGCAGGAGCGCGGCAGGTAAGCAGAACTTGTTTTTTTTTTTTATATATTGACAGGGGCGATCGGGGGGGGGGTGCCGGGGCAGAATGCTGGACACAGGGGGGCAGTAAAGCTGGACACATTGGGGGCAGAATGCTGGACACATTGGGGGCAGAATGCTGGACACTTTGGGGCAGAATGCTGGACACATTGGGGCAGAATGCTGGACACAGGGGGGCAGTAAAGCTGGACACATTGGGGGCAGAATGCTGGACACAGGGGGGCAGTAAAGCTGGACACATTGGGGGCAGAATGCTGGACACAGGGGGGCAGTAAAGCTGGACACATTGGGGGCAGAATGCTGGACACATTGGGGGCAGAATGCTGGACACATTGGGGCAGAATGCTGGACACATTGGGGCAGAATGCTGGACACAGGGGGGCAGTAAAGCTGGACACATTGGGGGCAGAATGCTGGACACAGGGGGGCAGTAAAGCTGGACACATTGGGGGCAGAATGCTGGACATATTGGGGGCAGAATGCTGGACACATTGGGGCAGAATGCTGGACACATTGGGGCAGAATGCTGGACACAGGGGGGCAGTAAATCTGGACACATTGGGGGCAGAATGCTGGACACAGGGGGGCAGTAAAGCTGGACACATTGGGGGCAGAATGCTGGACACAGGGGGGCAGTAAAGCTGGACACATTGGGGGCAGAATGCTGGACACAGGGGGGCAGTAAAGCTGGACATATTGGGGGCAGAATGCTGGACACATTGGGGGCAGAATGCTGGACACATTGGGGGCAGAATGCTGGACACATTGGGGGCAGAATGCTGGACACATTGGGGGCAGAATGCTGGACACATTGGGGGCAGAATGCTGGACACATTGGGGGCAGAATGCTGGACACATTGGGGGCAGAATGCTGGACACAGGGGGGCAGTAAAGCTGGACACATTGGGGGCAGAATGCTGGACACATTGGGGGCAGTAAAGCTGGACACATTGGGGGCAGTAAAGCTGGACACATTGGGGGCAGTAAAGCTGGACACATTGGGGGCAGAATGCTGGACACATTGGGGGCAGAATGCTGAACACATTGGGGGGCAGAATGCTGGACACAGGGGGGCATTAAAGCTGGACACATTGGGGCCAGAATGCTGGACACAGGGGGGCAGTAAAGCTGGACACATTGGGGGCGAAATGCTGGACACATTGGGGGCAGTAAAGCTGGACACATTGGGGGCAGTAAAGCTGGACACATTGGGGGCAGAATGCTGGACACAGGGGGGCAGTAAAGCTGGACACATTGGGGGCAGTAAAGCTGGACACATTGGGGGCAGAATGCTGGACACAGGGGGGCTGTAAAGCTGGACACATTGGGGGCAGAATGCTGGACACAGTGGGGGCAGAATGCTGGACACAGGGGGCAGTAAAGCTGGACACATTGGGGGCAGAATGCTGGACACATTGGGGGCAGAATGCTGGACACATTGGGGGCAGAATGCTGAACACATTGGGGGGCAGAATGTTGGACACAGGGGGGCAGTAAAGCTGGACACATTGGGGGCAGAATGCTGGACACAAGGGGGCAGTAAAGCTGGACACATTGGGGGCAGAATGCTGGACACATTGGGGGCAGAATGCTGGACACAGGGGGGCAGTAAAGCTGGACACATTGGGGGCAGAATGCTGGACACATTGGGGGCAGAATGCTGGACACAGGGGGGCAGTAAAGCTGGACACATTGGGGGCAGAATGCTGGACACATTGGGGGCAGAATGCTGGACACATTGGGGGCAGAATGCTGGACACAGGGGGCAGTAAAGCTGGACACATTGGGGGCAGAATGCTGGACACGGGGGGGGGCAGTAAAGCTGGACACATTGGGGGCAGAATGCTGGACACATTGGAGGCAGAATGCTGGACACAGGGGGCAGTAAAGCTGGACACATTGGGGGCAGTAAAGCTGGACACATTGGGGGAAGAATGCTGGACACGGGGGGGCAGTAAAGCTGGACACATTGGGGGCAGAATGCTGGACACAGTGGGGGCAGAATGCTGGACACAGGGGGGCAGTAAAGCTGGACACATTGGGGGCAGAATGCTGGACACATTGGGGGCAGAATGCTGGACACATTGGGGGCAGAATGCTGAACACATTGGGGGGCAGAATGCTGGACACAGGGGGGCAGTAAAGCTGGACACATTGGGGGCAGAATGCTGGACACAGGGGGGCAGTAAAGCTGGACACATTGGGGGCAGAATGCTGGACACATTGGGGGCAGAATGCTGGACACATTGGGGGCAGAATGCTGGACACATTGGGGGCAGTAAAGCTGGACACATTGGGGGCAGAATGCTGGACACGGGGGGGGTAAAGCTGGACACATTGGGGGCAGAATGCTGGACACATTGGAGGCAGAATGCTGGACACAGGGGGGCAGTAAAGCTGGACACATTGGGGGCAGAATGCTGGACACAGGGGGGCAGTAAAGCTGGACACATTGGGGGCAGAATGCTGAACACATTGGGGGGCAGAATGCTGGACACAGGGGGGCATTAAAGCTGGACACATTGGGGCCAGAATGCTGGACACAGGGGGGCAGTAAAGCTGGACACATTGGGGGCGAAATGCTGGACACATTGGGGGCAGTAAAGCTGGACACATTGGGGGCAGTAAAGCTGGACACATTGGGGGCAGAATGCTGGACACAGGGGGGCAGTAAAGCTGGACACATTGGGGGCAGTAAAGCTGGACACATTGCGGGCAGAATGCTGGACACAGGGGGGCTGTAAAGCTGGACACATTGGGGGCAGAATGCTGGACACAGTGGGGGCAGAATGCTGGACACAGGGGGCAGTAAAGCTGGACACATTGGGGGCAGAATGCTGGACACATTGGGGGCAGAATGCTGGACACATTGGGGGCAGAATGCTGAACACATTGGGGGGCAGAATGTTGGACACAGGGGGGCAGTAAAGCTGGACACATTGGGGGCAGAATGCTGGACACAAGGGGGCAGTAAAGCTGGACACATTGGGGGCAGAATGCTGGACACATTGGGGGCAGAATGCTGGACACAGGGGGGCAGTAAAGCTGGACACATTGGGGGCAGAATGCTGGACACATTGGGGGCAGAATGCTGGACACAGGGGGGCAGTAAAGCTGGACACATTGGGGGCAGAATGCTGGACACATTGGGGGCAGAATGCTGGACACATTGGGGGTAGAATGCTGGACACAGGGGGCAGTAAAGCTGGACACATTGGGGGCAGAATGCTGGACACGGGGGGGCAGTAAAGCTGGACACATTGGGGGCAGAATGCTGGACACATTGGAGGCAGAATGCTGGACACAGGGGGGCAGTAAAGCTGGACACATTGGGGGCAGTAAAGCTGGACACATTGGGGGAAGAATGCTGGACACGGGGGGGCAGTAAAGCTGGACACATTGGGGGCAGAATGCTGGACACAGTGGGGGCAGAATGCTGGACACAGGGGGGCAGTAAAGCTGGACACATTGGGGGCAGAATGCTGGACACATTGGGGGCAGAATGCTGGACACATTGGGGGCAGAATGCTGAACACATTGGGGGGCAGAATGCTGGACACAGGGGGGCAGTAAAGCTGGACACATTGGGGGCAGAATGCTGGACACAGGGGGGCAGTAAAGCTGGACACATTGGGGGCAGAATGCTGGACACATTGGGGGCAGAATGCTGGACACATTGGGGGCAGAATGCTGGACACATTGGGGGCAGTAAAGCTGGACACATTGGGGGCAGAATGCTGGACACGGGGGGGGCAGTAAAGCTGGACACATTGGGGGCAGAATGCTGGACACATTGGAGGCAGAATGCTGGACACAGGGGGGCAGTAAAGCTGGACACATTGGGGGCAGAATGCTGGACACAGGGGGGCAGTAAAGCTGGACACATTGGGGGCAGAATGCTGGACACAGGGGGGCAGTAAAGCTGGACACAGGGGGGCAGAATGCTGGACACATTGGGGGGCAGAACGCTGGACACATTGGGGGCAGAATGCTGGACACATTGGGGGCAGAATGCTGGACACATTGGGGGCAGAATGCTGAACACATTGGGGGGCAGAATGTTGGACACAGGGGGGCAGTAAAGCTGGACACATTGGGGGCAGAATGCTGGACACAAGGGGGCAGTAAAGCTGGACACATTGGGGGCAGAATGCTGGACACATTGGGGGCAGAATGCTGGACACATTGGGGGCAGAATGCTGGACACAGGGGGGCAGTAAAGCTGGACACATTGGGGGCAGAATGCTGGACACATTGGGGGCAGAATGCTGGACACAGGGGGGCAGTAAAGCTGGACACATTGGGGGCAGAATGCTGGACACATTGGGGGCAGAATGCTGGACACATTGGGGGCAGAATGCTGGACACAGGGGGCAGTAAAGCTGGACACATTGGGGGCAGAATGCTGGACACGGGGGGGGCAGTAAAGCTGGACACATTGGGGGCAGAATGCTGGACACATTGGAGGCAGAATGCTGGACACAGGGGGGCAGTAAAGCTGGACACATTGGGGGCAGTAAAGCTGGACACATTGGGGGAAGAATGCTGGACACAGGGGGGGCAGTAAAGCTGGACACATTGGGGGCAGAATGCTGGACACAGTGGGGGCAGAATGCTGGACACAGGGGGGCAGTAAAGCTGGACACATTGGGGGCAGAATGCTGGACACATTGGGGGCAGAATGCTGGACACATTGGGGGCAGAATGCTGAACACATTGGAGGGCAGAATGCTGGACACAGGGGGGCAGTAAAGCTGGACACATTGGGGGCAGAATGCTGGACACAGGGGGGCAGTAAAGCTGGACACATTGGGGGCAGAATGCTGGACACATTGGGGGCAGAATGCTGGACACATTGGGGGCAGAATGCTGGACACATTGGGGGCAGTAAAGCTGGACACATTGGGGGCAGAATGCTGGACACGGGGGGGGGCAGTAAAGCTGGACACATTGGGGGCAGAATGCTGGACACATTGGAGGCAGAATGCTGGACACAGGGGGGCAGTAAAGCTGGACACATTGGGGGCAGAATGCTGGACACAGGGGGGCAGTAAAGCTGGACACATTGGGGGCAGAATGCTGGACACATTGGGGGCAGAATGCTGGACACAGGGGGGCAGTAAAGCTGGACACATTGGGGGCAGAATGCTGGACACAGGGGGGCAGTAAAGCTGGACACATTGGGGGCAGAATGCTGGACACAGGGGGGCAGTAAAGCTGGACACAGGGGGGCAGAATGCTGGACACATTGGGGGGCAGAACGCTGGACACATTGGGGGGCAGTAAAGCTGGACACATTGGGGGCAGAATGCTGGACACATTGGGGGCAGAATGCTGGACACATTGGGGGCAGAATGCTGGACACATTGGGGGCAGAATGCTGGACACATTGGGGGGCAGAATGCTGGACACATTGGGGGGCAGTAAAGCTGGACACATTGGGGCAGAATGCTGGACACATTGGGGGCAGAATGCTGGACACAGTGGGGCAGAATGCTGGACACATTGGGGGCAGAATGCTGGACACAGGGGGGCAGTAAAGCTGGACACAGGGGGGCAGAAAAGCTGGACACAGGGGGGCAGAATGCTGAACACATTGGGGGGCAGAATGCTGGACATATTGGGGGCAGAATGCTGGACACAGGGGGGCAGAATGCTGGACACAGGGGGGCAGTAAAGCTGGACACATTGGGGGCAGAATGCTGGACACAGGAGAGCAGAATGCTGGACACAGGAGGGCAGAATGCTGGACACAGGAGGGCAGGATGCTGGACACAGGAGGGCAGGATGCTGGACACAGTGGGGCAGAATGCTGGACACAGTGACAGGGGCAGAATGCTGGACACAGTGACAGGGGCAGAATGCTGGACACAGGGGCAGACTGTGGGACCCGGGGGCAGAATGCTGTACATGGGGGCATGGTTGGAGACATAGGGGGCAGAATGGAGACATGGGGCATGATTGGAGACAAGTGGCAGGATTTCAGACACGGGGGCATGGTTGGAGACATAGGGGGCAGAATGGAGACATGAGGCATGATTGGAGACACTGGGAGCAGAATTGGAGACAGATCGTGCAGGATCATGGGGCAGGATGGATATGATGGAGACAGATGGGGCCGGATGGAGAGATCACATGGGATGGATACTCATGAGGGCAGGATGGGAGAACATATGGCTGATGCCAGGAATGAGACACACGGTGGCCAGGATGGGGAATATTATTACCATCGGGGCTAATTTAGGGATATTATTACTGCAGTGATGTATTTATTTTATTTTTTGAGTATACTGTTTAAATGGGGGAGCGGTCCTGTTACTGTGTAGAGTAACACTATGTCGCCTCTTTTTCTTCATGTGGTGTAATGTAGAAGTTGGGAAAAATTAAGTAATGTATTCTACAAGCTGAGCTCGAGATAACTGTGTTATTTCCTGCAGAGAGAAGTCCTGGCTGGAAGAAATGATGGCGGTCTGTGCTGGATAAAAGATGAAGGACTTCACTTAGAGACGTCACTGGTGAGTCAGTGTTACCTATACACTGACACTATACACTGTATACTATATACAGAGCTCCTGTGTATAATTTCACTAGTGATCACTGTATTATCTGTAAACAGACACTGCATACTAAGTACAGATCTCCTGTGTATAATGGCACTTATGGTGATAGTATGGTGCTTTTTTTTTAATTACTGATCAGAATTGTAGTATTCAGTCACTATGTGGTGGTAATATGTGGTCTGGACATGGTGTTACGGTATTTGTTCCTTGTATGTGATAGTATTCGATCACTGTGGTGGTAATATGTCATCTGGTCATGGTGTAGCGGTATTTGTTCCTTGTATGTGATATTATTGGTCATTTTAAAAATTGAAAAATAAATAAAAACATACCTAAATTGTATTGCATATTTTAACAAATATTTAATAGGTTACAGTAGAGTAGGGCCCGGCCAAAAGTGTCTACCGTGTTATGGTGGCGGCTTAAAAAATCTTTTGGCCAAAACAAAAGCTGCCGGCTATATGTGTGATCTGGTGATGGGAACTGTTAATGTGTGATAGGTGAGAAGTGGAGTTTTTCCAGAAGAGAGTGGTGGGACTGTGGACAGTTCGAGGGGTGGAGCGTGGAGGCGGGGCTGGGGTGGAGCCTGGGCGGAGTCTCAAGGGGGCCCCGAAAATTTTGCCAGTATGGGGCCCCGAAATTTCTAGTGGCAGCCCTGCCTATAAGGGTGTGTGTCCACGTTCAGGATTGCATCAGGATTTGGTCAGGATTTTATGCAGGTAAAATCCTGACCAAATCTGCACCTGAGGTCACTGGCAGGTCAACTGCGTTGTCCTTGCGTTGTTTCAGCAATGTAAGGACATGTTGCGTTCTTAAAAGACGCGCCGCATGTCTGTTTCCCCGGGTCTGCCGCATGCGTCTTTTAATGCATAGTGGAGACGGGATTTCATGAAATCCCCTCCACTATGCTGTAACATGTGGACGCTGGGGTATTGACGCTGCGGCTCAACGCATCGTAAAAAACGCAGCGTTTCCTGAACGTGGAAACATACCCTAACAGAACCCCCGAGGTGCCAGATCAGCAGAAACCCACCCCAGGTGGCCCCATATTGGAAACTTCACTGCTTACGGATTTCATCTAGGGGTGTAGTGAGTATTTTGAACCCACAGGTGCCTCACAGAATTTCATAACATTGGGCCTTGGAAATATAACATTTTAGTGGTAAAAATTGTGTTTTCTTATTTGAAAATTTTTCAGTTATACAAGGGTGAATAGATGAAACTGGACCCCACTATTTGTTACTCAGTTTCTCAGAAATGAGGTGATGCCCAATATGCCACACGGCAAGACTGAGAAGGAAGGGGTGCTATTTAGCTTTTGGAGCACAGATTTTGCTGAAATACCATATATCCTCGAGTATAAGGCTGGGTTCACATTGCGTTTCAGGCGTCCGTGAAACGGACTATGTTACACTGCGGCATAACGCGGTGTAACGCAGTCCGTTAATGCCGCCATTGAGTCCAATATCGGACGCATCGCTAGCGCACGCGCACAATGGGCGTGCGCTAGCGATGTGCAGTCATTGAGTGACGGACCCTGGGATGCGGGCTGCAGCGTTTCCGGGTCCGTCACCGCTAGGGCAGCTAGAGCATCTACAAGATCTATCTGCATTATCGCGATGGAATGTCGGCCTGCATCTGGTCCAACAACTCTGCAGGTTATAAATCTTTCTGAACATGTTCTCACATCTACTGAATTGTCTGTACTACAAAAGGGTTTATCTTTTGTCCCCACGCATCTTGCGGACAAATTCACTCTTATAAAAGATCTTTATTTGTTTTGCAGAAAGCTAACATTCCAGGTCATGTACAGGAGACCCGACATCTTACAGACAATTCCCATGGATGAACAGAAGGAAGTTTCCATATAGGAACAAATCTCTCAAAACTCCCTCCTTTTCCTTGGTGCCGGCCATAAAAATATTTTTCGAGGTGGTCAAGCGGGACATTATGGCCATGCCTGTCCGGGTAAGTGGCCCATTCAATTTGAATATAGAGGAAAAACGTGCCCTGACTGCCCTACAGAATAACAGGGATTTTACCATTAAAGAGGCAGACAAAGGGGGCAACGTGGTTTTGTGGTCGACTCAACTTTATGAAGCTGAGGCCAAACGTCAGCTTAATAATGTGCAATATTACCAAAAGCTTCCCTCTGACCCCACCTCTATTTTTCTTTCTAAATTTGAACAACTACTTTGCAGAGCTTTACAGTTCGCCATCATTTCCCTGCAAGAGAAACAGTACTTGTGGGTGGCTAATCCGGTTACGGCAACATTTTACATGCTGCCGAAAATACACAAAGACAGTGCCAGACCTCCCGGTAGACCCATCGTGTCCAGTGTCGGCAGCATGTGTGAGAGGGCAGGTGAGTACCTGGTCTTCTTTCTCCAGCCTATAGCCTCATCCCTTTTCTCGTTTGTCCGTGATTCTTCACACTTTATAGAAATATGTGGTCAGGTTGAACTCCCCACAAATTTTCTATTAGTTACCTGTGATGTAGAATCACTATATTCCAATATTGGCCACAAGGACGGGATAGAGGCGATAGGCTAGCTTATTTGCTTGATAAGAAGAATTCCACGGATAGGGGCCATGACTCATTCCTTCTTGACGTAGGGTACTTTCACACTGGCGTTTTTTTTTAATACGTCGCAATGCGTCGTTTAGGGGAAAAAACGCATCCTGCAAAGTTGTTTGCAGGATGCGTTTTTGTCCCATAGCGTAACATTACCGACGCATTGCGACGTATTGACACGTCGCAACCGTCGTGCGACGGTTGCGCCGTGTTGTGGCAGACCCCCGGGAGCAAAAAACGTTAAATGTAACGTTTTTTGCTCCAGACGGACCGCTTTTTCCGACCGCGCATGCGCGGACGGAACTCCGCCCCCACCTCCCCGCACCTCACAATGGGGCAGCGGATGCGCCGGAGAATGCATCCGCTGCACCCGTTGTGCGGCGCTAACAATGCTAGCGTCGGAATCTCGGCCCGACGCAATGCAACGGGCCGAATTCCGACGCTAGTGAGAAAGTAGCCTTAATGTCCTTTGTTCTCCATCACAACTTTTTTCTTTTTGATAGGGTCTACTATTTACAGCGATCAGGCGTGGCGATGGGCGCGAAATGTGCACCAGCCTATGCCAACACCTTTTTGGGCTGGTGGGAGGAAAAATTTGTTTACCCCTTTCCATCATTCGCTGCCCACGTACACGCCTGGTATCGCTTTATAGACGATATTTTTATTATCTGGAAGGGTACAGAGGAGGAATGTATTACATTTTTTTACAACTTGAATTCCAATCCTTATATTTTTCTTACATACTCCATTTCTGCTAGTGACATCACCTTTTTGGACTTGAGGATATTTTCACATGAGCGATGAATCTTTTTCGTAAACCCACGGCAACAAATGCGCTCCTGGAATTTTCCAGTTTTCATCCATGGCATACAAAGGTGGGTGTACCCACAGGACAGTTTCTACGCGTCAGGCGCAACTGTACCCTTGATTGTGACTTTTCAATCCAGGCTCGTGAGCTTTCGGATCGGTTTCGACAAAGGGGTTACCCTAAACGTGTTATCTCTACAGCCTACCAAAGAGCAAGGGGACAATATCAGAAGTCTCTTTTATCCTCTAAGAGACAAAGCCAGGAGATACAGACCAGATTCATCACTGATTTCAACAATAACTGGAAACAGGTCAGTGATATTTTATCTAAACACTTGCAAATTCTTCGGACGGATACACAAACTTCGGAGGTCACAAGCAACAGACCCCTTCTGACAGCAAGACGGGCACCTAACCTCAGGGACCTTCTTACTAGGAGCCACTTTAAAAGACCAAAGGTGAGGTTGAATAGAGGCATCACCTTGAGGGGGTCATTCCCATGTGGGGATTGTAATATCTGTCCCCACATGGCTTTGACTCGTGACCTCTTCGTGCATCCTACCCTTCTCAGTAGACACCCCCTTAGGACATACATCAACTGTAGATCTAGGGATGTAGTCTACGCCCTTATCTGTCCTTGTAGGATGGTGTATGTCGGGCAGACCACCCAAGAACTAAGGAAGCGGGCCCAGAAACACATCTCCAAAGTGCATTTAGCAGCATCGGATTTGAGGAAGGGCAGGGTTCTTACCCCGGTGGCTGAACATTTCTTAGCTAAACATGGAGGTTCCTCGGACAATCTGAAGGTGGTGGGCTTGCAAAAGCTCACCCCCAACGAGAGAGGGGGGGATAGACGCAAACATCTTTTACAAATGGAGTCCAGATGGATCTTCCAATTACAATCGGTAGCCCCTTCAGGCTTGAATGAAGAGCTTCTCTTCACAGGGTTCCTGGGATAATGGAGATCTTTGGGGATTTATTACTGTTTGAACCCCCCCTCTATGTATCGTGATACTAAAAAAATTTTTTCTTTTTTCCATTTTTAGCTGCCTATTGGGACTGGATTTGCCCGTCTCTGCATTATACGTTCTTGTTATTAGAGGGGTGCCTGTCTACCATGTCCTCTCCTGCACTGTGTCTGGGGACATTTTGGGACTCATACCTGCCACACATTGAAGATAGATCAACAGTGGATTTCTCCATCAGGAGGGATGTGGCTTTTGGATGTGTCCCATTTGGGATGATACGTCTGGATTGGACCTATTCGATCTGGGCAATGTATGCCCCCGCTACAAATTGGCTGTTGACCCTCTCCTGTGCATGACCTGAGGTTACTTTGGGTTCTTCTTCATCACTTATCATGGATGGATTTTCGTTAGATCGTCCGAATTCGCAATGAGCGGGTTGTAGCTACCAGCTGCACCCTCACATTAACTGTTTATTTGGCTGAAAGATGGAGCATGTATGAAGAACAAACTCTTTCCACATGTACTGTAATGGGGGATATCAGCACCTATGTCCCATGAACCTGTTGGCCTACGGCGCCCATTTGGAAATTATGTCTATACATGGACAGATTTTTATATATCCTACGGTCATCTCTTTCTATGTCCATGGCACATGGACTTATGGCTATTTTACCATTGAGCTCTCATGCTTTCCGTTTTGATGCATGGGAGTTTTTCACTGGATTTGTTTTCCATATTGCCTTTGTACTTTATATTGTGTGCTTAACATCTTCTTTTCCCTCATGCAGGTTTTTCCAGGGGCCACACATTATCATTCTTGTGCGTGTGCGCTTTTCTATTTGGTCTTTACATACGCCCCTTACCTCACATACGTTGGTACTCTGTCTTTATTCTATGGGCTCTCTGTGCCCGGCGCAGGCGCAATGCGGCTCAATTTTTGAGCCGCGTTTGCGCATGCGCCAACTCTTCTCCATGGAGATCTCCGTCATCTCTGCTCTGCGTCCCTGTACTTGTGGCCGTACGCTACTTCCGCCCTCCACCTCCCTCTTCTGAGAGGTACACCGGTATGTTATTAAGCTAATTACAGTCTCTACATATATGTGGGTTACTCACCACACAATCTACTTCCCCTGACGAAGCCGCTGCGGCGGCGATACGCGTGGGGTCTCTTCCTTACACCCCCTCATTGCTATATGCTGGTCATTTATGACATGCGGATCTGCAGCGCTATTACAGCTTTCTAGCCTTTTGGCTTCATCTTGTTTTCACCTCAGACTCAGCTGAGTATTCTTCTGGCGCGATGCCGTTCCTATTATTTATATGGGAGCTTTGATTTCTCTATCTGGGCTACATCCCACATGTGTAATACCCGGTTAGCTCTGCCTGGACACTTATGTGTTAAGAGCTCCATTTGATTGTGCCATTCCGGTGTATTTATTCACCATTAGGAGGTATAGGGATTTTTTATATATCCCCTTGGAGTTCTTATTGGTGTTTATCACATTATATATACTATATACCATACCGATCTCCGTTTCGTTTTGGCATGTATATATAAGTCAGCATGTGCTGTTATATGTTTATGTCAGCCTGATGGTGTATATTCTATGTATATATTTTCTGCAGACTCATTAGGTTGTACAGGGGTGTCTTTTACACATTTGATGTATTTTAAGTGTTTTTATGTCTATATTGTGGTGTTTAATGAAACGTTTGCTATTTTTCTACATTATATGGTTGTGCAGGCCTGAATTAGTCCATTCTTTTTTTCTTCTTTTTCTGGTTATATATATACTAGCTATTGAACCCGTTCTACGCCCGGGTGGCGAGCATTTATATTGGTATATGGTCTCCATCCTGGTATGTGCTGCTCCATCCTGCGCCTCCATTCTGTCATTTGCTGCTCCCATCCTGTCATTTGCTGCTCCCATCCTGTCATTTGCTGCTCCCATCCTGCGCCCGTTCTGTCATGTGCTGCTCCCATCCTGCGTCCCCGTTCTATCATTTGCTGCTGCCATCCTGCGCCCGTTCTGTCATGTGCTGCTGCCATCCTGCGCCCGTTCTGTCATGTGCTGCTGCCATCCTGCGCCCGTTCTGTCATGTGCTGCTGCCATCCTGCGCCCGTTCTGTCATGTGCTGCTGCCATCCTGCGCCCGTTCTGTCATGTGCTGCTGCCATCCTGCGCCCGTTCTGTCATGTGCTGCTGCCATCCTGCGCCCGTTCTGTCATGTGCTGCTGCCATCCTGCGCCCGTTCTGTCATGTGCTGCTGCCATCCTGCGCCCGTTCTGTCATGTGCTGCTGCCATCCTGCGCCCGTTCTGTCATGTGCTGCTGCCATCCTTCGCCCGTTCTGTCATGTGCTGCTGCCATCCTTCGCCCGTTCTGTCATGTGCTGCGGCCATCCTGCGCCCGTTCTGTCATGTGCTGCTGCCATCCTGCGCCCGTTCTGTCATGTGTTGCGGCCATCCTGCGCCCGTTCTGTCATGTGCTGCTGCCATCCTGCGCCCGTTCTGTCATGTGCTGCGGCCATCCTGCGCCCGTTCTGACATGTGCTGCTGCCATCCTGCGCCCGTTCTGTCATGTGCTGCTGCCATCCTGCGCCCGTTCTGTCATGTGCTGCTGCCATCCTGCGCCCGTTCTGTCATGTGCTGCTGCCATCCTGCGCCCGTTCTGTCATGTGCTGCTGCCATCCTGCGCCCGTTCTGTCATGTGCTGCTGCCATCCTGCGCCCGTTCTGTCATGTGCTGCGGCCATCCTGCGCCCGTTCTGTCATGTGCTGCGGCCATCCTGCGCCCGTTCTGTCATGTGCTGCGGCCATCCTGCGCCCGTTCTGTCATGTGCTGCTGCCATCCTGCGCCCGTTCTGTCATGTGCTGCTCCCATCCTGCGCCACCATTGTATTATATGCCCCCGCTCCAGTGTGTATGCCCCCGAATGCTGCTGCCATATAAAAAAAAAAAAAATACCATACTCACCTATCGTCCGGCTCCACTGCAGGTATGTCTTCAAGAAAATGGCGCCGGAAAGCGGGGACTGCGCAGGCGCCGATTCCGGCAGCAGGAATCGGCGCCTGCGTAGTCCGCGCCCTCCGGAGCCGGGAGCAGAGGAGCCGGGAGACGGAGCCGCAAGCAGCACTGGAACCGGGAAAGGTGAGTATACTTAACCTCCCTCCTGGCGGTCCCTGACTCTCCGGTGGAGATCGCGGTATGCGTTCAGTGCTTACGCATACCGCGATCTCCCGGGAGCGTCGCTCTGTGAGGCCCAGACTGCGCCGGCGCTTGCGCTTGCGCAGTCTATAGAGGCTTCGGACAGAGTGACGCTCCCAGCGTTATATTATAGATTAGTGGATTAGGCATTGCACCCTCTTTATATTTGACATACAGCTAGAGTGCACCCTTAATTTATATTTTGTAGCACTTGCGTTAACAGCAGCCCGTTAACACATGTGTTGAACGGACTGCTGTTAACACAATGTGACCCTAACCTTAGCCGAGATTTTCAGCCCTTTTTTTAGGCTAAAAGTGCTCCTCTCCGCTTATACTCGAGTCATTGTCCCAGGGAGTCGGCGGGGGAGGGGGAGTGGCGGCCGTCACATCATACTCACCTGCTTCTGACGCAGTCTCTGCACTTCCCTGCTTCTCCGATGGTCTCTGGCACCTGCAGCTCTTCCTGTGTTCAGTGGTCACGTGGTACTGCTCATTAAAGTAATGAATATGGATGCGACTCCACTCCCATAGGTGTGGCGCGCATCTTCATTACTTTAATGAGCGGTACCATGTGACCGCTGAACACAAGAACAAGCTGCCGGCACACGCCGGAGACCATCGGAGAAGCAGGGACATACAGAGAGACCACGCCAGGAAGGAGCGAGTATGATTGGGGAGGGTGAGCCATGCGATATTCACCTGTCCCCGTTCCACCGCCGGGCTGTATTCCGCGTCCTCTGGCTGTAACATTCAGGTCAGAGGGCGCGATGACGTGGTTAGTGAGCGCCCTCTGCCTGAACAGTCACTGCAGAGACCCGGTAGACACAGCGGCGTGCGGCGCTGGAACAGGTGAATATTGCAAGTGCTAGGGGCGTGAGCCAGCAGCGACACTGCCACCTGGCTCTCAGTGACGAGAGGTGAGTATGTCATTTTTTTTTTTAATCGCAGCAGCATACGGGGCATATTATTCTATGGAGCATCTTATGGGGCCATCAACCTTTGTGCAGCATTATATGGGGCATAATATTCTATGGAGCATCTTATGGGGCCATCAACCTTTGTGCAGCATTATATGGGGCATAATATTTTATGGAGCATCTTATGGGACCATCAACCGTTGTGCAGCATTATATGGGGCATAATATTTTATGGAGCATCTTATGGGGCCATCAACCGTTGTGCAGCATTGTATGGGGCATATTATTCTATGCAACATCTTATGGGGCCATCAAGCTTTGTGCAGCATTATATGGGGCATAATATTTTATGGAGCATCTTATGGGGCCATCAACCGTTGTGAAGCATTCTATGGGGCATATTATTCTAAGGAGCATCTTATGGGGCCATCAACCTTTGTGCAGCATTACATGGGGCATAATATTTTATGGAGCATCTTATGGGGCCATCAACCGTTGTGCAGCATTGTATGGGGCATATTATTCTATGGAACATCTTATGGGGCCATCAAGCTTTGTGCAGCATTATATGGGGCATAATATTTTATGGAGCATCTTATGGGGCCATCAACCGTTGTGAAGCATTATATGGGGCATAACATTCTATGGAGCATCTTATGGGGCCATCAAGCTTTGTGCAGCATTGTATGGGGCATAACATTCTATGGAGCATCTTATGGGGACATCAACCATTGTGCAGCATTATATGGGGCATAACATTCTATGGAGGATCTTATGGGGCCATCAAGCTATGTGCAGCATTATAAGGGGCATATTATTCTATGGAGCATCTTATGGGGCCATCAACTTTTGTGCAGCATAACATTCTATGGAGCATCTTATGGGGCCATCAAGCATTGTGCAGCATTATATGGGGCATATTATTCTATGGAGCATCTTATGGGGCCATCAACCTTCGTACAGCATTATATCGGACATATTTTAATATATGGGGCCATCACCAACCTCCAACCTTTATGCCGCATTATATGGGGCATAATATTCTATGGAGCATCTTATGGGGCCATCATTAACCTTTTATGCAGCATTATATGGGGAATATTTTAATATGGAGCATCTTATGGGGCCCATCATAAACTGTATGAAGCATTATATGGGGCTCTTGATTCAATATGGATATTCAAAAACACAACCTACTGATGTCTCAATTAATTTTACTTTTATTGGTATCTATTTTTATTTTTGAAATTTACTGATAGCTGCTGCATTTTCCACCCTAGGCTTATACTCGAGTCATTAAGTTTTCCCAGTTTTTGTGGCAAAATTAGGGGTCTCGGCTTATACTCTAGTATATACGGTAGTTTGAGGAGCCCAATTTTCTAAATGCACCTCTCAGGGAATTCATCTACAGCTGCAGGCACTATTTTTCCCCACAAGTGGTTTCACTTTGCAACATTCACACCATGCGTTTATCTGGAGAATTGCTATTATGCCAGCTTAGTGCCCACACATAGTGTCCTGCCTGGGCTCCTGGAGACATGCACCCCATCAATTGCTAGCAAGTCTCTCCCCGCTACAGTAATGCTGAACATGTGGTCGCTTACTGCCCACCGTGAGGCTCAGAAGGAGGGGGGGGCATTTGAGAGCACAGATTTCACTGGATTTTATTTGAGGGGCAGGAGTCATGTCGCTTTTCCAGCGACCTTGTTCTACCAGTAAAGTGGGAACCCCCTATATTTATTCTCGGGGCTGGTTGTGTGTGGGATTAGTTAGGGGTTTTCATTGGTAATATTTTGGGGTACATAACATTTTTTGGATCGTTTTCAGTATAAGACCAGAATCACTTAGTATAATGGTGCGCGGTGGTCATTTGACATGACGGGTGCACTCTGCGCCGTCCCAGTCGTGATTCAACATGAAGACAATGTGGCGATCATTGTCCCCTAGCCATTCATGCGTTCAGATTATGGGGCTGGATATCAACCCTCATGCGCTGTTGCGCTTTATACACAATACGCCCCTAATCACCTGCATTCATTTATTTCTCAATTATTGTCGTCACTTGACTGGCTATTAAAGTCTGACACTTACTCTTGTCTCATACCCCCTGACAAAGCTACAGCATAGTGGTGAAACGCACATCAAGGTTCCACTTACCCCACATAAGGAGCAGGATGTCTCAAGGTACATTTGGGAAGTTATTTTTTTATGTTTGAATCATGCATAGATATCATATTTATTCCTATTATAGCTATCATGATGCATGGACTTGCACTTTATTTTCCATTTCTGATGTCCGCTGTAGCTAAAGTGCTGCCGGTTTTTGAACGGTGGTGAATCCGCATGTGTTCATTGAACCGTGTAGAATCACCGCCTCCAATACATTGTACGGGTGATAGTTATCTTGCGGAGGTTGGCATCTCCACAAGAAAAATTGACATGCTGCGGTCTGTAGAGACGCACCGCATGTCCGTCTCCACAGGTGTCTGTGCACGCATCGTGGGCATTGAATTTCTTGAAATCCCATCCACTATGCTGTAACATCTGGCCGCTGCAGAGGTACACAGCGTCCAAACCATAGCGTTTACTGACCGTGGGCACATACCCTAATAGATAAACATACAACAAAGAAAATTCCGCATTCTTGCCCCAATGACCGTGCAATAGGCGACTTATTACACCGCACAGAGAATATAAGCGCGGCCTACACTAGAGGAACAGTGGCCGCTATCCTCCTCTTTATTAAAACCACTGAAAGCTCCAGAGAAAGATCCTGGAAACTCTGGGCAGGGATCACAGCAATAATGGCTGCAGAGGCGACGGGACAAAGGGTTTGCGGCAATGTCCTGCTGTCTCCCAGGATCCTTAGGAGCAGAGCTGTCCATAGATGTGCCCCTCGGGGCTATGGGGCCCGCAGTCGCCCACCCCCAGCTGGACGTGCCGCGGCTGCCAATGACAAGTTTCACAACAACTACTGGGATTTAAATTCAAACACGGAAGCGACTTCCTCGAAATGTTGCATGTCGGGTCTTGTAGTTCCCTTGCCGCCCTGTAGGATACAAAGTCCCCTGGAGGAAACTCGCTTTCCCAGAAGCCTCCGCGCAGCACTAGTGCTTGACGGTGCGAGAATGAATCAGTGGCGTTGTTATTAACGCCATATTGAGAGCAGCAGAAGGAAGGAGCCAGAGCCTGGTAACGCACGGCGTCGTTGTGAGCGGGCACCATCCCCTGCCATCCTCCTCCGCCCGCCAAGTCCCCGCTGTGGGCGAAGCTGATAACCGGCTGGCACACTCCGCGGAAGCCGGAAAGCGAAGAACCGGGGACAGCAGGGAGCGGAGCCGCCGTGTGAGGCCCCCCAGTCCGGCTCATAGACTGCCCGACCACCCCGGACATGGCCTGCGGAGCCACCCTTAAAAGGACTATGGACTTCGACCCGCTTCTCAGCCCGGCGGCCTCCCCCAAGCGGCGGCGCTGCGCCCCCCTGTCCCCGGCCTCCCCACAGAAGTACCTCCGTATGGAGCCGTCGCCGTTCGGGGAGGTGTCGTCCCGGCTCACCACAGGTAGGGGGAGGGGAGGCGGCCATCGCTGCCGGGGAAGCTTTGTTCCCTGCGACCACCAGCGGCCTGAGCATGGTCACACGGGATGTGGCTGCATGAGGGGGCTCCTTCCCGGGCCCTATGACAACACTGCTGTTACTGATGGGGGCAGTTATTCCCTAGTAGTGGCACTGGCGCCGCCATCTTTACTATGGGCGGATCCTCAAACAGCTGGGACTTGTCCTCCTCACCTGAGATGCTGCATCTCTCCAGAAGGCCTGCGATCATGGCTGCCAGCTGAGAAACCATCTAGTCCATAGTCTGTGGTCCCCTCCATTAATCTGGGGCAGCAGAACCCCATCTGTACCCGCTGGTGGTCAGCCGTCTGCTTGTTTGGGTGGGAAGCATCTTAGGAAAGGTGAATGCCCCCCAATTACATGGATGGCACTGGTGGGCTCCTACCTGCCCCACAGGTCCCCTCGTTACGTCTTGTACCTGGTGGGAGGACCCCTATCCCGCCATGGCAGTCATGTGGCCCTGCTCTGCCAGGTAATCTCATGGCGTTGGGTGGTAGGACGTATCTGTAGGGGGCAGCGAGGCCTTGGGTGGTAGAGGTGGGCTATTAATATTGCTGCAGTAGCCCGGTCTGCTGGCGCTTCACTTGCAGTCCTGTGTAAGCGTATGACTGCCTGTTTTACTTGGTGACTGGTGTTGGGCACAGGACCCCCAGCATTGGGGCACCACAGCTATTGCAACTATATTAGTCGTTCGATTTTTGTGAACAATTTTTATTTATGTATTTTGGGCTTAATTAAATATTTTGCCCCATTTCCCTTCTATAGCCTCCATGTTGCCCAGTCTATTGCTGGCTGCAGAATGGGTTAACTGGAAATAATAGTACTCTGTATATAGCGCCAACATATTCCACAGCGCTTCAGTTTAACACTTCATGCACAAGTCATAAGTAATAATGTTAAAGATAATACAATAATTAAAGGAAAAATAATGCCGACCCTGCTCATAAGAGCGTCCAATCTACAGTGAGGTGGGGGGAGACACAGT
The DNA here is from genome assembly GCF_032444005.1 of Ranitomeya imitator. NCBI lineage: Eukaryota > Metazoa > Chordata > Amphibia > Anura > Dendrobatidae > Ranitomeya > Ranitomeya imitator. The sequence goes on from NC_091286.1 coordinate 337,065,613, forward strand.
ACAGGGTCTTGTTTACAATGATGGTCCAGCCATCTTGAGGGAATGGGGATAGATAAAGGCTGCATGAGGTTGTCACCAGCCGGTATGTGTGGTGTTGGGTGCTATGTACACATGCACACGATCGGGCGCCCTAAACAAATGTTTTGAGCGAGCGCCTAAAGCTGTGTAAGTTGTGGATGGTCCTAATTTCTTGGGGTAGAGCATTCCAGAGGATTGGCGCAGCACGGGAGAAGTCTTGGAGTCGGGAGTGGGAGGTACGGATTAGTGCAGTGGTCTGTTAGGCCGATAGACAGAAATGAGGGAGGAGATGTAAGGGGGTGCCACACTGTGAAGAGCTTTGTGGGTGAGAACAAGTACTTTGAATTGGATCCTGTAATGAATGGGCAGCAAGTGTAACGACTGGCGAAGAGCAGACGTGTCCGAGTAACGATTAGCCAGATGGATGACCCTAGCTGCTGCATTAAGGATGGACTGGAGAGGGGAAAGCAGAGTAAGGGGGAGGCCAATTAATGGAGCGTTGCAGTAGTCCAGGCGGGAGTGGATCAGGGCGACAGTGAGGGTTTTTGTTGTTTCCATTGTGAGAAAAGGGCGGATTCTAGAGAGCTCATTCTGAGGGTCCAGGGGAGAGAGTTTGATTCTTTTATCTCCGTTTTGACCCCTCTAAGCTGATTTATGACCACATCAAAGTTGGATGTGGCAGGAAACAAAGTTCCCATAAAAGCCAAGCAGTGCAACGTTTGTAATTAAACCCAATGCAAGAATGATTTTTAGCCCCAAATACACGTTGCTCATCCAAAAAAATAAATGTCCCTGGTCTGGCCAACCCCATAAATTATTATAATTATTCCCAGGTCTGAAGATCAGGAGATATACTGGATTTTCATATTTTAGGTTACAGGTCTCAGAACTGGAAAATTCCCAGGAGCCCAAATTGGCCATAAAAAAAACCTGCCTACCCCTGAAGCCTCCAGTGATCCTTCACATCCTGCACATCTGGCAGTGCACCTGCAGGGCGGCAGCAGCGAGGACAGGGCTGGCAGCAGGCCTCCGACTTGCCGCCTCACGTGTAGGGTTCCCTATAGGCTTCCATTATAAGGAGACGCAAGTCCAGGAATACAATGTGCAGATACTTGGTCTGTGCCCTGCATTGTGGCTGAGAGTGCTGATCATCCTGCTGGTGCCCATGTTCCCAGGAGAACCAGTACTAACCAGTGATTATGGCCGCTCTCCAGTAAGCGCTGATTAGAGGTGACTGATCTGCATTACAATGTGTCACTGCAGGAGTGATGATGCTCAGCCCTAGAAGAATGCAGTAGCCGGTCACATGGCCCGTGCTGCCTCATGGCTTCCAGTGGGGGACAATGGCCCTGGGTGTTGTGGCTTTCAGGGACCTTTAAAGGGAGGGAGTCCATCTGCATAAAGTGCCTGTTCAGGCCTAGTACACCATGGCGTGGCCGAGCGCTTCCTTGCACCTTCCCGCCCACTTATTTTTCATCTATTCTTGTCTCCGATTTTGGCACAACTCAAAGCTGTGCCAAAGTGCCGCAACTCTATGTATTTTTACGCTCTGCGCAGCGAATGTGGTGCAGGTTAAGGCCACCCGCCTGATTATTCAGATTTGATACTGGCTTAGTGATAGAAAGCAGAGGGTGGTTATAAATGGTATAGTCTCTAACTGGGTCGCTGTGACCAGTGGGGTACCGCAGGGGTCAGTATTGGGACCTGTTCTCTTCAACATATTCATTAATGATCTGGTAGAAGGTTTACACAGTAAAATATCGATATTTGCAGATGATACAAAACTATGTAAAGCAGTTAATACAAGAGAAGATAGTATTCTGCTACAGATGGATCTGGATAAGTTGGAAACTTGGGCTGAAAGGTGGCAGATGAGGTTTAACAATGATAAATGTAAGGTTATACACATGGGAAGAGGGAATCAATATCACCATTACACACTGAACGGGAAACCACTGGGTAAATCTGACAGGGAGAAGGACTTGGGGATCCTAGTTAATGATAAACTTACCTGGAGCAGCCAGTGCCAGGCAGCAGCTGCCAAGGCAAACAGGATCATAGGGTGCATTAAAAGAGGTCTGGATACACATGATGAGAGCATTATACTGCCTCTGTACAAATCCCTAGTTAGACCGCACATGGAGTACTGTGTCCAGTTTTGGGCACCGGTGCTCAGGAAGGATATAATGGAACTAGAGAGAGTACAAAGGAGGGCAACAAAATTAATAAAGGGGATGGGAGAACTACAATACCCAGATAGATTAGCGAAATTAGGATTATTTAGTCTAGAAAAAAGACGACTGAGGGGCGATCTAATAACCATGTATAAGTATATAAGGGGACAATACAAATATCTCGCTGAGGATCTGTTTATACCAAGGAAGGTGACGGGCACAAGGGGGCATTCTTTGCGTCTGGAGGAGAGAAGGTTTTTCCACCAACATAGAAGAGGATTCTTTACTGTTAGGGCAGTGAGAATCTGGAATTGCTTGCCTGAGGAGGTGGTGATGGCGAACTCAGTCGAGGGGTTCAAGAGAGGCCTGGATGTCTTCCTGGAGCAGAACAATATTGTATCATACAATTATTAGGTTCTGTAGAAGGACGTAGATCTGGGGATTTATTATGATGGAATATAGGCTGAACTGGATGGACAAATGTCTTTTTTCGGCCTTACTAACTATGTTACTATGTTACTATGATACCACTGGTGTAACAGACCTGCCGGTGGGCATGCCCCCTTAGTGGGTTAGTTCACTTTACGCCAGCAAGCCCAATCATCAAGGCTGGTGTGCAGAATACCATTCTTACTGTATTGGGGCCATGGTCTTATGTTATAATGAACCGTGTACTGGAGTAAGATGCCAATTACATCAAGACTGGCGCAAAATGCCGGGCATAATGAATCGGGGCCTCTGTTCTTAGTGATTTGCTGCTGGTGCCTAATTTTGTGGGTTGCCAACGGTTTTGGACTTCTTTCTGCTTCACTATTAAAGGGAATCTGTCAGCAGGTTTTGTTTCCTTATTCAAGGGCAGCATGATGTAGGTGCAGAGATGCTGATTCCAGCAGTGGGCCACTTACTGGGCTGCATGCTGCCATTTTGAAACAATCCAGGTTTTTCTACTGCAGTGCTCTTTATAACCGCCAACATCACTGATTGGCAGCTTTCTGCTGATGCACAGCGTACACAAGCAGTGGTGGGGGCTGGGTTACACAGAGCAGTTGACTAGGAGACGCACAACCCAGTCTTGTAGTGATAATCTCCTGCTGATCAAACACTGTATTCCAGACACATCACTGGAATCAAGGTCTCTGCCCCTATATCATGCTGCTCGTAGATTACATGGTAAAACCCACAGGCAGATTTCATTTTAAAGAATCAGTCAGGGAATATAGAGAATCTGTTACTGGGTTATCGTCCACTTTCACAGTTCTGTAGGTCACAAAGAGGCTGTGTTCAAGCATCGCGTGTTACTGTCCCAGCAAAGTGAGTGTGGCCTCTGAAACCTGCACACGCTGATTATTTATGTTTGCAAATTTGAAGTAGTTCGAGATTGGCAGCATGTCGGCTTTAATTGTTTTTGCAGTGTCGTTCACTCATTTAATAAATGGGGGTAGAGTGTATGTATATATAATTATTTCCTCTCCCTTAGTCCTACATATAAATCAGTATTTGCAGCAGATTTTCTGCTCCAAATACCTCACTTGTGCGCATATCCTTACTGCAGACTATTCTCACTCTTTTTAAAGGGGTTGTTCACTATGACAACTCCTACTCAATCACTGTTTCTCCTACCGGGGATTGAGCTTGGCAGTAGGAGACAGGTGATGCTACTGGTGTTGCTGCCATCCCTGCACTGGTATAGGTGGGATGCTCGGCACTGTGGGGGCTCCGACATTTTGTATCTCTTCTGGCCCGCACCACTACCACTGCTGCCCACCCGTCTGTAGCTAAATTCTGACTGTATGACGGATCCCCTATTTGAGACATTACATTTCTATCCCCTATTCCTAAAGTCTTTGTGGTGGGGGAGGGGTGCATCTTAGTCTGTAAAATACAGTGCTCATGTGAACTTGGGTACAGTGGTTTTGTGGCAGCACAAGAAGTCCCTACGCGCCTGTGTGTTGCCGTTTTCAGCATCCTACTTCTAGGGGAAATGTCTCTTGATGTTCACACACGTTTGTTTTCTCACAAGTTAGGAGGGAGAACCTCTTAGGCCGGGATCACACACAGCGAGATACGGCCGAGTCTCGCAGGTTAAAACCAAGCTCTGGCACCGGCTCTCCGGAGCGCGCAGCTCCATGTATTGCTGTGCGGCCACACGCTCTGCTCTGTGGTGCCAGAGCTTGGTTTTAACCTGCGAGACTCGGCCGTATCTCGCTGTGTGTGATCCCGGCCTTATAGTATCTGAGGTAATGCATGGACAAGTATTATGGCCACATATGAAATTGGTTTATCATAATGATGTGCTTGGAAAACTGTCCCACAAAGACCACCCAGCACTTTCTCAGGGCCTGGCGATCAGCTGACTGTTGCACTCCTAATGGCCCATTTAGGCGAGTAAATCAGCAAACAAGCTTTCGTAAGGGCTGGTGTGACTGTATGTTCTCCATCCAAGAAAACTGGTTCAATTTATACTGATCAAACAGTGATCAGTGGGAACCGATTGATGTCTGAGTGCAGTCCAATGTTTTCCACAGACCCATAGACATGAATGACAATCTGAAATCTTTTTTTTTTTTAATCATTCCCAACTATCAGCCCTTTTTAAAAGGTAATCGATCGCCTAATTTTGGGCCTATAAGCTGCGGCCACTGCCATCAGGGGATTATATACGGCATTCTGTAGATAAGCCTCCGATGTATATTGAAAAATAAGAAAAACGAGTTAGATTAGACTCACCCAGGGGCGGTCCGGGTCCAGCACCTCCCATCTTCATGCGATGAAGTCCTCTTGTCTTCACGCTCCGGCGCAGGCGCACTTTGTCTGCCCTGTTGATGGCAGAGCAAAGTACTGCAGTGCGCAGGCGCCGGAAAGGTCAGAGAGGAGCCGCAACAGAAGCAAGGAAGGGAACGTCATCGTATGAAGATGGACCCGGACCACGACGCCCATCGGACCGGACCGCATCAGGACCGCCCCTTTGTGAGTATCATCGAACTTGTTTTTCTTGCCTTTCAGGTGACATCCGGGCTTATCTACAGCATTCTGTAATGCTGTAGATAAGGCCCTGATAGTGGTGGCTGCAGTTTATAGGGCCAAAATTAGGTGACAGATTCCCTTTAAATATGTCAGCATTCACTCGACAAATCATCAAAATTCTTATTCGTTGGCTGCAATTACTATTCTCGACAGCACATCGTAGCATGTCGAAAGGAGATGTGCTGCCGAAAACCTGATACTGTATGGGGACAGAATGGTGGGATGGTGTAATATTGCATATGATTTCCCTTTATAATGTAGATGTGTGCACCTCCTACCATTCATATTGAGCTTTTTTACCCCCTGTATGGCCCGAATACAGCAAGGGTGTACAGATCCGAACTCCATTAGTCACAGGCTGCCGGCAATGTCACATCTGTCTACAATAGATTCCTTGCACAATTTCTTGCTGACGTCTCTTCAGTAACTTCCTGCCCCATTTCGAAGTTGGTGTTTCTGATAAGTCTCTGGTCACATCACAGTTGTCACTCATGAGCCTTTGTGCACCATAGTGAACCTGTGGCCAGGGCGTACGTATCTCATAAGTGCGGCTGATTTGTTAGAAACATGGACTCAACATTTCGTCTCATTCCTGCCTCGTTTTATTTATTTATTTTTATTTTAAATCCTGGCTCTATAACTGCTCAATGGCGGCTGCTTATCTGCTGCCATCTCGTTATTTCAAGGCATTGTCCACCTATTTATTTCTAAACAGCTCAACATGATGTAACATAAAGTATATTATGCCAGTCTTGATGAGGGAGTGTGGTAGGATCAGACTCTCCTCTTTTTTTTTTTTTTTTCTTTTTTTTTTCTCATTAAGAGGAGCATCCGAGAAGTGACGTGCCACAAAACTTACTCTAGTCAGGGACTGGAGTAATTGGTCTGGCATAATAAACGCCACAGCTCATAATGAATTTGAGCTGAGATTTCATGCCCATCAAAGGTCGCAACATTTTTGTGCAACTCTTGAGTTTTCAAAGCAATATACAACAGATTTTAGCATAAGTTTGGATGCATTGGGGCTAAAAGCCAGATTGTAGAGTTGGTGTCCATTTTGGTGGAGTCGGTATAAAATAGACCGGCTGATAACATATAGTACAGTAGTTCAGTGCAGGATGTGCTGTAAATGTTTTCAGACTAATTTGGGAAAGTTATAAAATGCCCAATAAATGTCTGTTCCTGATCTAAGGATCTTGGGTTTTAGTGGAGATGAATCTGTGCTGCACTTCATGTACTGTATTTTTGGGACTATAGGATGCACCAGACCAGAACATAAGATGCACCTAGGTTTTAGAGGAGGAAATTAGAAAAAAAATTTGGAGCAAAAAATGTTGTCAATTATGTACTAATATCCCCTAGCCTTGTATGCAAGGGCCCCCTCATCCCTAGCCTGGTTTGCATGGGCCTGATCAGAAAAAAAAAAAAACATTCTGCTTGTCTTCCCTTGCTGTGTCCTGTTCTTATGGCAGCAGCTGATTTATGCTTGTAAGCAGTGCATGGCTTTGACATCATGTGCTGCTTACAAGGAGAGGAAAGCTTGTGAAATACTCACTGCTCTCCAATCCCATGGGCGTGGAAAGCAGTGCATCATTGATCTTTTAATAGCGAGCACAGTAACCTCAGCTGCTGACTTCCTGCCACGGCTGGGCTCTGAAGTGTGCCAGCTACTTAAGGGAATGAATCTATTCACTGATCTCCACTCCAGTGGGCGTGGAGAGCAGTGAATATTCATTCCCTTCAGTGGCTGGGGTCTGAAGTGTGCCTGCTACTTTAGTAAGCCGGCGTCTGTGGCTAACAGTGTGTCCACTATTAAAGATAAATGAATATTCACTGCTCTCCACTCCCATGGGTATGGAGAGAAGTTAATCATTTGTTTAGCGCGGGCACAGGAGTTGGCCTCCGCAGCCGGCTCTTGTGACCTGTAGCACCCATTTTCCTTCAAATGCGTCTTATAGTCCGAAAAATACGGTGCATGCTCGGTAGTTACCAATGCTGCGGAATCGTAGTCAGGGAAATTGAGTTCGATGTTTGTCTTACAGACCCCACCCCTTTAGATTGGTGTCCTTAGCTCAGGTGATGCTGATGACTGCTTCCCTTTAATAGCAGTGTGAATAAATATACGGAGACCAGCGTGAAGCCTGGTGGGCGCTTTGGGTGTTACTTACCCCTTGTCTCTCCTTCCATTGCAGAACAAATCCTTTACAACATAAAGCAAGAGTATAAGCGCATGCAGAAGAGAAGACACTTGGAAAGCAGCCTCCAGCAGACAGAGCCCTGCTCCAGCGAAGGCACGCCACATCACTTTTTGCCTGGTGGGCAAAATATCCCCGGTGAGTAAATGGTCTGGAGCCTTTTAGTTATGGGTAACGGATAAACGTGCAGACTCTTTTCGGCACCCTCTTATAAGCCAACCAGCAGCGTTGGCAAGTGATCGGTACTAATGGTCTCTGGAGGGAAATTGGCACAACACATGGATTATGTGACTGGCCACGGACTTGCTGACATCACTAGCCTTGTTGTTTTATTTCCTTTTCATAAACCGGCTAGTGTAATATCATTGGTCCAAGTTTTCGGATCCTGCCCCTCAGTGGCGGGGACACTTCTTTTGCACTTCTGATAGGAACCATTATTGGGAAATCTTAACCTGTCACCGCTAACAATGGCTCTTCTAGTTTTATGCTGTGGACACAGCTACAATGGCTTCAAGAATTAAAGGGACTGTCCACTACTAGGATTACCCCTTAAACTAAATGTTCGGCCCTGATAAAATAATAAAGCTTATATTCCCCTCCTGTGCCAGCTCTGTTTCAGCAGTGTCTGCACTCGCGGTCCCGAGGCTGTGATGCGGTGGAATGACACGTGGTGCACTGGCGCCCAATCGACGCTGGCGTCACTGTCTTCGCTTTCGTACAAAGTGAAGAGGAAGTCAAGGATGAGCTGCAGCCCCGGCTTCCTCTTCATGTTCAGTTTGTACGAAGGCGGAAACGGTGATGCCAGCATGAATATAAGCTTTATTATTTCATTGGGGCTGAGCATTTAGTTCTAAGGGGTTTTCCTAGTTGTAGACAACACCTTTAATAATTCAGTAATCTCACCGGAGACTTTCCAGTTGTGTGCGCCATTAAATGGAAGCATGATCCTTTTCTTTGCAGGGACCTCCACGGCGTCACCACTGAGGAAGGAGCAGCCACTGTTTACCCTGAGACAGGTTGGAATGATATGTGAACGTCTCTTAAAAGAACGAGAAGATAAAGTTCGTGAAGAGTACGAAGAAATTTTGACCACAAAACTGGCAGGTATGAGCAACCTCGTACCCGATGAGCAATGTTTAAGTGGCACCGACCTAAGCTGCCTCCTGTGTGACAGAGCTGCATGGAACGGACCCCTTGGTTGTATTCTTCTTTTGGTGGCGTCCGTGGGATGGATTCACAGGTAAGCAGGAGAATGGCGGTGAGTGCCGCTTTTCCTCTGCTTGTTTGTGGATGGAAGCAATGCTTGGCTGTACATGGACGTTTTCTTCGTGTCTTTTCCTGCACTTCTGTAGCTTTTGGCCCTTAGATCATCCTAGTTATGGGAGCCTGTGTCCAGCTGTGCACGTGTATCTGTAAGGACACCAACAGGACAGGCTTTCATCCCCTTGATCTACATGGGAAGAAGTTGCATTTAGCCATGTATGGTTTGGCCACTCTATGGCTGATGTTTAGCTTTTTAATAGATCGCCATGTTTGATGCCACTTTGATCCACCAGCCTTCTGTGCAGTCCCTCCACCACTTCCATCCATATGATGGCAGCTGTTGGAGGGTATGTGATTAGTTTATCCTTTCTATTCTAAAACAAAATGCTTCTGCCAGGTTGTAAGAGGAAGTATGATGTGCCGCTCCGCATCAGGGCCGGTTGTCAGTCGGGGGCGCAGATACGTACAGCCTTGATTGAACCCACGACTGTCACCCCAATGACAACTCCTCCCGGTAGCATTTAGGATTATGTTAATTTCCTCCTGGCAGTTGGGGTGTAAGTGCGGGCACCTTACAGGGTCAGAATGTTATTAACCTGAAGATTAACCCCATATCTGCTGGTTACTATAGTTTTCTCATGTGACCGTCTCCTTTAACCCCTCTGTGACCTTAGACGTACTATCCCGTCGAGGTGCCCTGGGCTTATCTGACCCTGGACGGGATAGTACGTCATGGCCGAGCTCACGGGGGGAGCGCGGCCGGGTGTCAGCTGCTTATCGCAGCTGACATCCGGCACTATGTGCCAGGAGCGGTCACGGACCGCCCCCGGCACATTAACCCCTGGCACACCGCGATCAAAGATGATCGCGATGTGCCGGCGGTGCAGGGAAGCACCGCGCAGGGAGGGGGCTCCCTGCGGGCTTCCCTGAGACCCCCGGAGCAACGCGATGTGATCGCGTTGCTGCGAGGGTCTTACCTCCCTCCCTGCTCCCTCCAGCCCCGGATCCAAGATGGCCGCGGATCCGGGTCCTGCAGGGAGGGAGGTGGCTTCTCAGAGCAGGCACTGTGAAGCCTGCAGCGCTGCATGTCAGATCAGTGATCTGACAGAGTGCTGTGCAAACTGTCAGATCACTGATCTGTGATGTCCCCCCCTGGGACAAAGTAAAAAAGTTAAAAAAAAATTTTCCAAATGTGTAAAAAAAAAAATTAAAAAAAATATTCCAAAATAATGAAAAAAAAAAAAATTATTCCCATAAATACATTTCTTCATCTAAATAAAAAAAAAAACCCAATAAAAGTACACATATTTAGTATCGCCGCGTCCGTAACGACCCGACCTATAAAACTGTCCCACTAGTTAACCCCTTCAGTAAACACCGTAAGAAAAAAAAAAAAAAACTAGGCAAAAAACAACGCTTTATTATCATACCGCCGAACAAAAAGTGGAATAACACGCGATCAAAAGGACTGATATAAATAACCATGGTACCGCTGAAAGCGTCATATTGTCCCGCAAAAAAAGAGCCGCCATACAGCATCATCAGCAAAAAAATAAAAAAGTTATAGTCCTGAGAATAAAGCGATGCAAAAATAATGATTTTTTCTGTAAAATAGTTTTTATCGTATAAAAGCGCCAAACCATAAAAAAATGATATAAATGAGGTATCGCTGTAATCGTACTGACCCGAAGAATAAAACTGATTTATCAATTTTACCAAACGCGGAACGGTATAAACGCCTCCCCCAATAGAAATTCATGAATAGCTGGCTTTTGGTCATTCTTCCTCACAAAAATCGGAATAAAAAGCAATCAAAAAATGTCACGTGCCCAAAAATGTTATCAATAAAAACGTCAACTCGTCCCGCAAAAAACAAGACCTCACATGACTCTGTGGACCAAAATATGGAAAAATTATAGCTCTCAAAATGTGGTTTTGCAAAAAATATTTTTTGCAATAAAAAGGGTCTTTCAGTGTGTGACGGCTGCCAATCATAAAAATCCGCTAAAAAACTCGCTATAAAAGTAAATCAAACCCCCCTTCATCACCCCCTTAGTTAGGGAAAAATAAAAAAAAAATGTATTTATTTCCATTTTCCCGTTAGGGTTAGGGCTACGGTTAGGGCTAGGGTTAGGGTTAGGGCTAGGGTTGGGGCTACAGTTAGGGTTGGGGCTAAAGTTAGGGTTAGGGTTTAGATTACATTTACAGTTGGGAATAGGGTTGGGATTAGGGTTAGGGGTGTGTCAGGGTTAGAGGTGTGGTTAGGGTTACCGTTGGAATTAGGGTTAGGGGTGTGTTTAGATTAGGGTTTCAGTTATAATTGGGGGGTTTCCACTGTTTCGGCACATCAGGGGCTCTCCAAACACGACATGGCGTCCGATCTCAATTCCAGCCAATTCTGCGTTGAAAAAGTAAAACAGTGCTCCTTCCCTTCCGAGCTCTCCTGTGTGCCCAAACAGGGGTTTACCCCAACATATGGGGTATCAGCGTACTCAGGACAAATTGGACAACAACTTTTGTGGACCAATTTCTCCTGTTACCCTTGGGAAAATACAAAACTGGGGGCTAAAAAATAATTTTTGTGGGAAAACAAAAAGATTTTTTATTTTCACGGCTCTGCGTTATAAACTGTAGTGAAACACTTGGGGGTTCAAAGTTCTCACAACACATCTAGATAAGTTCATTGAGGGGTCTAGTTTCCAATATGGGGTCACTTGTGGGGGGTTTCTACTGTTTAGGTACATTAGGGGCTCTGCAAACGCAATGTGACGCCTGCAGACCAATCCATCTAAGTCTGCATTCCAAATGATGCTCCTTCCCTTCCGAGCCCTCCCATGCGCCCAAACGGTGGTTCCCCCCCACATATGGGGTATCAGCGTACTCAGGACAAATTGGACAACAACTTTTGGGGTCCAATTTCTCCTGTTACCCTAGGGAAAATACAAAACTGGGGGCTAAAAAATAATTTTTGTGGGAAAAAAATTGTTTTATTTTTATGGCTCTGCATTATAAACTTCTGTGAAGCCCTTGGTGGGTCAAAGTGCTCACCACACATCCAGATAAGTTCCTTAGGGGGTCTACTTTCCAAAATGGTGTCACTTGTGGGGGGTTTCAATGTTTAGGCACATCAGTGGCTCTCCAAACGCAACATGGCGTCCCATCTCAATTCCTGTCAATTTTGCATTGAAAAGTCAAACGGCGCTCCTTCCCTTCCGAGCTCTCCCATGCGCCCAAACAGTGGTTTACTGCCACATATGGAGTATCGGTGTACTCAGGACAAATTGGACAACAACTTTTTGGGTCCAATTTCTCCTGTTACCCTTGGTAAAATAAAACAAATTGGAGCTGAAGTAAATTTTTTGTGTAAAAAAGTTAAATGTTCATTTTTATTTAAACATTCCAAAAATTCCTATTAAACACCTGAAGGGTTAATAAACTTCTTGAATGTGGTTTTGAGCACCTTGAGGGGTGCAGTTTTTAGAATGGTGTCACACTTGGGCATTTTCTATCATATAGACCCCTCAAAATGACTTCAAATGAGACGTGGTCCCTAAAAAAAAAAATGGTGTTGTAAAAATGAGAAATTGCTGGTCAACTTTTAACCCTTATAACTCCCTAACAAAAAAAAAAAATTGGTTCCAAAATTATGCTGATGTAAAGGAGACATGTGGGAAATGTTACTTATTAAGTATTTTGTGTGACATATCTCTGTGATTTAATTGCATAAAAATTCAAAGTTTGAAAATTGCGAAATTTTCAAAATTTTCGCCAAATTTCCGTTTTTTTCACAAATAAACGCAGGTACTATCAAAGAAATTTTACCACTATCATGAAGTACAATATGTCACGAGAAAACAATGTCAGAATCACTGGGATCCGTTGAAGCGTTTCGGAGTTATAACCTCATAAAGGGACAGTGGTCAGAATTGTAAAAATTGGCCTGGTCATTGACGTGCAAACCACCCTTGGGGGTAAAGGGGTTAAGCGCATATTTGTTAAGGGGGGAGGGGCAGGGACTTTTATATTCATGGCCTATCCTTAAGATACATCCTCAGTATCTGATCTGTGGGGGTTCGGCACACTTGTCTCTCAGCTATTCCCGATGTCTGCAGCAGCTGGATGTGCGGAGTGGCTCCATCAACTTAATGGTGTCCGAGGCCAGGTACTGCAGATCTACCACCTATTCGACCTGGCCACGGCTGCTGTGGAGCTGTCCTGTGAACCTCCACAACTCTGTACATCTGGGAGGGTCTACTCTCACCTTGTGGTGACTTTCTCCTTCTCTTTTAGAACAATATGATGCTTTCGTGAAGTTCACTCATGACCAGATCATGCGACGATTTGGAGAGCAGCCTGCTAGCTGTGAGTATATTACAACTAAATAAACCTTTTAGATGTAGTACGATTTGAGGTTTATGATGACTACATCTACTTGATATGAGGTGAATACAAAACAGGGTATTCTTAAATTTGAATGTTCTCCCCTATGCATGGTGTAGAGATTTTTCTTTTTCTTTTCTGTTGTGTAATCTCCACTGATATTGAGATCCGAGACTCTGAAGAGCCTTATGTGGCTGGAGCGGAGGTCGACCAGGTGCACTGCAGCTTCATTCATTCTTGATGGACCATAGCTGAGCACAGCGTTTGGCTGGTAATCGGTACGCCCATAAGAATTCATGAATGGTACGGCAGTGCGCATGACTGACCTCCACTCCATTTACGTGGGGCTCTTGTTTAGAGCCCGGCCTGCATCTCATGGCTAGTGGAGGTCCCAGCAGTCAGGCAATTATCCCCTATTCATGGGGACAATCTTCCAAACGTGGGACTCTTTACAAGTAGGTCTTGTGTAACTATATCGCTCTGGCCATGTGAATGAGTGCCATTCCTTGTAATCACAAAAATAAGGTTTTCTGACTTTTCTGGAATGTGTTTTTTGGTAGTCAGCAGCTTTGGTCTCCTGATAGAGGTGCAGGTCGTGTTGGAACCAGCAGAATGAACGGCATAATTTTGTATTGTGGTGTTTTTTTTTTTTTTAAGTAGGTGACACAAGAGAATCAGCTACATAACTGGTGCTTACTAGTGATGAGCGAATATACTCGTTACTCGAGATTTTCCGAGCATGCTCGGGTGACCTCCAAGTATTTTTTTAGTGCTTGGAGATTTAGTTTTTCTTGCCACAGCTGAATGATTTACATCGGTTAGCCAGCTTGATTACATGTGGGGATTCCCTAGCAACCAGGCAACCCCCACATGTACTTATGCTGGCTAACAGATGTAAATCATTCAGCTGTGGCAAGAAAAACTTTATCTCCGAGCACTAAAAAATACTCGGAGGACACCCGAGCGTGCTCGGGAAATCTCGAGTAATGAGTATATTCGCTCATCACTAGTGCTAACCTTTTACCTTTTCTCATTAGGTGGTACACCACATACACAACTACTATCACATCCTCTCCACTCATGTGGCAATACATGGCCACTCTCCGAAGCTGGCAGAGGTACACTGCTGCTGCAGTTCTTCAGCGCCTCCCTGTTTCACATTGGACATACCCTGATACATAGGCAGAGGGACACTGCTGCAGTTCTTCGGCGCCTCTTTTTCACATTGGGCATACGCTGATCCATAGGCAGAGGGACACTGCTGCTGCAGTTCTTTGGCGCCTCTTTCGCATTGGGCATACGCTGATACATAAACAGAGGGACACTGCTGCAGTTCTTGGACATACCGTGATACATGGGCGGCAGGCAGAAATCTGATGCACGAGTATCGTACACATGTCCATGTAATTGTGACATGTGCAAGAACTCTGAGCGGTTAATGTGCAGCGACATCTTAACCAAAGCAGAAATGAGGCACTGCATGGCCTATGTAACAATGTGCTGATTCAGAAGATGAGTTTGGGAGGGGATTGCGGGGACATAACTGTCTAATATGTATTTTGGTAAAATCTTCTTCTCCTCTTTGCAGATGTCTCCTGAATCGTTCCTCGCCTTTCCTGGCTGTTCTCCCCATATTGCTGCAAGATGTCCTAGTTATGAATTGCAGCAAGGCCATATTTCCCTACCCTGTGAACACAGCTTATTCCGAGCTTCTGTCAGTGGCAACCACTCTTATGCAGCAACTGGTTTCCGAGTGCTCCCTGATGTCAGTGCCACCTGGACGTGGATCTATGCTACCTGTATTACTATACCAGTGGCCTCATTGCTGTATCATTGAAATCTGGCTTCTTTTTTTTGTTATTGTTTTAAGATGGATTAAAGCTGGTGTTCAAGAACATGCCCTGTACCTGTTGTATAAATCAGTCGTCCCTTCGACACTTTTCAGTGGGGTTTTACAGTTCACTACAACACCGCATCCACTGTCTGTACAGTGGCTTAAACAGTGGGACTTTTTTTTTTTTTTAAATGACATTTATGGGATCTGACTCTGGGCATGTGCATTTTAAAGAACTTTTGTGGGGGGGGGGAGGTAAAACAGATTTGATTACTTGTTTTGTAGTTTTTATTTATTCTATCAGTCTTTAACAAATGTTTAACGCAATTTATTTGCTGTCTTTCATTGTTTAACTGCCTTGTAGTACTGGAATTTAGTTGGTAAATAAAAAAATGTACATAAGTTGTCTGTTTTTTTTCCTTCTTCCAAATATATAAAAAGGGTACAGCAGGAGTTGGGCAATTGTCTGGAGGGGCCACAAGAGACCATGACAGTTGTGGAGGGCCAAACCAATAGGCTGAAATTACTACTTCTTAATATTAAACCCTTCACAATATTGCATACACTTAAATTATCTGTCTTGTCTGTGCATCTTTCCTGGCAAATGACGGCTAACTTAAAGGGAATCTGTCACCCCCCAAAATCGAAGGTGAGCTAAGCCCACCGGCATCAGGGGCTTATCTACAGCATTCTGTAATGTTGTAGATAAGCCCCCGATGTATCCTGAAAGATGAGAAAGAGGTTAGATTATACTCACGCGGGCGGTCCGATCCGATGGGTGTCTCGGTCCGGGGCCTACCATCTTACGATGACGTCCTCTTCTTGCCTTCACGCTGCGGCTCCGGTGCAGGCGTACTTTGTCTGCCCTTTTGAGGGCAGAGTAAAGTACCGCAGTGCGCAGGTATCGGGAAAGGTCAGAGGCCCTGAGCACAGCAGTACTTCTGCAGACAAAGTGTGCCGGAGCCACAGTGTGAAGACAAGAAGAGGATGTCATCGTAAGAAGATGGGAGGCGCTGGACCGGACCGTGACACCCATCGGACCGCCCTTGGGTGAGTATAATCTAACCTCTTTACCATTACCGAATGCTGTAGATAAGCCCCTGATGCTGGTGGGCTTAGCTCATCTTTGATTTTGGGGGTGACAGGTTCCCGTTAACAGCTGCAAGTAGGATGGTGCTCCACCTGCAGCTGTTAGATCCCACTGTCGATCGCTGTAAAAACAAAAAAACTAAAAAAAAAAACGGGATTTAACACATACCGGCATGGAGCATATCATTGCATGCTTCCATTGGCGACCGACCCCCATCCTTCCCATTTCAATCCTCCGGGCTGACGTTCATAGGAGATAAAATCAAATCATGCCCTATGAAACTTAAACACCCCCCCCACCCACACACCCACACACACACCCACACACACACACACACACACACATTTAGTGTCGCTGCGTTCAGACGTGTCCAACATTATAAATTTAATACGATCAGTAAATAGTGTAACAAAAAAACTCCAATTATGTTTTTTTTCCGGTCACCCATGACCGCACCAACAAGAGAGGGGATCCACCCTTCAAGGACTGGAAACCTTCAAGATAAAAAGGCGCATCAGTGGTTTCCTGTTCTTGATGGGGAAACCTTCACGTGCATGACGTAGGCAGCAGAAGAGTCCCCAGACCTGGGCCAGTCGGTTGGGGCAGGTCACAATCTATGATCTGGCTGGCGCTAGAGGTACTGGAAGCGGGGAGGGGGGCGATTGGGGTCTCGACCGTCTGTCGCACTGGAATCTGCGGTGCCATCACCGCATGGTTAGCTGGCAGTCCTGCGTGCCGGCATCACAGCGAGGCCGGGACCTTTCGCCCGGAACACTTCCGGGGGCGGGTACCAGAAGCTGCAGGAGACGCCAGCCGGAAGATCCCCCTACAGGCACAGTACTTAAGGGTAGATCGCCGGCCAGGCAGGGGCACTAGTGCAGCAATGGAGGCACAGCAGCCCTCTCCACAGCGCCAGCAGTAGCAGAATCTGCAGCAACATTGGGAGCCAGAGCAGCCGCACAGACCCCTGACGCCAGCCTCACCAGGATGGAAATTCCAGACGTTCCAGCCGACAATGCAGGTCCAAAGATTCTAGGACAAGGTGGCGCAGCTCTACCAGGATGGAAGATTCCACGGTCCCTAAAGGGGACCTATCAGACTGTCCTGCCTCATGTTCCTGTACCCTTCAGTTTCCTCTGATTGGTGACTGAGCTATGAGAATGCCATTTTAATAATGCAAATCTCTCTCCTTTTCTCTGTCTGGCCTTTCTGGTAGGATCCACCTAGAAAGTATTAAGGGAAATCGAAGCGCAGGCTCTGCTTTGATGTGCTGGCAGGATTTGGCTAGCACATGGGCCAAAACATTATACCAGGCATGTATCAATGACATGATGGCTAATGAGACCCCTGACTTATCTTCCACCTTAAGAACTCTCATCAGAGCTGAGGCGGAGAACTCTAAAGTCCCAGACCCTCTCAGGAATACCAAGAAGGGATAAGGCTGAAGTGTCTCCCGCTTCGTCGATGGCATCGGAGGAGGGGGTTCTGCGATATACTTCAGAATCAGCCTTGTCAGAAAGCGACTCTGGCTAGGGTTATTTGCTTCCCTCTGGAAGAGGTGGACAATTTAGTTTAGGCGAATTTAGTTAAGGCTGTAAGGTCCACTATGGGGCTAGCTGACCAGAAGGCCAAAAATGTATCCAAGATGTCATGTTTGGCACCTTGGACAAGAAGAAACATGGAGCTTTTCCTATGAATGAGAAATTGCTGAGTCTCATTAGTAAAGAATGGGAGAAGTCGAGTAAGAAAGGCCCCCTGCCATCCTCCATCAAAAGGAAGTACCCCTTTGAGTAAAGGTACCGTCACACTAGACGATATCGCTAGCGATCCGTGACGTTGCAGCATCCTGGCTAGCGATATCGTCCAGTGTGACACGCAGCAGCGATCAGGCCCCTGCTGTGATATCGCTGGTCGGGGAAGAAAGTCCAGAACTTTGTTTAGTCGCTGGCTCTCCCGCTGACATCGCTGAATCGGCGTGTGTGACGCCGATTCAGCGATGTCTTCGCTGGTAACCAGGGTAAACATCGGGTTACTAAGCGCAGGGCCGCGCTTAGTAACCCGATGTTTACCCTGGTTACCATCGTTAAAGTAAAAAAAAACAACCACTACATACTTACCTACCGCTGTCTGTCCCCGGCGCTGTGCTTCTCTGCTCTGGCTGTGAGCACAGCGGCCGGAAAGCAGAGCGGTGACGTCACCGCTCTGCTTTCCGGCTGCCCGGCATTCAGTCAGTGCAGGAAAGCACAGCGCCGGGGACAGACAGCGGAAGGTAAGTATGTAGTGTTTGTTTTTTTTACTTTTACAATGGTAACCAGGGTAAACATCGGGTTACTAAGCGCGGCCCTGCAACGATGCCCTGTTACCGGCATCGTTGGTCGCTGGAGAGCTGTCTGTGTGACAGCTCTCCAGCGACCAAACAGCGACGCTGCAGCGATCCGGATCGTTGTCGGTATCGCTGCAGCGTCGCTTAGTGGGACGGTACCTTTAGAGGCCACCTTGACCTTGAGTAAAGCTCCCAAATTGGATGTTGCCATATCCAAGGCCTCAAGAAGTTCATCCCTCCCCTTTGAGGACTCGGAATTGTTGAAAAACCCTCTTGATAGAAAGGTTGACTCCTTTCTTAAAGCAACATGGGAGTCATCGGAAGGGGTGCTGGGACCAGCCATCACAGCAACCTGCACAGCGAGGTCCCTCAAGGTCTGGTTGAGCATATTGGAAGACCTGCTGGGCAGGAATTCGTCTAGGGACTCCATTCTGACCACGCTCCCAGTAATCGGGAGCAGCAGCTTTCTTGGCAGATGCATCGGCTGACTCAGCCAGACTGGCCGCAAGATCTGCTGCATTATCTTATGCAGGCCAGAGAGCTGTCTGGTTAAAAGATTGCCCAGGGGACGTTCAGTCAAAAGGGTAACTGTGTCCATTCCCCTGTGAAGGTCTGTACTTATTCGCAGGGCTGTGTAGTCAGAATTAGTTTTGGTCGGAGTCGGTAGAAATGTACCGACTACAGCTTTAAAAAAAAATGTATTAATATTTCATAATTGAACTTTCATATGAATTTTATAAATGTTACTCAAATATATATGTTCTATCAAACTGAACAGTGATAAGCAGTTCTGCTGGAGATAGAGACATTTCTTAGGGTACCGTCACACATAACGATATCGTTGCTTTTTGTGACGTAGCAACGATATCGTTAACTAAATCGTTATGTGTGACAGCGACCAACGATCAGGCCCCTGCTGGGAGATCGTTGGTCGCTGGGGAAAATCCAGCACTTTATTTTGTCGCTGGATCTCCCGCTGACATCGCTGAATCGGCGTGTGTCACGCCGATTCAGCGATGTCGTCACTGGTAACCAGGGTACACATCGGGTTACTAAGCGCAGGGCCGCGCTTAGTAACCCGATGTTTACCCTGGTTACCGTTGTAAATGTAAAAAAACAAACACTACATACTTACATTCCTGATGTCTGGTCAGGTCCCTCGCCTTCAGCTTCCCGCACTGACTGTGAGCACCGGCCAGCCGTAAAGCAAAGCACAGCGGTGACGTCACCGCTGTACTTTACGGCCAACGCTCAGTCAGTGCTGGAAGCTGAAGGCGAGGGACCTGACCAGACACCGGGAATGTAAGTATGTAGTGTTTTTTTACATTTACAACGGTAACCAGGGTAAACATCGGGTTTCTAAGCTTGGCCCTACGCTTAGTAACCCGATGTTTACCCTGGTTACCCGGGGACTTCAGGATCGTTGGTCGCTGGAGAGCTGTCTTGTGTGACAGCTCTCCAGCGACCAAACAGTGACGCTGCAGCGATCGACATCGTTGTCGGTATCGCTGCAGCGTCGCTTAAGGTACCGTCACACATAGCGACGCTGCAGCGATACCGACAACGATCCGGATCGCTGCAGTGTCGCTGTTTGGTCGCTGGAGAGCTGTCACACAGACAGCTCTCCAGCGACCAACGATCCCGAGGTCCCCGGTAACCAGGGTAAACATCGGGTAACTAAGCGCAGGGCCGCGCTTAGTAACCCGATGTTTACCCTGGTTACCATCCTAAAAAGTAAAAAAACAAACGCTACATACTTACCTACCGCTGTCTGTCCTCGGCGCTCTGCTTTCCGGCTGACCGACGCTCACAGCCAGAGCAGGAGGAGAGCAGAGCACAGCGCTGGAGGACAGACGGCTGTAGGTAAGTATGTAGTGTTTGTTTTTTTACTTTTAGGATGGTAACCAGGGTAAACATCGGGTTACTAAGCGCGGCCCTGCGCTTAGTTACCCGATGTTTACCCTGGTTACCAGCAAAGACATCGCTGAATCGATGTCACACACGCCGATTCAGCGATGTCTACGGGGAGTCCAGCGACGAAATAAAGTTCTGGACTTTCTTCCCCGACCAGCGATCTCCCAGCAGGGGCCTGATCGCTGCTGCCTGTCACACTGGACGATATCGCTAGCGAGGACGCTGCAACGTCACGGATCGCTAGCGATATCGTCTAGTGTGACGGTACCTTTAGTGTGACGGTACCTTTACTTCTTGTGTGTCACTGTTCTCCACTGCCCTTATCTAATCTTATACTTGGTTAACCTCATGCTGCCCCAACCCCCTACTTACAATGTATGAAACTGAAAGTGAAAATGTGTTGCAAATTCTTAGTAGTGAAGCTCCTCCTCTAGACTAGATGTTTGGTGTGCGTCTTCCAAGCATCTCACAGCTGCTACTCAGAAGAGGAAGGTTGTAAGAAGTATTATCCTTTCAACAAACTTTGCATCAGTTACATAGTTATTAAGGTCGAAGGAAGACTATAAGTCCATCTAGTGCAACCCATAGCCTAACCTAACATGCCCTAACATGTTGATCCAGTTAACTGAGTTCATGAGGAATAACAGTATTACTGACCACTATATCGGTTGTACGACCTGGCAATAATTTTGTACAATTGTTTTTAGGAAAAACAATTGTCATTTGGATTGTGTATGCAGAATTAAAAACCTGAGAATGTCAAAGAAGCGTCACATTAAATCAGCTGTATTTGAATATTTCACCATCACTCAAGATAGAAAACATGTCTGTCAGTGTACGACAAATGATCCAGACGAAAACAAATGCTGTGAAGCCAAGATCAATGCATATTCAGGCAAAGATAAAAATGCTCCTACCAGAGCTTCTAATCTAAAGATACATTTACAGCGCTTTCATCCAGAAGTACTGAAAGCAGTGGATGAGAAAGACTGCATCCAAACCAATGAACCAGTGCCCAGCTCTTCCAGCCAAACAAAGGAGCAGAGAACTTTGCAGCCATCAGTTGCAAGATATTTTGTCAGTGACAAAGTTACTGTGACAATGACAGTAGATACAGTGCCGGCAAAAAAAATCTTTACACTTGCGCAGCCAAAAAAAACTTTACATATAAAATCCACATCATAATTTCACTTTTTAAAAGTGTACACAATGGGGGAGATAATAAAAAACTGTCTAATATTAAAGCTGGCTTTGTTGCAAATATCAACCAATCAACGCTCAGTTTTTACTTCTCTGGTTAAGCGAAAGCTGCACTCTGATTGGTTGTTATGTGCAGCCCAGCCAGTTTTGCTATTAGGCAGTCTTTTATTATCTCCCTCAGTTTTTTATTATTTCCCACAATGGGTCGAAAGAAGCTTAAAATGGAAGAGAAATCCCGTGCCTTGACTCTGCTCGAGAAGGGGGATTCGGTGATTGCTGTAGCTAGAGATCTGGGAGTGTCAAGAGAAGCAATTTATCAACTGAAGCGGTCGACGGCATCATTGCCTCCTGTGATGGTACCGCAGAGGAAGTCAGGCTCTGGCGCACCTAAGAAGACCAAGGACTGATAAGCTTCTGAAGCATGAAGTGATGTCACATCCTTCTATAACTGCTGTTGAACTAAAGTTAAGTACCCTATGCTCCTCCAGAACATCGCAACTAGGACAATTCGTCACCGCCTGCAGAAGGACCTGGGTCTACCAAGTTGCCGTGCCGCAAAGAAGCCCCTGCTCACAGCAGCAATGAAAAAGAAAAGGCTTGCCTTTTGTAAGAAATATCAAGATTGGACATCTTAAGAGTGGAAGAAAGTGATGTTTAGTGATGAGAGCACTTTCAGGCTGGTCAGGGGAGGCTCAAAGGTTGTGTGTCGTCCAAGTACCGTGTCACGGTATGACCCAAAATATACAGTACTAAAGGAGGTGCTGAAGACACTGTGGGTAAGCATGAACTCCACATACTTAGCCAGCCTTGCTGAATCCATGCCTAAACAACTGCAGATGGTGATAAAATGTAAGTGTGACATGACAAAATACAAATTATAATAAAATATCCACAATAAAACACTTGAATCCACTTGAATATTAAGATTTTGTGGTTTCATTGAACTTGTAAAGATTTTTTTTGTCGGCACTGTACATTTAAAAATCATCATAATGCTTGTTGTAAAGGATAGTGTGCCTATTTCATTATTTTCACGACCAGCTTTTATGTGTCTGAATGGGGAAATGGCCCGCAAGCATGGTGTTTCTCTGGAGAGAGAGAGTATTAGAAAATTAGTAATCGAAGAAGCTTCTAAACAAAAGGAAGAACTTAAAAAAACTCTCAAGGGACGCTTTCTGTTTCTTAAAATGGATGCCTGCACACGTCACAGAGTGAACTATTTTGCCATCAATGTCCGATTTGTTTGTGACAAAAATGAAATAGTTACCAAGACATTGGCAGTAAAAGACACCAAAGCTCATCACACCAGTGAGTTTCTCCAGGTCTTGGTGGAAAAGGTTCTGCAAGACTATGAACTTAAAAAAGAGCAAGTTCTTTCTGTCGTAACTGACAATGCTTCAAATATGATAAGTACTATTAAGCTAATGAATGAGAGTAATGATGGTGACCAGCAGCTAGAAGAACATTCTGGGTCCACAGACACAGAAATGTTTGAAATAGAGGAACAAAGTATTGTAACTGAGGAGCAAACTGAAGTTGCTTCAGATGAACAGCAACATGATAGTTTAGATGATCTTGTTGAAACTGTGTCAATACTTTCTTTCATTCATCACATGCGCTGTGTTGTGCATACGCTACAGCTGGCTATAAGAGACAGTCTGCAAGAGGGACATGCTGCTGCACTGATTGGCAAGGTGAGAAAATTGGCTACTGTTGCCAGAACCCCTAAAGTTGACTCAATTTTGAAGAGACCTGCTGGAAAAGGGGCAATTATTGATCAAGCCACATGATGGGACAGTACTTACTTAATGATTCAGCGCTTGGTTGAACTGAAAACCTTTCTTGTAGACCTGGCTAACCCTCAACTGACGCTAAATAAAAGTCAGTGGAATCAGGTGACTGAGCTGGAAAAATTGCTAGAGCACCCATTTACAGTGACTAAAAAATTACAAGCAGAGGACTTAACTCTAGATATTTTCTTAAAGGAGTGGAAGAACATGATGTTTCGCCTGTCCCAAAGAGGAGGGTTAATTACAAGTGGCATTGCTACATCAATGAAATGGAGAGAGGAGCTACTATTACAAAATAACATTCTTTTGGCAGCTGTTTATGTAGACCCAATGCATCGGATTCTTCTAGATGATCAACAGGTTCGTTGTGACGGCCCCACGAGCGTCCGACTCAGAGCTAATAGCATTAATCAGAGGTACTGAGCCTCATAAAGAAAAATGTTCTGCAGGATGTACCAGGAGGAGAAGGGGAAAGCTTCTATTTTCCTGCTTCTCAAAGAAGTCAGACGGCTCGTACAGAACGACTTTCAACCTGAAGGGTCTGAACAAATTCTTGAAGATTCCAAAATTCAAGATGGAATCAATAAAATCAGCAATTCAACTGCTCTTTCCGGGTTTCTATATGGCCGTCCTAGACCTGAAGGACGCATATTACCACGTGCCAATACACGTAGCGTTCTGGAAATGAGTGGTGGTACCAGTAGGGGGCACCACAAGGCAGCTCCAGCACAAGGCCCTTCCCCTTGGCCTGACAGTGGCCCCTCGTGTATTCACAAAGTTAATAGCAGAGGTTACGGCCCACCTCAGGGAAAGAAACAGACTGGTCAAACCATACCTTGAACGACTTCCCGATAGTAGACCGTTCTTTCATTCGCTGCCACAGTCAAGTGAGAGACATAGCCACCATCTTAGAAAGCTTAGGGTGGTGTTTGAACCTTGAAAAATCAAGGTTGGATCCACAAAGAACACATCTTTCTAGGACTCTTACTCGACTCTTGTGAGCAAGATTGTCGCCTACCAGAGCAAAAGAAGGAAAAGTTGCTCAATTTTCTTTCCAGATCAATACGAGATCCAGTGATGTCCCTCAGAAGGGCTATGTCCCTCCTCGGCTCCCTGACCTCATGTACCCCGGCAGTGAAATGAGCCAGATCCACTCAAGAGTTGCAGGGGTTTATCTTGGAAAGCCAACGTTCCTTGCAGGGGTATCTGGAGGGTACACTGACACAGAGGCGTAGCTAGAGCTTTTGCCACCCGGGGCTGTTCCCGAGTTTGGCGCCCCCCCTCCCCCGGCTCAATACACACAAAGGTTACCAAAAATGGTTCTCCTGTTTTGTAGAACTTAAACTGGGCCTAATGGTGTCACCCCCACATGCCAAACCTGTGACTTAATACCACCACACCATGACCAGACCACATAGTGACCGAATAATACTACATACAAGGGACAAATACCACAACACCATTTCCAGACCACATATTACTACCACATAGTGACTGAATACTACAATTCTGATCAGTAATAAAAAAAAACACAATACTATCACCATAAGTGCCAGTATTCAAAGGAGATCTGTACTTAGTATGCAGTGTCTGTGTAGAGGTAATACAGAGATCACTGGTGGTATTATACACAGGAACTCTGTATATAATGTATAGATAATACAGTGATCACTGGTGACATTGTACACAGGACCGCTGTATATAGTATATAGTGTCAGTGTATAGGTAACACTGACTCACCAGTGACGTCTCTAAGTGAAGTCCTTCATCTTTCATCCAGCACAGACCGCCATCATTCCTTCCAGCCAGGACTCGTTTCTGCAGGAAATAACACAGTTATCTCGAGCTCCGCTTGCAGAACACATTACTTAATCTTTCACAACTTCTACATTACATCACATGAAGAAAAAAAGGTGATATAGTGTCACTCTGCACAGTAACAGGACCGCCTCCCCATTTAAAACAGTATACTCAAAAAATAAAATAAATACATCACTGCAGTAATAATATCCCTTAATTAGCCCCTATGGTAACACTATTCCCCACCCTGGCCCCATTTATCTCATTCCTGGCTCCAGCCATATGTTCTCACATCCTGCCCTCATGAGTATCCATTCTACCCCATATGATCTCCCCATCCTGCCCCACCAGCCTCCATCTTATCCGTCCAGCCCCATGATCCAATCCTGCCCCGTGTCTCCAATCATGCCCCGTATCTACATTCTGCCCATGCCTCAAGTCCTGCCCCCAGTGTATCCAGCAATCTGCCCCAGTGTGTCCAGCATATTACCCCCAGGTTGTCCAGCAATCTGCCCCAGTGTGTCCAGCATATTACCCCCAGTGTGTCCAGAAATCTGCCCCAGTATGTCCAGCACTGCCCCCAGTGTGTCCAGCAATCTGCCCCAGTGTCCAGCATTGCCCCAGTGTGTCCAGCAGTCTGCCCCAGTGTGTCCAGCATATTACCCCCAGTGTGTCCAGCATATTACCCCCAGTGTCCAGCATTGCCCCAGTGTGTCAGCATATTACCCCCAGTGTGTCCAGCAATCTGCCCGTGTCCAGCATTGCCCCAGTGTGTCCAGCATATTACCCCCAGTGTGTCCAGCATATTACCCCCAGTGTGTCCAGCATATTACCCCAGTGTCCAGCATTGCCCCAGTGTGTCCAGAAATCTGCCCCAGGGTCTCCAGCATTGCCCCAGTATGTCCAGAAATCTGCCCCAGTGTGTCCAGAAGTCTCCCCCAGGGTCTCCAGCATTGCCTCAATGTGTCCAGAAATCTGCCCCAGGGTCTCCAGTATTGCCCCAGTGTGTCCAGCAAGCTGCCCCATGGTCTCCTGTATTGCCCCAGTGTGTCCAGCATTCTTCCCCATGGTCTCCAGTATTGCCCCAGTGTGTCCAGCATTCTGCCCCATGGTCTTCAGTATTGCCCCAGTGTGTCCAGCAATCTGCCCCATGGTCTCCAGTATCGCCCCGGTGTGTCCAGCATTCTGCCCCATGGTCTCCAGTATCGCCCCAGTGTGTCCAGCATTCTGCCCCATGGTCTCCAGTATTGCCCCAATGCGTCCAGCAATCTGCCCCATGGTCTCCAGTATTGCCCCGGTGTGTCCAGCATTCTGCCCCATGGTCTCCAGTATTGCCCCAGTGTGTCCAGCATTCTGCCCCATGGTCTCCAGTATTGCCCCAGTTTGTCCAGCAATCTGCCGCATGGTCTCCTGTATTGCCCCAGTGTGTCCAGCAATCTGCCCCATGGTCTCCTGTATTGCCCCAGTGTGTCCAGCATTCTGCCCCATGGTCTCCAGTATTGCCCCAGTGTGTCCAGCAATCTGCCCCATGGTCTACAGTATTGCCCCAGTGTGTCCAGCAATCTGCCCCATGGTCTCCAGTATTGCCCCAGTGTGTCCAGCAATCTGCCCCATGGTCTCCAGTATTGCCCCGGTGTGTCCAGCAATCTGCCCCATGGTCTCCAGTATTGCCCCGGTGTGTCCAGCAATCTGCCCCATGGTCTCCAGTATTGCCCCAGTGTGTCCAGCAATCTGCCCCATGGTCTCCAGTATTGCCCCAGTGTGTCCAGCATTGCCCCCAGAGTCAGACATAAAGAAAAAAAAAAAAAAGTAAAATCCTCACCTCTCCCGTTCCTAGCGCAGGTCCGGTGCAGTCAGCGTCTCTCCGGCTCTGCGACGCTCAGGACAGAGAGGCTGAGCGGCGTGCACAGTGATGACGTCATCGCGCCCTCTGCTCTGAGACGTCGCAGAGTCAGAGGACGCTGTAGCTGCCGCAGGAACCAGGAGAGGTGAGTATTAGAGCGGGGGGCGGGGGCCCGGGGGTGGGGGGAGCCTGGTCGTGGCGGCGGACGGCGCCGCCCGAAGATTTAAAGGAGCGTCTTTTTTTTTTTCTTCTTCTTTCTCCTCCTGCAGCGCCGGCCGCCCCCCGCATTGTGCCGCCCGGGGCGGACCGCCCCCCCCACACCCCCTCTTCCTACGCCACTGCACTGACACCACCTCAGGAGGTTATACATTCACTTCGCTGGTGGTTGCAGATGATGTCCCATCGGGAGGGGGTCCCATGGTTTCGTCACGTCAACAGGGTAGTTCCCACAGACGCCAGTCCCAGGGGGTGGGGAGCTCATCTGGATGACAATCTGGTTCAGGGAATGTGGTCAGCAGTAGAAAAGAAAGCCGCCTCAAATATGTGGGAACTTCTGGCAGTAGAGAATGCATTGCAGAGTCTCCTACCGTTCCTGCTATGCCATCATGTAAAATATTGTCAGACAATCAAGTCACAGTTGCATACCTAAATCATCAGGGGGGTACATGGTCCTGCTCCCTAATATATGTTACCAAACAAATTTTCAGCCTTGCGGGGAGAAACATCCTGTCACTATCTGCACTTCACATCAGGAGAAAGGACAATATAACAGCAGATTTTTGAGCCGCAGACCACTTCTGCAGGGTGAATAGACCCTCAAAACAGCAATATTCAGACGTCTAGTGGACATGTGGGGGCAGCCAGAAATCGACCTTTTTGCCACTCGGCAGACCAGCAAAGTGCAGAGGTTCTGCTCCCTGAACCAAGGAGAAAATCCTCAGGCTGTAGACACTTTTCTGATCAAATGGGACTTCACCCTGGCCTACGCCTTTCCCCTGGTCTGTCTAAGGCTGGCGTCACACTAGATAGAGTTTTACGGACGTATGAAAGGCGCAAAAACTACGCATTGCACACAGACCAATGATTCTCTATGGGGCAGCTCCTATCTGGCGTATATTTGACAGCCGTAGAAAATCGCAGCATGCTGCGTTCGTCAGCGTACTGCGCAAAAAATCCGCCAATGAAAGTCTATGGGTGCGCAAAAAATACGGATTACACACAGACCAGCAGTGTGACTTGCGAAAAATACGCCAGACATCTCCAGGTGACAGGAAATGTGCCAAGCCCTCAATCAGGAAGCTTAGACATGCTAATTAGCTGAAAAAGCCAGACAGACATCCCAGAAGTCTGGCGTACGCCTCCACGGAGCAAGCAGCATGGCATCCATCATAAATGTCGATATGCTCCTGGTCCAAGAAAGGCCCGAAATTTGGGACCAACGTGATGCAAACCGAGCAAGGAAAGAGGCTGCTTGGAGGAGAATCTGTGGGATCCTTTTTCCAGATTATGAGCAGCGGCCACGTGAGGGCCAGAGGCAAATAAGTAAGTACACTCATGTTTCTCAATTAATTTTGTAAACTGCAGTAATTACAATATTTTGACGCTATTATTATTTTTCTTATTCTGATTTTGTATATACAGTCATGGCTAAAATTTTTGAGAATGACACCAAAATTATATTTTCACATGATCTGCTGCCCTCTGGTTTTTATTAGTGTTTGTCTGATGTTTATATCACATACAGAAATATAATTGCAATCATATTATGAGTACTAATAGGTTATATTGACAGTTAGAATGAGTTAAGGTACCGTCACACTTAGCGACGCTGCAGCGATACCGACAACGATCCGGATCGCTGCAGCGTTGCTGTTTGGTAGCTGGAGAGCTGTCACACAGACCGCTCTCCAGCGACCAACGATGCCGGTAACCAGGGTAAACATCGGGTAACTAAGCGCAGGGCCGCGCTTAGTAACCCGATGTTTACCCTGGTTACCATCCTAAAAGTAAAAAAAACAAACACTACATACTTACCTACAGCCGTCTGTCCTCCAGCGCTGTGCTCTGCACTCCTCCTGTACTGTCTGTGTGAGCACAGCGGCCGGAAAGCAGAACGGTGACGTCACCGCTCTGCTTTCCGGCTGACCGACGCTCACAGACAGTACAGGAGGAGAGCAGAGCACAGCGCTGGAGGACAGACAGCTGTAGGTAAGTATGTACTGTTTGTTTTTTTTACTTTTAGGATGGTATCCAGGGTAAACATCGGGTTACTAAGCGCGGCCCTGTGCTTAGTAACCCGATGTTTACCCTGGTTACCAGTGAAGACATCGCTGAATCGGTGTCACACACGCCGATTCAGCGATGTCTGCGGGGAGTCCAGCGACGAAATAAAGTTCTGGACTTTCTTCCCCGACCAGCGACAGCACAGCAGGGGCCTGATCGCTGCTGCCTGTCACACTGGACGATATCGCTAGCGAGGACGCTGCAACGTCACGGATCGCTAGCGATATCGTCTAGTGTGACGGTACCTTTAATGCAGCAAGTCAATATTTGCAGTGTTGACCCTTCTTCAAGACCTCTGCAATTCTCCCTGGCATGCTCTCAATCTACTTCTGGACCAAATCCTGACTGATAGCAGTCCATTCTTGCATAATCAATGCTTGCATTTTGCCAGAATTTGTTGTTTTTTGTTTGTCCACCCGTCTCTTGATGATTAATAATAATAATAATAATTTTATTTATATAGCGCCAACATATTCCGCAGCGCTTTACAAATTATAGAGGGGACTTGTACAGACAATAGACATTACAGCATAACAGAGATCACAGTTTAAAATAGATACCAAGAGGAGTGAGGGCCCTGCTCGCAAGCTTACAAACTATGAGGAAAAGGGGAGACACGAGAGGTGGATGGTGACAATTGCTTTAGTTATTCGGACCAGCCATAGTGTAAGGCTCAGGTGTTCATGTAAAGCTGCATGAACCAGTTAACTGCCTAAGTATGTAACAGTACAGACACAAAGGGCTAATAACTGCATAAAGTGTATGAGAACATGATGCGAGGAACCTGATTATGTTGTGTTTTTTTTTTTTTTTTTTTTTTTTTTTTTTTAATAGGATGATTGACCACAAGTTCTCAATGGGATTAAGATCTGGGGAGTTTCCAGGCCATGGACCCAAAATCTCTATGTTTTGTTCCATGAGCCATTTAGTTATCACCTTCGCTTTATGGCAAGGTGCTCCATCATGCTGGAAAAGGCATTGTTGGGCGCCAAACTGCTCTTGGACGGTTGGGAGAAGTTGCTCTTGGAGGACATTCTGGTACCATTCTTTATTCATGGCTGTGTTTTTAGGCAAGACTGTGAGCGAGCCGATTCCCTTGGCTGAGAAGCAACCCCACACATGAATGGTTTCAGGATGCTTTACAGTTGGCATGAGACAAGACTGGTGGGAGCGCTCACCTCTTCTTCTCCGAATAAGCTGTTTTCCAGATGTCCCAAACAATCGAAAAGGGGATTCATAAGAGAAAATGACTTTGTTCCAGTCCTCAACAGTCCACAGAATATTTTGCAGAATATCAGTCGGTCCCTGATGTTTTTTCTGGAGAGAAGTGGCTTCTTTGCTGCCCTCCTTGAAACCAGGCCTTGCTCAAAGAGTCTCCGCCTCACAGTGTGTGCAGAAGCACTCACACCAGCCTGCTGCCATTCCTGAGCAAGCTCGGCACTGCTGGTAGTCCGATCCCACAGCTGAAACAGTTTTAAGATACGGTCCTGGTGCTTGCTGGTCTTTCTTGGGCGCCCTGGAGCCTTTCTGACAACAATGGAAGCTCTCTCCTTGAAGTTCTTGATGATGCAATAGATTGTTGACTGAGGTGCAATCTTTGTAGCTGCGATACTCTTCCCTGTTAGGCCATTTTTGTGCAGTGCAATGATGGCTGCACGTGTTTCTTCAGAGATAACCATGGTTAACTGAAGAGAAACAATGATACCAAGCACCAGCCTCCTTGAAGTGTCCAGTGATGTCATTCTTACTTAATCATGACTGATTGATCGCCAGCCCTGTCCTCATCAACACCCACACCTGTGTTAATGGATCAATCACTAAAGCGATGTTAGCTGCTCCTTTTAAAGGGAACCTGTCACCTGAATTTGGCGGGACTGGTTTTGGGTCATATGGGCGGAGTTTTCGGGTGTTTGATTCACCCTTTCCTTACCCGCTGGCTGCATGCTGGCTGCAATATTGGATTGAAGTTCATTCTCTGTCCTCCGTAGTACATGCCTGCACAAGGCAAGATTGCTTTGCGCAGGCGTGTACTATGGAGGACAGAGAATGAGCTTCAATCCAATATTGCAGCCAGCATGCAGCCAGCGGGTAAGGAAAGGGTGAATCAAACACCCGAAAACTCCGCCCATATGACCCAAAACCAGTCCCGCCAAATTCAGGTGACAGAGTCCCTTTAAGGCAGGACTGCAATGATGTTGAAATGTGTTTTGGGGGTTAAAGTTCATTTTCTGGGCAAATATTGACTTTGCAAGTACAGTAATTGCTGTTAAGCTGATCGCTCTGACATTCAAGAGTATATGCAAATTGCCATTAGAAAAAATGAAGCAGTAGACTTTGGAAAAATTAATATTTGTCTCATTCTCAAAATTTTTGTCCATGACTGTATATTGCACCATTTATTTCATGGTGCTGGACATGAGAAAGGGGTTACGTACAGCATTTATAGATGTCGGTTACAGTAAACAAATTTACAATGACAGACTGGTATAGAGGGGAGAGGACCCTGTCCTTGTGTACTTACATTCTCTGGTGTTCCCCTTTTATGGTATTGTGGTATTTGTGTGTTTAATTTTATTACTGAAGATACTTAAGGTACCTTCACACATAACGATATCGTTAACGATATAGTTGCTTTTGGTGACGTTGCAACGATATCGTTAAGGAAATCGCTATGTGTGACAGCGACCAACGATCAGGCCCCTGCTGTGCCATCGTTGGTCGCTGAACAAAGTCCAGAACTTTATTTCGTCGCTGGATCTCCCGTGGACATTGCTGGATCGGCGTGTGTGACACCGATCCAGCGATGTCTTCACTGGTAACCAGGGTAAACATCGGGTAACTAAGCGCAGGGCCGCGCTTAGTAACCCGATGTTTACCCTGGTTACCATCCTAAAAGTAAAAAAAACAAACAGTACATACTTACCTACCGCTGTCTGTCCCCGGCGCTGTGCTCTGCACTCCTCCTGTACTGGCTGTGAGCGTCAGTCAGCCGGAAAGCAGAGCGGTGACGTCACCGCTCTGCTTTCCGGCCGCTGTGCTCACAGCCAGTACAGGAGGAGTGCAGAGAAGCACAGCGCCGGGGACAGACAGCGTTAGGTAAGTATGTACTGTTTGTTTTTTTTACTTTTAGGATGGTAACCAGGGTAAACATCGGGTTACTAAGCGCGGCCCTGCGCTTAGTTACCCAATGTTTACCCTGGTTACCGGCATCGTTGGTCGCTGGAGAGCGGTCTGTGTGACAGCTCTCCAGCGACCAAACAGCGACGCTGCAGCGATCCGGATCGTTGTCGGTATCGCTGCAGCGTCGCTTAATGTGAAGGGGCCTTTAGTAAGAAATGCAGCTTACTAGGACCAATTACAATCTGGG
Organism: Ranitomeya imitator; assembly: GCF_032444005.1. Classification (NCBI taxonomy): domain Eukaryota; kingdom Metazoa; phylum Chordata; class Amphibia; order Anura; family Dendrobatidae; genus Ranitomeya; species Ranitomeya imitator. Next base: position 337,098,111 of record NC_091286.1, read on the forward strand.
AAATCACTGACACCTTGTGGTACCACTGCACAATGGCCTTATACATTATTTTCTTCTCTGTCATTGCAGTGGAAGATGTTATGAGACGTTGGCGCAGCATTCCGGACCAGTACCGGATAGAAAGGCAGCAGCGGGCCAGAAGTGGGTCATCTGCTTCGGCAACACACAAATTCATATATTTTGACCGGCTGTCCTTTCTGGATCCCAGTATGGATATCAGACCATAAGTACAAACCTCACACCACATTACACATATGTTTTGAATGCTCATAGATGACTTTTTTTTAATTTAATTTTTACATTTTCATAACAGAATGGAATCCAACCACACTGAAAGGGAGACAACAGGGGCCGAATCCGAGCCATTGATCGATCCTGTTGGGGAAGGAGAAGAGGTGTCTGGCCCATCTACGGCTCCTTCCATGTGTATCCCTCCGGATACATCTTCGGCTGCCCCTCATATTCCACAACCACCTGGGCCAGATGCTGCATCCCCACCCACAGATGCCACAGCAGCAGCCCCACTGTTCTGCTGGAGCCCTCACCACAGCCTCCTGTGACCTCAAGCCGTGGCCGCAGAAGGAGAGAGCTAATTAAAAGTCGAAGTAATGTGGACACTGGTGTGCTAAATTATTTGGCCAGAGCTGCTCAGGATGAGGAGGCATTTTTGCGTCGCCTGGCCCGGTATCTCCGTCCCCTACCCTGTGAGGTGAGGCTACGTGTGAGAGGGTGCTTTCAAATCCGTCTTGATGCATGCAGCACCCCCCAATAGCCCTTATGATTTGTTTGAGTACATTGAGAGGTGGCAGCTGTTACCACGTAACCTCATGCGTATGCAAACAACTCAACAAGTGCATGCTCAAGAGGGATCTGAAGCACCTCCACGTTTGCCTACACCTCAACCCTTTCCCCACCAAAACCCACCAATGCCTACACCTTACCAAATGGCATCCGTCCAGCAACCTTACCAATATAGCCACTTGTCTAGACCCAGAGTTGGAGGCTGGTCCCAACCTGGGTTTGGACGACATGGCCATATTGGTGGGGGGTATGACTCACGTGACTTGTACTATCCTCATGATGCCCATACTATCAACCCTTATGGCCAGTACTCAACTGGGCAATCTGAGCATGGTCAGATTTTGGAGCAGGCCCAACAGGGTGAAGGACAATTGGCCCAACAAAGGCCACAAGAGCAGCAACCCGAACGGCCGCCATCACCTCCACCAACATATCAAAATCTTTTAAAATGTTTTTTTTTCTGGTTGCAAATTTTATGGGATATCCACAAATTGTTAATCTGCTGTGATAGCAATATTTGTTTTGTTCTTTACTTTGGCCAAGTTTAAATTGCCACAAAAGCCATATGATGGCAATATGGTCTTATAACTACCAAATTTGGCTTATGCTATAATTTATAAAAACTAATCAACAAGCTAATTTCTGTTTGTTTGAACAATCATTATTACACCATACACAATTCATCAATTGTTAAACATCTCTAAAATAAGTCAAATCAAAACACAGTAAAATAAGAATTTTATATTTGTGGATGTATATGTACAGTACAGACCAAAAGTTTGGACACACCGTCCTATTTAAAGATATTTTTCTGTATTTTCATGACTATGAAAATTGTAAATTCACACTGAAGGCATCAAAACTTTGAATTAACACATGTGGAATTATATACTTAAAGGGACTCTGTCACCTGAATTTAGAGGGAACAATTTTCAGCCATAGGGGCGGGGTTTTCGGGTGTTTGACTCACCCTTTCCTTACCCGCTGGCTGCATGCTGGCTGCAATATTGGATTGAAGTTCATTCTCTGTCCTCTGTAGTATACGCCTGCACAAGGCAATCTTGCCTTGCACAAAAAAGTGTGAAACAACTGAAATTATGTCTTATATTCTAGGTTCTTCAAAGTAGCCACCTTTTGCTTTGATGACTGCTTTGCACACTCTTGGCATTCTCTTGATGAGCTTCAAGTGGTAGTCACCGGAAATGGTCTTCCAACAATTTTGAAGGAGTTCCCAGAGATGCTTAGCACTTGTTGGCTCTTTTGCCTTCACTCTGCAGTCCAGCTCACCCCAAACCATCTCGATTGGGTTCAGGTCTGGCGTAGCACCCCATCACTCTCCTTGGTCAAATAGCTCTTACACAGCCTGGAGGTGTGTTTGAGGTCATTGTCCTGTTGAAAAATAAATGATGGTCCAACTAAACGCAAACCGGATGGAATAGCATGCCGCTGCAAGATGCTGTGGTAGCCATGCTGGTTCAGTATGCCTTCAATTTTGAATAAGGAACAACACCGTATGCACTACCCGAAGAGGTGCCAGAGTAGGGTCCCACACCATATATCAAGTAAAAATAATGAGCTCTGACTAGCGGTGGATACCGCGTCTTTGCCTGCCAAGCCAGCACGCCACTCCTTTTGGGCTCCTATTTATTACCGGAAGAACCTAGAATATAAGACATATTTTCAGTTGTTTCACACTTTTTTGTTAAGTATATAATTCCACATGTGTTAATTCATAGACTTCAGTGTGAATGTACAATTTTCATAGTCATGAAAATACAGAAAAATCTTTAAATGAGACGGTGTGTCCAAACTTTTGGTCTATACTGTAGGTAAAAAATAACAAATCACATCAGCATTATCTTGCCAGGGAGTAGCACCCTGAGGTGAAATAAAAAAATTTGTAAAAATATCCCGCACTTTGATTCCAGAAAGGGGGCGACGTTGAGGAAGGCCATGTGGTGTAGGCCTACCCACATTGGCCAACATGTCTTCACCACTATCAGCTGAGGAGCACTCATGAATTCTTGTGAAGTTGTGTAAAACAACACAAGCTCTTACTACTTACATTTGCCTCATTCAACTGAATGGCAGACTGGAGGACCCGCCATTTGGTACACAGAATGCCAAATGCGCACTCCACCAGTCGCCGCGCCCGTGAAAGTCTCAAATTAAACACCCGTCGGTGGTCCAGGTTGCGCCGGGGATAAGGCCTCATGACATGCCTGGTCAACTGAAAGGCCTCATCTGCCACAAGTACATATGGCACTGCTTCAGCATTGGAGCCTGGGAGTTGTCGTGGTGGTGGGAGGTCTAACTGGTTTTCACGTAGCTGTCAACTCATAATGGATGAATTGAAGACTCTGGAGTCTCCAGTTCACCCATAGGCTCCAATATCTACAATTATAAACCTGTAGTGACTGTCAACTACAGCTAACAGAACTACAGAGAAACACTGCTTATAAATGTAGAATTGGGAGCCAGAGTTCGGCGGCTTACGCACCCTGATATGTTTCCCATCCAGGGCTCCAATGCAGTGAGGGAAATCGCAAGTGTCATTAAATCCACGGGCTATTTTCAGCCAATCCTCCCTTTTGGGCTCCGGCATCGCATGTTTGTGAAGTTTTTCCCATATTTGAATACATGTATCCCGCACTATGCCGGAAATAGTGGACCTCCCAGTTAGAAATTCCAGAAGGATTCTGGCATAAGACAATCCAGTTGACAGGAAGCTGAAAGCACACACAAAAAAAAATTAGCAATGTAAGAATGCTTAATAAAAAGCATAGTAAAGACAAGTAATATCTATATACATAATTGTCTAAGGGGTACTTCCGTCCGTCTGTCTGTCCTTCTGTCACAGATATTCAATCAGCGACAGGCACAGTCCGGAAGAAAATGGCCGCTCTATACTCCCCGCAGTCAGTGGCCAGTGCCCGCTCCCTGCAGTCAGTGTCCCCGGCGCTCCGCTCCCCGTAGTCAGTATCCCCGGCGCTCCGCTCCCCGCAGTCAGTCTCCCCGGCGCTCCGCTCCCTGCAGTCAGTGTCCCCGGCGCTCCGCTGCTTACTCCCCGCAGTCAGTGTCCCCGGTGCCCGCTCCATACTCCCCTCCCCTATTAACCCTGTCTGTCCCCAACCTTTTACTATTGATGCTGCCTATGCGGCATCAATAGTAAAAGAAAGTAATGTTAAAAATAGTACAAAAACAAAAAACCTGCTATACTCACCCTCCGTTGTCCGCTGAGCCGCTCGCGCCTGCCGCCATCTTCCTTTCCCAGCGATGCTTTGCGAAATTACCCAGAAGACCTAGCGGTCTCGCGAGACCGCTAAGTCATATGGATAATTTCGCAAAGCATTCGGGGAACGCAAGATGGCGGCAGCCGTGCGCCCATCTGCACACCGCCGTTGGATCCGAGGAAGCGGAGAGACGGGACGCTGTGGAGCAGTGACCAGAATGGTGAGTATGTTCAACTACAAGGGGCCCTCGGATCGTTAGCGGAGTATGTTTATTTTTTTAACCTGTGACATACGTGGCTCGGTAATATAGTACGTCACTGGGCAATATCCTACGTGGCTCTGTGCTGTATACTACAACGCTGGGCAATATACTACGTGACTGGGCAATATACTACGTGGCTGGGCAATATACTACGTCGCTGTGTAATATACTACGTAGCTGGGCAATATACTACGTAGCTGGACAATATACTACGTGACTGGGCAATATACTACATGGCTGGGCAATATACTACGTGGCTCTGTGCTGTATACTACGCGGCTCTGTGCTGTATACTACGTGGCTGGCCAATATACTACGTCGCTGTGCAATATACTATGTGGTATAAATTGCAAATTAAGTATACTATGTGGCTCTGTGCTGTATACTACGTCACTGTGCAATATACTACGTGGCTGGACAATATACTACGTGCCTCTGTGCTGTATACTACGTGGCTGGGCAATGTACTACGTCACTGGGCAATATACTACGTGCCTCTGTGCTGTATACTACGTCGCTGGGCAATATACTACGTGGCTCTGTGCTGTATACTACGTGGCTGTGCAATATACTACGTCGCTGTGCAATATACTACATGCCTCTGCTGTATACTACGTGGCTGGGCAATATACTACGTCACTGGGCAATATACTACGTGGCTCTGTGCTGTATATACTACGTCGCTGGGCAATATACTACGTCAATGGGCAATATACTATGTGGCTGGACAATATACTACGTGGACATGCATATTCTAGAATACCCGATGCGTTAGAATCGGGCCACCATCTAGTGAGGATATAAAAAGGCAGGAGACCAGTGTACCTTCCTAAATTTCCACTGGATACTAACATTTACCATTTTCAACATATTTGTCTGATTTCTTAAAAATCTATTAATATAATTTAAATATGATGCTATAAAAATCAAAATAGTACAGAAAACATCATCAATATATAGTATGTGAGGATGGTGAATACATACCGTAAGGTAAGGAGAAGACGCTCCTCTGCAGATATGCATTTCCGCATCTTGGTATCCTGATACGTTATTCCTGGACGTACTGTCTCCAACAAGATGTCAAAAGGTGGTAATTGTCATGCGACAGTACTGAAAGAATTTGTCCGGATGTGTCCGCAGAGCTGTATACAGCCTGTGAAAATGCCATTTAGTGAGGCGTTGCCTCCAAAGTGGTTGCACCCACATTCTTCTCCTTCGCGGATCCACTATCACGGGCTATGGCTGGCCAAAGCAATGTGACAACACCCAGTTAAATAACACCCTCTGATTTGGGGTGAAATACAGGAGGTCACACATGTTGCCAAGGTACCACCAAAACACCTACACAAGCACAGCAACAAAATGGCCAGATGGGAGGGTGTCACCTGTTGTAGAGGCCTTGAATAGGGTTGCTGATGATGATTTCAATTAATTTCAGGCCTCAAAACCGTTAAATGTCCATTTTGTAAGATGGGGGGAAAAAAAAAGCATTAGGCTAGGTTTACATTGCGTTAGGGCAATCCGTTTAGCGCATACGCTAGCGGATTGCGCTAACGCAATGTCCCAAAAGGGATCGCGTTTGTCGATCCCGCTAGCGCAGATACCCGATCTGCGCTAGCAATGAACAGACCTCGGACGCTGCTTGCAGTGTCCGAGGTCCGTCCGAAACTAACGGGACATCGCTAGAGCATGCCAAAAATGGCATGCGCTAGCGATGCGCTAGAGGTCCTTTAGCACATTGCAGTCAATGGGTGCGCTAATGGATCCGTTACATAGCGTTAATTGTGACAATTGCGCCATATAACGGAGTCTGCTAGCGGACACCCATTAACGCAATGTGAACCTAGCTTTACGGATGTCATATGGATTACATACGGAGGAAGACATGCATAAAATACGCAGCCACACCCTGCCTACGGATTACATATGGATCACTGTTTTGGGATCATTTATGCGTATTACGCCTGTAAAAAACGGACCGTATTTCCCTACGCTAAGTGTGACTCTGGCCTAATACCAGTAGTTTTCAGGAAGATCAGGCAAGACAGTTCAAGGCAGTAGTACTCATAGCCCCCTTTTGGTCCAAGAGGCCCTGGTTCTTTTGGCCGAGGAACATGTCAATCACAGAACCATGGGTCCATCCTGGATCTTCTAGCTCAAGGGCTCGTGTTCCATCCTCAGGTGACTGGGCTGCACTTATCAGCCTGGAACTTGAAAGGTCAGTGCTACCTGGTCTCTACCTTGTTTGCTAGTAGGAAGCCGGTCACTGGAAAAAAATCTTGGAGTTCCTACATAAGGGGCAGGAACAGGGCCTAGCGATTAGTACCTTGGAAGTTCAGGTATCAGCCTTATGGGCTCTGTATAATTACAACCTCATGGGTGATCATTGGGTGGTCAGGTTTGTTAAGGCATGCGCTAGATCCAGACCAGTCGTGGTGGCCATGGTCCCTCCATGGGACTTGAACCTGCTCTTGAATGCTTTGACAGAAACCCCTTTGAGTCTTTAACTGAAGGATACATCAAACTGGTTACATTAAAAACTATACTCTTAGTAGCCCTTACATCAGCATGGAGAGTAAGCAATACACAGGCCCTCTCAGCAGATCCTCCCATTACCATGGTAATAGACGATAGGCAGGGTCAGGTTTTAAAACTACCCTATCTGCCTAAAGAGGTATCTAGGTTCAATAGCTCACTAGAGATATCTCTACCTTCCTTCTGTCCTAACCCAAAGAATTATAGGGAAAGGAAAATCCATACCCTAGATGTCAGGAGATGCCTTCTTCACCATTTGTTGGCAACAAAACCTTGGAGGAAGGATAGGACTCTGTTTATCTCCTTCCAGGGTTCTAGGAAAGGGACGGGAGTCTTGAAGGGTACCCTATCCAGATGGTTGAAAAAAAAGCTATCGGATTGGCCTATGTAGGCACAGGAAGACCGTTCCCTGATGACCTGAGGGCCCACTCTACAAGAGCGATGGCAACGTCTTGCGCTGAAAGAGCAGACGTGTCCATAGAACATATACAAGTGTGTACACTAACTCGGAGGTCCTCTCATGCTCTCTAATCCACTGATGGGGAAAGAGGACCGCCCTTTTTATTTTGAAGGTTTCCTGTCCCTGAAGGGCGGATTCCCTCTCTCGTTGGTGCTGTCATGGGTTCCATAAAAAACACATTACCGGTAAGTAATATACATGTTTTTTGGCCTCCACACCATGGCAATAAAAGGCGACAATATACTGTATCTACCCCAAAATGATCTCAATATAAAGCTCCCTGCGCAAAAAGAAAAGCCCTCACGCACAAATAAGCCCTTCCGTTACATGTCTCAGAAGGCGATAAAAGAAAAAAAATTCTTACAAAGTTCCCAATTTGTGTTCCCCTTCCCTCCCACCACAAAAAAAAACTACACATTTGGTATCTGCGTCCTCAAATTGATCTAGCGAATCATATTGCCAGGTCAATTTTACCATATAGTGTGAACATGGTCAATAAAAACAATTGTGTTATTTCACTGTACTTGGATTTTTTTCCCATATTCCAGTACACTGTAGTAGAATCAATGAGGTTATTCAAATGGACAAGTCATCCCACAATAAACAAGCCCTCATACAGCTATATTGACGGAAAAATAAATTAATGGCTTTTGCCCAGGGGTGAAGGGGTTAACCTATTTAACCCCTTTCTGACGTCAGAAGCCCCTTTTTGAGGTGGGCTCCGGCAGTGAACCCACCTCAAAGCCGCGACATGTCAGCTGTTTTCAGCAGCTGACATGTGTAATCAATAGGTGCGAGTGGAATTGTGATCCGCCCGTGCCTATTATCTAGTTAAATGCCGCTGTCAAACTCTGACAGCGGCATTTAGCAAGCGCTTCCAGCCATCAGGCCGGAAATACGCGCACTGCTGACCCCGTCACGTAATCTGGGGTGGTGCAGCGGCATGACAACCAGGTCTTTTTAAGACCTCTATGGTTGTTGATGCCAGATTGCTATGAGCGCCACCCTGTTCAGAGCAGAGGCGATCGAGTTGTGGCAGCTTCTAGTCTCCCATGGAGGCTATTGAAGCATGGCAAAAGTAAAAAAAAAAAATTTGTTTAAAAATATGAAGAAAAAAAAAAAAAAGTTCAAACCACCCCCCTTTCGCCCCATTCAAAATAAAACAATAAAAATAAAAACAAACCTACATATCTTTGGTATCGCCATGTTCAGAATCGCCCGATCTATCAATAAAAAAAAAGGATTAACCTGATCGCTAAACTGTAAATCAAAACGCCAGAAATCCTTTTTTTTTGTTGCCGCAACATTGCATTAAAATGCAATAACGGGCGATCAAAAGAACGTATCTGCACAAAAGTGGTATCATTAAAAACATCAGCTCGGCGCAAATAAAATGAGCCCCCACCCGACCCCAGATCACGAAAAATGGAGACGCTACGGGTATCGGAATTGCATAATTTTATTTTTTTTTTAGCAAACTTTGGAATTTTTTTTCACCACTTAGATAGAAAGAACCTAGACATGTTTGGTGTCTTTGAGATCCTTGTGGGATTGCACTTTTTTTTGCAATTTCGACACACTTGGAATTTTTTTCTTTTTCGAGTATACGACATGGTAAAACCAATGGTGTCTTTCAAAAGTACAACTCATTCCGCAAAAAATAAGCCCTCACATGGCCATATTGACGGAAAAATAAAAAAGTTATGGCTCTGGGAAGAAGGGGAGTAAAAATTGAAAACGCAAAACCGAAAAAAGCTCCAGTCATGAAGGGGTTAATCTATCAATATTATTGAGCAGAATTTAGTATGCTGATGCCTCCCTATCTCCAATATAAGCTCTCACACACAGCCACCCTTCATACAATGAGCCCCCATATAGCACCTCCTAAATACAGTATGAGCCCCAATATATATAGGCACACATCCCATACAAAAATGGAAGAGAAGGTCCATGAGGACTGGGCTCCAGCACCAATGGAAAATAATGTTAACATACTGTAATTCTTAATTGTGCAATTAATAGGGATCGGCAAACGTGCTCTGTGATACTCACTTTGATCTCACTCGAGTATCTGGATTCTCGGATATGCTCGGCACTCGAATAACATTGGCTGGTACTTTGATTTGAAGCTCGAATCCCTGCCCTGTATATTTGGCACCTGTTTGGCAGGCAATCTCTCCATGCTTATTGGCTGTTTTATAACAGTCTTGGTAGAGGGATTACTGTGATTGGCTGGCCGCATTACCTCCTCAGGAGGTTATAAAAGGACTGGCACCGCAGCTTTACGGATGCCATTCCACAGCTGGAGGACAGTTCTGATTTGAGATTGAGGAGCTATCCAGTCCTGTGTGCACAGATTAAAGGGAACCCGTCACCTGAATTTGGCGGGACCGGTTTTCGGTCATATGGGCGGAGTTTTCAGGTGTTTGATTCACCCTTTCCTTACCTGCTGGCTGCATGCTGGCTGCAATATTGGATTGAGGCTGTGTGCACACGTAGCAGATTTTTCACGGTTTTTCGCTATAAAAACGCTATAAAACCGCGAAATAACGCTCACATTAAGCATCCTATTTAATAGAATGCAATCCGCATTTTTTGTGCACATGCTGCATTTTTTTCCTGAGCGGATTCGCATTCCAGAAAAAAACGCAGCATGTTCATTAAATTTGCGGAATCGCGGGGATTCCGCACACCTAGGAATGCATTGATCTGCTTGCTTCCTGCATGGGACTATGCCCACCATGCGGGAAGTAAGTAGATCATGTGCGGTTGGTACCCAGGGTGGAGGAGAGGAGACTCTCCTCCACGGACTGGGCACCATATAATTGTTAAAAAAAAATAATTAAAATAAAAAAATCGTGATATACTCACCTTCGATGGCCCCCGGAGTCTTCCTGCCTCTCAGCGCTGCATGCGGCCGCTTCCGTTCCTGTAGATGGTGTGTGAAGGACCTGCGATGACGTCGAGGTCACATGACCACGATGACGTCGCTGTCACGTGACCGCGACGTCATCGAAGGTCCTGCACACACACCATCTATAGGAACGGAAGCCGCTGAGGAGATCGGCTGTTTGCGGTAGGTGAGTATAACCATTTTTTTAATTTTTTTTTAAATTATTTTTAACATTCTATCTTTTACTATTGATGCGGCATAGGCTGCATCAATAGTAAAAAGTTGGTCACACTTGTCAAACACTGTTTGACAAGTGTGACCAACCTGTCAATCAGTTTTCCAAGCGGTGCTACAGATCGCTTGGAAAACGCTAGCATTCTGCAAGCTAATTATGCTTGTAAAACGCTAGGTTTCTGCAGGAATATGCATGCCAATTCCGCATGCGATATATCCGCGGCAGGAGGCGCAGAATTGCCGTGGAAATTTCCGCGGCAATTCTGCAACGTGTGCACTTAGCCTGAAGTTCATTCTCTGTCCTCTGTAGTGCAATCTTGCCTTGCGCAGGCGTGTACTACGGAAGACCGAGAATAAACTTCAATCCAACATTGCGGCCAGCACGCAGCCAACGGGTAAGGAAAGGGTGAATCAAACACCCGAAAACTCCGCCCATATGACCGAAAACCAGTCCCGCCAAATTCAGGTTAACTAATCCGAGTCCTCTAGTGTTGATGCTGCACCATCATACTAACAGTCCTAAGGGCTACTCTTGTGCTTGCTGTTTGTATCAGATACATTCTGCATTTAGCCTAGGAACAGTTGCAGGAACAGGGAGAGAGACCGAATACACCACCTAGGCAAGGCTTCGAGCTTTGCAGTTCGTTGCTAAATATATAGTTCCTTTTTTGGGGGAGGGGGTGGCGTGAAAACATTGACTATATTGTCATCTATAGAGTATTGCATGCTTTGTGTTACATTGCAGTGATATTGAACTCCAAAAGAGCGTTGATTATATTTATCAGTTCAGTTATACATATATGCTAACCACCTTAGGGAGAGACCCAAGTTGGGCTAAATGTAGCGGGACGAAAGAGACCGAAAAGCCCTCTACTTAAAGGAAATACATAGTGGATGCTTTCCTGAAACGGAAAGTACTTGCAAGCAGCATAATACAAAGAATAGCAGGTTTACCCAGAATCCTTTGCAGTAGGCGGAGCTATGTAAATCATCTCTTTCCACCCCAGTCTAATCCACAGCGCTTGGAACCGCCAAGCGTGCAATGCTGCGGATTAGTTTCTAAATTTACACAGCCAACCAATTCCTACCTGTGGACACGTGTTTCGGGCTTTAGGCCCTCATCAGCACAGGGCTGGAATTGGTTGGCTGTGTAAATTTAGAAACTAATCCGCAGCATTGCACGCTTGGCGGTTCCCACCGCTGTGGATTAGACTGGGGTGGAAAGAGATGATTTGCATAGCTCCGCCTACTGCAAAAGATTCTGGGTAAACCTGCTATTCTTTGTATTATGCTGCTTGCAAGTACTTTCCGTTTCAGGAAAGCATCCACTATGTATTTCCTTTAAGTAGAGGGCTTTTCGGTCTCTTTCGTCCCGCTACATTTAGCCCAACTTGGGTCTCTCCCTAAGGTGGCTAGCATATATGTATCGCTTGCTCACCGAGCCCCACTCCATACAGCCAACCAATTCCAGCCCTGTGCTGATGAAGGCCTAAAGCCCGAAACACGTGTCCACAGGTAGGAATTGGTTGGCTGTGTAAATTTAGAAACTAATCCGCAGCATTGCACGCTTGGCGGTTCCAAGCGCTGTGGATTAGACTGGGGTGGAAAGAGATGATTTACATAGCTCCGCCTACTGCAAAGGATTCTGGGTAAACCTGCTATTCTTTGTATTATGCTGCTTGCAAGTACTTTCCGTTACTTTCCACTATGTCAGTTCAGTTAGTCAGCCATACATTTTTCCATGCTTTGTGCTACATTACGGTGGTATTAATCTCCAAAACACTGTTTTAACTGGTGCAGGTGACATACATATACATACATATATATATATATATATATACACATATACATATACATACATACATACATTATATATATACAGTGGGGCAAAAAAGTATTTAGTCAGTCAGCAATAGTGCAAGTTCCACCACTTAAAAAGATGAGAGGCGTCTGTAATTTACATCATAGGTAGACCTCAACTATGGGAGACAAACTGAGAAAAAAAAATCCAGAAAATCACATTGTCTGTTCTTTTAACATTTTATTTGCATATTATGGTGGAAAATAAGTATTTGGTCAGAAACAAAATTTCATCTCAATACTTTGTAATATATCCTTTGTTGGCAATGACAGAGGTCAAACGTTTTCTGTAAGTCTTCACAAGGTTGCCACACACTGTTGTTGGTATGTTGGCCCATTCCTCCATGCAGATCTCCTCTAGAGCAGTGATGTTTTTGGCTTTTCTCTTGGCAACACGGACTTTCAACTCCCTCCAAAGGTTTTCTATAGGGTTTAGATCTGGAGACTGGCTAGGCCACTCCAGGACCTTGAAATGCTTCTTACGAAGCCACTCCTTCGTTGCCCTGGCGGTGTGCTTTGGATCATTGTCATGTTGAAAGACCCAGCCACGTTTCATCTTCAATGCCCTTGCTGATGGAAGGAGGTTTGCACTCAAAATCTCACGATACATGGCCCCATTCATTCTTTCATGTACCCGGATCAGTTGTCCTGGCCCCTTTGCAGAGAAACAGCCCCAAATCATGATGTTTCCACCACCATGCTTTACAGTAGGTATGGTGTTTGATGGATGCAACTCAGTATTCTTTTTCCTCCAAACACGACATGTTGTGTTTCTACCAAACAGTTCCAGTTTGGTTTCATCAGACCATAGGACATTCTCCCAAAACTCCTCTGGATCATCCAAATGCTCTCTAGCAAACTTCAGACGGGCCCGGACATGTACTGGCTTAAGCAGTGGGACACGTCTGGCACTGCAGGATCTGAGTCCATGGTGGCATAGTGTGTTACTTATGGTAGGCCTTGTTACATTGGTCCCAGCTCTCTGCAGTTCATTCACTATGTCCCCCCGCGTGGTTCTGGGATTTTTGCTCACCGTTCTTGTGATCATTCTGACCCCACGGGGTGGGATTTTGCGTGGAGCCCCAGATCGAGGGAGATTATCAGTGGTCTTGTATGTCTTCCATATTCTAATTATTGCTCCCACTGTTGATTTCTTCACTCCAAGCTGGTTGGCTATTGCAGATTCAGTCTTCCCAGCCTGGTGCAGGGCTACAATTTTGTTTCTGGTGTCCTTTGACAGCTCTTTGGTCTTGACCATAGTGGAGTTTGGAGTCAGACGGTTTGAGGGTGTGCACAGGTGTCTTATTATACTGATAACAAGTTTAAACAGGTGCCATTACTACAGGTAATGAGTGGAGGAAAGAGGAGACTCTTAAAGAAGAAGTTACAGGTCTGTGAGAGCCAGAAATCTTGATTGTTTGTTTCTGACCAAATACTTATTTTCCACCATAATATGCAAATAAATTGTTAAAAAAACAGACAATGTGATTTTCTGGATTTTTTTTTCTCAGTTTATCTCCCATAGTTGAGGTCTACCTATGATGTAAATTACAGACGCCTCTCATCTTTTTAAGTGGTGGAACTTGCACTATTGCTGACTGACTAAATACTTTTTTGCCCCACTGTATATATATATATATATATATAGATATATATATATGTTCACACACATATATATATATACACATATATTATATACTAGATTGTGGCCCGATTCTAACGCATCGGATATTCTAGATAGAATATGCATGTCCCCGTAGTATATGGACAATGATGATTCCATAATTCACGGCAGACTGTGCCCGTCGCTAATTTGGTCGAGGCAACCTTTATGACATCATCGTCTCCATGGCAACCATTATGACATCTATGTCGATACTGTGCCCGTCGCTGATTGGTCGAAGCAACCTTTATGACTTCATCGTCGCCAATCTGTGCCCGTCGCTGATTGGTCGAGGCCTGGCGGCCTCGACCAATGAGAGACGTGGGATTTCCAGGACAGACAGACAGAAAAACCCTTAGACAATTATACAGGTCCTTCTCAAAAAATTAGCATATAGTGTTAAATTTCATTATTTACCATAATGTAATGATTACAATTAAACTTTCATATATTATAGATTCATTATCCACCAACTGAAATTTGTCAGGTCTTTTATTGTTTTAATACTGATGATTTTGGCATACAACTCCTGATAACCCAAAAAACCTGTCTCAATAAATTAGCATATCAAGAAAAGGTTCTCTAAACGACCTATTACCCTAATCTTCTGAATCAACTAATTAACTCTAAACACATGCAAAAGATACCTGAGGCTTTTATAAACTCCCTGCCTGGTTCATTACTCAAAACCCCCATCATGGGTAAGACTAGCGACCTGACAGATGTCAAGAAGGCCATCATTGACACCCTCAAGCAAGAGGGTAAGACCCAGAAAGAAATTTCTCAACAAATAGGCTGTTCCCAGAGTGCTGTATCAAGGCACCTCAATGGTAAGTCTGTTGGAAGGAAACAATGTGGCAGAAAACGCTGTACAACGAGAAGAGGAGACCGGACCCTGAGGAAGATTGTGGAGAAGGACCGATTCCAGACCTTGGGGAACCTGAGGAAGCAGTGGACTGAGTCTGGTGTGGAAACATCCAGAGCCACCGTGCACAGGCGTGTGCAGGAAATGGACTACAGGTGCCGCATTCCCCAGGTAAAGCCACTTTTGAACCATAAACAGCGGCAGAGGCGCCTGACCTGGGCTACAGAGAAGCAGCACTGGACTGTTGCTAAGTGGTCCCAAGTACTTTTTTCTGATGAAAGCAAATTTTGCATGTCATTCGGAAATCAAGGTGCCAGAGTCTGGAGGAAGACTGGGGAGAAGGAAATGCCAAAATGCCTGAAGTCCGGTGTCAAGTACCCACAGTCAGTGATGGTGTGGGGTGCCATGTCAGCTGCTGGTGTTGGTCCACTGTGTTTCATCAAGGGCAGGGTCAATGCAGCTAGCTATCAGGAGATTTTGGAGCACTTCATGCTTCCATCGGCTGAAATGCTTTATGGAGATGAAGATTTCATTTTTCAGCACGACCTGGCATCTGCTCACAGTGCCAAAACCACTGGTAAATGGTTTACTGACCATGGTATTACTGTGCTCAATTGGCCTGCCAACTCTCCTGACCTGAACCCCATAGAGAATCTGTGGGATATTGTGAAGAGAAAGTTGAGAGACGCAAGACCCAACACTCTGGATGAGCTTAAGGCCGCTATTGAAGCATCCTGGGCCTCCATAACATCTCAGCAGTGTCACAGGCTGATTGCCTCCATGCCACGCCGCATTGAAGCAGTCATTTCTGCCAAAGGATTCCCGACCAAGTATTGAGTGCATAACTGAACATTATTATTTGATGGTTTTTTTGTTTGTTATTAAAAAACACTTTTATTTGATTGGATGGGTGAAATATGCTAATTTATTGAGACAGGTTCTTTGGGTTATCAGGAGTTGTATGCCAAAATCATCAGTATTAAAACAATAAAAGACCTGACAAATTTCAGTTGGTGGATAATGAATCTATAATATATGAAAGTTTAATTGTAATCATTACATTATGGTAAATAATGAAATTTAACACTATATGCTAATTTTTTGAGAAGGACCTGTATATACACATTATATATATATATATATATATATATATATATATATATACACACACACACACACACACACACACACACACACACATTATATATATATATATATATATATGCGCACATATACATACATACACATATACATATATATATATATATATATAGTCATGGCCAAAAGTATTGACACACCTGCAATTCTGTCAGATAATACTCATTTTCTTCCTGAAAATGACTGCAAACACAAATTATTTGGTATTATTATCTTCATTTAATTTGTCTTAAATGAAAAAATACAAAAAGAATTGTCCTAAAGCCAAATTGGATATAATTCCACACCAAACATAAAAAAGGGGTGGACAAAAGTATTGGCACTGTTCGAAAAATCATGTGATGCTTCTCTAATTTGTGTAATTAACAGCACCTGTAACTTACCTGTGGCACCTAACAGGTGTTGGCAATAACTAAATCACACTTGCAGCCAGTTGACATGGATTAAAGTTGACTCAACCTCTGTCCTGTGTCCTTGTGTGTACCACATTGAGCATGGAGAAAAGAAAGTAGACCAAAGAACTGTCTGAGGACTTGAGAAACCAAATTGTGAGGAAGCATGAGCAATCTCAAGGCTAAAGTCCATCTCCAAAGACCTGAATGTTCCTGTGTCTACCGTGCGCAGTGTCATCAAGAAGTTTAAAGCCCATGACACTGTGGCTAACCTCCCAAGATGTGGACGGAAAAGAAAAATTGACAAGAGATTTCAACGCAAGATTGTGCAGATGTTGGATAAAGAACCTCGACTAACATGCAAAGAAGTTCAAGCTGCCCTGCAGTCCGAGGGTACAACAGTGTCAACCCGTACTATCTGTCAGCATCTGAATGAAAAGGGACTGTATGGTAGGAGACCCAGGAAGACCCCACATCTTACCCCGAGGCATAAAAATGCCAGGCTGGAGATTGCCAAAACATACCTGAAAAAGCCTAAAACGTTTTGGAAGAATGTTCTTTGGTCAGATGAGACAAAAGTAGAGCTTTTTGGGCAAAGGCATCAACATAGAGTTTACTGGAGAAAAAAAGAGGCATTCAAAGAAAAGAACACGGTCCCTACAGTCAAACATGGCAGAGATTCTCTGATGTTTTAGGGTTGTTTTGCTGCCTCTGGCACTGGACTGCTTGACCGTGTGCATGGCATTACAAAGTCTGAAGACTACCAACAAATTTTGCAGCATAATGTAGCGCCCAGTGTGAGAAAGCTGGGTCTCCCTCAGAGGTCATGGGTCTTCCAGCAGGACAATGACCCAAAACACACTTCAAAAAGCACTAGAAAATGGTTTGAGAGAGAGAAAGCACTGGAGACTTCTAAGGTGGCCAGCAATGAGTCCAGACCTGAATCCCATAGAACACCTGTGGAGAGATCTAAAAATGGCAGTTTGGAGAAGGCACCCTTCAAATATCAGGGACCTGGAGCAATTTGCCAAAGAAGAATGGTCTAAAATTCCAGCAGAGCATTGTAAGAAACTCATTGACGGTTACCGGAAGCGGTTGGTCGCAGTTATTTTGGCTAAAGGTTGTGCAACCAAGTATTAGGCTGAGGGTGCCAATACTTTTGTCTGGCCCATTTTTGGAGTTTTGTGTGAAATGATCAATGTTTTGCTTCATTCTCTTTTGTGTTTTTTCATTTAAGACAAATTAAATGAAGATAATAATACCAAAGAATTTGTGATTGCAATCATTTTCAGGAAGAAACTGAGTATTCTCTGACAGAATTGCAGGGGTGTCAATACTTTTGGCCATGACTGTACACACATACATTATATATATATATATATATATATATATATATATATATATATATATATATATACACATACACACACATACATATATATATATATTTATATATACACATACACACACATATACATCTAATATATAAAGCTGAATGTGTGTGTGTGTATGTATGTATGTCCGGGATTGGCATCTGCACCGTCGCAGCTACAGTCACAAAATTTTGCACAGTCACACATCTGGACCCCTAGAGCGTCATAGGCTATGTTGTGAGGCGAAAATTTAACCCCGCGCATTCCAATTCACCAAACAATTTTGCCCCTATCTACATAATGGGGAAAAAGTGAAAGGAAAAGTGTTGGAGGCAAATTGACAGCTGCCAGATGTGAACAAAGGGGACTTAGAGTGGGAGCGATGGCGCCAAAGAGTATATACCGTACAGTTGCTAAGGTGGGGCCCCGACATGGGATACGCACCACACACGGGGATATGAACACACACACAAAATGCGCCACACACTACCACATGCTTGAACACATATACCACCCTCAGCACACATTTCACCAAACATACACCAACCTCACCACATAAAAGTCGAAACACAAAAGTCGCCGCTCAAAACTCGCCACGCGCAAAACTCGCCACATGCAAAACTAGGCTCACGCAAAACTCGCAACACGTGCAAAACTCACCTCATGGAAAACTCGCCACAGGTGGAAAAATTGCACACGCGGAAAAATTGCCACATGCACAAAAGTTGCAACACATGCAAAAGTTGCCTCACACAAAACTTGCACATACTGAAAACGCACCACACATAAAACTTGCCACGTGCAAAACTCACCATGCGCAAATCTTGCTGCACACAACTTGCTACACTAACCTGTCACATGCAACTCGACACACAAAAAAGTTGCTACACGCATGTCGCCACACAAAACTCATCTCACAAAAGTCGCTACATGCCTGTCGCCACACGCAATTCAACACACACAACTTGACACATGAAACTCGCAGTAAAACACACACAAGTCTGGTATTATCCTTCAAAAATAAAAATCTGATTAATAAGCAGACAAACTACAAGAACAACAAATGTACCATATAGGAAATACGGCAGATGTCAGTCACATGACCTGTCTATTATGTGTAAGTGTGAGCTAATATATACTGCCAGGGGGAGGGCTTCCTGTTGGCTGGGGATTTATCAGGCTGCCAATTTAGCTTACAAATACTGAGGTAAAAATACTGACCAAATAACGTGTGAACGCGGTCTAATACAGGAGGAGATGATACACAGATATCTATAATATAACGCTGGGAGCGTCACTCTGTCCGAAGCCTTTATAGACTGCGCAGGCGCAAGCGCCGGCGCAGTCTGGCCCCCACAGAGTGACGCTCCCAGGAGATCGCGGTATGCGTAAGCACTGAACGCATACCGCGATCTCCACCGGAGAGTCAGGGACCGTGGACGCGCCAGGAGGGAGGGTAAGTATATTCACCTGTCCTCCGTTCCAGCGCTGCGTGCGGCTCCGTCTCCCGGCTCCTCTGCTGTGACAGAGTCCAGTCACAGGCAGAGGAGCTGGAGTGTGTCTTCAAGAAAATGGCGCCGGAAAGCGCGGACTGCGCAGGTGCCGATTCCTGCTGCCGGAATCGGCGCCTGCGCAGTCCGCGCTTTCTGGCGCCATTTTCTTGAAGACACACTCCGGCTCCACTACAGGTGTGTGTTCAAGAAAATGGCGCCGGAGCGCGGACTGCGCAGGTGCCGATTCCTGCTGCCGGAATCGGCGCCTGCGCAGTCCGCGCTTTCCGGCGCCATTTTCTTGAAGACACACCTGCAGTGGAGCCGGACGATAGGTGAGTATGGTATTTTTTTTTTTATATGGCAGCAGCATACGGGAGCATACACACTGGAGCGTCTTATGGTGGGCATATAATACAATAGTGGCGCAGGATGGGAGCAGCACATGACAGAACGGGCGCAGGATGGCAGCAGCACATGACAGAACGGGCGCAGGATGGCAGCAGCGCATGACAGAACGGGCGCAGGATGGCAGCAGCACATGACAGAACGGGCGCAGGATGGCAGCAGCACATGACAGAACGGGCGCAGGATGGCAGCAGCACATGACAGAACGGGCGCAGGATGGCAGCAGCACATGACAGAACAGGCGCAGGATGGCAGCAGCGCATGACATAACGGGCGCAGGATGGCAGCAGGATGGGAGCAGCACATGACAGAACGGGCGCAGGATGGCAGCAGCGCATGACAGAACGGGCGCAGGATGGCAGCAGCACATGACAGAACGGGCGCAGGATGGCAGCAGCACATGACAGAACGGGCGCAGGATAGCAGCAGCACATGACAGAACGGGCGCAGGATGGCAGCAGCGCATGACATAACGGGCGCAGGATGGCAGCAGGATGGGAGCAGCACATGACAGAACGGGCGCAGGATGGCAGCAGCGCATGACAGAACGGGGGAGCAGGATGGGAGCAGCACATGACAGAACGGGCGCAGGATGGGAGCAGCACATGACAGAATGGGCGCAGGATGGCAGCAGCGCATGACAGAACGGGCGCAGGATGGCAGCAGCACATGACAGAACGGGCGCAGGATGGCAGCAGCGCATGACAGAACGGGCGCAGGATGGCAGCAGCGCATGACAGAACGGGCGCAGGATAGCAGCAGCACATGACAGAACGGGCGCAGGATGGCAGCAGCGCATGACATAACGGGCGCAGGATGGCAGCAGGATGGGAGCAGCACATGACAGAACGGGCGCAGGATGGCAGCAGCGCATGACAGAACGGGGGAGCAGGATGGGAGCAGCACATGACAGAACGGGCGCAGGATGGGAGCAGCACATGACAGAACGGGCGCAGGATGGCAGCAGCGCATGACAGAACGGGCGCAGGATGGCAGCAGCGCATGACAGAACGGGCGCAGGATGGCAGCAGCACATGACAGAACGGGCGCAGGATGGCAGCAGCACATGACAGAACGGGCGCAGGATGGCAGCAGCACATGACAGAACGGGCGCAGGATGGCAGCAGCACATGATGGAGACCATATACCAATATAAATGCTCGCCACCCGGGCGTAGAGCGGGTTTAATAGCTAGTATACTATATACAGGAGGAGATGACACACGTATATACTATATACAGGAGGAGATGACATACAGGTATATACTATATACAGGAGGAGATGACACACAGGTATATACTATATACAGGAGGAGATGACACACATATATACTATATACAGGAGAGATGACACAGGTATATACTATAAACAGGAGGAGATGACATACAGGTATATACTATATACTGGAGGACATGACACAGGTATATATTATATACAGGGGAGATGACATGCAGGTACATACTATATACAGGGGCGATGACACACAGATATATACTACATACAGTGGAGATGACACACAGGTATATACTATATACAGGAGGAGATGACATACAGGTATATACTATATACAGGAGCAGATGATACAGGTACATACTATATACAGGAGATGACACACGTATATACTATATACAGGAGGAGATGACATACAAGTATATACTATATAAAAGAGGAGATGACACATAGGTATATAGAGGAGGAGATGACATACAGCAGATATATACTATATACAGGGGAGATGACATACAGGTATATACTATATACAGGAGATGACATACAGGTATATACTATATATAGGAGATGACATACAGGTATATAGTATATACAGGAGGAGATGACATACAGGTATATAGTATATACAGAAGAGATGACATACAGGTATATACAGGAGCAGATGACACATGGGTATATACAATATACAGGAGGAGATGACATACAGCAGGTATATACTATTTACAGGGGAGATGACATACAGGTATATACTATATACAAGAGAAGACATACAGGTGTATACTTTATATAAGGGAGATGACAAATATGTATATACTGAGATGAAAATGAGGGGTGTGAGTGCAAAATGAGAGGAGTGAGGGAAAATAGTGGAGTGATCGAAAAATGACAGAGGTGAGGTCGAAATGACAAGTGTTAGGGGGGAATGACAGGAGTGAGGGGGGAAATAAGAGGAGTGAGGGGGAAAATGAGAGGTGTAAGGGAGAAAATGAGAGGCATGATGGGAAAATAAGAGACGTGAGGTGCTATAACTAACCACAGATATTTACTATGCCCAGGCAACGCCGGGCTCTTCAGCTAGTATATATATATATATATATATTTTTTAAACTGTATTAAAGGGAACCTGTCACCCCCAAAATCGAAGATGAGCTAAGCCCACCGGCATCAGGGGCTTATCTACAGCATTCTGTAATTCTGTAGATAAGCCCCCGATGTATCCTGAAAGATGAGAAAAAGTGGTTAGATTATACTCACCTGGGGGGGTCCGATCGGATGGGCGTCGCAGTCCGGGGCCTCCCATCTTCTTACGATGACGTCCTCTTGTCTTCACGCTGCGGCTCTGGCACAGGCGTACTTTGTCTACCATGTTGAGGGCAGAGTAAAGTACTGCAGTGCAGGTGCCGAGAAAGGTCAGAGAGGCCCGGCGCCTGCGCACTGCAGTACTTTGCTCTGCCCTCAACAAGGCAGACAAAGTACGCCTGCGCCAGAGCTGCAGCGTGAAGACAAGAAGAGGACGTCTTCCTATGAAGATAGGAGGCCCCGGACCGGACCGCGACGCTCACCGGACTGGACCGCAGCGGGAACACCCCTGGGTGAGTATAATATAACGTCTTTTTCTCATCTTTCAGGTTACATCGGGGGCTTATCTAGAGCATTACAGAATGCCCCTGATGCCGGTGGGTTTAGCTCATCTTCGATTTTGGGGGTGACAGATTCCATTTAAACAGAAGCTTGGGTTTCAAGACACCTAGCAATTAGAAAATGCGTAAGGCATGCGGTAATGGACGGGGAAGTGGAAGTGAGGATGATGGAGCACGTCGAGGAAGTGGTGCAAGTGTAAATACACCAAGAAATGCACGCATCCACAACACATAGGAACCTGTGCCACTTTGCAGGGAGGCACAGTACACCACTTCTGAAGCCATTCCAGGGCGAACATGTGGTCAGTTGGCTAGCAGATAATGGTTCCAGCATGCATGTTTTCCATACAGTCCAGTCTCACCATCCAAGAGACTTGATCACTTAATCCTTACCCTGATCCTCCTTCCTCCCACCATGGTGAGTCCCAGGCGACAAGTGATCTTACACTAGGATACTCCGAAGAGTTTTTTACAACACCAATTTTTGATTATGGCCTCTCACCCTGCATTGTCCAAGAGGGACAGGAGGACATGCTGTTGAGTGATGCATAAAACAAAGTGGCCACAAGAAGATAACAGTGGGGAATGGGTATTTTGTCTAAAGGAGCAAGATGATAAGACACAGTTGCCGATAGGTCAGTTTGTTAAGTCACCAAGTCAGGAGGACTGGGGTCTGGCTGTGGTAGATGAGGTGGTGTACGATCAAGTCACCGACCCAACCTGCATGCAGAGCGAGGCCAGCAGTGCGGACGCAGAGGAATTGACAGCACCGAAACAGGTAGGAAAAGGCAGTGGGGTGACCGAAGGGAGAAGGTGGGCAACTGTTCCACAGTGCCCCGACACTTGTGAATTTCTCTCTCAAAGGGTTAGTGGTTTCCCAGTCTGGGACTTTTTTAAAGAGAGTTCTGAGACAAAGAAAATGGTAATTTGCAACCTGTGCCATGCCAAGATCAACAGGGGCCTGACCATGGGGAACCTAACCACCACCAGCATGATCAAGCATATCATCTAAGCACCCAACTCGGTGGTCCAAATGCCTGTGTCCACGATTGGTGCCAGCGGATGACACCACTGCCTCTTCCCCTGTGCTTGGAAATCACCTATCCCCGGTGCATGACACTTTTGTCTCCCACCCTGCACCTGTACCTGTTCTCGCACATTCTGATGCCCCATCATCAGGCACTTCCAAATCGCTGTCCCAGCACAACGTTCAGCTGTCCCTACCCCAGTCCTTGGAATGAAAGAGAAAGTTTCCAGCCTCCCACAGTCCCAAACGCAAAACAGGCACATTTCCACACTGCTTGCTGTGGAAATGTTGCCGTTTAGGATTGTTGACTGACGATTTCCACTGACTCATAAATGCAGTCGTCCATGGGTACTCAGTCCCCATCTGCCACTTTTTCTCACAGTGTGGTGTCCCCATCTTGCGCCAGCACATGTCCAGTATCATCATCCATGCCCTTACCAATACACTTAGTGGGATTGTCCACTTAATGACCAACATGTAGACAAGTGCATGTTCCCTGTACACTGGGTAAACATTGTGGAGGCTGGATCCAGAGTCCAACCCTGATACGGCACACGTGATCCCGATGCAGAGGATTGATTTCTCTACTTCTGTCAGCTTTTCCTCCACCTCCTACATCAGTTCCTGCACTCCCTCCTGCTCCTCTTCATCTTCCATCTCCAATGTATTATCTCAGTGTACAAATAACAAAATACTGACTGTAAAGGTACCTTCACACTCAGCGACGCTGCAGCGATACCGACAACGATGTCGATCGCTGCAGCGTCGCTGTTTGGTCGCTGGAGAGCTGTCACACAGACAGCTCTCCAGCGACCAACAATGCCGGTAACCAGGGTAAACATCGGGTTACTAAGCGCAGGGCCACACTTAGTAACCCGATGTTTACCCTGGTTACCATCGTAAAAGTAAAAAAAACAAACACTACATACTTACCTTCCGCTGTCTGTCCCCCGGCGCTCTGCTTCCTGCACTGACTGTGAGCACAGCGGCCGGAAAGCAGAGTGGTGACGTCACCGCTGTGCTTTCCAGCTGGCCGGCGCTCACAGCCAGTGCAGAGAAGCAGAGCGCCGAGGACAGACACCGGAATGTAAGTATGTAGTGTTTTTTGTTTTTTTACTTTTACGCTGGTAACCAGGGTAAACATCGGGTTACTAAGCGCGGCCCTGCGCTTAGTAACCCGATGTTTATCCTGGTTACCAGTGAAGACATCGCTGAATCGGCGTCACACACGCCGATTCAGCGATGTCTGCAGGGAGTCCAGCGACGAAATAAAGTTCTGGACTTTCTGCAGCGACCAAAGACATCACAGCAGGATCCTGATCGCTGCTGCCTGTCAAACTGAACGATATCGCTAGCCAGGACGCTGCAACGTCACGGATCGCTAGCGATATCGTTCAGTGTGAAGGTACCTTAACTTACCAACAGAAAGCTGGTGTGTACAGGTGTAAACTAAGTAGCACACCAGGCTTTTGTTTGGAAATGACAGTCTTTTGTTATTGGTATATTGGCTAGCTGAGTGAGAACTCCACTCTCCAGCTTGTGAGGGTTTTAATTGCAGTATGGACCTACCTATTCATAAAAGCAGGCTTCAGCCTTGGAGAGGATTCACAATAGATAGTTTCCAGGTAACCGGAGATCACCTTGTCATTGGCTGCCATGCATGAATTGGCACACATGAATTGGTCAAATTATGTGCTAAGCATTTCCATTTTTCTTATTACCAAGAACAGTAAAGCAATTCAAATTTCATATATTCTATGTTTACATACTGCAGCACTACAGCGTGCAACTTTATTTGCTATCAAAGAGCATGTCGTCCATATCAGCCAGAAGCTGGTAGTTTTGCAGCACTGTCTTAGCGAAGCGGCAACAGGCTCTGCTGAAGCGAATATGTCTAGGAGAAAAACCGCACACTGGGGCAGTTGCTTAAATGAATAACAGACCAGGCAGATCGGTAGCTTTTGCAGATGACATTCCCAACTAGGCATGATCGTATGTGATAATAGCCATAATCTGGTGGCGACTGGGAAGCTTGGCAAGCTCACACAAGTACCATACTTTCTCCTGTCAACAGAGAATGCCGACAGGCTCACTCAGATCAAAAATGAACAAAGCCTGGATTAGCCTCTATTTTTCTACACCACCAGCTGACAGCAGCATATAAAGTGTTTTTAATGTTTAACCCCTTCACGACATGCGCCGTACATCTACTGCGCATGCCGTGAATCCCCCTTTGATGTGGGCTCCGGCGGTGAGCCCACATCAAAGTCGCGACATGTCAGCTGTTTTGTACAGCTGACATGTGCGCGCAATAGCGGCGGGTGAAATCGCTATTCACCCGCTGCTATTAACCTGTTAAATGCCGCTGTCAAACACAGACAGCGGCATTTAACTACCACATCCGGCCGGGCGGCCGGATATGACGTCATCGCCGACCCCCGTCACATGATCAGGGGTCGGCGATGCATCAGGAAGGTAACCATAGAGGTCCTTGAGACCTCTATGGTTACTGATGCAGGTCTGCTGTGAGCGCCCTCCTGTGGTCGGCGCTCACAGCACACCTGCATTTCTGCTACATAGCAGCGATCTGATGATCGCTACTATGTAGCAGAGCCGATCAGGCTATGCCAGCTTCTAGCCTCCCATGGAGGCTATTGAAGCATGGCACAAGTAAAAAAAAAATGTTTTTAAAAATATGAAAAAAATATAAAAAATATAAAAGTTTAAATCACCCCCCTTTCGCCCCATCCTAAATAAAACAATAAAAAAAAACCAAACCTACACGTATTTGGTATCGCCGTGTTCAGAATCGCCCGATCTATCAATTAAAAAAAGCATTAACCTGATCGCTAAACGGCTTAGCGAGAAAAAAATCCGAAACGCCAGAATTACGTTTTTTTGGTCGCCGCGAAATTGCATTAAAATGCAATAACGGGCGATCAAAAGAATGTATCTGCGCAAAAATGGTATCATTAAAAATATCAGCTCGGCACGCAAAAAATAAGCCCTCACCCGACCCCAGATCACGAAAAATGGAGACGCTACGGGTATCGGAAAATGGCCCTTTTTTTTTTTTTTTTTTTTTTTTTTTTAGCAAAGTTTGGAATTTTTTTTCACCACTTAGATAAAAAATAACCTAGTCATGTTAGGTGTCTATGAACTCGTAATGACCTAGAGAATCATAATGGCAGGTCAATTTTAGCATTTAGTGAACCTAGCAAAAAAGCCAAACAAAAAACAAGTGTGGGATTGCACTTTTTTTGCAATTTCACTGCACTTGGAATTTTTTTCCCGTTTTCTAGTAAAAGACATGGTAAAACCAATGGTGTCGTTCAAAAGTACAACTTGTCCCGCAAAAAATAAGCCCTCACATGACCATATTGACGGAAAAATAAAAAAGTTATGGCTCTGGGAAGGAGGGAAGCGAAAAACGAACACGCAAAAATGAAAAAGGGCCGCGACTTGAAGGGGTTAATATTCGAATGAGGCCCTTCAGTCGTTGCCTTCAAAGGTACATGGATAACCGTCCTTATAATTTTTACATGGCTTTACACTTTGTGCAAAGCCTTTATGAGTGTAGGAATATGTCAACTACACTTTGCTAAAAAAATTATTTAGAGGTACTCCACTTGGTGTCTTCATGGGTGTATGGATGACCATCCTTATTTTTTTCTGGCTTTGTACTGTGTGCAGAACCTTTGATTGTAGGACTACCAGAACTATACTTTGTTCACAATATTTGAATGAGGCACTACAGTAGGTGCCTTCAAGGGTATTTGGATGACCCTGTTTGTAATTTTTGGCAGGCTTTGTACTTAGTGCATAGCAGTTATGAGACCAGGAGTATCACTACATGACTATTTGAAAATAATGTGTATCCTTTATGCCTAATACAGGGTGTATCCAGAGTCCCTCTTCCATATAATATTTGGCAGTTCTTGCTGCCTTCATAAATTACACTGAAATTTCAAATTTTTTTGTAAACAAATTATAAAAAATTAATAAATTCTATTTTGGTTTACTTAAATTATTATTATTTTTAAATTCTTTTTAAATGTTGCCTAACATACGAGTCATTATACAGGAAAGAATGTGTCAACCTTTTTTTTCCTGTAAACTCCAATTTCTTGTAGACTTTGAATGTTTTTTTGTCATTCCTTAACCCCTTCCCGACCTTTGACGCATACGCTGCGTCATGAAAGTCGGTGCCATTCCGACCCATGACGCAGCGTATGCGTCATGGCGGAATCGCGTTCCTGCAGGCCGGGTGAAAGGGTTAACTGTAATTTCACCCGGCCTGCAGGGACAGGAGGAGTTGTACTTTAGCCCAGGGGGGGTGGCTTCACCCCCCCGTGGCTACGATCGCTCTGATTGGCTGTTGAAAGTGAAACTGCCAATCAGAGCGATTTGTAATATTTCACCTAAAAAACTGGTGAAATATTACAATCCAGCCATGGCCGATGCTGCAATATCATCGGCCATGGCTGGAAACACTAATGTGCCCCCACCCCACCGATCGCCCCCCCAGCCATCCGATCTGTGGTCCGCTCCCCTTCGTCCTGTGCTCCGCTCCCCCGTCCTCCTGTCCGCTCCCCCCTGTGCTCCAATCCAACCCCCCTGCACTCCGATCCACCCCCCTCGCACTGCGATCCACCCCCCGTTCTCCGATCCACCCGCCCCGTGTGATGACCCCCACATGCTCCGATCCACCCCCCCGTGCTCCGACACCCCCCCCCCTGTGCCCTGATCTCCCCCCCCCCTATACTTACCTAGCCTCCCGGGGTCCGTCCGTCTTCTTTCCTGGGCGCCGCCATCTTCCAAAATGGCGGGCGCATGCGCAGTGCGCCCGCCGAATCTGCCTGCCGGCAGATTCGTTCCAGAGTGAGTTTTGATCACTGTGATAAAACCTCACAGTAATCAAAATAAAAAAAAAAAACAGTAAATGACCCCCCCCCCCTTTGTCACCCCCATAGGTAGGGACAATAATAAAATAAAGAATTTTTTTTTTTCCCCCACTAAGGTTGGATTTAGAATTAGGGTTAGGGGTAGGGTTAGGGGTAGGGTTAGGAATAGGGTTAGGGGTAGGGTTAGGAATGTGCACACGTATTCTGGTCCTCTGCGGAATTTTCCGCAGAGGATTTCATAAATCCGCAGTGCTAAACCGCTGTGGATTTATCGCGGATTTACCATTGTTTTTCTGCACATTTCACTGCAGTTTTACAACTGCGATTTTCTATTGGAGCAGTTGTAAAACCGCTGCGGAATCCGCAGAAAGAAGTGACATGCTGCGGAATGTAAACCCCTGCGTTTCCGTGCAGTTTTTCCGCAGCATGTGCACGGCGATTTTTGTTTCCCATAGGTTTACATTGAACTGTAAACTCATGGTAAACTGCTGCGGATCCGCAGCGTTTTCCGCAGCGTGTGCATATACCTTTAGAATTAGGCTATGTGCACACGGTGCAGATTTGGCTGCGGATCCACAGCGGATTGGCCGCTGCGGATCCGCAGCAGAGTTCCATCAGGTTTACAGTACCATGTAAACATATGGAAAACCAAATCCGCTGTGCCCATGGTGCGGAAAATACCACGCGGAAACGCTGCGTTGTATTTTCCGCAGCATGTCAATTCTTTGTGCGGATTCCGCAGGGTTTTACACCTGTTCCTCAATAGGAATCCGCAGGTGAAATCCGCACAAAAAACACTGGCAATCCGCGGTAAATCCGCAGGTAAAACGCAGTGCCTTTTACCCGCGGATTTTTCAAAAATGGTGCTGAAAAATCTCACATGAATCTGCAACGTGGGCACATAGCCTTAGGGTTAGGGTTGGGTTGGAATTAGGGTTGTGGTTAGGGTTAGGGGTGTGTTGGGGTTAGGGTTGTGGTTAGGGATGTGTTGGGGTTAGGGTTGTGATTAGGGTTACGGCTACAGTTGGGATAAGGGTTAGGGGTGTGTTGGAGTTAGAATTGAGGGGTTTCCACTGTTTAGGCACATCAGGGGGTCTCCAAACGCAACATGGCGCCACCATTGATTTCAGCCAATCTTGTATTCAAAAAGTCAAATCGTGCTCCCTCACTTCCGAGCCCCGACGTGTGCCCAAACAGTGGTTTACCCCCACATATGGGGTACCAGCATACTCAGGACAAACTGCGCAACAATTACTGGGGTCCAATTTCTCCTGTTACCCTTGAGAAAATAAAAAATTGCTTGCTAAAACATCATTTTTGAGGAAAGAAAAATGATTTTTTATTTTCACGGCTCTGCGTTGTAAACGTCTGTGAAGCATTTGGGGGTTCAAAGTGCTCACCACATATCTAGATAAGTTCCTTGGGGGGTCTAGTTTCCAAAATGGGGTCACTTGTGGGGGGTTTCTACTGTTTAGGCACAGCAGGGGCTCTGCAAACGCAACGTGATGTCCGCAGACCATTCCATCAAAGTCTGCATTTCAAAACTCACTACTTCCCTTCTGAGCCCCGACGTGTGCCCAAACAGTGGTTTACCCCCACACATGGGGTATCAGCGTACTCAGGAGAAACTGGACAATAACTTTTGGGGTCCAATTTCTCCTGTAACCCTTGGGAAAATAAAAAATTCTGGGCTAAAAAATTATTTTTGAGGAAAGAAAACGTATTTATTATTTTCACGGCTCTGCGTTATAAACTTCTGTGAAGCACTTGAGCGTTCAAAGTGCTCACCACATGTCTAGATTAGTTCCTTTGGGGGTCTAGTTTCCAAAATGGGGTCATTTGTGGAGGATCTCCAATGTTTAGGCACACAGGGGCTCTCCAAAATCGACATGGTGTCCGCTAATGATTGGAACTAATTTTCCATTTAAAAAGCCAAATGGCGTGCCTTCCCTTCTGAGCCCTGCCGTGGGCCCAAACAGTGGTTTACCCCCACATATGGGGTATCTGCGTACTCAGAACAAACTGGACAACAAAATTTGTGGTCCAATTTCTCCTATTACCGTTGGCAAAATAGGAAATTCCAGGCTAAAAAATCATTTTTGAGGAAAGAAAAATTATTTTTTATTTTCATGGCTCTGCGTTATAAACTTCTGTGAAGCACCTGGGGGTTTAAAGTGCTCACTAGGCATCTAGATAAGTTCCTTGGGGGGTCCAGTTTCCAAAATGGGGTCACTTGTGGGGGAGCTCCAAAGTTTAGGCACACAGGGTCTCTCCAAACGCGACATGGTGTCCGCTAACGATGGAGATAATTTTTCATTCAAAAAGTCAAATGGCTCTCCTTCCCTCCCGAGCCTTACCATGTGCCCAAACAGTGGTTTACCCCCACATGTGAGGTATCGGTGTACTCAGGAGAAATTGCCCAACAAATGTTAGGATCAATTTTATCCTGTTGCCCATGTGAAAATGAAAAAATTGAGGCTAAAAGAATTTTTTTGTGAAAAAAAAAGTACTTTTTCATTTTTACGGATCAATTTGTGAAGCACCTGGGGGTTTAAAGTGCTCACTATGCATCTAGATAAGTTCCTTGGGGCGTCTAGTTTCCAAAATGGGGTCACTTGTGGGGGAGCTCCAATTTTTAGGCACACGGGGGCTCTCCAAATGTGACATGGTGTCCGCTAAAGAGTGCAGCCAATTTTTCATTCAAAAAGTCAAATGGCGCTCCTTCCCTTCCAAGCCCTGCCGTGCGCCCAAACAGTGGTTTACCCCCACATATGAGGTATCAGCGTACTCAGGACAAATTGGACAACAACTTTCATGGTTCAGTTTCTCCTTTTACCATTCGGAAAATAAAAAAATTGTTGCTGAAAGATCATTTTTGTGACTAAAAAGTTAAATGTTCATTTTTTCCTTCCATGTTGCTTCTGCTGCTGTGAAGCACCTGAAGGGTTAATAAACTTCTGGAATGTGGTTTTGTGCACCTTGAGGGGTGCAGTTTTTAGAATGGTGTCACTTTTGGGTATTTTCAGCCATATAGACCCCTCAAACTGACTTCAAATGTGAGGTGGTCCCTAAAAAAAATGGTTATGTAAATTTCGTTGTAAAAATGAGAAATCGCTGGTCAAATTTTAACCCTTATAACTTCCTAGCAAAAAAAAATTTTGTTTCCAAAATTGTGCTGATGTAAATTAGACATGTGCGAAATGTTATTTATTAACTATTTTGTGTCACATAACTCTCTGGTTTAAAAGAATAAAAATTCAAAATGTGAAAATTGCAAAATTTTCAAAATTTTCGCCAAATTTCCGTTTTTATCACAAATAAACACAGAATTTATTGACCTAAATTTACCACTAACATGAAGCCCAATATGTCACGAGAAAACAATCTCAGAATCGCTAGGATCCGTTGAAGCGTTCCCGAGTTATTACCTCATAAAGGGACACTGGTCAGAATTGCAAAAAATGGCAAGGTCTTTAAGGTCAAAATAGGCTGGGTCATGAAGGGGTTAAAGGGGAGTAAAAGTGTGACACCATTGTTCTCAGCAGCGAGCTGGGAGTCAGAGATGCTTCCAGGGGTCTTCCCCATGCTGTTCTCCTTCCACTCAGCACTTTTTCTATCCATTATATATTTCAATGCCCAATTGACCTCCTTATAGGGTCTGATGGAAAAATGCTCTGAATTCCCATGGACTCCCATTATATTTGTCACTAAAAACGAGCATCCCAGCATTAGAAATTGTTTGGTGATGAGTGAATATACTAGTTACTAGAGATTTCCCGAGCACGCTCGGATGTCCTCCGAGTATTTTTTATTGCTCGGAAATGTAGTTTTTATTGTTGCAGCTGAATAATTTACATCTGTTAGCCAGCATAAGTACATGTGGGGGTTACCTGGTTGCTAGGGAATCCCCACATGTAGTTATGCTGGCTAACAGATGTAAATCATTCAGCTGAGGTGAGGAAAACTAAATCTCCGAGCACTAAAAAATACTCGAAGGACACCCGAGTGTGCTCCGGAAATCTTGAGTAACGAGTATATTCGCTCATCACTAGTTAGCAACCCTTATTCATAGCCTCAACAGTGATATAGTGATGTCCTAAGGATGCAGATAATGGCGCTATCAAAAGCAGACTGCAGGGGAGGGCATGATGCGATTCGCAGGCAGTTTTTTTCAACCTTC
This sequence comes from Ranitomeya imitator, assembly GCF_032444005.1. NCBI lineage: Eukaryota > Metazoa > Chordata > Amphibia > Anura > Dendrobatidae > Ranitomeya > Ranitomeya imitator. The sequence goes on from NC_091286.1 coordinate 337,130,719, forward strand.
CTGCTGTCTCTGTCCGCGGGCCGGGCTGGAACAGTCAGAAGGCCGGATGTGGCCCACAGGCCAGATTTTGTCCAGGTCTGCTTTATAGGGAATATTCAGAAATGGGATTTCTTTCTTTAAGGTAAGGTCATAATATAGTCTATAATATTTGTCCTCGTGACAGGACAATATCAAATATATACATTCGGACACTATACAGCCTGTAAGCTGGACTATTGGCACTGAGGGAACAATTAAACTGCTACAAAAAGCCAAGCGGAGAGTCCTAAAAACTATTCTTTTTACGACTTGCATTACGTTATTTTGGACTTTACTGAATATTTGATGATTCGCGAAAGGACGGGGCTTGCAATTATCCAGATGGCACAAGATGCTGACTGACTTTTCCATTCTTTGAGCATCTGTACTATGTGAAGGGAGGTATTTATATTAATATTCGTTGCGGTGGCTGACTCTGCTTGATACATAAAATCATGCAACACACTATACCTTTTTCTGTTTGGGTTGCATCTTGCCCACTGGCACATTCTGGGAACAGCCTCATTCCTTTGTATCTGGTCTGCACTAGTGATGAGCGAATATACTCGTTACTCGAGATTTTTCGAGCACGCTCGGGTGTCCTGCGACTATTTTTTAGTGCTCGGAGATTTAGTTTTTCTTGCCGCAGCTGAATGATTTATATCTGTTAGCCAGCATATGTACATGTGGGGATTCCCTAGCAACCCCCACATGTACTTATGCTGGCTATCAGATGTAAATCATTCAGCTGCAACAATAAAAACCTAAATCTCCGAGCAGTAAAAGATACTCGGAGGACCCCCGAGCGTGCTCGAGAAATCTTGAGTAACAAGTATATTCGCTCATCACTAGGTCTGCACCTATGACATGTGGCATTTTCGATGTACGGGAAAGGTTATATGGGAAATAGTGGCCACGGAAAGATTAAATCCTTTTCGGAGCCTTTTACAGGCTAGAAAATGTTGACTTTTTTCTTCTTATATTTAGTAAAGCTTTTACAAACAAATCTACTGTTGTATGTTCTGTATTTGATCGCTCATTTACACAGTTTTCCTTCATATTTCTGGGATGAAATCCAATTTTTAGCAAACATAAAAACTACTTGAAAGAGACATTGAATCTTTGGCTTACCATGTATTAGCTTTACATGGCTAATTGCGATGCAAATACAGTACTATAATATCATCTGAAAAACGTGTATCAGATCTGTGGTGCAGCTTCATTTGTCACTGGAAATGTTAGTTCTGTTTCTTCAGGAGGTGCAAACCCAACGCCGTCTGCACCGCACAAATGCCCCACATGGTGACATTCCTGGATGTGGCCTCTCCGAACACAGTATGGCCATTTCCTCCATGTTAATATTGTTGGCATGTAGATGGTTTAACCAGTTGAACCCCAGGCCATTAACATCATTCCTGATCAGGTACATTTTCAGGCTTTTTGTACATGCAGTTTTAAGAGCTGTAAAATAAAAATCTCTATCAGATATTCAAAATTTTGCGTCTATTTTTTGTGATAGATTTGGCTCCATTTTTCTGTAATTAATATCTTTTTGCCAATATCGATAGGAACATAAAGAGAAATGCCTGTCCATTTTTCAGTTTCTATGACCACTGAAATTCACTTCATGTGATTCTTTTTCTCTGCTGGAGGGGAGGCTAGAAACAGCAATTTGGATTAACAATGACAATTTCTTAATTTTTTACCTACTTTTTTTTTACTCCATATATTGTATATTTGATGCTTCTGGAAAATCTTCATTCCAACACAACTTCCTCACCACATATAACTCAGGTCATGGAGTGATTAGGTGCATCTAATCGCATCACTGGCATGTCTTAAGTAGTGACCTTTATGCTAAAAGAAAATTTGTCTTAAGAAACCTCTAATAACATTCAAACAGTCACTTACGGATGACCTTCACATTTTTCCTTGTTGCAAACAGGTTATCTGAGGAGTACCCCAAAGTTCACATAACTGCTGGAATACCTCCATGTTCAACTGCCACTCTGTAGCCCAGATGTTCTGTCTGCTGAAATAATCTGCCACATGGTTCTGGGATCTTTCCAGATGAACCACTCAGACTGATAGGACTGTTCTTTCCACCCAGGGGAAGATCTTTGCAGACAGATCTTGGAGTGCACGATGTTTCGGGCCTCCCTAGTGGCGCAAGATACTGTTGTCATGTTGTTGGACATGATCTTCACATGCTGTCCTAATAATAAACATTTCCGTTTTAGGGCTTCCAACACGGCGTAACCGCCCTGTAGTTTGATGACTGGGACTGGATGTCCGGAGGCCAACTGCCCTGGAATATCTTCCCTTCCAGGTGCGCTCCCCATCCTGCCTTGTGGGTGTCTATAGTAAGTACTATACAAAGAGAAGTAATCCACGGGATGCCCTGCCGAAGATTCTTGGAAACTGTCCACCAAAGTAGTGACTTCCCTACCGCAAGAGATAAGTACATTCCTCTGTCGAGCGTAACTTGGCATCTGTCCCAGGAAAACAGGATAGCCCTCTGTAAAGTCCTGGAGTGGAATTGGGCCCACCAGACGTAAGGAATGCAAGATGTTAGCAGACCTAGGATCTTCATTGCTGTCCTGCTCAAACCATGACTCCCCATTTACACCCGAACTCCATCGTTCAAGGCTTTGTTTTTTCTCTGGTAAGAAGGATCCCCTTATCCAGCAGGACCCCCAAGAAAATCTTCCTGGTTCCTAGTACCAAGTCTGATTTCTTCAGATTCAGGATCCAACCCAAATTCTCCAATGTTGCTATCGTCCTACCAGAAGGAAGTTGTCCAGATAGGGAAATTGTTGATCTTATAGATTTGAACCTGAACCTCTTGTATTTTACCCAGAAATTTAACAGTTTCAGGTTTGCTATAGTGCGGGATTCGCCTGAGGGTTTCCCAATAGTGAATAAGCTTGAGTAGTAACCTCTAACCGAGTAACTGGTATTATTACTGCTGTATCCACCAGTTCCCCTATGACCAAGCCACATGGGAACTGGTGGCCAATGAACGAGGAGCTATGAACCTTTTGGAAGGGACCCCAGAAAACTCTTGTCACATACCCTTCTGCAATGGTTCTCAGAGTCCATTGGTCCTGGGTGATGCATCGCCAATTTTCTCCGAACCACCTGATGTGGTGTGGATGGCATTATTGTCGCTTTGGTCCTGAACCTGATCCAAAAAGGGAGCCTCTACAGCTCTCCCATTTGGGGTAACTCCACTTACTCATTTTCCCTTTCCTCTAAAGTCCCTTATCCTTATTTAGTACAGAAGAAAAGGGGGAAGAATAATCAGAATCCTGCATTAACGGTGAGACTGTGCAGATAACACTCACCATGCAGTCCTGCTCTCTTCTGCCTGCTTCCTCCATTGTGATCTAGCTGCATGCAGTGTGACTCCAATAGAGTAAGGCTACGTTCACATTTGCGTTGTGCGGTGCAGCGTCAGCGACGCAACGCACAATGCAAATGTAAAAGCATGCACAACGCAGCGTTTTGTGATGCATGCGTCCACTTTTGCATGGTTTTTGGCGCAGAAAAAACTGCATCATGCAGCGTCCTCTGCACCCTGACGCATGCGCCACAAAACGAAAGTGCAACGCATGTCCATGTGCCCCCCATGTTAAATATAGGGGCGCATGACGCATGCATCGCCGAAGCTGCGCCCGACACAACGCTAATGTGAACGTAGCCCAAGGCAATAATTTTATTACCTTGTCTTCAATCTTTCGCGTTCCAAAGTGGAACGCATGCCAAACCCGAAAGTCTGATACCAATGCGTCCATGACATCCCTCATTCCGCGTGTCTGCCTGGAAGAGGCTGCACATCACCAGCCGGCGTCAGAACTGAAAGCCCTCTATTGGAGGGATGCAGCCCTACCGAGGAGCTTGTCTGCTCTCTGTGGCAGCGAGACCCCCCTTTTGGGAGTGTGGGCCTCGTGACAGTGGGTAGAAGCAAAGCCGCACAATCCCCCCCGAGCCAGATCCAGTAAACTCTGCTCCGCTCTCTCTCTCGTGCGTCCCGCCATGCAGAGACAGGAAAAACATTGTGGTAGGTGGGTCAGAGTGGCCTTTTAACCTCTCGTGTGTTTCCTATCCCTGCAAGGATGAGAAGGACGACCTCCATGGTGCTGTCAGGAGGGACGTCAGGGGAATGCAGCTTTTAATTTGCCTAAAAAAATAGCAAAAATAAAGCAGTAAAAATGCAACGTGTGAATACTCTCAAACAAAAAATAGTGTTGATGTGCTGGCAAATGATGGACTCTCAGTAACACTCAGTAGCTTCCAGACCTTTATTCTGGGAGGAATGCTTGAGTACACTACCATTATCTGTGAGAAAGAATATATTATCCCTAATCTCTGAACTAAGGGACCACCAATTAATTAATCATCTCGGTGAATTCTTTTAAGTAGGAGGGCAGAGTTAATACCCACTTCTGGTGGTGTAAATCCAAAAAGTGGGACATATTGCTACTCAAAAAGACTCCAATATGACTAGCTGCCCTTGTTGGTTAGAAGCACTTTTAACTTTTTTTGGTAGGTGATGGACAAGTTATAGAAAGGGTTGTTTGTATTTTACCCACTTAGTAATACATTACCCTTTATAGGGGATCTGTCACCATAAAAATGCAGTCCAATCTGCAGCCACCATGTTATAAAGCAGTGCACACATAGATGGCTTTCAGTCACTGATTGAGATTTTCAGTCCAGTGGGCAGTCCTATCAGTGACTGAAAGCCATATACGTGTGCACACTTATGCAGAGACAGCTGTCACTCACTGTTAGGACCGCCTACTGGGCCAAAAATCACAATCATCTGATTAAACGATGAAACACAGGTTATACGGAATCTTTTCCCACAAAACTGTATATCAATCTGCTCAGCTCCTACTGCTCTCTAACATGGTGAATGCAGATTGGACTGCATTTTCCATGGTCACTGATTTTCTTTATAAGCTTCCAAAATGAAAGGACTGTATTTTTCAGTACATTCAGCTAGTGAATAAGCATCAATAGGCATTTAAAATCTTTATCAGATAGTATTTTGTAGGTCTCGGCAAACTCAGATCTGTCCTGAATTGTCCCCCGACACCCTTTCCAGATTATAATTAAAGGTTGGATAAGCTGGGCTTGCTTAGCTTAGCGAAAAGACGTCCCAGAGTAGATCTAATTTATATGTATCAATACATGTCTGGTTACTACAAAGGACTAGCACATGACATTCATTCCAAAAGACCAGGGGGCATTCATTGTATGTGGAGGAAAGGCGAGTTCAACATTTACGGTAAATAAAAAAAATTCTTTAGGCTATGTGCACACGTAGGAAATGTGGTGCAGAATTTTCTGCACTAAATCTGCATCTCCTGGCAGAATCCGCAGGTACGTTTTTGATGCGTTTTTAGTGCAGAATTGATGCACATTTTGTGCAGTTTTTACCACTGCAGATTTCTATTAATGGAGGGGTGCAGAAACGCACAAAAGAAGTGACATGCACTTCTCTGAAATCTGCAGCGTTTTCTGTGCGGATTTTTCTGCACCATGTGCACAGCTTTTCTTTTTTTCACATTGATTTACATTGTACTGTAAATCACAGTGCAGTTTTGCAGCAGAAAAATCTGCTGCAGTTCTGCACTAAATCTGCATGGTGTGCACATACCCTTACTGTTAAAGTGGTGACTCAAATGCCCTGCCACAGTAGGTAGTATATGCAATCTAACAAATAACGTATGGTTGATCTAAAGGTACCTTCACACATAACGATATTGTTAACGATATCGTTGCTTTTTGTGACGTAGCAACGATATCGTTAATGAAATCGTTATGTGTGACAGCGACCAACGATCAGGCCCCTGCTGGGAGATCGTTGGTAGCTGAGGAAAGTCCAGAACTTTATTTCGTCACTGGATCTCCCGTGGACATCGCTGGATCGGCGTGTGTGACACCGATCCAGCGATGTCTTCACTGGTAACCAGGGTAAACATCGGGTAACTAAGCGCAGGGCCGCGCTTAGTAACCCGATGTTTACCCTGGTTACCATCCTAAAAGTAAAAAAAACAAACACTACATACTTACCTAACGCTGTCTGTCCCCGGCGCTCTGCTCTGCACTCCTCCTGTACTGGCTGTGAGCGTCGGTCAGCCGGAAAGCAGAGCGGTGACGTCACCGCTCTGCTTTCCGGCCGCTGTGCTCACACAGACAGTACAGGAGGAGTGCAGAGCACAGCGCTGGAGGACAGACAGCGTTAGGTAAGTATGTAGTGTTTGTTTTTTTTACTTTTAGGATGGTAACCAGGGTAAACATCGGGTTACTAAGTGCGGCCCTGCGCTTAGTTACCCTATGTTTACCCTGGTTACCGGCATCGTTGGTCGCTGGAGAGCGGTCTGTGTGACAGCTCTCCAGCGACCAAACAGCGACGCTGCAGCGATCCGGATCATTGTCGGTATCGCTGCAGCGTCGCTTAATGTGAAGGGGCCTTAACTTGAACCTCTGTCTTATTTCAACCTATGTAACTATTCTCTGTATAGCAGATAATTCATTACTCAGACACACAGTCACTGTAATGAAGGGGTTTCGCTTCCATTACTCCTCACATTCTCTAGCAATGAATGGAGCTACATGGTCAAGCATGCTTGCTGCCACTCCATTTTCAATAGGAAAGCCAAAGATGGCTGAGTACAGTACCCATCACTCACTTACATGTAGAATGGACCAGTATGGGAGTCAGTTCTACTCCATTCGGACCTAACCTCATAAGGATTCGGTAAAATTGAATTTTTACAACCTCTTTAGGGTATGAGCACATATCCTTTCCAGTTGGGTGAACCCAACAAGATTTACTGGCGGAAACCACTTCAGGAAACGCTGGTATGTTTTTTTTTCCTGGATTATCTTTCTTTTAGCTTTTTTTGTTGTTTCTTGAGCGCATGTTGACTTTTTTTTTTTATAACTCTATTCAACAATGAAGAAACTGCTAATTGTTTTTCAAGAAAAAATGCTGGACAAGTGAGCAAAAAATAATTTTCCTGGGTATATCTTGAGCCATCCCATTGACTTTTAAGTATAGAGTGTCTTCCAAAACACCTTAAAAATGGTCTGCTCACTTCTTTTAACCAATTGGCATGTTTGGAAACTGAAGAGGTTAAAGGAGGCTCAAAAACCTGAACAGATGAACAAGTTGTTTTTACATAGGAATTAATATATGTTAATTCTTTTGAGCATTTTCTGGGCTCCAAATTTACCTAAAAAAGGGTAAACTTACCTGTTGCGTACACACTTCTCAGCACATGGCGTGGATGTGTCTGCAAGGGTTAATTTATCTTCTTTCACTTACAGGCTATAAAGTGAGCATAAATCACATCCCCAACAGACTACAGAACATGCTGCCACCACTCACTCATCAAACACACGGGGCGATGAGTCCCCAAACTATGCTACTGTAGATTGTCCTTTTGTCAACTAAATGTAGCTATTGCCGTTATCTATTCTCCTACAGTTATATTTTTTCTTCAGATTACCCTTAGTGATCAGTGGTGGAACACCAGTCATCAGACATTTAGAATCAATCCTGTAGATGGATGATATATTTATTTTGTAGGAAACCTAGCTTTTAAGATCACTATGAACATATTCGGTTTCCTCGCCAAAAAATAAAAAAGAAAAGTATGCAAATTAGCCTATTTTGTTCTGCAAGAGAGCCAACTAGTACCACCTAGGGCGGCACGGTGGGGCAGTGGATAGCACAGCAGCCTTGCAGCGCTGGGGTTCTGGGTTCTAATCCCACCCAGGACAACATCTGCAAAGAGTTTGTATATTCTCTCCGTGTTTGCGTGGGTTTCCTCCGGGCACTCCGGTTTCCTCCCACATTCCAAAGACATACTGATAGGGATTCTAGATTGTGAGCCCCATCGGGGACAGTGATAATAATGTGTGCAAACTGTAAAGCGCTGCGGAATATGTTAGCGCTATATAAAAATAAAGATTATTATTATTATTATTAGATGTGGCAGCTTCCCTATAAGCCAAGGGTCGGACAGTCACTTATTGGTTAGGTCCCTTCTTTCTGCGAGAAAGCCAATTTGCGTCCTCCTCTCCCATGGAACATTGTCTCTAGGTCTCCATTCTCAGCTGTTCTCTTCAATGGGAATCAGGACATCATACCTAACCAGCCAGACTTTTCTTCATACTGATGAGTGGCAAACACCCGAAGCAGACTGTAGATTATTTGCCAATTTATTGTGTTATTACTGCTTAAACCCTTAATGACAGCCAATACGTCTTTTAACTGACCTGAGATATAAGAGAATAGCCTCCCCATACAGGTAACAATCCAGTAGCTGTGGGCTGTACACTATAGCTGACAACTTGCTGCATCAGCCATGATCAGTGTTTGCACCGTCCAAATCTGTTTAACCCCTTAGATGCTGCTGTCAATAGTGACTACATCATTATAAATGGTTAACAGAGTGTGGGGGCTTCCTATTTAACCAAATTGGTGCCCTCAGATCATGATTTTGTGGTCCTGATGTTTGCCATGGCATTTCACGACCAAATAGCGACCTTAGAGTCTGTCGGCTGTTGTAACCTGTTCAGAAGTTAGAGACATTTAGGTGGTAAAAATACACATTTTCATTCCTATCATGACATTTTGCATTAATTCCTGTAAAGCACCAGAAGGGTTAATAAACTACCTGACAGCAGTTTTCAATGACAGGGGGTGCGGTTTTTAAAATGGTATCACGTTTGGGGGTTTCCCAATATATGGGACCCCTAAAGTCACTTCAAACATGGATAGTTCCCTAAAAAAATAAATTTTGCAAATTTCCTTGAAAAAATTAAAAATTGCTGCTACATTTTTAAACCTCCTAAAATGCTAACAAAATAAAATAACATCTTACAAATGGTGATGTAAAGCCGACATGTGGGAAATGTTACTTATTAATGGATTGCTCTGGATTAAAGGAATAATCATTCAAATTTAGAAAATTGCTAATTTAACATTTCTCACATTTTTGATTTTTTTTTATAAATAAACACAAAACATATTGACCTAAATTTACCAATATCATAAAGTATAATGTGCCACGAAAAAAACAATCTCAAAATCACTAGGATTTGGTGAAGCATTTGAGTTATTACCACATAAAGTGACACTCGTCAGATTTCAAATATTTGGCTCTGTTACTAAGGGGTTAAACTTGCATGCCAAAATCAGGCATCTGAACCTGGTTTTAGACCTGTTCTCACGCTTTCCGCCTGTGCCTTATTTTAAATGGGTTTGTCTCTTTTCAATCCACTTCTACATAAGCTGAGCCGCTGAGGTCAATGATTAGCTGCAGCGCCGATTAAGACAGACTGGACAGCGACAAAGACAACGCTTCATTTGGAAACCAAAATTTTTAATGGTGGATTATCAGATTTACTGGATTCAAAAAAAAAAAATTAACTTAATTTATGGACAGTGAGATTATGCAGATTACTTTGTGGGAAAAAGAATACACTAAATAGTTGGCTATTGTTTTGAATGTTTTATATTTCGTAATGTCATCTCCACACAAACAGATTTGATTTGCAATAAGTGAATATCCGGGGATACTTCCCGGAATATGTACAAATTCTATCACAATATAAACAGCGTCAAGTACAAAATACTCATTTTCAAAAGACATTTATTAACATCCACCCCAGGTCAGCCGTGCCACATGGTCAGTCTTCTGCTTTGTAGGCTTCACAAATCCAAGCAGCTCCAGCTCGGAAACCGCCCTGATGAAGCGTGCGCTGAGAAGCCGGTTAAGGAGATCATATTCTCTATGGCCAACCACTTAACAAGTTTATTGCACTTTAAGCGGAAAAAATAAATGGTTAGGTTGTATGTTTACGCCTTTATAATAATAAAAAAAACACAACTACATCCAAATACAGGTTTTTGATGACAGAGAGGAACACAAATGATACGATGCCTGAAAGCAGAAGTGTCTACCTGTTATGGAGGAAAATATTCTCCCACATCAGACTTGCAGAATTGTTGATTTAGGTTATTCACACAAAAGTACGGAACGAGTACTACCACTGACATCGAGTAAAGTACTCGTAAATGTGCAGTGCGAAAGAACATAAGCAACAGTTCCTATGGAAGTAAATAAGGATAGATCCCACTGCACGGATTAAACGTTTTGGAACTTTATTTGATCATGATAAAATTAGACAATTCTTTGTATTTTATCTATGAGAAAAAGGCCAATGTGTCCTGGTGCATGTAGCACCCTCAATCATGGCCAATATAAAGCGTCACAAGCAGATCAATATAATAACTCAACAATACCGCTCTGTTCTACTTTATGAAAAAGTGTCTACTACATGTGGTGTTTCACTTCCAAGAAGGAATGATCGCTTGTGACTAAACTACCTAAACTGTAACCAAATAGGACTGGAATGTAACATGGGCAACTACAGGTCTCAGAATCAACAGCTGTGGATCACAACCGAGCCATGGACCAGCTGTACCTTCATAGAAATACTTTCATCCCAGTTGTAAGACAGCCATAAAAAGTGGCAGGACATGGGATCACTCGGGTGTGTGCACACAACATCTTTTAGATAACTATGAAACTAAAAGTTTTTCAGGAGGAAGACGTTTCTAGACTTCTAGACACTCCGGCGTCTTTTGTCTTGACGAATCTAATTTAGCTTCTTTTAGTTTTTTTTGGTAAGGGTGCTTTCACAATACGTTCTTGCCCATGTCCAATGGTCCCATTGGGGCTTGCAAAACTAGATTCAAGTGTATGCGGCGACGGGGCCATAGACTATGTCGGCACCATTAGAGTAAACGTGGGATCGGATGTTTCATTTTCAGGCGTATAAGCCTACTTGAGGTGGACACAGATGCAGCTTACTCTGAGGTATGTGCACACGTCAGGATTTCTTGCAGAAATTTCCTGAAGAAAACCGGAAATTTTCTGCAAGAAATCCGCTTTTTTTTTTTTTTTTGCGTTTTTTTCCCGTTTTTTTCGCTTTTTTTTAGCGTTTTGCAAGCGAAATTAGCTTGCAGAATGCTAAAGTTTTCCAAGCGATCTGTAGCATCGCTTGGAAAACTGACTGACAGGTTGGTCACACTTGTCAAACAGTGTTTGACAAGTGTGACCAACTTTTTACTATAGATGCTGCCTATGCCGCATCAATAGTAAAAGATAGTATGTTTAAAAATAATAAAAAAAATAGTTATACTCACCTGCAGACAGCCAATCTCCTCAGTGGCGTCCGTTCCTATAGATGGTGTGTGTGCAGGACCTTCGATGACGTCGCGGTCACGTGAGCGGTCACATGAGCGGTCACGCGACCAATCACAAGACGGCGACGTCATCGCAGGTCCTTCACACACACACCATCTATAGGAACGGAAGCGGCAGCGTGCACCGATGAGAGGCAGGAAGACTCCGGGGCCATCGAAGGTGAGTATATCACTATTTTTTATTTTAATTCTTTTTTTTTTTTACCAATTACCGGTATATGGTGCCCAGTCCGTGGAGGAGAGTCTCCTCTCCTCCACCCTGGGTACCAACCGCACATAATCTGCTTACTTCCCGCATGGTGTGCACAGCCCCATGCGGAAAGTAAGCAGATCAATGCATTCCTAGGTGTGCGGAATCCCCGCAATTCCGCAAATTTAATGAACATGTTGCTTTTTTTCCGCAATGCGATTTTTTCGTGGAAAAAAATGCAACATTTGCACAAGAAATGTGGAATACACTGTAAATAGGAGGCATATGTAAGCGTTTTTTTCGCGTTTTTATAGCAAAAAAACGCGAAAAATACTGAACGTGTGCACATGGCCTGATAATCACAAGGTGATAAAACCTTTAAGTAAACAGCCCCACACAGCCTGCCATGTGAGACATTGTTGAATTCTGTGCTTTAACCCCTACCTTCTGCTGTCCTGACATTACATACCAAAAACCTGCTGATGGATTTGCTTTAATGAATCAGGTGCTTATGACTCCAATACAACCCCTCATGAAGATCGGCGGTCTTAATGAATAGGGGCCTTAGATTCCATTTAGACATGTCGAATATCCTCGGAACACTCATTTTCTAATTACCGTCCCATCTAGTTAGGCTGGCAATCACCTGATAAACGAGCAAAATACTGGTGCACCGTGACTGGATCATTCAAGCAGATGATAAAATCATCATTCTCGGCAGCATCATCATCATCATGTGTAAACTGGACATATGCTGCCAATAACTATGATATTCTATGTTCACAGTATGACAGTATTCTCCATCGTTCTGTGCAGATGGAAGTGCGGTCACACTGTGTAACAGGCTATTAATCAGCATACCCAACAGTCAGCCAGTCTAAATACAGCCTTATTCATTTCTTCCCATTATCAGTCAAACGGATAGAAAGAATCCATGTAGGCTGTTTAGCCAAGGCTATTTGTGGTCGAATACCAGTGACAGAATTTGGAATTGAACATGTCCAGGTTATTAATGAGCCGGCACAGATCTGCGTCCAAGTTGTGAGCACAGGACAAGCCTCTGCATGTGCAGCATTTGGGAATGTCCAGCTGCCGCTTACACATTCTCTCTACTTTACACAGACAAATAAAAAGGATACTGAGTCATCTCATCCACTTGCTTCAGGTAATCCGAATCACAGTCATCATCAGCATTAACAACCGTCGCAAATGCCTGTAGATATGTACATGAAAATGGAAATAAGGTGACATGGATTGCTGCAAACTAAATACAGAAAACCCTACGTCATTAAACCTGGCTTTTTTTCCCCATGTAACAAATGAATGAGGATCAATCAAATCTCAGGCTCAAATTATATTAGAATAAAGGTAATAAATGGGGTTCCAAAGCAGTCTTGGTCATTTGTAAAAAATCAAATCACTCAGTGCTATACTATGACTGCATTCACACAATCATGGTACAGATTAATTTCGTGATTGTGTTAACTCCACAACGATTTTGCCAAAATTTTCTACAAAATGGCTACGGTTATGACAAAAACAAAACAATGCGGCCACAACCTGTGAATGCAGTCTATGGAGAAAAGTATTCGAACGCCCCTCTTAATCAGTGAATTAAGTATTTTCATGTTGTCCCATTTGGTGTATGAATTAAAGTACCAAGCCGTGCAGTCTGCCTTTACTAACGTCAGTGAAAGAATGGGTCATCTAAAGAGCTCTCTGATAGGACATCATCATTTTAACAAATCAGATCAACTGTGAGCGATCTAATTGAAAAGTCAAAGTGTTTTTCTCACGCAGCAGTGCCGTAAGTGAGAGCACTGGAGCTCATGGACTCCGGTGAACTCACGGCGGCTCAGTGATACTTTGTGGGAGCGATTAGCTCCTGTCAGTGTAGAGCCGGCAGCCGGGTATAGCGGTCAGATCTCCCGATGTCACTGTTCTACGTGAGATCGCCGTGGGACACTCAGGATTACTTGGACTATGGCAGACAGGTGAGTATATGTCGGTTTATTATTTTACATTATTTCTAGGAGTCGAGGGCATCAGGGATTGGGAGTTAGGTGAGTATAATGGGTTTTAATTTTTATGTGAATGTGTATGTAATTATTTAACTTTTTTTTCCAACTGTGAGCACAGGCGCCGGCAGATGACACTACATTTCCCATCAGAGGCACCTGGTGCCACTGTTATCAGTGACCGCAGATGTAGCCCGATGGGAGCAGTAGTCTCATCAGCCCACGCCTGCTGACCTGTCAGCTTTTTACCGCAGGTCACAGCTGCGGGTCACACTGACATATGACAGCATGACCCTGCAGCTCTCTGACTGACGGTCTTACCGCCGATAAGAACCACGACAGCAGAGTTTTTCAAGCTGTCACACAGATGACCGTGTGGGAAGCATCACAGGAAACCGGTAAAACGCGAAAAAAAAAATCTCAGCAAATCCACAAACATTTTTATACCTGTGTGTGGATTTGACTGACTCAATTGAACTCAATGGGTGAAAAACTCAAAGGAAATTTACTGATCATATGCACAACACTTCAGGATGCTCATTGAATTAGCTTGAATAAGTGTTCCTTAGCGTTTTTGGTCCATTTCCGGCTAGAAAAAAATGCAGCAAAAATGCATCAAAAACACACTGTGTGCACTAAGCCTAAACCTCCTCTGGCATTAACACCAGCAGCTGCATGAAAGCCTTACATTACCAGGCACAATGCCAAGTGTTGGATGCAGTGGTGTAAAGCACACTGCCACTGGATTCTAGAGCTGTGAAAAAAAATGTTCTGTAAAGTGACAATCTCACTTCTTTATCTATAATTTGGGATTTTTTCACTTTCCACGAGAACGATGTCTGCCTGAATACATTGTCTCAACTGTAAAGTTTGGTGGGAAAGGGCTAATATTATGAAGTTGTTTTTCAGGAGTTGTCCAAGACCCCCTTGTTTCAGTGAAGGAAAATTTTAAAGCTTCACAATACCAAAACATTTTGGACAATGAATGCTCTCACTGCAAAAAAAAAACCCCAAGATAATCTTGTAGTTATAACACATTTTAATGGCTACAAAAATAAAATAAGTGATGTTACAAAGCAAGCTTTCGGGACACCTTAGGCCTCTTCTTCAGGTATGGTATAACGGTTTCTGAAGAAACACAAATACATGCTCAAAAGGAATAAAAAGAGGCATGGTATAACAAATGGACATTGGGACAATGTCATGAGTCTAACTTTTTGGGAATAGTTTGAGGAAGGTCTTTTCTGCTCCAGCATGACAGTGTCCCAATGCACAAAGCTTGGTCCCATAAAGGCATAGTTGGGGAAGTTTGGTGAGGAAGATCCTGACTACTCACAGAGTCCCTAACCTTAACCCCATCAAACACCTTAGACATAAGCTAAAAAGAAGATTGCTTGCCAGGCCCTCCAGCATTAGAAGCTAGCCTCACAGATGCTGCTCGGGATGAATGGGCAAACATTCCCAGACAAAACTTACAAGATATTCTAAAAAAACGTTCCCAGAAGAGTGGAAGCTCTTTTAGCTGCAAAATGGGGATCAACTCCATATTAGAATGAATATGGATGTCACAAAATATCCTGTAGGTGTAATATGTAGGTGTCCCAATGCTATTATCCATATAGTGTGCGCTAGGGGACCCATGACAGGTACCATCATACTACTGCCAATGGTCTTCACTAGTATAACCACTTCTGTAATTTGTGGACTCTACCAGACTTCCATAAAGCAGCAGGACACCTAGAGAACATATTGGGTGGCATATTTCATACCTCTAACCAGTCGTAGAGGTTAATGAGTCTTCCACATTCAAGATGCAGCTTGTATGCAATGCAAATATCAGGAGCTGCGCTAGATAAGGCGCCATCATTTTCCAAGGACTAAGTGGAGAGAGGAGAGCAATGTTAAAACTGTTGACTACATATGCTGATGGTTCACCCCCAAATGCATTACAGGCCATACCCATTAACAGATCACACAGGATTACATAACTAGCTTTACTACCTTTAAATATGTTGAAGGGTTGTGCAGAGCGGTGTGCAGGGCGATACGAGGCACAGCATTCAGGTGTTTGCGGAGAACGCTGGCAGCACTAAAATATACAACTTCATACAAAGGCTGATCTTCTGGACGGGTTAAGTGATCTCTGAAACGAGAACCAACCCTGAGTTATTAGCAGAAATTGTATGTTAGTGTAGGCTTCTAGATGGAGCCTGAAAAATTGCATGCAAAAATACGCAGTTATGTTTCTAAGTGCACCATTCTAACGTTTTTGCACAAATGCTGCTTCAAATCTGCACTAAAAAAAAGCATACAAAATGTGAAGAATCATCAACAGAAGATCTGTGGTTGGTTCTCCGAGATGTTTGGAAAAAACAATTTGTACATAGTTTTTGAAGGAATTTAGCAAGTGTACCTCGAAGGATTGATGCTTTCATGTGTCTTTAAAGGCAAAAGGGTGGTCACACCAAATAATGATTCGATTTTAAATTCCCTTTTGTTCATCCACTTTGCATTTTTTTATTGCTAAAAATAAACTTAATACTTCTATTTTCAAAATGATTCGGTATTTTAGGACTATAGCTCAGCCTGCAATAACCATTCTGCCGCCTCACCACCACCCAAGCTGCCGCCTCACGCCCACCCGAGCTGCCGCACTCTCGACCTTCTCTTTCCCATTATCCCGTAGAATGCAAGCCCGCAAGGACAGGGTCCTCTCCCCTCTGTACCAGTCTGTCATTGTAAATTTGTTTACTGTAAACGATATCTATAACTCTGTACGTAGCCCCTTTCTCATGTACAGCACCATGGAATTAATGGCACTTTATAAATAAATAATAACCTCTCTAACTATATATTACAGAAAGATTCACAACCATGTCACACTCCCCTATATGTAAGTATACACTGCCTAAAGAGCCGGATTGCGTGAAACACACCTAACAAGGCCATCAAGAAAGTCCACCACCTCAAGGCGAAGGGATTCAAATTTACTGGGCTTCTTTGTTCTTCTCGTTTCTTTCATTTCTAGCAGGGTCTAGAGACACAAAAGGGATATATTAAATGAGATCCAGCCTGTCTACATAAATATCTTCCATCCTAACATCAGGTTCCAATCAGATGTTTTTCTGACCAACTGGTGAACTCAGATTAGGATCTTTATGGTCTTAAATGTGATCCTGTATCAGAATACCAAAGAAAAAACAACAGTGGTGAGTTATTTTAAATGCACATTTGTGAATAGGAATGTTATCTTGTCTGGTACACGTTATGCACGCTTCAAGAACTATCCTAGAAGGCAAAAGAAAACAAAAAAGTTTAAAAGGCTTTGTGTGGTTTTGGCTTGATAAATTGGTATTTCTATTTATAGATAGAGGTATTAAAGGGAGCCGACCACTTCATTTTGCCCCCACTAAACTGCCCCCAATGCCTTCCAGGTCACGTAATGTGCATCCCTTATATAGGTCTATAAAACGTAATGCCCTAGTATATACAGTGCCTTGCAAAAGTATACGGCTCCCTGGAACTTTTCAACCTTTTCCCACATATGAGGCTTCAAACGTAAAGATACCAAATGCAAATTTTTGGTGAAGAATCAACAACAAGTGGAAAACACAATTGTAAAGTTAAAGGAAATTTATTGGTTATTTTACATTTTTGTGGAAATTCAAAAACTGAAAAGTGGGGCGTGCAATATTATTCGGCCCCTTTAACTTAATACTTTGTTGCTCCACCTTTTGCTGCGATTACAACTGCAAGTCGCTTGGGGTATGTCTCTATCAGTTTTGTATATCGAGAGACTGAAATTCTTGCCCATTCTTCCTTGGCAAACGGCTCGAGCTCAGTGAGGTTTGATGGAGATAATTTGTGAACAGCAGTTTTCAGCTCTTTCCACAGATTCTCGATTGGATTGAGGTCTGGACTTTGACTTGGCCATTCTAACACCTGCATCCACGCAGGCGCAACAAGAAAGACATCAAGTTATGTCAGTGGATGGGCAGCGCTAACTGCGCATGCCCAAGGCCTAAGATCACAGCGCAGGCGCCTGGAAAATTCAATAACGTTGAGGCGGCACCCTGTAAACATGACGAAGTAACTGACGGCTGTGGTGCGTCGGTGTTAGGGGGGAAAGGCCTGCCCCCCGGACGATTTCAAGGTATGAGGGGCAAATTTGATAAAACGATTCTTTCAGCAGTGGCAGGAAGAAGAACTAAAAGAGCCTTTTAGTTACAAACGCCGTGGGGTGGTGGAGGGGGGGGTGACAGGTTCCCTTTAAATGACACTGTTTATGGATATCTTTGAACAATGGCTTTCTTCTTGCCACTCTTCCAGAAAGGCCAGATTTGTGCAGTGTGCGACTGATTGTTGTCCTATGGACAGACTGTCCCACCTCCGCTGTAGATCTCTGCAGTTCATCCAAAGTGATCATGGGCCTCTTGGCTGCATCTCTGATCAGTCTTCTCCTTGTTTGAGATGAAAGGTTAGAGATACGGCCGGGTCTTAGTAGATTTGCAGTGGTATGATGCTCCTTCCATTTCGATATGATCGCTTGCACAGTAGGGTGCCAAGGAAATGCATGGTAAAAATTAAGTAGCAAGCTTTTGAAGGTCTTACCTCCTAATTTTGTTCCTTTTTGGTCATAGATAGTTTATAATTTTCTTTTTGTAAGATTAGTTATCATTTACTGGTTGCTCAATGGCACATCATATTGCAGTTTTAAATGTTTGTTTAGTATTTATCATCATGCATATCCCGCGTTATGTATGGTACGCTATGCAGTTTGCCGATCAGATTAATTGATTTTATATTTTGATAGATCGGGCGTTTCTGAACGCGGCGATACCAAGTGTGTGTGTGTGAGAGAGTGTGTGAGAGAGTGTGTGAGAGTGTGTGAGAGAGTGTGTGAGAGAGTGTGTGAGAGAGTGTGTGAGAGTGTGTGAGAGTGTGTGAGAGTGTGTGAGAGTGTGTGAGAGAGTGTAAGAGACAGAGAGAGAGAGAGAGAGAGAGTGTATATACACACGCACACCTTGAGCAAGTGGTAAATCTAAATTTAATGTCAACATATTTTACATGGTGAACCCTTATGCCATAAGGAACAAATTTGCAAAGTTCATTTTTCCTTGGCACCCTATTGCACAGTGCTCCTTGGGATGTTTAAAGTTTTGGAAATCATTTTGTATCCAAATCCGGCTTCTCCACAACAGTATCACGGACCTGCCTGTTGTGTTCCTTGGTCTTCATGATAATAATAATAATAATAATAATCTTTATTTATATAGCGCCAACATATTCCGCAGCGCTTTACAGTTTAACAGTTTCAAACACAAAAGTCATAAGTAACAACGTTAACAATACAATAATTAAAGCAAAATAAGACGACCCTGCTCGTGAGAGCTTACAATCTACAATGAGGTGGGGGAGATAAAGTACAGGTGTGTATTTACAATGGTGTATTTACAATCATGGTCCAGCCATCTTCAGGGGTTGGGGAATAGATGGGGATAGTGAATGGGCTACACACACACAAACATAACATAACTTTGATTAGTGAACGTGATAGGCCGCTCTGAACAAATGTGTTTTGAGCGAGCGCCTAAAACTATGCAAATTATGGATGGTCCTAATATCTTGGGGTAGAGCATTCCAGAGGATTGGCGCAGCATGATGCTCTCTGTGCTCCAAACAGAACCATGAGACTATCACAGAGCAGGTGCATTTATAGGGAAACTTGATTACACACAGGTGGATTATATTTATCATCATTAGGCATTTAGGACAACATTGGATCATTCAAGGATCCACAATGAACTTTTGGAGTGAGTTTGCTGCACTGAAAGTAAAGGGGCCGAATAATATTGCACGCCCCACTTTTCAGTTTTTGAATTTCCCCCCAAAAAATTAAAATAACCAATAAATTTTGTTCAACTTCACAATTGTGTTCCACTTGTTGATTCTTCACCAAAAATTTACATTTGGTATCTTTATGTTTGAAGCATGATATGTGGGAAAAGGTTGAAAAGTTCCAGGGAGCTGAATACTTTCGCAAGCCACTGTAGAAAAAAGTAACTAAAGATAAAGTGTTATGTCAATTCCCTGCTTTCAGTCATGTTATTATTATTATTATTATGCATTTTTATAGCGCCATTTATTCCATGGTGCTTTACATGTGAAAAGGGGGCAAATATAGACAAGTACATTAAACATGAGCAAAAAACAAGGCCCACAGGTACATGAGGAGGGAGGACCCTGCCCACGAGGGTTCAGTCTGCAGGGGATGGGTGAGGATACACTAGGAGAGGGTAGAGCAGGTTGTGCAGTGGTTCAGTAGGTTGAGGATCACTGTAGGCTTGTCAGAAGAGGTGAGTCTTCAGGTTCTTTTTGAAGGTTTCTATGGTAGGCGAGAGTCTGATGTGTTGGGGTAGAGAGTTCCAGAGTATGGGGGAAGCACGGGAGAGGTCTTGGATGCGGTTGTGGGAAGAAGAGATGAGAGGGGAGTAGAGAAGGAGATCTTGAGAGGATCGGAGGATGCGTGTATGTAAGTACCGGGAGACCATGTCACAGATGTATGGAGGAGACAGGTTGTGGATGGCTTTGTATGTCATTGTGAGGGTTTTGAACTGGAGTCTCTGGGCGATAGGAAGCCAATGAAGGGCTTGGCATAGGGGTGATGCTGGGGAATAGCAGAGAGACAGGTAGATTAGTTGGGCAGAAGAGTGTAGGATGAATTGGAGTGGTGCCAGAGTGGTAGTGGGGAGGCTAGAGAGTACGAGGTTGCAGTAGTCAAGGCGGGAGATAAGGGCATGCACTAGTGTTTTTGTGGTGCCACGGTCAAGGAATGCGCGAATACGGGAAATTTTTTTGAGTTTGAGACGGCAGGAGGAGGCAAGGGCTTGGATATGTGGCTTGAAAGAGGGCAGAGTCGAGGATCACCCCGAGGCACCGGGTGTGTGGGACTGGGGAAAGTGAGCAGCCATTAACATTTATGGATAGGTCTGTTTTGCATGTGGCTAATGCTGGATTTTGCTCAGCCCACCGTAGTTTAAATGATGGGCTGAGCTGCCCCCAATGACACGACGAGTCCCAGGCATGCGCATTGAGGCTTGATGTACATCCCCAGCTTCATGTCCGGTCTGTGCATGCTCTGGGAGCCACGGGTACTCCAGAGGCTGTGTGCTCGCTGTTAGTACGCAGAGCGATGAGAGCGAGAAGAGGCGACATCCAGTGCTACCCAAAGACCGGCATTTACATAGCCCGTAACTAAAGAGTAATAGTGCCTTGTATCTTTTCTTATATACTGGGGCATATAGGATACGTTAGGATGCATATTACATGAGCAGTACAGCACTGGGGGCAGTTAATAGGGCAAAATGACAGGACAGGTTCTCTTAAAATATTATATATGTTTCATCACATACAAACATATCAATAGATAGAACATATATAGGTTTTGTCTAATATCTAGAAATATCTATTTATCAAGCCAAAGCTACATTAAGCCTTTTAAACTTCCTAACATGAGAGGCACTATATTCTTATTTTGCCTTCTATGATAGTTCATGAAGGATCCATTACATGAACTGGTCAGGACAACATTCCTATTTTTTTTTACATTAGCATTTAGGATTGCTAGCTGTTTATTTTCTGCCACATCTCAGAGAAAGGTCTGTGAGTCCGGCTTCCCCCAACCTAATAAAATCTGAAATTGGATATGTCTGTATCTTCTTAGCAGGCTAAGCGACTAAGGGATTCATATTCTGCGTTAACCAGGAAGATAGTAAGTGAGGACACTGAAAATCCTCTCTTCTATGCAAGCCACATGTCAAGCTCTGCCCGTGGACCAAATCTGCAGGGTGGCTATATTTGGCCCACAACGGCACCACTGCCTTCGCTGCAGAGACCGGAGCAGTGGGGGAACGAGGAGAGCTGAGAGTTTTTTCTTTTTTATATGTGGGGCCCATTATACTGCATGGAGGACTATGCAGAGCCTATTATACTGTATGGAAGACTATATGATGCCCATTATATACTGTGTGGAGGACTATGTTGGGGTCACCCTACTTTGCTAAGGGGGTACAGTAGGGTCATCATACCATGTGTGGAGGAATTCACTGAGGAGGTATAGGGTGTTTAGAAGACATTTTTGTTGGTATCATACTTTATCACCTGTATTTATTAATTCAAAAGAATTTAATCTTTTGTTATTACATATCTAAAATTAGGCTATTGGGCCATATGCTTTTTACTGCTCCTACATAACTTATTACCGTATATACCCGAGTATAAGCCGAGACTTTCAGCCCAAAAAAATGGGCTGAAAATGCCCCTCTTGGCTTATACTCGAGTCATGGTCGGCGGGTGAGCGACGACTGTCACATACTCACCTGCTCCTGGCGCGGTCCCTACATGTCCCATGGTCTCCAGCACCGGCAGCTTCTTCCCCTGTTAAGTGGTCACGTGGTACTGCTCATTAAAGTAATGAATATGGACTCCACTCCCATAGGGGTGGAGCCGCATATTTGAGTATTTCAGATTCACCTTTCCTCGTTCCACCGCCACCCCGTCTTCCGCATCCTCTGCAGTGACTGTTCAGGTCAGAGGGCGCGATGACGTATTAGTGTGCGCGCCGCCCTCTGCCTGAACAGTCAGTGCGGAGAGGAACGCTGAGGAGCAGCGGGCAGCGACGAGAGGAGAGTATGTAATTTTTTTTTATTATTGCAGCAGCAGCATTATATGTGGCACATTGTTATATGGAACATCTTATGGGACCATAATGAACTATATGGAGCATTATATGTGGCACATTGTTATATGGAGCACCTTATGGGGCTATAATTAGCATTTGTGCAGCATTATATGGGTCAAATATCCATATGGAGCATTTTATGGGGCCATAATCAGCATTTGTGCAGCATTATATGGGGCATATTTTAATATGGAGCATCTTATGGGGCCCAACATAAATTTTATGGAGCATTATATGGGGCGTATTTTGTATGGAGCATCTTATGGGGCCATCATGAACTGTATGGAGCATTATATGGGGCTCCTGATTCAATATGGATATTGAAAAACACTTAACCTACTGTGTCTCAATTAATTTTCCATTTATTGGTATCTATTTTTACTTTTGACATTTAACGGTAGCTGCTGAATTTTCAACCCTAGGCTTATACTCGAGTCAATAAGTTTTCCAAGTTTTTTGTTGCAAAATTAGGGGGGTCGGCTTATACTCGAGTATATACGGTATATTATTCCAACATGCCCCTTTTGTGATTATGTGTTTATTTTACTCTAGGATCTATTAATTAAAATGTACTTTGTTCGTGGGACAATCCCTTTAAGTTTGTTTCATCGTCATATTTGATGATGCGGAAAAACTTTCTCAATTGAAGGCTTTTTTTTTTTTTTTTTATAACTATCAAGGTTGGCCTGTAACTTTGTCCAAGTTATTAATTTTGGCTCTCTGTGTATCAATGGATATGCAGAAATCAGATTTACATGATGCATCCCAATAACTGAACCATGTGTCATTCAATTCAAATTAGTATCTGCACAATTATCCAAGTAAACAATACAAAGAACAACTTGCAGTGACTGTTTTTGTTTAGTGGACTACAGACTGCTAGTGGCAGTGTACATTTACTCCAGGCTGTAATCTATAGTTTTTTGTTGATTTTTTTCTAAACCAATAGGCTTGTCCCCTGCTAGAAGTCTACACATTTAAAGAAGCTGTCCGGACCCCAAATCAATAAGTCTGCAATCAGACTTATGGATCCCCCCCAGAACAGGCACTATGACCTGGGACCGGGGGTGTGTGTGTGTGTGTGTGTGTGTGTGTGTGTGTGTGTGTGTGTGTGTGTGTGTGTGTGTATATATATATATAATAAACATACTCCCAGCCAGTAGACGTAGCCTCGCTTCCATACACTTGCATGGAGAGAGGCGGCGCCCTCCAGTCAGCCATGCCCACTGGTCGGCAGTCACCCAGACAGCAGGGAGAATACCGCACTAATTAAAAACATACAGTCTTAGGCTACTTTCACACTAGCGTCGGTACGGGGCCGTCGCCATGCATCGGCCCGACGCACGTTGTGAAATAAATGAACAGTTTTTCAACGCATCCGCTGCCCCATTGTAAGGTCCAGGGAGGAGGGAGCGGAGTTCCGGCCACACATGCGCGGTCGGAAATGGCGGACACGTCGCACAAAAAAAGTTACATGGAACGTTTTTTGTGCCAACGGTCCGCCAAAACACGACACATCCGTCGCACGACGGATCCGACATGCGTCGCTAATGCAACTCTATGGAGAAAAAACGCATCCTGCGGGCAACTTTGCAGGATGTGTTTTTTCTCCAAAACAACGCATTGCGACAGCCGTCACACGACGCTAGTGTGAAAGTAGCCTTAGGCCGCCGTCACACTAGCAGTATTTGGTCAGTATTGTACATCAGTATTTGTAAGCCAAAACCAGGAGTGGGTGATAAATACAGAAGTGGTGCATATGTTTCTATTATACTTTTCCTCTGATTGTTCATTCCACTCCTGGTTTTGGCTTACACATACTGATGTAAAATACTGACCAAATACTGCTAGTGTGACGGCAGCCTTAGGCTGATAAGTGGACTGCTCAGCCCAATATGGAGGCAGTCTCCGACTAACCGTCTACTACAAAAAACAAAAACTGAACAGCACCTCCAAACAGAATAAATCAAGTGTGAACAGGTGCAAGCTGCTATGACTGCATAATACACAAAAAAGAAAACAGCAATGCTCTGTAAGTGCCAAGATGTAAGCAAATATTGAATATATGAAATATGGACTGCATTACTGCTAAATAGAATATAACTACAAAAATGAGGGTACTTGGTACAAAAATTGAACAATTCATGAGAGCCTACCAGCCATGACAAGTCGAGAGGCATGTTCGATTAATATTACGTTTGGGGTCCAAAGAAAGGTACGCCTTGTTGCAGCTCGTGGGCCCTCATGCATTGGCCAATCTGTGTGTCAAGAATCTCTGTGTTATAAGTATATTCTATATAGCAGTAATGCAGTTCATATTTCATGTGTACAATGTCTCCATATAGCTTAGCACTTACACAGTGCTGCTGTATTCTCTTGCTTGTAGGTTATGCAGTCATGGCAGCTCGCCCTGTTCACATTTGCTTTATTCTGTTTGGAGGTGCTGGTAATGTTTTTTTTTTAGCTATATACACATATCTATATGCACACATAACTATATCTATATATACAGTCTTCCATCTACAGTGAGATACAAAATAGATCAGAAGACAGTCCAACCACTATTGGCAAAGACTGATTTTGGATTTAAGGTTAGATAACTCATATTGTGCCTCCCCTGTCCTAGGAGATATGCGGAATCGTGGAGACAATCACAGCATAATAAAGGAGTAGGTGGTCATATGATGTTTCACTTTACCACTGCATCTATAGCTTTCACGCCTTGCATTCATAAGCATATCCAAGCTGTCACTTGTACAGCACTTGTATATGCCGGCACAAGCAGGTGGGGATATGGTGGCCTCTGACCTCCTAATTGGCTATCCCGTCCCTCTGGCACATTGCAGATTGGGGCAGAAGAAGAACAACCACATATTAGTGAATAACATGTTAGGGCATTTGCCAATTATATATATAAAAAAAAAATGATGTGATACACTTGTACATGGCACATTGCAATACTACTACTACGTTGCATACTTTCTGAAGCTGGTACAGATCAGTCTTCTGTAGGCCTTTTTGTGTGTTGTGCTCTTCATCTTCTAGGTTTTGCAAGTTGTCTCCTGCTCCTCCATCTATATTTATTTTCCAAAAATAAATAAATATCACTGTTAAATGCCATGGTTTAAGTCTTCTAAAACTTCTTTAAGACCAGGATAAATAAGCCAGACTCGTTTCCAGGGTCAAGTATCTAACAGAAATCTACGCCTGACTGCAGCTTGAGGAATTCGAGCCATGACGTGCACATATGGGATACTGAGGCCAATGTGTCTGGGCCCTCCTAGAGGCATTAAAGGGTTTTTACTATTTAGTTCCATATTGGATGTAATTTGCATCCCATAAATAAAGTCGTATAATGAATTGTCTGATACTAATGGCTCCTTTGCTCCACTGCACACTTCCACTCCGCGCTCTGGAGATAAAAAGACCCTGATGATGATGAGGAGCAAGAAAATATTGCAGTCTGATCTACATAGTAACATAGTTAGTAAGGCCGAAAAAAGACATTTGTCCATCCAGTTCAGCCTATATTCCATCATAATAAATCCCCAGATCTACGTCCTTCTACAGAACCTAATAATTGTATGATACAATATTGTTCTGCTCCAGGAAGACATCCAGGCCTCTCTTGAACCCCTCGACTGAGTTCGCCATCACCACCTCCTCAGGCAAGCAATTCCAGATTCTCACCGCCCTAACAGTAAAGAATCCTCTTCTATGTTGGTGGAAAAACCTTCTCTCCTCCAGACGCAAAGAATGCCCCCTTGTGCCCCTCACCTTCCTTGGTATAAACAGATCCTCAGCGAGATATTTGTATTGTCCCCTTATATACTTATACATGGTTATTAGATCGCCCCTCAGTCGTCTTTTTTCTAGACTAAATAATCCTAATTTCGCTAATCTATCTGGGTATTGTAGATCTCCCATCCCCTTTATTAATTTTGTTGCCTCCTTTGTACTCTCTCTAGTTCCATTATATCCTTCCTGAGCACCGGTGCCCACAACTGGACACAGTACTCCATGTGCGGTCTAACTAGGGATTTGTACAGAGGCAGTATAATGCTCTCATCATGTGTATCCAGACCTCTTTTAATGCACCCCATGATCCTGTTTGCCTTGGCAGCTGCTGCCTGGCACTGGCTGCTCCAGGTAAGTTTATCATTAACTAGGATCCCCAAGTCCTTCTCCCTGTCAGATTTACCCAGTGGTTTCCCGTTCAGTGTGTAATAGTGATATTGATTCCTTCTTCCCATGTGTATAACCTTACATTTATCATTGTTAAACCTCATCTGCCACCTTTCAGCTCAAGTTTCCAACTTATCCAGATCCATCTGTAGCAGAATACTATCTTCTCTTGTATTAACTGCTTTACATAGTTTTGTATCATCTGCAAATATCGATATTTTACTGTGTAAACCTTCTACCAGATCATTAATGAATATGTTGAAGAGAACAGGTCCCAATACCGACCCCTGCGGTACCCCACTGGTCACAGCGACCCAGTTAGAGACTATACCATTTATAACCACCCTCTGCTTTCGATCACTAAGCCAGTTACTAATCCATTTACATCTGGGATCGGAATCTTTTTCTTTTACCTCTGGGATCTCATCAGAGGTAAGAATTGTGTCTCCTGGTCTGAGGTTCGACGCCTCTCATACACCCACCATGATTTTCTACTTAGGTGGTCAGGTTTGCCATTGTTTTTTTCCATCCTCTAGATTTTATTCCTAAGCAGTCAGCAGAACCTGAAGAGAGGAGACCACCAGCGAAGACTACTGTACAGAATGAGAGCCTGTATGTCTGGATTTTCAATTGTATGGTCACATCTCGTCCTTTTCACCACTACATGTAAAGCAGGCTCTACAACTAGTCAGAAGACCTTACCGGACCAGCACCAGCTCTCGGGACCTGAACCAGTCTTAAGGTATCCAGGCACATTGGAGTGACGTCAGACAAAACTGCAGATATAGATGTGTTCTGCTGAACATATACGGAGTATGCCCCATCCCATCCAACAGATTATGTCAGGGGGTTTAAAGATCTGGCTCTGATTTCAGATTGCCCACAGTCCTTTCGTTCTGTAAGAGATAAGCCGCCACCACCGAAGGGGTCTGGCAGCGTCTATCTCAGAGACCACAGGAGTGGATTAGCAGACTGAGCGCCCCTGTGTATGGGAGAGTCGGGCAAATCGGCCAATCAGTTTCACTACTTGGGTTTTGGTAGTTTGTCTTCCATCAATGCTGATTTCAAGATGGATTTTTGGTTGCGCCCCTACATAACCTCAACGTTATCAAAGTAGGGCTAAATCCTAAAAAGTCTCAAAAGAAAATGTAAATTTAGATATGAGGTCACTGAAAAAAAAATAAAATGGTGATGCCAAAATAAATTTTCCATTTAGCTGTTTTTTTTTTTGTTTTAACTTTGAATGCTACTATTGCCACGTTATGAAAGGCAGCACATTTTTAGCAGCTAAACTGTTAGAAATTGGATTTCTGTCGTCCATTTTTCTAAATCAGTTCAATCAGCCAAAGAGATGAACGAAGTGTGGACCACACATGAGCAAGGCCTACTCCATTTTATGCAGTAGAGGCTATTGCAATTGGCATAGTTATATATGCATATGTACATCAATTACTCACTAAGTGAAGCTCTGCACATTCAGTCTCTAAATTCTTATGTCAGAAGTCGTCCCGATGTCAGAACTCCTACTATTATCAGAAGTCATCCCGATGTCAGAAGTCCTCCTATTATCAGAAGTCCCCTGCCCCCTGACGAAGCCGACGCGAAACGCGCGTTGGGGCTGCGGCGGCGACCCCCGTGTACCTGCTGAATGGGTAAGAGCTGTTGAACCGGGTTTAGTATGATATATGCCGTTCGGGTGAGCGGTACCCCACTGTGGGATTGATAGAATTTGACTCTTAGTTACCCGGTTTGAATGGTATCATTACCTCAAACATGCACTAGTAGCACTTTAGGTTGAAATATTATCAGTGATTCATAGGGGCTGCCGCTGCTCTGACTTTTTCAGTGCTATCCGTAGTTTCCCTTGCTGTCTATTATATTTGTGATGACTAACTGTTTCTAAATGTTGTTGATTATTGTTCTATGAATAGAAACGTGTATTTTTATTTTTTCAATATGGGACTTATACTCCGTGTGTTTTTCTCATGTATGTTTGGAGTGTCCTTGATAGTTATAATTGATCTCTTGTAGGGTTACTTCTCTAACACTATACTACTAGTATGTGTGAGAGATCAAGAGCATTTCTTTCCATTGTGGGATGTCTTTATTATATTATCAGAAGTCGTCCCGATGTCAGAAGTTGTCCCGATGTCAGAAGTCGTCCTGATGTCAGAGGTCCTCCTAATATCAGAAGACCTCCTGTTTACAAAGGATACAGAAAACTAAAAGGAAAGATAGAGAAAAGTACAATATATTCACCTTCAAGACGCTGGAATTGGGCCAAGAACCCCGCCAATTTCTTTAACGCACCGTCAAGCTGTCCTCCAGAACATGGCTTCATAACCTCCAGGCACTTACGAAGTGTGGAGACGAGTTCATCTTTTGCAAGCATTCTGCAATAGAAAATGATGCCAGTCAAAAACGCCAAAACCAGACAAAAATCTGAAGCTTTTGAAGAAAATCTGTCGCCAGGTTTTTGCTGCTCCATCTAAAAGCAGCATAATGTAGGGGCTGAGAACCGGATTCCAGTGATGTATCACTGACTGGGCTGCTTGCTTTGAGTTTTCCTTTAAAAACAATTACATGGGGTTTGAAGCGCCCCCAGACACAAGGCCACGAGTTCTCGGTACCGGGCCTCTCTGGTTCGGTTCTGAGGCTGTCACGGTGGCTAGACCCGGTCCGTGACCCTGCTAAGGGGCGTCCAGTAAAGGGGTTTGTACAGTCTGTCAGAGGTTCGTGACGCCACCTGTGGTGTTCGGTCAGGGTGACCGACGCTGCTGTGGGGTCCGCTGGGGTGATGGAATGGCAGCTGGATGGTATACCTTCCCACAGGTGAAGTATGTCCCCAGGGCTTCCCAGTAAGGTGGATGGTGATGGTGTAAGGCGCAATCAATAACGAGGACACAAGGTTGCAGTCTCTTTACCTTTTACTGAAGGCTTCAATACACTCAGTCCAGAGCACGTTCAACCGGGCTATCAGAGACCGGCCGGTCTGATGGGCACATCCAGAGTTTCCTTCGCAGATGGAAATCGTTGCCTACCACTAGCGCCTGTGTGTTGTAGTCCTACCCTGCTGAGCATTCAGAATAGTCCTCACAACTGCTGTTTCTCTTCGTTCGTTCTCTACAGCTTTCTCTCTCTCTCTCGTTCTTTGGTTCCAGATGTTGCTAGTTTCTAACGTCCCCCAGATATGTTATGGCTAGGACGCCACCCGTATAACGGGAAGGCTTGGAGGTCTTCCCGGGACCCTAGAGACGCCCCTCTCCCAATGTTGCCCCCTATGTCTTCGTAGGTGTAGAAGGTAGACAGCCAACCTATAATCAACTGTCCAGCGGAATTTGAAGTAAGGCCTGAAGTCAGTTACTCCTACGGTGATCCGGCCACCGACTACGCGCCTCAGTAAGATGTTGCCTTCCTTTCTCGGCACGACTCTTACTGGCTCTCCTTTGTGCTGATCTCGTTTACACTGTTCCACAATATTCTTCCCCTCTTGTCTCTTTCTTAGGATACCGCCGCAAGGTGTGCAGGCGCGGTTCCGTTACTTTCTGTTCTGTTCGCTAGGCACCTGCCAGGTTCCCACGCCTGACAGGGACCCCCCTGTGCCTTCTCCCTGCAACACCCCCTGCCACGGGATGTTGCCTGGTTCCAGCCCAGTCAGCTTCTAACTAACTTCCTCCCCAGCCCCTAGTTTTACCAGTGTGAGGAGTGTCCCAATAAATAAAGCCTTTTGCTCCCCCTAGTGGCCGGAGTGTGAAGTGTAATGTGTTCTGGTGATACCTGGTCAGGAGAACTCCTTAGTGCCATCGGACGTACCGCTACTCGCCTTGGGGCCATACTGCAACGACCAGGTCTCTGGGGCGCTGCAGGTTCGTCAGCTTAAAATATTATATTTGTTGCCTAGCAACTAGTATCCACGTTCTGTTTTGGTCAGACAGATCTCCATGCTCCTGGGTAGACTGGGCTTGTCACCCACGATACTCCATGCTAGTGATGTGCCTTAGCAGGGAAGGTGGCATCTAGTTCTCAGCAATAAGCATGAATATATGTTTTTGTGACACCATAAACACTGCTACAACGTTTACCAGTATAACACTATGATAAAAACAGTGCCACATAGAAAATAACTAATATACAGGATACTAATTAAAATCACCACCGAGTGCTTACAAGGGAATTTCAGGGTAAATAAGGACAATACAGACACAAGGGAGATTGGAAGTGTTCTTTGCACGGTCACCAGCCGGTTACTGATGGAGAGAAGGATCCTTCCTTGGTGCTCATAAGTATACAGTAATAAAGCCTACTGAGCAAAAACAGACAACCCTTTTTAATGACGGCAAGTCAACCTTTTCACCACAGTGATTAAGGGGCTTTATTTGCCCGCCATGTTTCCCGAACCATAGCACCAGTCCCATGCTGCCGTGGAATGAGGCTCTGACAGCCAGATTCCGGACATTAGACTCGCAGATCGCTCTGGCCAAGCATGACTGTAATGATGGGGATTCCCACCATAGAGGACCCCAGCGCGGTGTGTGCTCAGCCTACGGAGCGCATCACGTGAACTAACTCCTCTGCTCCGAGGGCAGTATATGTCCAATTCTGCCAGAAGTGTAGCCGGTTGTATTATCTTACGCTTATTTTATACATGGGACAAACATGGCATGAGGAGATCCTTACCCACTGACAAGCTACTGACTATTACAGAGACAGGGGATGCTCTTCTGCCTGCTCGGATGACTGGGGAATCCAGCAGGAACTAGGATGTCCCCTGGCACTATATTCCATTGCTCCTGTAACTAATGGGAGCGAATCGAACCGTGACATTATATCAAAGCAAGCCTCTCAATAGCGCCCCCTCTCTGCGACAAGTGCCACCTCTCTTAGTGCTTGTAAGCTCATCTAAGATATATTATCCATTTGTCTGAAGAGTGTTTATGGTTCAGGCAGAAATATTTATTTTCACTTTAGTTTTGTGGACCATCACGCAAATGTAATTACTGTGAGAATGCTGGATACCTTCTTACTACACTAAGGGGTTAGAATCCTTCTCACGCACCCATCCAATAGGAGTGCCATATATCTCCGATTCCTTAATAAAACACAACCTGTCATACAAAAATGTGTATGGTTTCATTCTAACTTGCATGTCATTCCATGAAATCCCTGGCGTGTGTCCATGAGTCCAGTGGGTGGTTCTACTCAGTGACTGACATCCCTGCATGACTATGCAGGCAGAGATAGCTGTCAGTCACTGGCAGAACCACCCACTGGACTTGTATGTATACAAACACCAAGGATTTCTAGGAATAAAGTGCAAGTTATCCTGAACCTTTTCCAACAATCCGATATATAATTCTGCTCATCTCCTTCTTTATACCATACTGTCCACAGATTGTACTGCACCCACAACGTGACAGGTTTCCTTTAAATACCAGATGAATGAAAAAGGTCAACCCACCTTTTACATGTGATATAAGAGTGCAGCCTGCAGGGCCTAAAGGTATCAAAGAAATAAACACTTACCGCAGGAGGTTTAATGCGGAGTTGTAGTCCTCTGTATCCCATATATTCCTTTCTAAACAAGCACAATAAAGTTCTCTAATCTGGAAACCAAGTACAGAAACACAGTGATAACAGCTGAAATTGCAGGCGGAAAAACATTTTTCATGCAGAGAAGTGATATTATATGGTAGCACCCACTCAAACGGGAGTCACTCATGCCATGGATTTCCACTGTAATGTGGCAAGCAGGCTTTAACCTCAATTGTGCAATATATGAAAATGCAGATGAGTGTGTGAGCATATAACACACTGCATGGACAGTATTACTGATCAGTATCAGCGCCATCTGCTGGTGACACGGAGGATAACTGGCATGTGAAACCCAAGATGATGGCACATGAGCTTTTCAATGATCCCACAATGGTCACTGCGCAGTTTCCACATTGTTGTAACACCCAACAACGCATGTTTGCATTCATTTTATTGTACTCTGACAATGAATATGTCAGGTTTTTTAGACAACGTAGAATGCACAGCGCAGGATCGTTATTAGGCTTCATTAATGATTAATACTTATGACTGATACTGTATAGTTATCACAGCCGTATGACGGATACAAAGACCAGTATGAACCACAAATGTGCTGCATGTGCCACATCGTGTAATACAAGCTGGCCCTAACAACACTAATTTACAATTTTATTTCTAGTCGAGCAATAAAAATCGGTACACTATCCTCCTTAAAGGGAATCGGTCACCAGGATTTTGCTACCCCATCTGAGAGCACCATGATGTAGAGACAGAGAACCTGATTGCAGTGATGTACCCATACTGGATTGCCTAATGCAGTTTTCATAAAGTCACTGTTGTATCTGATACAGATCTGGTAGTTCTCTGCATGCTGACCTCTGTATGACCCCAATCACACCACTGATTGGCAGCTTTCTGGTTACACTGTGCATAGGCAGAAAGCTGCCAATCAGTGGTGGTGGTGGTGTGGTTGGACTGCCTGTTTTACTAGTAGTGATGAGCGAATATACTCGTTACTCGAGACTTCCAGAGTTGTCCTCAGAGTATTTTTTAGTGCTCGGAGTTTTAGTTTTTCTTGCCGCAGCTGAATGATTTACATCTGTTAGCCAGCATAAGTACATGTGGGGATTCCCTAGCAACCAGGCAACCCCCACATAAACTTATGCTGGATAACATATGTAAATCATTCAGCTGTGGCGCTAAAAACAAACTCCGAGCACTAAAAAATACCTGGAGGACCCCTGGGCATGCTCGGGAAATCTCGAGTAACGAGTATATTCGCTCATCACTATTTACTAGTTCTTTAGTGATAATCTCCTGATAACTTAGTGATTTTATAAAAACTACAATAAGTAGTCTAGTAAGTGACACATTACTAGAATCCAAGTCTCTGCCCCTACATTACGCTGCTCTCAGATATCAAAAACCTGGCGAAAGATTCTATTTAAAGGGTTTTACCGAACTGTAAAGAAAAATCTGCAGACAGTCTATTTAACCGCAAAATAATGACTGATGTGCGCAGTGTGTCACCATTCCCCTGTATAAGCATCCAGAGTGTGTGCTCACTTGCAGTCACATGCAGACTAGAGTCTCGGTTGAGAGAAACCGACATGAATCTTTGTACTCCCTGTTCTCCCTGTCTGCACAGATATGAATCTGTGTATTGCCTGTTCTCGCTGTCTGCACAGATATGAATCTTTGTACTGCCTGTTCTCGCTGTCTGCACAGATATGAATCTTTGTACTGCCTGTTCTCGCTGTCTGCACAGATTTGAATCTGTGTATTGCCTGTTCTCGCTGTCTGCACAGATTTGAATCTGTGTATTGCCTGTTCTCGCTGTCTGCACAGATTTGAATCTTTGTACTGCCTGTTCTCACTGTCTGCACAGATTTGAATCTTTGTACTCCCTGTTCTCGCTGTCTGCACAGATTTGAATCTTTGTACTCCTTGTTCTCGCTGTCTGCACAGATTTGAATCTTTGTACTCCCTGTTCTCGCTGTCTGCACAGATTTGAATCTTTGTATTGCCTGTTCTCGCTGTCTGCACAGATTTGAATCTTTGTACTCCCTGTTCTCGCTGTCTGCACAGATTTGAATCTTTGTATTGCCTGTTCTCGCTGTCTGCACAGATTTTAATCTTTGTATTGCCTGTTCTCGCTGTCTGCACAGATTTGAATCTTTGTACTCCCTGTTCTCGCTGTCTGCACAGATTTGAATCTTTGTACTCCCTGTTCTCGCTGTCTGCACAGATTTGAATCTTTGTATTGCCTGTTCTCGCTGTCTGCACAGATTTGAATCTTTGTACTCCCTGTTCTCGCTGTCTGCACAGATTTGAATCTTTGTACTCCCTGTTCTCGCTGTCTGCACAGATTTGAATCTTTGTACTCCCTGTTCTCGCTGTCTGCACAGATTTGAATCTTTGTATTGCCTGTTCTCGCTGTCTGCACAGATTTGAATCTTTGTACTGCCTGTTCTCGTTGTCTGCACAGATATGAATCTAGTCTGCATGTGACTGCTCACTCACGCTCTGAATACAGGGGAATGGTCACAGTTCGGCAATCTGCAGACACAGTAACTGCAGACAGCATCATACATTTGACATGCACAAAAATTTAAAATTAGAATGGTTATTGGAGATATATACATACATACACAGTGCGTTCGGAAAGTATTCAGACCCTTTTACATTTTTCACTCTGTTTCATTGCAGCCATTTGGCAAATTGAAAAAAGTTCATTTTTTTCTCATTAATGTACACTCTGCACCCCATTTTGACTGAAAAAAAACAAAATATAGAAATTTTTGCAAATTTATTAAAATAGAAACACAAATATCACATGGTCATAAGTATTCAGACTCTTTGTCCAGTATTGAGTAGAAGCACCTTTTGAGCTAGTACAGCCATGAGTCTTCTTGGAAATGATGCAACACGTTTTTCACACCTGGATTTAGGGATCCTCTGCCATTCTTCCTTGTAGATCATCTCCAGTTCCGTCAGGTTGGATGGTGAACATTGGTGGACAGCCATTTTCAGGTCTCTCCAGAGATGCTCCATTGGGTTTAGGTCAGGCTCTGGCTGGGCCAGTCAAGAATGGTCAGTTGTTCTGAAGCCTCTACTTTGTTATTTTAGCTGTGTGCTTAGTTGTCTTGTTGGACGGTGAACCTTCGGCCAAGTCTGAGGTCCAGAGCACTCTGGAAGAGGTTTTCATCCAGGATATCTCTGTATTTGGCTGCATTCATGTTTCCTTCAATAACAACCAGTCGTCCTGTCCCTGCAGCTGAAAATCACCCCCCAATAGCATGATGCTGCCACCACCATGTTTCACTGTTAAGATTGTATTGGGCAGGTGATGAGCAGTGCCTGGTTTTCTCCACACATACCGATTAGAATTATCACCAAAAATGTCTTTGTCTCATCTGACAGAGAATCTTACTTCTAATAGTCTGGGAGTCCTTCATGTGTTTTTAGCAAACTCTATGCGGGCTTTGATGTGCACTGAGGAGAGGCTTCCATTGGGCCACTCTGTCATAATGGCCTGACTGGTGGAGGGCTGCAGTGATAGTGGTCTTAGTGGAACTTTCTCCCATCTCCCTACTGCATCTCTGGAGCTGAGCTGCAGTGATCTTGGGGTTCTTCTTTACCCCTCTCACCAAGGCTCAGTTTGGCTGGTCGGCCAGGTCTAGGAAGACTTCTGGTGGTCCCAAACTTCTTCCATTTAAGGATTATGGAGGCCACCGTGCTCTTAGGAACCTTGAGTATTGCAGAAATTCTGTTGTAACCTTGGCCAGATCTGTGCCTTACCACAATCCTGTCTCTGAGCTCCTTGGCCAGTTCCTTTGACCTCATGATTCTCCTTTGGTCTGACATGCACTGTGAGCTATGAAGTCTTATATAGACAGATGTGTGCCTTTCCAAATCAAGTCCTATTAGTTTAATTAAACACAGCTGGCCTCCAATGAAGGAGTAGAACCATCTCAAGGAGGATCACAAGGAAATGGACAGCATGTGACTTAAATATGAGTGTCTGAGCAAAGGGTCTGAATACTTATGACCATGTGATATTTCAGTTTTTCTTTTTTAATAAATATGCATTTCTGTTTTTCTTTCAGTCAAGAAGGGGTGCAGAGTGTACATTAATGAGAAAAAAAAAAGAACTTTTTTGAATTTACCAAATGGCTCAAATGAAACAGAGTGAAAAATGTAAAGGGGTCTGAATACTTTCCGTACCCACAGTATATACTGCAAATATTTGGAAGGTGTTAACTATGTAAAAATCATGCAATGTGATTTTATGATTTTTTTTTCAAGATTCTGTCTATCACAGTTGAAGTGTACCTACGATAAAAAGTTACCGACCTCTCTATTCTTTGTAGGCAGGAAAATTTGCAAAATCGGTAGTGTATCAAATACTTATTTTGCTCACTGTATAGCAGACAGACAGTTCGCAATGCTTACCTGCTTTCCAAGAGGATACTTTGGAAGAATGCATGTGAAATTATGCAGACACCTTAAAACCGGGATAAAATTTTCATGATACATGTGCAGATCTTTCAAAAACTTTTTGGCCATTTCCTAAAAAAATAAATCAAAATAAAATCAAAACGATTACACACACACACTATAACATAAGTAGCTAAACTATTGAGACACAGTGCCATTGTCACAGATGTATAGAACCCAGCCCCTAGCCATGTAGTTTGCTAACACATTTGTGAAAGAATTATTTATTTCACTCGCTTATATCAAGCGGTCGTATTCCGCAGCGCTTTACAGACATCATCATCATTACTGTCCCCATTGGGCTCACAATCTAAATTCCCTATCAGTATGTCTCTGGAGAAGGAGTTGTTCTAAATTTGCATGTGGTACTACAATAGGATGTCACTGTTGTAACAAGTCAGTTCACGAATGTCATTTTTCGTTCTTTTTCATGGTGAACTATGAGTGGTATTATTGAAAAGTTTAGGAAACACAGTGGCAGGCCACAAAGTTACAGAACGGGGTCACCGAGTGCTAATAAACATTATGCAGACGAGTCTCCAATGCTCTGCTGACTTCACAGCAAACCTCCTCTGGCTTGAATATTAGC
The DNA here is from genome assembly GCF_032444005.1 of Ranitomeya imitator. NCBI lineage: Eukaryota > Metazoa > Chordata > Amphibia > Anura > Dendrobatidae > Ranitomeya > Ranitomeya imitator. Next base: position 337,167,787 of record NC_091286.1, read on the forward strand.
ACAAAACCTCAATGAGTTTTCCATGGCCGGGAGGCTGCATGCTTGCCTTACATCACCAAGCACAAAGTTGCGTATAGTAATATAAAGCATGCCACATCTTAACCTTTAGTGTCATTGAAGAGAAAGCTAAAGCCTCTTACGTTTTGGAAAAGAGAAAATCTTTAGGATTCCGCGTACGAAGACATTTTGGTGTATGCTTCCAACTTTACTGAAAGTTTGGAGAAGGCAGTCTTCTGTTGCAGCATGACTGTGCCCCAGTGCAGCAAGCAGAGCCCATAAACCTGACAAAAAGAGAAATACACCAGTAATGTGCACACCAAAATAATAAGATGTAGGCAGATCGTTTTTGTTCAATAAACTAATTCTGTATTATGCTGGTGTGCACATTACTAGTATATTTCTGTTCTTGTCTGGTATCTAATGCGGATACCCAACGGGGCACCCTCCTGGGATATACGGCATGCACCCACTATTTATATTAGCAGAGCCCATAAAGGCATGGTGGGGCGAGTTTGCTGTGGAAGTACATGCTTTGCCTGCAGAGTCCTGGCCTCAACCCTACTTAACAGCTTTGGGATGAACTAAAACGCAGATTGTAAACCAGACCATCTTGTAAAACAATGTCTGACTAGAATCAGCTATTCTAGTATGGTCAGCTACCAATAAATACTAGCAGGAGCATTAGGATATTAGCAAGGAGAGGTCTCATGAACTAAAACATAACTTTCGTTAAAACCACCAAAAACCCTGGATAAACAAGGTGGTAACCAGCAAAATACATAAGTGATAAAGTGCTTGTGCTTAAAGTCAACCAAGTTATTGGGGACTACCCTTGTGAGGGCAGGAGCAATACAGGGGCATGACAGGTGATGATAGGAAATCTCCCCCCCCCATATGTAATCCTTCTGTTCCTGCATGTCTTTGACCTTGCTTACATAGCGCCATTAATTCCACAGCGCTTTACATACATTATCACGGCTGTCCCCGATGGGGCTCACAACCTAAATTCCCTGTCAGCACGTCTTTGGAATGTGGGAGGAAACTGGAGAACCTAGAGAAAACCCACACAAACACGAGGAGGACATACAAACTACTTGCAGATGTTGTCCTTGGTGTGATTTGAACCCAGAACTCAGCGCAGTGGTAGGCACTGAGCCACCATGCTTCCTCTTAAGTTGATATTGTTTCTAAAGGTGAAGAACAAGTTAAATGTAAAACTTTCACAAGACAAATTAGGTATACTATAAGAGCACCCGCAACTCTTGAGAACAATTGTAACCAATGTGTGGTCTCACTGCATTAAAGTGGACTGGAGATAGGAGAGTATGAATGAAATTATGTATTATCAGTGTGATGCTATTCACTACTCACGGACAAGTGGTGAGGTTGGGTAGTGAAGAGGTCCGAGGTCAAAAGCTAGGAGGGTACGTCATAGAAACAGGGGTGAGAAAAAGGCGTAGTGAGGAAACAGTCTGAAGTCAAAATTCCAAGAAGGTAGCGGATCATGACAAAAGGGCTAGACAAAGGGGTGGTCTAAGGCAGATCCAACGTCGAGCAGTAAAGATCAGAATAACAAACTAGGAGCACAGAACAAAACACACACCACTTGAGTAAAGCAACAATTGGCAGAAATCTAAGGCAGAGAGCTGGATAAATAGCCAGGTAATTATTCCAGACGTGGAGGAAGCCCTGACCCAGATTGGAAGGCTAAACTGTCACTCATGACACTGACAGCTCAGCACGCCACAGCTCCAAATTGGTCCATCACCATACTGACTGCTGAGCACACCCTGTCCTAGCCTGGACTGCAGAATAGTCATTCACACACCGACTGGTGGAATCGTGACAGGCAGTGCCTGCTCAGTAACAGATTTAAAGTCATGGACATCTAAATGTTCATACGCTTATATAAGAGCATAATTACAACCACTAAGGCTACGTTCACATTTGCATTGTTGGGCGCAGCGTTGTTAACGCATGCGTCATGCGCCCCTATCTTTAACATGGGGGGCGCATGGACATGCGCCGGTATGCGTTGTATTGCGTTTTACGATGCATGCGTCATATTGACGCACAGACATAGCGCAGAGGACGCTACTTGTAGCGTTTTCCCTGCGCCGAAATTCCTGCTCTGTACGATCTTATGACAACGCATGCGTCGCAAAACGCTGCGTTGTGTACATGCGTTGTTGGTTGCGTCGCCGACGCTGCGCCCAACAAAGCAAATGTGAACGTTACCTAAGTACATCCTATCACTGAGTACAGATTGCAGATATTAACTCCTTCAAGTCGCGGCCCTTTTTCGTTTTTGCGTTTTCATTTTTCACTTCCCTTCTTCCCATAGCCATAACTTTTTTATTTTTCCGTCAATGTGGTCATGTGAGGGCTTATTTTTTGCGGGACGAGTTGTACTTTTGAACGACACCATTGGTTTTAGCATGTCTTTTACTAGAAAACGGGAAAAAAATTCCAAGTGCGGTGAAATTGCAAAAAAAGTGCAATCTCACACTTGTTTTTTGCTTGGCTTTTTTGCTAGGTTCATTAAATGCTAAAACTAACCTGCCATTGTGATTCTCTAGGTCATTACGAGTTCATAGACATCTAACATGTCTAGGTTATTTTTTATCCAAGTGGTGAAAAAAAATTCAAAACTTTGCTTAAAAAAAAAAAAAAAGTGCCATTTTCCGATACCCGAAGCGTCTTCCTTTTTCGTGATCTGGGGTCGGGTGAGGGCTTATTTTTTGCGTGCCAAGCTGACGTTTTTAATGATACCATTTCAGTGCAGATACGTTCTTTTGATCGCCCGTTATTGCATTTTAATGCGACCAAAAAAACGTAATTCTGGCGTTTCGGATTTTTCTCTCGCTACGCTGTTTAGCGATCAGGCTAATTCTTTTTTTTTTTATTGATAGATAGGGGCGATTCTGAACGCGGCGATACCAAATACGTGTAGTTTTTTTTTGTTTAATTGTTTTATTGAGGATGGGGCGAAAGGGGGGTGATTTAAACTTTTATATTTTTTTCATAATTTTCATATTTTAAAAACATTTTTTTTTACTTGTGCCATGCTTCAATAGCCTCCATGGGAGGCTAGAAGCAGGCATAGCCTGATTGGCTCTGCTACATAGCAGCGATCATCAGATCGCTGCTATGTAGCTGAAATGCAGGTGTGCTGTGAGCGCCGACCACAGGGGGGCGCTCACAGCAGGCCGGCATCAGTAACCATAGAGGTCTCAAGGACCTCTATGGTTACCTTCCTGATGCATCGCCGACCCCCAATCATGTGACGGGGGTCGGCAATGACATCATTGCCGGCCGCCCGGCCGGAAGCGCCGGTTAAATGCCGCTGTCTGCGTTTGACAGCGGCATTTAACAGGTTAATAGCGGCGGGTGAATAGCAATTTCACCCGCCGCTATTGCGCGCACATGTCAGCTGTACAAAACAGCTGACATGTCGCGACTTTGATGTGGGCTCACCGCCGGAGCCCACATTAAAGGGGGTGACACGGCATGCACAGTACTAGTACGGCGCATGTCGTGAAGGGGTTAAAGGGGTTCTCATGGAATAAATATAACCAAATGAAAGGTCAATAAATATTTTTAATTGACAAATCACAATTGTTTTGTCCAGAAAAAAACTGTGATGCTAGTTAGTGGACACACCTTGATTTAACATGTCCCTTTTGTCATATTTTCAGGGGTAACATCTCTGTCCAGTCCTATTTCATGAGTTATTTTTTTTTAATTCTGTGGAAGCATAGTTGAAAAGCAATTCTTTCACTTTCATAGATTTATTTATTATCACTTTTGTCAGATTCAAGTTATTTCTGTGACCAATGTGTTTTTTTCTGTCATTAAAGGAGGGGTACCAACAATCTTGATCACATGTGTACTTGTTTTTTTTTTTCAATTAAAAAGGTATATTTTGAAATAAACTTTCAAGGTACAACAATTGGCAGTGATTTTTGTTCAAAGTAGTATGTACTTAAATATCTAATAAGCTGTGAATTCACTTTGGACAGCAGTGTGTGCACCCTCTTACCACAGAACCACTGGTACTCCTGTATTAGATAAGACACAGGGTGGACAGCAGTGTGAGCAGCCTCTTACCTCAGACTCACTGGTATCTCCAGTATTAGATAAGACAAACAAGGTGGACAGTAGTGTGAGAAGCCTCCTCTTACCTCAGAACCAAAGGTATCTCCAAGTACTACCCCTGTCCTCCATTTCTTCACTCAACGACCCGGACAGCGCCAACGCTTTCTATAACTTCACCCTCACATCTGCCATAGACTCAGTCGCCCCTCTCATGCATGGCAAAGTGCAACAAATCAATAGGCAACCCTGGCATAACAACCTCACCGAAAAACGCCGACAAGCATCCAGGGTCGCGGAGCGGCGTTGGGAAAAAAAAAACACGCCTGCCAGACGACTTCACTGCTTTCAAACAAGCTACACTTGCCTTCAAGCTAGCCCTCACTTCTGCTAAACAGACCTATTTCACTAACCTTGTATCTTCACTATCCTACAACCCAAAACAACTGTTCAGCACATTTAACTCTTTGCTCCGCCCAACTCCAACTCCCCTCATCTTTTCTGAGGACTTTGCCACCTACTTCAAAAACAAGATCGACCAAACAAGGTAAACCTTTACTGTTCCACCACCCCAACCACTCCATATACCAGACCTTTGCCCTTCCCTAATAACTTCCCTCTCCAACATCACTGAAGGAGAACTTACTTGCCTCCTTTCCAAAATAACACCTCACCACCTGTGCACTTGACCCCATCCCTTCCCACCTGCTTCCTAACCCCACTAACATGCTCATTCCAGCCCTAACCCATCTCTTCAACCTATCGCTATCTCCTGGTACCTTCCCCTCTGCCTTCAAACAAGCCACCATCACACCTATCCTCAAAAAAGCTAACCTTGACCCAACTGCTATGCCCAGCTATCGCCCCATATCACTGCTCCCGTTTGCTTCCAAACTCCTTGAGCAGCATGTCCATGCTCAACTTTCCTCCCACCTCTCATCTAACTCTCTCCTTGACGACCTGCAATCTGGCTTCTGCCCCCTCCACTCCTCCGAAACTGCTCTGACCAAAAATTACTAATGACTTACTCACAGCCAAATCTAACAGACAGTTCTCCATCCTCCTTCTCGACCTGTCCTCTGCTTTCGACACAGTCGACCACTGCCTACTGCTACAGATTCTTTCTTCCCTTGGCATAAAAGGCCTTGCCCTGTCCTGGATTGCCTCACACCTTTCTGACCGCAAATTTAGTGTTTCCCACTCCCACAATACCTCCTCACCCCGCCCTGTCTCTGTTGGAGTCCCTCCAGGCTCGGTCCTAGGGCCCCTACTTTTTTCCATCTATACCCTTTGCCTAGAACAACTCAAAGTCCCATGGCCCTCTCTGCTGTCCAGACTCCCGGAGTTTCTGTCAGGCATATCCTCCTTCAACTCTCGCTTCCTAAAACTCAATGTAGACAAAATCAAACTCCTCATCTTTACTGTTGTGAATTCCGCTCTTGAGCTCCCTCCGGTGGTTGTAAGTGGCACTTTTGTGAGTTCTGCTCTTGGGCTCCCTCCGGTGGTTTCAAGTGGAATGGCTGCTCCTTGGATTTAGCAGTCTGCAGCTGCTTCCACTGATTGTCTTTCTGCTCGGCTATTTATGCCTGGCTCTTTCCTTCAGCCAGTGCCACTTGTCAATGGTTCCTGGTTGGATTCCCATCTCTGCTTGGATTTCCCTGATATCCTGACCAGTTCAGCAAAGATAAGTCCTTGCTTTACTCTTTTCTGTCCACATGTAGTGGACTTAATTGTTCTGTACATTCTATGTGTTTTGTCCAGCTTGTCAGTATGGATTTATTCAGTTAAGCTGGAAGCTCTGGGAAGCAGATTTACCCTCCACACCTTTAGTCAGGTGTGGAGATTTTTGTAAACTCTGTGTGGATTTTTCTAGTTTTTTAATACTGACCGCACAGTATTCTGTCCTGTTCTATCTATCTAGCTAGACTGGCCTCCTTTGCTACATCCTGGTTTCATTCTACGTATGTCATTTCCCTCTCCACTCACAGTCATTATTTGTGGGGGGCTGTCTATCCTTTGGGGATTTTCTCTGAGGCAAGATAGCTTTCCTGTTTCTATCTTTAGGGGTAGTTAGTTCTCCGGCTGTGACGAGGTGTCTAGGGAGTGACAGGAACATCCCACAGCTACTGCTAGTGTTGTGTTAAGCTTAGGAACTGCGGTCAGTACAGGTACCACCTCCTTCAGAGCTCGTCCCATGTTGCTCCTAAACCACCAGTTCATAACAGTACAAGTGGCCAAGAATGAATTAAATGCATCTCAAAAGAAGGAAAAAAAAAATTCTGAGCCATTTTTTTTTCTGCACTCTGTTTTGTCTTTTTTTCCTCTTAATCTCTGGGTGGTTCAGGATTTTGGCGCTGGCATGGATGTTCAGGGTTTGCTTTCTCGTGTGGATCAACTTGCTGCAAGAGTACAGAGTATCCAAGATTATGTTGTCCAGACTCCGGCTTTAGAGCCTAAAATTCCTACTCCGGATTTGTTTTTTGAGGACAGATCCAAGTTTTTGAACTTTAAAAATAACTGCAAATTGTTTTTTGCTTTGAAACCCCGTTCCTCTGGTAATCCCATTCAGCAGGTTAAAATTGTCATCTCTCTGCTGCGTGGTGACCCTCAGGACTGGGCATTCTCCCTTGAATCAGGAGATCCGGCATTGCTGAATGTAGACGCATTTTTTCAAGCGCTCGGATTATTGTATGACGAACCTAATTCTGTGGATCATGCAGAAAAAACCCTGTTGGCCCTGTGTCAAGGTCAGGAAGCGGCAGAATTATACTGCCAGAAATTTAGAAAATGGTCTGTGCTCACTAAATGGAATGAGGATGCTCTGGCTGCAATTTTCAGAAAAGGTCTTTCTGAAGCCCTTAAAGATGTTATGGTGGGCTTCCCTACGCTTGCTGGTTTGAGCGAATCTATGTCTCTAGCCATTCAGATTTATCGGCGTCTGCGCGAGCGCAAAGCTGTGCACCATATGGCAGTGTCCTCTGAGCAGAGTCCTGAGCCTATGCAATGTGATAGGTTTTTGACTAGAGCAGAACGGCAGGAATTCAGACGTCAGAATAGGCTGTGTTTTTACTGTGGTGATTCTGCTCATGTTATTTCTGATTGCCCTAAGCGTACTAAGAGGGTCGCTAGGTCTGTTACCATCAGTACTGTACAGCCTAAATTTCTCTTATCTGTGACCCTGATTTGCTCATTATCGTCCTTTTCTGTCATGGCATTTGTAGATTCAGGCGCTGCTCTGAACTTAATGGACTTGGAATTCGCCAGGCGCTGTGGTTTTTCCTTGCAGCCTTTGCAGAGCCCTATTCCTTTGAGGGGCATTGATGCTACACCATTGCCCAAGGATAAACCTCAGTACTGGACGCAGCTGACCATGTACATGGCTCCTGCACATCAGGAAGATTGCCGTTTTCTGGTGTTGCATAACCTGCATGATGTTGTTGTACTGGGTTTTCCATGGTTACAGGAACATAATCCGGTGTTGGATTGGAAAACTATGTCTGTGACTAGTTGCGGTTGTCAAGGGGTACATAGTGACGTTCCTTTGATGTCAATTTCCTCTTCCCCCTCTTCTGAGGTCCCTGAGTTTTTGTCGGATTACCAGGATGTATTTGATGAGCCCAAATCCAGTTCCCTTCCTCCACATAGGGACTGTGATTGTGCTATTAACTTGATTCCTGGCTGCAAGTTCCCTAAGGGCTGACTTTTCAATCTGTCTGTGCCAGAGCATGCCGACATGCGGAATTATGTTAAGGAGTCTTTGGAGAAGGGGCATATTCGTCCGTCTTCGTCACCATTGGGAGCGGGTTTCTTTTTTGTTTTGTAAAGAAGGATGGCTCCTTGAGACCCTGTATAGATTATCGTCTTCTTAATAAGATCACGGTCAAATTCCAATACCCCTTGCCTTTGCTTTCTGATTTGTTTGCTCGGATTAAGGGGGCTAGTTGGTTTACTAAGATTGACCTTCGAGGGGCATATAATCTTGTTCGTATTAAACAGGGTGACGAATGGAAAACTGCATTTAATACGCCCGAAGGCCATTTTGAATATCTTGTGATGCCTTTCGGGCTTTCTAATGCTCCTTCTGTATTTCATTCCTTCATGCATATTTTCCACAATTACCTTGATAAATTCTTGATTGTGTATTTGGATGATATTTAGATTTTTTCCGATGATTGGGAGTCTCATGTGAAGCAGGTCAGGATGGTATTCCAGATCCTTCGTGATAATGCTTTATTTGTGAAGGGGTCTAAGTGCCTATTCGGAGTTCAGAAGGTCTCTTTTTTGGGTTTTATTTTTTCTCCCTCGTCTATGGAAATGGATCCTGTTAAGGCCCAAGCCATTCTTGACTGGATTCAACCCACATCTGTGAAGAGCCTTCAGAAATTTTTGGGCTTTGCTAATTTCTATCGCCGTTACATTGCCAACTTTTCCAGTGTGGTTAAGCCCCTTACTGATTTGACGAAGAAAGGCGCTGATGTGACGAATTGGTCCTCTGCGGTTGTTGAAGCCTTTCAGGAGCTTAAACGCCGATTTACTTCTGCCCCTGTGTTGCGTCAGCCGGATGTTTCTCTTCCTTTTCAGGTTGAGGTTGACGCTTCTGAGATTGGGGCAGGGGCCGTTTTGTCTCAGAGGAATTCTGATGGTTCTTTGATGAAATCGTGTGCTTTTTTTTCCAGAAAGTTTTCGCCTGCGGAGCGCAATTATGACGTCAGCAATCGTGAGTTGTTGGCTATGAAGAAGGCATTTGAGGAGTGGCGACATTGGCTTGAGGGAGCTAAACACCGTGTTGTGGTCCTGACCGATCATAAGAATCTGATTTACCTCGAGTCGGCCAAGCGGCTGAACCCTAGACAGGCTCGATGGTCCAGGTTTTTCTCCTGTTTTGATTTTGTGGTCTCGTATCTTCCGGGATCTAAGAATGTTAAGGCTGATGCCCTCTCTGAGTTTTTTGCCTGATTCTCCTGGAGTCCTTGAGCCGGTTGGCATTCTTAAGGAAGGGGTGATTCTTTCTGCCATCTCCCCTGATTTGCGGCGGGTGCTTCAGGAATTTCAGGCTGATAAACCTGACCGCTGTCCAGTGGGGAAGCTGTTTGAACCTCAGCAATTACCTTACTTGTCCATCTATCAGGAACATTGTTTAGTGTTGGCTGGTCATCCTGGGATTTTTGGTACCAGAGATTTGGTTGCTAGGTTCTTTTGGTGGCCTTCCTTGTCGCAGGATGTGCGTGCTTTTGTGCAGTCCTGTGGGACTTGTGCCCGGGCCAAGCCTTGCTGTTCCCGCGCTAGTGGGTTGCTTTTGCCTTTGCCGGTCCCTGAGAGGCCCTGGACGCATATTTCCATGGATTTTATTTCGGATCTTCCGGTTTCCCAGAAGATGTCTGTTATCTGGGTGGTTTGTGACCGGTTCTCTAAAATGGTCCATCTGGTACCTTTGCCTAAGTTGCCTTCCTCCTCAGATTTGGTTCCATTGTTTTTTCAGCATGTGGTTCGTTTGCATGGCATTCCGGAGAATATTGTGTCTGACAGAGGTTCCCAGTTTATTTCTAGGTTTTGGCGTGCCTTTTGTGCTAGGATGGGCATTGATTTGTCTTTTTCTTCGGCGTTTCATCCTCAGACAAATGGCCAAACTAAGCGAACTAATCAGACCTTGGAAACCTATTTGAGATGCTTTGTGTCTGCTGATCAGGATGATTGGGTGGCTTTCTTGCCGTTGGCCGAGTTTGCCCTTAATAATAGGGCTAGTTCGGCTACTTTGGTTTCACCTTTCTTTTGTAATTTTGGTTTTCATCCTCGTTTTTCTTCGGGGCAGGTTGAGCCTTCTGATTGTCCTGGTGTGGATTCTGTGGTGGACAGGTTACAGCAGATTTGGACTCGTGGTAGACAATTTGACGTTGTCTCAGGAAAAGGCTCAACGTTTTGCTAACCGCCGTCGGTGTGTTGGTCCCCGGCTTCGTGTGGGGGATTTGGTTTGGTTGTCTTCTCGTCATGTTCCTATGAAGGTTTCTTCCCCTAAGTTTAAGCCTCGGTTTATTGGTCCTTATAAGATTTCTGAAATTATCAATCCGGTGTCTTTTCGTTTGGCCCTTCCTGCCTCTTTTGCCATTCATAATGTTTTCCATAGATCTTTGTTACGGAGATATGTGGTGCCCGTTGTTCCCTCGGTTGATCCTCCTGCCCCGATGTTGGTTGAGGGAGAGTTGGAATATGAGGTTGAGAAGATTTTGGATTCTCGTTTTTCGAGGCTGAGGCTTCAGTATCTTGTCAAGTGGAAGGGTTATGGCCAGGAGGATAATTCTTGGGTTGTTGCCTCCGATGTCCATGCCGCCGATTTGGTTCGTGCTTTTCACTTGGCTCGTCCTGATCGGCCTGGGGGCTCTGGTGAGGGTTCGGTGACCCCTCCTCAAGGGGGGGGGGTACTGTTGTGAATTCCGCTCTTGAGCTCCCTCCAGTGGTTGTAAGTGGCACTTTTGTGAGTTCTGCTCTTGGGCTCCCTCCGGTGGTTTTAAGTGGAATGGCTGCTCCTTGGATTTAGCAGTCTGCAGCTGATTCCACTGATTGTCTTTCTGCTCAGCTATTTATGCCTGGCTCTTTCCTTCAGCCAGTGCCACTTGTCAATGGTTCCTGGTTGGATTCACATCTCTGCTTGGATTTCCCTGATATCCTGACCAGTTCAGCAAAGATAAGTCCTTGCTTTGCTCTTTTCTGTCCATATGTAGTGGACTTAATTGTTCTGTACATTCTATGTTTTTTGTCCAGCTTGTCAGTATGGATTTATTCAGTTAAGCTGGAAGCTCTGGGAAGCAGATTTACCCTCCACACCTTTAGTCAGGTGTGGAGATTTTTGTAAACTCTGTGTGGATTTTTCTAGTTTTTTAATACTGACCGCACAGTATTCTGTCCTGTTCTATCCATCTAGCTAGACTGGCCTCCTTTGCTACATCCTGGTTTCATTCTACGTATGTCATTTCCCTCTACACTCACAGTCATTATTTGTGGGGGGCTGTCTATCCTTTGGGGATTTTCTCTGAGGCAATATAGCTTTCCTGTTTCTATCTTTAGGGGTAGTTAGTTCTCCGGCTGTGACGAGGTGTCTAGGGAGTGACAGGAACATCCCACGGCTACTGCTAGTGTTGTGTTAAGCTTAGGAACTGCGGTCAGTACAGGTACCACCTCCTTCAGAGCTTGTCCCATGTTGCTCCTAAACCACCAGTTCATAACACTTTACCCCATCTCGCGTATCCCCCCTACCTGATCTATCTATTATGGTAAACGGCAACACGCTCTCTCCCGCATCTGAAATCCACTGCCTCGGGGTAACTTTCGACTCTGCCCTGTCCCTCAAACCGCACGTCCAAACTCTCGCCACCTCCTGTCGCCTCAAACTCAAAAATATTGCCAGAACCCGTCCCTTCCTCAGCCCACAATCTACTAAAACTCTTGTGCATGCCCTCATCATCTCCCACCTCCATTACTGCGACACCCTCCTCTGTGGCCTCCCCGCTAACTCCCTTGCACCACTCCAGTCTGTCCTCAACTCTGCTGCTCGGCTAATCCACCTCTCCTCACTACTCCCCTGCTTCTCCCCTCTGCAAACCCCTCCACTGGCTCCCAATTCCCCAACGAATCCAGTTCAAACTACTAACACTGATCTACAAAGCCATCCACAACCTGTCCCCTCCCTATATCTCTGAACTAATCTCCCACTATCAACCCTCATGTAATCTCCGATCCTCCCAAGACCTCCTACTCTCCTCCACACTTATTCGCTCCTCACACAACTGCCTCCAAGATTTCTCCCTCCCCCCCCCTCTGGAATTCCACGCCTCAATGCGTCCGATTATCCACCACCCTCTGATCCTTCAGACGGAACCTGAAAAACCATCTCTTCAAGAAAGCCTACAGCCTGCAATAACCATTCTGCCGCCTCACCAACTACCCAAGCTGCTGCCTCACCAACCACCCGAGCTGCCGCCTCACCACAACCAGTGCTGCAGCACCCCCAACCTCCTGTCTCTTCCCCATTATCCCGTAGAAGTCCGCAAGAACAGGGTCCTTGCCCCTCTGTACCAGTCTGTCATTGTAAATTTGTTTACTGTTAACGAGATCTATAACCCTGTATATAACCCCTTTTCTCATGTACAGCACCATGGAATTAATGGTGCTATATAAACAAATAATAATAATTATAATAATACTAGATAAGACAGACAGGGTGGACAGTAGTGTGAGAAGCCTCTTCTTACCTCAGAACCAAAAGGTATCTCCAGTACTAGATTAGACAGACAGGGTGCACAGCAGTGTGAGCAGCCTCTTACCACAGAGCCAATGGTATCTCCAGTACTAGATTAGACAGACAGGGTGCACAGCAGTGTGAGCAGCCTCTTACCACAGAGCCAATGGTATCTCCAGTACTAGATTAGACAGACAGGGTGCACAGCAGTGTGAGCAGCCTCTTACCACAGAGCCAATGGTATCTCCAGTACTAGATTAGACAGACAGGGTGCACAGCAGTGTGAGCAGCCTCTTACCACAGAGCCAATGGTATCTCCAGTACTAGATTAGACAGACAGGGTGCACAGCAGTGTGAGCAGCCTCTTACCACAGAGCCAATGGTATCTCCAGTACTAGATTAGACAGATTCAGTGTGAGAAGCCTCTTACCTCAGAACCACTGGTATTCTTCAGTGTTAGATCAGACAATGTGGACAGCAGTATGAACAGTCTCTTGCCTCCGCATTCATGATGTGCTCCAATTGGGTGTTACGATCCAACACTGGAGATAAGCTCCTACACATGAAAGAAGGGGGGGGGGGGGGGGTATGCTGCCTACTGTACATGCTTAGAGGTCCCCTGTCCTATTAAGGACAGGTTTCTGTTCGTGCAACAAGCTGACAGCCATTTTAGTCCTTTGTGATTACCTTTCTAGTGAAAACAATTGTGATTTGCTTAATTAAATGTATTCATGAGTGTATTTACAGTGGCATTACTTTTAACTGTCCTTGTCTTTTTATTTCAAGAGAACGCCTTTAATTACTGCAAAGCGTGCTTGAATGTTAGAGACACTTCATACTTTCTTCCTATTATTCACGATTTGTTTCAATATGTTACCAGAGGAAATGAACTTGTTTTAGCTTCCCCTGATGCGTTCATTTGTAATAATGTAAATATAACTTGACAGGCGCTTTTTACTGGAATAGCTAGACTTGATGGAGATGAAAAAAGCCAAAAAAAAATCAATAGGCTTCCCAATTACTCCAAGAAAAAGACAAGCAGTGCTGAGTGAAGCACACCCATGGGAGTACAGAAATGCAATTGTGAAAGGATGAAAACTAGCTGTACCTGAAAGGCAGAAAAAGTGGCATCAATCAAGTTTGATAGATAGAAAAATACATACTTTGTGATCTGCCCAGGGAGGCATGATGTGTCAGGATTAAATTAGTCATTTTCTCTTTTGTGCGCAGTGAAAGCATTAAAATGAAAATCTATTAAGCAGTTCTCACAATAATCTGCCCCAATCACTGCTAAAATTAAGAAGCATTCGGCAAAGCTTGAAAACATTATATTATTTCCCATGATGATTATAGAAATGTATGCTCCATTTATGGCACTCATATCCATCATTCATAGTTACATGTACATCATGCATAATGACTGAATAATGAAAAGTTCTTCAACATTCTTACACACTTTGGGGGTTTTACATAAATTCAAAGCACATGCTATGTTCTAGTCAGACAGGCCTCTCATCCAGCCAAATCAGACCTCCTGTTTTGCACTGATGAGAGGTAAACAACCAGAAACATGTGTCTGCAAATGTAGTGTCTGGCTTGGCTTGGCTTTTTATTCTTAAGGTACCTTCACACTCAGCAACTTTGCAAAGAGAACGACAACGATCCGTGACGTTGCAGCGTCCTGGATAGCGATCTCGTTGTGTTTGACACGCAGTAGCGATCAGGATCCCGCTGTGCCATCACTGGTCGGAGATAGAAGTCCAGATCTTTATTTAGTCGCCAGGTTGGCGTGTATCGTCATATTTCACATCAAAAGCAACGACGTCAGCAACGAGCATAGGGCCCCTAGATGTGTGTCGGATCGGTACACTCCGGCTGTTTGACATGGAGCTAACAACCAGCGAGAACGAGAAGTGAGTCGCCGTTACGTCACTGGATCGCTCCTGCATCGTTCTGGAGCTGCTGTGTTTGACGTCTCTACAGTGACCTAAACAGCGACGCTCCAGCGATCTAGTTTAGGTCGGATCGTTGTCTATATCGCTGCAGCGTCGCTGAGTGTGATGATACCTTAAGTCTTGTGGCAAAGCTCATTAAAGAGTCAATAAAAGACTTCAGATTACTACCCTTAATAGGCGACACTAGAGTTCTAGTCCTCCTCCTCTCCAAATAGGATATTTCCATATGCTTGGCTTCCTGAAAAAGCCACATTGGGACAGCTCTATTAACACTGTATATAGTTTTTAGACCAAAATATTTGTAAGGTTGGGTATCAGTGGTCCATCTTTTGATTCTCTATGGAATGTTTAAGAGTATGTGCACACATTCAGTAACATTTCTGCATATCTTGGAAGGAAAAACGCAGCTGAAAAGTGTGTTATTTGCCCTGCGTTTTTGACCGATTTGAATTAAGTCAATTGAGAAAAATGCAAGGCAAAACCGCACAGAGAATTGACATGCTGCAGCTTATTTTTCTGCACCAAATCAGTAAGTAAAAAATACTCAACGCATGCATGACACGTCAAGGTTTCGCATTCACTTTCCTATATACATTATGAGCCACCACATAGCGTCCTATATACAGTATGAGCACCCACATAGCCCCCTATATACAGTATGAGCCCCCACATAGCCCCCTATATAGAGCATGAGCACCCACATAGCCTCCTATATACAGTATGAGCCCCCACATAGCCTCCTATATACAGTATGAGCACCCACATAGCCTCCTATATACAGTATGAGCACCCACATAGCCTCCTATATACAGTATGAGCACCCACATAGCCTCCTATATACAGTATGAGCACCCACATAGCCTCCTATATACAGTATGAGCACCCACATAGCCTCCTATATACAGTATGAGCACCCACATAGCCTCCTATAAACAGTATGAGCACCCACATAGACCCCCTATATACAGTACGAGCATCCACATAGCCCCCTATATACAGTACGAGCATCCAACTCCTATATGCATGGAAACATTCCCTTCACATTCAAAAAGAACAAAAGAACAAAGAACTCATACTCACCTGGCTCCAGTTCCCCCGCGACCTGCTTCTGTCTCCTGTGCACAAAGTATCCGCCCAGCAGATGTGATGTAGAAACCCTTCCTCCACCAATGTATTTACCGAACTCCGAATCCTGATAATGCGGATAGCAGTGAGAGCGGGCGGCAAAAAGGTGAGGGTTTGGTGCAGCCCACAGGCCACTGGCTTAAAGGGGTTGTCCGGTTAAATTGATAAGTCTGCATTTCACTATGTGTGACTGCATACTTCTGAATTTCCCCAGTGCACACACGGTGCGCTGCGAGGATTCACAGGTTTCTGAGCCGGGAACGGGGATGATGTTTTCATTATGCATACTCCCAGCCAGAGCCCAATTTGTGGGTGCAGCCTCGTTCCATACATTTGTATTGAGCAAAGCTGTGTCCATCCAGTGAGCACGACCTCGCTCAGTTCAAGGGTATGGAGCAATGCCGTGCCCATTGTTTGGGATCTGGCTGGAAGCTTTTGGTGCATTTTCATTTCTGCACCCATTATTTCAATTAGTTTACTTACGTTTTTTTCATTGCGTTTTTGCGTGCACTTTTTTTTTTTTAACATGCGTTATAGCATTTGACGCTGCATTTTTTGTCTGTTTGGTGTGTCACGCTTTAAATAAAGCTGCTTTACTTTTGACACTTGTTTTTTCGCTTTGACAAAACTTTATTACTATACTTAAGTGTGGAATACATGAAAACGCACCTAATACAAGTGGGGAAAATCCACACAATACTCAGCATACCCGCAAAAGAAATTGATATGCTGTGGATTTAAAAAACACACCGCAGGCGAGTTTTAAAAGCGTTAAAAAGCTCAATGGGCATGAAATTTCTATAAATCCCATCCACTCTGCTAGAACTGCAGGACGCTGCATTTGATGCAGCAAAACCACATAGTTAAAAATGCACCAACAGCTCATCATGGGAAAGTAGTCTAAGATATAATGCTTCACTACTGATTTCACCCAATGTCACTTAATGTCATTTTTATCTATTTTTTTCCGAGATATGTTTTCTTTATAATAGAAATACACACACTTTTTTCCGAGACATAGTATATGTGTATCCACTGATTCCTATGTTCTTATTTATGCTATGATCATACATACGAAGGACATTCATTAAAGATTTCCCCTGACCCACTTCTATGTATCACAGGACGCTGAAACTGCGCATGTGTAATGATATTAGTCTCTATAGGTTACGTCCCAATTTGCAACTCAGAAGTGATAACGGTCTTGATTTTACAGGTGCTGAAGTGGTGTGAGGTTTGATAATGGACCCAGTGGAATACAGAGCAGTCATCAAGTTCCTTTACTTGAAAGGCCGCACACAAAATGATGAGCTGTTCAATGAGATGAAGGAGGTTTATGGTGATGATTCCCCATCATATGATGTAGTCAAGAACGGTCATTGTCAATTCAGATGTGGTCGGACTTCAATGCAAACCGCTCCAATTCCAGGGCGACCCCACTCTGCAATTGATGAACACACCATCCAGCAAGTGGAGGTTGCGTTTTGGAAAATCGCCACCTATCCCAAAATGTCAAGATTAGAGTGGGGTCCATGGAAAAAAAATCATCAAGACCATCTTCACACATAAGGTATCCGCTCGCTGGGTGCTGAATTCCCCGGCTGCTCACACCTTTCCAGAAGAAGGAACGAGGCGAATGCACTCAGGCTGACGATGTGCCATGGAAACCAGGAGGACTTTTTCAAGAGACTGATCACACAGGATGAAAGCCAAGTCCATCACTATGATCCTGAGAGTAAAGTCCAGTGGATGCAAAGGAAGCATCATGACTCACCGCCTCCAAAGAAGGCACGTGCCCAACCCTCGGCAGGCAAGGTCATGCTCACAGTATTTTCAGACCAGCACGGAGTAGTATTGATGGATTTCCTAGCAAAGGGTACCATGATCACTGGGGAATAGTATGCTTCACTGCTGCGGAAATTGCGGGAGGCCATCAAAACCAAGAGATGTAGCATGCTCACCAAAGGTGTCCGCCTTCTGCAAGACAATGCACCAGTTCACAACTCACATGTTGCCCAAATGGAAGCATGCTCCTGTGGCTGTGAAATTCTATCACATCCCCCTTATTCACCCGACCTCGCACCATCGGACTTCCACCTCTTTCCAACAATGAAGTTATTTTTGAAGGGCAAGCATTTTCCAGATGATGAGACTCTGATCTCCGAAGTCACAACGTGGTTTTTGGAGCAACCTGTCGACTTCTACAAGCGAGGTGTTTACAGTTGCTTAAAGAGATGGGAGAAGTGTGTGTCCCTAGGTGGCACCTACAGTGGGGCAAAAAAGTATTTAGTCAGTCAGCAATAGTGCAAGTTCCACCACTTAAAAAGATGAGAGGCGTCTGTAATTTACATCATAGGTAGACCTCAACTATGGGAGACAAACTGAGAAAAAAAAATCCAGAAAATCACATTGTCTGTTTTTTTATCATTTTTTTTGCATATTATGGTGGAAAATAAGTATTTGGTCAGAAACAAACAATCAAGATCTCTGGCTCTCACAGACCTGTAACTTCTTCTTTAAGAGTCTCCTCTTTCCTCCACTCATTACCTGTAGTAATGGCACCTGTTTAAACTTGTTATCAGTATAAAAAGACACCTGTGCACACTCTCAAACAGTCTGGCTCCAAACTCCACTATGGTGAAGACCAAAGAGCTGTAAAAGGACACCAGAAACAAAATTGTAGCCCTGCACCAGGCTGGGAAGACTGAATCTGCAATAGCCAACCAGCTTGGAGTGAAGAAATCAACAGTGGGAGCAATAATTAGAAAATGGAAGACATACAAGACCACTGATAATCTCCCTTGATCTGGGGCTCCACGCAAAATCCCACCCCGTGGGGTCAGAATGATCACAAGAACGGTGAGCAAAAATCCCAGAACCACGCGGGGGGACCTAGTGAATGAACTGCAGAGAGCTGGGACCAATGTAACAAGGCCTACCATAAGTAACACACTACGCCACCATGGACTCAGATCCTGCAGTGCCAGACGTGTCCCACTGCTTAAGCCAGTACATGTCCGGGCCCGTCTGAAGTTTGCTAGAGAGCATTTGGATGATCCAGAGGAGTTTTGGGAGAATGTCCTATGGTCTGATGAAACCAAACTGGAACTGTTTGGTAGAAACACAACTTGTCGTGTTTGGAGGAAAAAGAATACTGAGTTGCATCCATCAAACACCATACCTACTGTAAAGCATGGTGGTGGAAACATCATGCTTTGGGGCTGTTTCTCTGCAAAGGGGCCAGGACGACTGATCTGGGTACATGAAAGAATGAATGGGGCCATGTATCGTGAGATTTTGAGTGCAAACCTCCTTCCATCAGCAAGGTCATTGAAGATGAAACGTGGCTGGGTCTTTCAACATGACAATGATCCAAAGCACACCGCCAGGGCAACGAAGGAGTGGCTTCGTAAGAAGCATTTCAAGGTCCTGGAGTGGCCTAGCCAGTCTCCAGATCTCAACCCTATAGAAAACCTTTGGAGGGAGTTGAAAGTCCGTGTTGCCAAGCGAAAAGCCAAAAACATCACTGCTCTAGAGGAGATCTGCATGGAGGAATGGGCCAACATACCAACAACTGTGTGTGGCAACCTTGTGAAGACTTACAGAAAACGTTTGACCTCTGGTATTGCCAACAAAGGATATATTACAAAGTATTGAGATGAAATTTTGTTTCTGACCAAATACTTATTTTCCACCATAATATGCAAATAAAATGTTAAAAAAACAGACAATGTGATTTTCTGGATTTTTTTTTCTCAGTTTGTCTCCCATAGTTGAGGTCTACCTATGATGTAAATTACAGACGCCTCTCATCTTTTTAAGTGGTGGAACTTGCACTATTGCTGACTGACAAAATACTTTTTTGCCCCACTGTATGTAGAGAAGGACTAATAAGTGTGCCAAGTTTCATTGCTCTCAGGCCACAGGAAGTGGGGCAGGGGAAATCTTTAATTAATGCCCCTCATATTTCTGTTCATTTTTTGCAGTTCATTTAGAAGTGTTGGATTATAGGGTTATTCACCTATTGCTTTCTCCACCCTCTCTCATTAGGGTGTGTCCCATTTGCGATAATGTTGTAGCGTTTAAAAAGGAGGAGTATACCTATTAGAGTGATCCATGAGTAATTACTATGTATTGTTAGAAACGCGTTGGGCCGCTCAGTTTTTCACAGTACTGGGAATGTCCGGTGTTATCTAAATTTAATATCTGTCTGAAAAACAGCAGATTCTCCCCATCTTGCATTCAGAGGATTATCTGATAATCCAGCACATACTAGTGCTCACTGATGCGGGATTAAAAGGAATTTGCAATACTATTAAAGAGTAATAAAAAACAGAAAACTAAGGCACTCAAACACAGATAGAGAAGAAATACAGAAAATGTACCTTTAAATAACGGTCATCAGTCAGAAGCTTCACTTGTGCCTCTGGTGTCTGACTTTCAACAAAGCTGCAAGAAATGAACACTAATAATAAAACCAAGCCATAAAAAAAAAAAAAAAAAGTGGGAGAATGTCTAAAACTGGATCTCTTATTTCCACTGTTGCCTTCACAGTCAATAGATTGTTATAGAGTACCAGAAAGCATCAAAATGGCATGTCTGCTGTCAGATGGACAGGGGAAATCCAAATCTCCAGGGTTAACATAGTAACATAGTTAGTAAGGCCGAAAAAAGACATTTGTCCATCCAGTTCAGCCTATATTCCATCATAATAAATCCCCAGATCTACGTCCTTCTACAGAACCTAATAATTGTATGATACAATATTGTTCTGCTCCAGGAAGACATCCAGGCCTCTCTTGAACCCCTCGACTGAGTTCGCCATCACCACCTCCTCAGGCAAGCAATTCCAGATTCTCACTGCCCTAACAGTAAAGAATCCTCTTCTATGTTGGTGGAAAAACGTTCTCTCCTCCAGACGCAAAGAATGCCCCCTTGTGCCCGTCACCTTCCTTGGTATAAACAGATCCTCAGCGAGATATTTGTATTGTCCCCTTATATACTTATACATGGTTATTAGATCGCCCCTCAGTCGTCTTTTTTCTAGACTAAATAATCCTAATTTCGCTAATCTATCTGGGTATTGTAGTTCTCCCATCCCCTTTATTAATTTTGTTGCCCTCCTTTGTACTCTCTCTAGTTCCATTATATCCTTCCTGAGCACCGGTGCCCAAAACTGGACACAGTACTCCATGTGCGGTCTAACTAGGGATTTGTACAGAGGCAGTATAATGCTCTCATCATGTGTATCCAGACCTCTTTTAATGCACCCCATGATCCTGTTTGCCTTGGCAGCTGCTGCCTGGCACTGGCTGCTCCAGGTAAGTTTATCATTAACTAGGATCCCCAAGTCCTTCTCCCTGTCAGATTTACCCAGTGGTTTCCCGTTCAGTGTGTAATGGTGATATTGATTCCCTCTTCCCATGTGTATAACCTTACATTTATCATTGTTAAACCTCATCTGCCACCTTTCAGCCCAAGTTTCCAACTTATCCAGATCCATCTGTAGCAGAATACTATCTTCTCTTGTATTAACTGCTTTACATAGTTTTGTATCATCTGCAAATATCGATATTTTACTGTGTAAACCTTCTACCAGATCATTAATGAATATGTTGAAGAGAACAGGTCCCAATACCGACCCCTGCGGTACCCCACTGGTCACAGCGACCCAGTTAGAGACTATACCATTTATAACCACCCTCTGCTTTCTATCACTAAGCCAGTTACTAACCCATTTACACACATTTTCCCCCAGACCAAGCATTCTCATTTTGTGTACCAACCTCTTGTGCGGCACGGTATCAAACGCTTTGGAAAAATCGAGATATACCACGTCCAATGACTCACCGTGGTCCAGCCTATAGCTTACCTCTTCATAAAAACTGATTAGATTGGTTTGACAGGAGCGATTTCTCATAAACCCATGCTGATATGGAGTTAAACAGTTATTCTCATTGAGATAATCCAGAATAACATCCCTCAGAAACCCTTCAAATATTTTACCAACAATAGAGGTTAGACTTACTGGCCTATAATTTCCAGGTTCACTTTTAGAGCCCTTTTTGAATATTGGCACCACATTTGCTATGCGCCAGTCCTGCGGAACAGACCCTGTCGCTATAGAGTCACTAAAAATAAGAAATAATGGTTTATCTATTACATTACTTAGTTCTCTTAGTACTCGTGGGTGTATGCCATCCGGACCCGGAGATTTATCTATTTTAATCTTATTTAGCCGGTTTCGCACCTCTTCTTGGGTTAGATTGGTGACTCTTAATATAGGGTTTTCATTGTTTCTTGGGATTTCACCTAGCATTTCATTTTCCACCGTGAATACCGTGGAGAAGAAGGTGTTTAATATGTTAGCTTTTTCCTCGTCATCTACAACCATTCTTTCCTCACTATTTTTTAAGGGGCCTACATTTTCAGATTTTATTCTTTTACTATTGATATAGTTGAAGAACAGTTTGGGATTAGTTTTACTCTCCTTAGCAATGTGCTTCTCTGTTTCCTTTTTGGCAGCTTTAATTAGTTTTTTAGATAAAGTATTTTTCTCCCTATAGTTTTTTAGAGCTTCAATGGTGCCATCCTGCTTTAGTAGTGCAAATGCTTTCTTTTTACTGTTAATTGCCTGTCTTACTTCTTTGTTTAGCCACATTGGGTTTTTCCTATTTCTAGTCCTTTTATTCCCACAAGGTATAAACCGCTTACACTGCCTATTTAGGATGTTCTTAAACATTTCCCATTTATTATCTGTATTCTCATTTCTGAGGATATTGTCCCAGTCTACCAGATTAAGGGCATCTCTAAGCTGTTCCAACTTTGCCTTCCTAAAGTTCAATGTTTTTGTGACTCCCTGACAAGTCCCCCTAGTGAAAGACAGGTGAAACTGCACAATATTGTGGTCGCTATTTCCTAAATGCCCGACCACCTGCAGATTTGTTATTCTGTCAGGTCTATTAGATAGTATTAGGTCTAAAAGTGCTGCTCCTCTGGTTGGATTCTGCACCAATTGTGAAAGATAATTTTTCTTGGTTATTAGCAGAAACCTGTTGCCTTTATGGGTTTCACAGGTTTCTGTTTCCCAGTTAATATCCGGGTAGTTAAAGTCCCCCATAACCCATAACCCATAAGGGTTCATCTTCTTACTCATCCCTATGCTCCCACTTGTAGACATGGCCATACACATGGCACGACTAGGAGTCTAGGAGCTCTGAAGCAATTTAAAAGGGAATCTGTCAGCAGGTTTTTGCAATGGAATCTGAGCATTGCATGATATAAGGGCAGAGGGCTTGATTCCAGTGATGCATCATTTACTGGACTGCTACATGCAGTTTTGATAAAATCCCTGTTTTCTAGCAGTGATCACAATGCTTAGCAGTGTATAACCCAGCCAATAGTGAGCATGGTCAGCAAGCAGCCAATCAGAGGTGGAGGAAGGGTTACAGATTAGCCTGACTGGTTTGCAAGTGAGACTGAGGCCATGTGCACACGTTCAGTATTTTTCGCGTTTTTTTTTTCGCTATAAAAATGCGAAAAAACGCTTACATATGCCTCCTATTATTTACAATGTATTCCGCATTTTTTGTGCAAATGTTGCATTTTTTTCCGCGAAAAAAATCGCATTGCGGAAAAAAAAGCAACATGTTCATTAAATTTGCGGAATTGCGGTGACTCCGCACACCTAGGAATGCAATGATATGCTTACTCTCCGCATGGGGCTATGCCCACCATGCGGGAAGTAAGCAGATTATGTGCGGTTGGTACCCAGGGTGGAGGAGAGGAGACTTTCCTCCACGGACTGGGCACCATATAATTGGTAAAAAAAAAAAAAAGAATTAAAATAAAAAATAGGGATATACTCACCCTCGATGTCTTCCCGCCTCTCAGCGGTGCATGCTGCCGGTTCCGTTCCTATAGATGGTCTGTGTGAAGGACCTGCGATGACGTCGCGGTCCTGTGATTGGTCGCGCGACCGCTCATGTGACCGCGACGTCATCGAAGGTCCTGCGCGCACCATCCTGCTTAGGCAGCATCTATAGTAAAAAGTTGGTCACACTTGTCAAACACTATGTTTGACAAGTGTGACCAACCTGTCAGTCAGTTTTCCAAGCGATGCTACAGATCGCTTGGAAAACTTTAGCATTCTGCAAGCTAATTACGCTTGCAAAATGCTAAGAAAACCGCAAAAAAAAAAAGCGGATTTCTTGCAGGAAATTTCTGCAAGAAATCCTGACGTGTGCACATACCCTAAAGGTAACGTTACACTAAACGACTTACCAATGATCACGACCAGCGATACGACCTGGCCGTGATCGTTGGTAAGTTGTTGTGTGGTCGCTGGGGAGCTGTCACACAGACAGCTCTACAGCGACCAACGATCTGGGGAAAGACTTCGGCATCGTTGAAACTGTCTTCAACGATGCCGAAGTCCCCCTGCAGCACCCGGGTAACCAGGGTAAACATCGGGTTACTAAGTGCAGGGCCGCGCTTAGTAACCCGATATTTACCCTGGCTACCATTGTAAAAGTAACAAAAAAAACACTACATACTCACATTCCGATGTCTGTCACGTCCCCCGGCGTCCACAGGGTTAAAACTGCTTTCGGCAGGAGCGCTGCTAATGCATGCGCTGCTGTCGAGAGCTTTCCCTGCACTGTGTCAGCGCCGCCCGTAAAGCAGCGGTGACGTCACCGCTGTGCTTTACAATGGTAACCAGGGTAAACATTGGGTTACTAAGCGCGGCCCTGCACTTAGTAACCCGATATTTACCCTGGTTACCAGTGAACACATCGCTGGATCGGCGTCACACACGCCGATTCAGCGATGACAGCGGGTGATCAGCGACCAAAAAAAGGTCCTGATCATTCCCAGCGACCAACGATCTCCCAGCAGGGGCCTGATCGTTGGTCGCTGTCACGCTTAACGATTTTGTTAACGATATCGTTGCTACGTCACAAAAAGCAACGATATCGTTAACGAAATCGTTATGTGTGACGGTACCTATAGTCCTCTAGTGATAATCTACTGCTGATAAAACAGTGATTGTATTGAGACTACAAGAAGCTGCTGAGCTAGTGACATCTCTGGAAACAGGCTCTCTGCCTCAACATTATGCTGCTCTCCGATTACATTGCAAAAACTTGCTAACAGATTCCCTTTCAGATAGTAAGTTTAACATTAGGCCACTGCCTGCGCAAGCTTTTTCCCCAGTTTTGGCACTTGTTCTCACTGAGTACATGTCTCCCATACCTCATGAAAGATGCCAAATGCCGAATGTTTTCACACTGGTTATGTGATAAGGTCTTCACTCGCCGTTTCATGTCCTGAACATCACAACATAAAACACTCAACGGCTGAGAGTTAAAATGCTCCACCACAGAAAGCTGAAAGAGAAGAAAATAGCGACATCACCAACATACAAGTAGCACAAACATGGAGTGCACGTATCACCTGAACAAACCGAGAGATATTGGAGACTTCCACTTCTTATACATTAGCTTTGTTAGATAGGAACCTCTAGGTGAATTCTATATGTTTAGCTGCTCAGGGTGGGGTGGGCCATTTATATGGATACACCTAAATAAAATGGGAATGGTTGGTGATATCAACTTCCTGTTTGTGGCACATTAGTATATGGGAGGGGGAAAACTCTTCAAGATGGGTGGTGACCATAGTGACCATTTTGAAGTCGGCCATTTTGGATCCAACTTTATAAATGGCCCACCCAGGTGTAGCCATATAAAATGGCCCACCCTGTATTTCTTCTATTACCTGTTAATTTGGAAAATTGAACATGGGAAAAAATGGCCAATTGCACACGCACATGTTTTCTGTTGAAGACGTGGCTCGAAAACTGCAGAAAAGTTGTAGTCCGTGCAATAGGACCGGACCGACATGTGCAGACATCTGAGTGAGCCTCAGGGTGCCTGCAGTCAAGCATGTGAAAATCTTTCGTGTTTGACCCAGAATCAGGATTTTTTTCTAATTTTCCTCAGATGGTCATCCATGTGTCCGTCTATTATGTCCATATGACAACCATGTGCGATCCTTTCGATATAACTACAAGATCACACATGCTGGATCGGAACACAGTAGAGCGTGCTGCCATTTGTTTTCTCACAGCCAGACGGACGGAGGAACAGCCCCTATGGAATAACATGTGTCAGCACGTTCTCTGTACGGGGTGACAGGTTCCCTTTAAATAACTATCTTTATTCAAACGTTTTTAAAAAATACAACAAGAACATCAAAATTGTGACTATGAAGAACAACCATCATATATTCAGATACCATTGTAAGCATAGAATAATATTCAACTGAATAGTCTTCTCTATGTAACCACAGTGCAATAAGTGTTACCAGCAATATGTGCAAATCAAGATGACAAATATACGGGAGATAAGAAATGGAGACAAACATGACAAGAGGACACATTATACAAGGGAGCATTTCAATCATATGATCAGAGTAACATTCCTTAACACAGATTGTAAACTTTTGCAATCACTCATCGGCCAAAAAAATTCACCACCCAATTGTTAGTTGCCTTGTGAGGTCCGATAAATTCCATGCAGAACTAAAGTAATCCACCCCATTATCCTGAGCTGCTGAAAAGCAATCCGTAACCCTTATGTCGTGTGTATAATGTGTAATTTCTTGGGAAACAGCCATTTTCTAATGTGCGTTTTTGGTGCTGAAACACTGCGCTTAATACAAATGCAATTTTTTTTTACATGCGTTTTTCAGGCATTTAATAGAAGGGTATAGGGGAAAAAAAATGCACTACAAAATAAACAGCGCGGCTTCATTAAGGCTACGTTCAGACTAGCGTTGTGCTAGTGTGCGTCGGGTTAGCGTCGGGCGACGCAGCCGCGACGCACGCGTCATGCGCCCCTATGTTTAACATGGGGGACGCATGCGTTTTTGTTTGTTGCGTTTTTTTTGCCGCAAGCGTCGGACCAAGAAAACGCAACAAGTTGCATTTTTCTTGCGTCCGATTTTCGGCAAAAAACAACGCACGCGTCGCAAAACGCAGCGTTTTTGCGTGCGTTTTGCCGCGTTTTTGCGTGCGTTGTGCGTTGCGTCGCCGACGCAGCGGTGCACAACGCTAGTCTGAACGTAGCCTAAGAGTCGCCTATTTTCACATTACGAATACCAGCCATGGTTTTAACCCAGACATTTGAATAGCCCTTTAGACTATCACAGGTATGTGATATTTCACAGACTGAATGAGTCTGCAGAAAATCCGCAAAGATATGTTCAATTTTGTTGTGACTGTCAAATCAAAATCGGAAATGCAAATCTATGGATTAATTGAAAAATAAACACACATATAAAATCGGACTGCAATTGGACGCCATCTGAGTGCAGTCCGATTTTCATGGACTAGTAAATAGGAGAAGGCAAAGAAACTTTTTCTTCACGAATAAGAAAAACTGATCAAACTCTTATCACACTCATCGGTCTGTTTCATCAATTGGGAAAAAACAAATGTCTTAATGTGGCCTTCAAGAGTCTATAAGTGCAAAGTGGGCATAAGTTTACCCCCTAAACGACCATCAATATGCATTAAAACTGTGGCCGTTAAAGGGGCGTTAATTCTTCACTCCCGTCTTGAAACAGGAATAAATGAATAGCACCCACTGTGGGCGCAATTCCCACGGGTGACATCTGTACTTGACAGCTGTCAACCTGTGTTATCGGCCCAGGCCGGTTTTGGAACCAATCGTGGCCTAATAACCCCTTAAATATGGCTGTCAATCACAACAGCGGTATCCAAGTGGTTAAAGGACCACCTATGGCAGGATCAACCCCCAGTGATCAGATGACCCCAGGGTATGGTGGTGTGTGAGGTTCAGAGATAAGCCGGGTCTCACATGCTCTGTCAGTGACTCGCTGAAAGGTTTCGAGCACTGCAATGCATGACACCAATGACCATTATACATGTTTCCCAGTAGGACTTAAAGTAAAAAAAAATTACATAAAATGTGTAAAAACACAAAAAAGCGCACACAAAGCACCACTAAAAATTGCAGCATTCGTGTTAAAACAAGCAAAAAAGTACACCTCATTTGTACAACCGCTTCCGGAAGGACCTAATCTATAAAACTGGCACATTCTTTTTTATGGTGTTCACTGTACGGAATAAACAATTTTAAAAAATACAATAAAGATATAGCTTTCTCATTATACAGACCAAAATTTGTTTGAATAAAAAAGACCCATGTAAAAAACTGACAGAAATGAAAATGCCAAACCGTCCCGCAAAAAAAACAAGCCCTAATGTAGCTCACCTGGCAAAAAAAAAAAAAAAATTAAAATGTTACAGCTCTCAGAATATGGTGATGCAGAAAAAAAAAAAAAAAAAGCTACACAAATCTGGTCTTATCTCTCAGGTTGGGTGCCTGCGATATGGAACTAGCAGTGCTTTGGACGCAGTGTATATTCGCAGCATCCAAAGCGCAGCCGTCTATTAAACGCAGGTGAATCGGCATGTGTTCACTGAACCGTGCGGATTCACATGCTGCGGTCTGGAAAGATGTGCCGCATGTCCGTCTCCGCAGGTAAGCTGGGGGTGTATGTGACGCATAGTGAATGGGATTTCTAGAAATCCCATCCACTATGCTGTAACATCTGGCCCCTGGGCACATCCCCTAATACCGCAAGGTGAACCATGCAAAAATGAAGAGAATTCATCATCTTTCCCCCCATCTCATGCGACCCCCTCCAACGAACCTATCCATTACAGTAAATGGCTGCCCACTCTCCCCAGTCCCACAAGCTCGCTGCCTCGGGCTAATCATTGACGCTGATCTCTCCTTCAAACCACATATCCAAGCCCTTTCCACTTCCTGCCGACTTCAACTCAAATATTTCACAAATCCGTTCATTCCTCAACCAAGAATCTGCAAAAACCCTAGTCCACGCCCTCATCATCTCCCATCTTGACTACTGCAACCTCCTGCTCTGTGGCCTCCCCTCTAACACTCTCGCACCCCTCCAATCTATTCTAAACTCTGCTGCCCAACTAATCCACCTGTCCCCCCGCTATTCCCCGGCCTCTCCCCTCTGTCAATCCCTGCACTATCTCCCCATCACCCAGAGACTCCATTACAAAAGCCTAACCATGACATACAAAGCCTTCCACAACCTGTCTCCTCCATACATCTGTGACCTCGTCTCCCGGTACTTACCTACACGCAACCTCCGATTCTCACAAGATCTCCTTCTCTACCCCCTCTTATCTCCTCTTCCCACAATCGCATACAAGATTTCTCTCCCGTATCACCCCTACTCTGGAACCCACTACCCCAACATATTAGACTCTCGCCTACCATCGAAACCTTCAAAAAGAGTCTGAAGACCCATCTCTTCCGACAAGCCTACAACCTGCAGTAACCACAGATCGACCAAACCGCTGCATGACCAGCTCTACCCTCACCCACTGTATACTCACCCATCCCTTGTAGATTGTGAGCCCTCGCGGGCAGGTTCCCCTCTCCTCCTGTACCAGTTATGACTTGTATTGTTTAAGATTATTGTACTTGTTTTTTATTATGTATTCCCCTCCTCACATGTAAAGCGCCATGGAATAAATGGCGCTATAACAATAAATAATAATAATAATTTGTGCACTGCTGTCTATATGTCCTTTTTGCCAAGTCGGAGATTCCGTGTAGATAAAAAAACGTGATTCAGACAAAACCACCAACTGAACTACTCAATATAATGAGGCCGTCTGGTGTCTGTTCCGGCAATGACCCATCATTTTAGGTGTCTTTTTAACGCACAAGTGTGGTCGACCACTGTTCTGTGAATGCTTAAAAAATGGATACTACCGGAAACTGACGGCATACAGTCCTAAGTGTCTCAGTCTGCCTCATTATCGTGAGTGGGTCCGTCTGAATCGCATTTTGGCATGTGATCCAGCCTTATACTGGAAGAGATTAAAAAAAAAATGTTATAAACCCCAAAATCTACTATATAATTGTCTAAGGGTCACTTCCGTCTGTCTGTCACGTAAATCCCGCGTCGCTGATTGCCCGTCGCTGATTGGTCGCGACCAATCAGCGACGGGCAGTCAGGCCGTGAATTGGCCCCTCCTTCCTCCCCTGCAGTCAGTGCCCCCTCCATACTCCCCCAACCCCTCCCCCCCAGTCAGCGCCCACATAGCGTTAACCAGACTGCCTTACATTGCGGCATAACGCGGTGTAAGGCAGTCCGTTAACGCTACCATTAACCTATGCAGCATCAATAGTAAAAACATATATGTTAAAAGTAATAAATAAAATTAAAAAAAATCTTTATATACTCACCCTCCGACGGCCCCCAGATCCAGTCCAGGCCTTTCCCGCTCCTCGCGCGCAGCTCCAGTCCCCAGAATGCATTGCAGCAATGACCGGAGATGACCGCTACATCATCGCGTGTTATTGCCGCTTGGGACCGAAGCGGTGCGCAAGGAGCGGGAAAGGCCTGGGCTGGATCCGGGGGCTGTCGGAGAGAGAGTATATAACTATTTTTTATTTTAATTCCTTTTTTTTTTTTTAAACAGGGATATGGTGCCCACATTGCTATATACTGCGTGGGCTCTGTTATATACTGCGTGGGCTCTGTTATATACTGCGTGGGCTCTGTTATATACTGCGTGGGCTCTGTTATACACTGCGTGGGCTCTGTTATACACTGCGTGGGCTCTGTTATACACTGCGTGGGCTCTGTTATACACTGCGTGGGCTCTGTTATACACTGCGTGGGCTCTGTTATACACTGCGTGGGCTCTGTTATACACTGCGTGGGCTCTGTTATACACTGCGTGGGCTCTGTTATACACTGCGTGGGCTCTGTTATACACTGCGTGGGCTCTGTTATACACTGCGTGGGCTCTGTTATACATTGCGTGGGCTCTGTTATATACTGCGTGGGCTCTGTTATACACTGCGTGGGCTCTGTTATACACTGCGTGGGCTCTGTTATACACTGCGTGGGCTCTGTTATACACTGCGTGGGCTCTGTTATACACTGCGTGGGCTCTGTTATACACTGCGTGGGCTCTGTTATACACTGCGTGGGCTCTGTTATATACTGCGTGGGCTCTGTTATACACTGCGTGGGCTCTGTTATACACTGCGTGGGCTCTGTTATACCCTACGTGGGCTCTGTTATATGCTATGTGGGCTGTTATATACTACGTGGCTGTGTTATATGCTATGTGGGCTGCTATATACTACGTGGCTGTGCTATATACTACGTGGCCGGCCGAGAACAATCAGCGAGAGGTGCACTCCAGCAGCAAATTGGCGCGGGATTTGAACTACGCTTTGCTAATTGGTCGCGCCCAGCCAGCCGAATTCTGCGTATTCATTGTATTATTCTAAAATCTTCATAAATAAACTACCATACATACATATTCTAGAATACCCAATGCGTTAGAATCAGGCCATCTAGTGTTACTAATAAAAACCCTATATTATCCCGCACAAAATCGGCCCCCACTCAGGTCCGGCATTTGTCAGTGGAAATATAGGAGGTTCCCACAATACTGGCAAAACAAAGACTCTGGCAAAGAGACAATCCGGTGAAATCAGCGCTCCGAAATCTAAATGCCCCCCTCCTTCTGAGCCCCACTGTGGCCAAACTGCAGTGAGCGGCCACATGTTTGGTATTATAGTAGTGGGGAGAGAGCACTTAATTTATGGGGTGCGTGTCGCCAGACCACAAGCTGGGCACAATGTATGGGGGCACAATCTATGGGCACTAAACTGGCATATTTGAATAAAAGCATAGCGTGGATGTCACAAAATGGTTGCTGCAGTCATAGATGAATTCATTGACGGGAGCAATTTATACACTGGGGTCACTTGAGGTTTTCTGCTGTTCTGGCACCTTCAGGGCTCCACAAACATCACCAACAAACTATTCTAAGGCTCCAAGCCAAACAGCGCTCCTTCCATCTCACCCCTGACGTGTGGCCAAATAGTAGTTTCTGACAACATTTGGGGCATCCCCACATTCAGAAGAAATTGCGCAATAAATAGTTGAGTCCATTTTCACCTATGAACCCTTAAGTAACTAACAAATTTGTTAAAAAAAAAATAAAAAAATTTAAAATTACATTTTACCACTAAAATGTTCCATATCCCAATGTTTTCTCGGCTAATGGAGACAAACAGAATCTGTTTTCCAAAAGCCAAGTAGCGCTCCTTCCCATCCGATCCCTGCCGTGTGCTCAGTGTGCAACCACACACGGGGTACTGCCACGTTCTGTAAAAATTGCAGGACAAATTATCGGGTCCATGTCTCCTCTTACCCCTCGTGTAGGTTATAAATTTGGTGCTGAAACGGTATTTTAGTGGGAAAAATGTAATTTTTTTCTTTTCCCATCTAAATGTTGTAAAGTTTTGGTTTGGGCCAAAGTGTGTTGTAGTGTTGTAGGAGGCTGGACAAACTGTAGGTTTCATCGTTACCACTGAGATACAATACACAGGGATTTCTTTTTAATCCAATTTTTTGGAGGCGGCAAAGGCTCTTCCAAGCCCCGCTCGAAGGGATTGACTGGTTAATTGTGGACGTCACCCCTTAACAACTAGCTCCAATAACTGCCGTTCCAGCTGTATAAGGGTACCGTCACGTGGAGCCGATTTGATGCAGATTTTCTACAAGTAACCAGTATATTTTGTTGGAGATTTCAAACTATCGACTGCACAAAGCTTGAATAAGCAATGAAAATCTGCAGAAACAATGGACCTGCTGCGGACTCACAAATCTGCACAGAAAAAGTGGCAATGAGATTTATAAATGGTCTTCTACTTCCCTGCTGTAGCCAGAACCTGCAGCGTATGGCGTGCTCCCATCTAATATGCCTTCTGATGAGGCCACATTCGCCAACCTCAGCTTACGGGACCTAATCTACACACAAGACTGACAGGTGAGCTGCAGAAAACAGGAAATCTTAAGAAGTGGGGACAGAGTGCTACCAAAAGGATCCCGATAGTCTTACCTGAAGGCCCTTGATGAAGTTCTGGACAGAGAAATCGTGGTACAGAAATATAGTGATGAGGACCTGCAGAACACGGCCGCTCAGCTTGAATGGAAATTGATTGGAGAGAAGCAGCTGACAATAAAATATATACAGTGATAAATACCAGGCGACCAATAATTCATACACTGGACGCAGCCAGGAACACACCGACACTGCTACTTCTAGCTTCCCTTTAGCCTTTATCCTTACCGCCATCATTTACACCAGACCTGCGCTCACCCGTCTGGTTCCATACGGATTAGAGCATGCCACCTACTGTTCTGATACATTGTACCCCGCCACAGCTCGGGTGCTGGAGACGGACCGTGGTACAGATACAAGAGAACCAGTACACCCCATTAAAATATCACAAATCACTCTGATCTGTCATTTCATGTCAAGTGCATTGAGAAAGCAAGAAAAAAAAAGCAATTCAGTCATTGGGGTTTGTTTTTACAATGTTCACCGAGTGTAAAAATATATTGGCAACACGATTCTCCGGATCAGTATGACAGATACCAAATGTGGCCAGTTTTATTACTTTTGTAAAAATCGGTAATTTGTTAAAAAAAAAATAAATAAATAAATTTGTATTTCTTTATTGATAGAGCGGTGTAAGGGGTTTTTTTTTTTACTCAGTGAGCGTTTTTAATGATCCCATTTTTGGCACATTATGTATCCATTTCTGACTTTGGCGCCTCTCCAAACATGACATGGTGACATGTAATGATTCCGTGAGCCCAAAAAGTAGTTCTCCCAAACATATGGGATATCGGCATGCTCAGGAGAAATTGCACAACATATCTTGGGGTCCGTTTTCTCCCATTACCCTTATGAAAAAAAAAAAAAAAGGATATAAAGTAAAAAGGTTGTGAAAGAGAAAAGTTCATTTTTTCCCCTTCTATATTCTATTAATTGCTGCGAAGCACCTGAAAGGTTAATAAACTTCTTGAATATGGTTTTGAGTACTTTGAGGGGTGCAGGTTTTAGAATGCCGCCACTTTTGGATATTTTTTGTCATAGAGACCCTTCAAAGTCACTTCAAATGTCATGAGGGCCTTAAAAAAATAGTTTTGGAAATCTTGTTGGAAAAATGAATAATCGCTGGTCGACTTGTAACCCTTATAACGTCCTAACAAAAAAAAAAAAATCATCTTTCAAAAATTGTGCTGATGTAAAGTGGACATGTGGGAAATGTTATTTATTACGGTAACTATTTTGTGTGACATATCATTGCAAAATTTTTGACAAACTTACAATTTTTCCACAAATAAGTGTAAGCCATATTGAACAAACTTTACCGCTGTCATGGAGCACGATAAGTCACAAAAACACTCTCAGAATCACTGGGATCCATTGAAGCGTTCCAGAGTTATAAGCTCATAAAGTGACAGTGGTCAGAATTGTAAAAATTAGCCTGTAATTAAGCTGCTAATTGGCTGTCACTAAGGGGTTAATTCTGTTACTGGTGACATTCTGTTATTACCTCATAAGTGACACTGGTCAGAATTGTAAAATTTGTCCCGCTCATTAAGGTGAAAGCAGGCTTGAGTGGCTAAAGGGGTTAACCAAAAATGGCAATAATGGCGCTTTTTTCCCCTAATGGGCATTTATTGTGTGGTTTGAACAATCTTATCTGGACAGAAAGGACTTCTTTGGCCGTGACAAAACCTATGGACTAATATGGCAGCTATGGTGGGGCTTTCAACAGGCCCTCGTCTCCCATGATAACCTATGGGTGCCCTGCAGTTGCATCACATGGGGCTGACGAAAACCAATGTGTGCGCGCACTGGACATCATTGAAACGATATTGTCAGAGATTGACAGCAGCATCTAAAATGGTTACGCTGCAGCAATCCGAGCGCGCTCCAGTCACTGCAGTTAGAGGCGGATGCTGGCGTTTCTTTGTGCCATTTGTCAGCCATCCTGGAGAATATGTAGAGATGTGTCTGGAACATAGGTGACCTTTATTCTTTGGAGGGGTCATGCACGGTAGGCTTTACTTAATGTCGATCCTTTGCCACCCACATGAGTATGAGTGAAACAATAAGATGATTTCATGATTCAGGTTTTATTTAGGTTCGTCAAATGAGAAAACGGAAGAAGTTTAAACACAGATGACGCATGCACAGTGATATTTTTTTATCATCATTGCATTCTGAAAGTTACAACTTTTTAGCCAAATCAGCTATTTTTATTGAAGGTGCCACTTTGTAGTACATGTAATGTTAAAGTAACTTTTTTACAACGTACCTCTAATGATATAACAGTGCAGGAGTCTGCGTCTCACAAGCAGCAGGTGCGTGCCATATATCAAGAATAATGAATATTGTGCATCCTCCTGCTTCTAAGCACAGAGGGTGCAGCTCCAGCACCCATGCCACTCTTGCACCATAATAGTCTGGTGTGCCAAGTGTTGGCCATTACAATGCTGAGCTGGAAGGGGTGAAGAGCCAAAAGGAATATATTACATTTCTCCTACAGTAGCCACTGCTTGCCCAGGGTGCAAGGAGTGCACCCTAAGGAGAGCAGCTGATCTGTTATGGTCTGGTGATTATGGAGCGACATGAGACTAGCTCTGAGCAGGTGGTATGTATACTGACCGCAGACCCTAAGCTCAACACACAACTAGAAGCAGCCGTGGATTGCTCCTAACGCTCCCTAGGCAACTTGTCACAGCCCAAGAGCTAATTACCCCTAAAGATAGAAGCAGGAAAACTATCTTGCCTCAGAGAAAATCCCCAAAGGAAAGACAGCCCCCCACATGTAATGACTGTGAGATAAGAAGGAAATGACATACGTAGTATGAAACAAGATTGAGCACAGGAGGCCACTTCTAGCTAAAAAGGAAAGTACAGAAAAGAGCTCTGTGCGGTCAGTAGAAAAAACTAGAAAAAGTCCACCGCAGAGAAATGCAAAAATCTCCACACCTAACTAAAGGTGTGGAGGGCAAACTCTGCTGCCCAGAGCTTCCAGTTTAGCTAAAAAGATCCATACTGATAAACTGGACAAATGAGCAAAAAAACAAGACAGTACAAAACAACAAGTCCACAATAAGTGAACTGCAAAGGACATGGAAGGACTTAGCTTTGCAGAACTTGGTCAGAATGTCAGGAAAATCCAAAGAGCAATGACTCCAGGCAGAGACAATTGACAACTGGCATTGATTGAGGGCTAAGCCCAAAAGACAATCAAAGGAAACAGCTGAGAAGCTAAATCCAAAAAGCAGCCATACCACTAAAGACCACAGGAGGAGCCCAAGAGCAGAACTCACAAAAATACTACTTACAACCAAGAACGGAATTCACAACACTGATCACCGCCGTGCATGTATTATTTCTGATAGAAAACGCCATTAAAAGGAGTCAGAAGAAGTAAATACATAGTAATACTTTGAATAAAACAGAGAATTACTTACCTTATTTACTACAGTTGACAAATGGTCTGTGCATGATGAGGACTGAAACAGTTCTATACACAGCAGAGAGGACACCGAGTGAGACAGAAGTCTGTGGATTATCATTGGAGATGTGGCAATGCCAAACACCAAAACCAGAGGCAACTCCTTACAGTAACGACTGAGAAACAGAAGGAAAATACACTGAATAAAAGCAAACAGGAAACATTTCATGTATTGTGTTACAAATAAAGTGACATCAGTAACGATTTTTTCATGCAAAAATCAGTGATCCATCCATTTCCTGAACCAGGTATTAGCACCCAGAATGTAATTTTTAGAGAAATGTACAAATTTTCATCTCTAGAATTGTCATAATATATTCAGCAACATTAGTAGAAATTTATCACACACGGTCAGTGGATACATTCATTTAGGGAAAAAAAAAGTGCAAGGTTATCGGCCTAAATCATGTCTCGGGAAAAGTTTGTTCTATATTTGTCTTCTCTCTCCCCGCTCTGTAGAGTACCACAAGTGTGATCTGCCCTCTAAGAAGATATATATGCTTTACTTCCTCTCCACACGCTAATCTGTTCATTATACCCCCCACCCCCTCACTATTTCTAATGAAAATAAAGGCAGAGAGCAGACTGAACTGATAAAGCTTAGACAAGATGTCATCAGCAACAAAGCCAGATAGATGAAGGGTTTTATACAAACTCTGCAAAACGGTAGGAAATGTTCAATTTAGAAAGTTGCAAAATTTATCCTTTAAAATTTATCCTTTAAATATGAATGAAGGACTGTCAGTTCATTTACATTGGTTATATCATGGGACACTGAACTTTGGCACACATGACTGTCTATTATGCCATTTGGTGTATTACGTCTTATTGGAAGGGTAACTACACAAAAAGCAGGACTTTAGGTAGGAGAAAAGGAATAACTTTTTTTCTTAATGCAAATAGACTTCGTACACTCTGAACCGCAAAAACGGCATAAATTGTAGAAGTCTAAAATGCCTTGCCTGTTTCATAGATTTCAGTGTTCAATGCAAGCAGCCTTGTCTACTGCCCTCATTTATATAGGAGGGACCCCCTGGGACAGAGATTACCGTAATATTATGTATAGGCACAAGACCAACACCCAGCATTTTCACGGATACGTCTGATACAGTAGTGTTCAAAATAATAGCGGGCCAATATGACTAACCAGATTAATCGCTGTTTATGGTATAAACAACAATTTACCAGTTAGTGCAGTAGATTCTAAGGAAACCGCAGGTTTTGGAGTTTGTGTATTAGAATAATTAATTGGAAGGAGGAGTGTTCAAAATAATAGCAGTGTGGAGTTCAATCAGTGAGGTCAATCATTCTGTGAAGAAACGGGTGAATCAGGTGGCACTTATTTAGGGGTGAAGCCAGGACATGTTGTACAAGCATTCCTCCTTGGAAGTCTGAGAACTATGGGTCATTCAAGACATTGTTCAGAAGAACAGCGCACTTTGGTTAAAAAGTTGATTGGAGAGGGTAACACTTCTAAAGAAGTGCAGACAATGATCGGCTGTTCAGCTAAAATGATCTCCAGTGCTATAAAATGGAAAGCCAAACCCGAGAGACGTGGAAGAAAACAGAAGACTACAAGTCAAATGGATGGAAGAATAGCCAGAATGACAGCTGTAAGAGATCTCTCTGTATAAGATTGTAACAGGACAGGACATGAAAGCAGAGATTTGTCACCACATTCAGGGTTACAGAGCAGGAGAGGAGACTGACATGCTGGTTGTGAGCAAAGCTGTAGAACATGTCATTCATTGATCTGAATGTCAGCCACCGTTGGCCGTATGGGAACAGTCCTTCTGAGAGATTGACTGCCATCTCTGTGCGGACACCAATACAATGGAGGCTGCCAGTAGAGATGAAGTAGTTGCATGAGCTCCTGGAAGAGGCATTTGGTTCAGGGGTTCACTTTTGAGCAGGAATATTCAGGACTTCCTGCCCTATAGGAGAATACAATATTTTGCACATATGTTACACCACCAATGTGCGTGGATGAAGGATTCCATCTGACACATTACTGATTTTTTCCTTTGCCGTTTGCTCTCTCGATACATCTCTGATAACGATCCAGCATATCTCAATTGTGGTAGTCATTAAGGCAGAATATGGGATGGCCTTCACAGCTACGTACCTACTAATAACAATGAATTCCTGCAGGACAGAAGATGGAAAACTTTCCAAATCTTTGAAGACCACAACAATCTGAGGTGCTTGACCACGTTCCAAGGAAGCCGGCCTCTTTTTCTTTGGAGAACTTGATTTCTTCATTTACATAAAAAAAAAAAAGATATGACAATCATTCATAGTTAGACAATCAGTGATTTTATATAATGTACGGTGACCTCCGGTTACCATTGCTTCTAAAGCGTTAATCAGCGAGAAAAGGAAACCCTGCTGAGTAATCTACTTCCATGTGAAGGAGTACAGTAAAGATTACCTTGGTGATCTTCTGATACCATGCAGACAGAGAGGCCATGGTGCAGTTCATCTTCCTCTGAGAGACAGAAGCATAGTCATCCTCCTCATCAAGATCGAAATCTGCTCCACATCCCATAAGCTGTGACAGGAGCTTCTGCAGAAGCTGCTTTATTCCTGGAAGACATTGCGCCATCAATAGAGATTTACAACAAACTAAACACTGACAGACAGACAGACAGACGGTGTTGTGTAAATGAGTGTGACAGGCTGCCACAGGACGACACAGGAAAACAGAAGGAGTCTTATATCTGTGTACATGGAGAGAGGTACGCTCCCTCTAGGACAGGTGTGTCACACACACAGCCTGAAGGATGCATGCAATTCCTGCGTCCGTTATCTGCCGCACGCTGAGCGCCAATATTCCCGCAGGTCAAAGGAGGAGCGCGCCACTGACCCATAGCGACATCACGCCAGAGCACTGTGTGTGTTGGAGCAGAGATGTCTTATTCCTGCACTGGTGGATCGTTGGTGGTAGGTGGATTTGGAAAAGAGAATTTTTTTAAAATTTCTTTAACCCCCTCCCTGACATCCGCAGTACATGTATGGAGTAGCGGTAGAAACACTCCTGGAGGACTAAAGTGATATTCACTGGCCGTCAAAAAGGTCTGTTGACCAAAACAATGGCTCTCTTCTGTACAGACGCACGCTGCATTAATAGATATGAATATGGGTGTCTGAGTGCCGGGTCTGGAGTGGCGGTAGGTGACTTCCCGCAAACCACTGTATATGTACGGAGCGATGATGGCGCCAGGTCACAAGTAGAGCTGTCACCATCATCAATGGGTATCAGCTGTATATCATAGCTGACACCTTGCTACAAGAGTCACAACCTGTATTAGAACCAATCACGGCCGCATAAGCCTTTGGAGACTGCAGCGGTATCTAGATGGTTATTTGAGGAAAGGGGTGATAATGTAGTGCCGGGAATTGCTGCAGAAACCCACAGTCTAACAGGTAAAATGTCAGAGTTGAAGTATATCATGCAGTACCGCAGGATTTTAGATCAATGATCAAGCAAATAAAAGTCCTATATAGGGATTAAGTAAAAAAATAAAAAATAAATAAATATGTTCAAAACTAAAAAAAAGTATGGAAAACATTTTGCTTATAAAAAGCTGTTATACATGTTTATGTATATAAAAAGGTGAATAAACAATAACATACAGGTTTGGTGTCAGGGTCTTGAATGATCCAAGCTATAAAAGTGTACGTGACAGTGATCACAGTAAAATGAACTAAAAAGGCATACAATAAAATCTAAACATCAATGATGGCACACAATTCAGCTACAAGTACACACGGAAAAAAAACAAATATAGAAACAATGATTGAACATCCTGCAGTAAATGAATAATCAACAATGGTGCATGAAAATATATGGTACTTAGTTATTATGTTCTTTGATTAAAAAAATATATCCATATAGATAGATAGATAGATAGATAGATAGATAGATAGATAGATAGATAGATAGATAGATAGATAGATAGCTAGATAGATAATGTTTGTCAAGGACTGGGCCCAACTAGTGGACAGCCATGGGAAACCACATTAATATAATGTCCAGCTCAAGGAAAGTCAGGCCACACACACATACATACATACATACATACATACACACACACACTTTTTATATGCACATGATGAAAAACAGACTGAAAAAAAAAACGCAAAATGTATGAACTGGGATACAAACTGGTGTGCATGCAGCGTGTAAGCGCACGTTCACACTGGCCACTGAACAGAAAAAAAACCCAAACAAAGATTGAATACCCTGCAGTAAATAAACAGCAATAATGCATGAAAAGAATATAGGGTACTTAGCAGGGCCCAGTCCTTCTCAGCTCTTACCCACATGCATGTCACTTGACAAACGGTAAGGTTTTAACCCCTTTACCCCCAAGGGTGGTTTGCACGTTAACCCCTTTACCCCCAAGGGTGGTTTGCACGTTATGGACCGGGCCAATTTTTACAATTCTGACCACTGTCCCTTTATGAGGTTATAACTCTGGAACGCTTCAACGGATCCTGGTGATTCTGACATTGTTTTCTCGTGACATATTGTACTTCATGGTAGTGGTAAAATTTCTTTGATATTACCTGCGTTTATTTGTGAAAAAAATGGAAATATGGCGAAAATTTTGAAAATTTCGCAATTTTCCAGCTTTGAATCTTTATGCAATTAAATCACAGAGATATGTCACACAAAATACTTAATAAGTAACATTTCCCACACGTCTTCTTTACATCAGCACAATTTTGGAACCAAAATTTTTTTTTGTTAGGGAGTTATAAGGGTTAATAGTTGACCAGCAATTTCTCATTTTTACAACACCATTTTTTTTTAGGGACCACATCTCATTTGATGTCATTTTGAGGGGTCTATATGATAGAAAATACCCAAGTGTGACACCATTCTAAAAACTGCACCCCTCAAGGTGCTCAAAACCACATTCAAGAAGTTTATTAACCCTTCAGGGGTTTCACAGGAATTTTTGGAATGTTTAAATAAAAATGAATATTTAACTTTTTTTCACACAAAATTTATTTCAGCTCCAATTTGTTTTATTTTACCAAGGGTAACAGGATAAAATGGATGCCAAACATTGTTGTACAATCTGTACTGAGTACGCTGATACCCCATATGTGGGGGTAAACCACTGTTTGGGCGCATGGCAGAGCTCGGAATGAAAGGAGCGCCATTTGACTTTTAAATGCAAAATTGACAGGAATTGAGATGGGACGCCATGTTGCGTTTGGAGAGCCCCTCATGTGCCTAAACATTGAAACCCCCCACAAGTGACACCATTTTGGAAAGTAGACACCCTAAGGAACTTATCTAGATGTGTGGTGACCACTTTGACCCACCAATTGCTTCACAGAAGTTTATAATGCAGAGCCGTAAAAATAAAAAATCATATTTTTTCACAAAAATGATCTTTTCGCCCCCAATTTTTTATTTTCCCAAGAGTAAGAGAAGAAATTGGACCTCAAAAATTGTTGGCCAATTTGTCCTGAGTACGCTGATACCCCATATATGGGTGTAAACCATTGTTTGGGCGTATGGCAGAGCTCGGAAGGGAAGGAGCGCCATTTTACTTTTCAATGCAAAATTGACTGGAATTGAGATGGGATGCCATGTTGCGTTTGGAGAGCCCCTGATGTGCCTAAACATTGAAATCCCCACAAGTGTCACCATTTTGGAAAGTAGACCCCCTAAGGAACTTATCTAGAGGTGTGGTGAGCACTTTGACCCAACAAGTGCTTCACAGAAGTTTATAATGCAGAGCCGTAAAAATAAAAAATCTTATTTTTTCACAAAAATTATCTTTTCGCCCCCAATTTTTTATTTTCCCAAGGGTAAGAGAAGAAATTAGACCACAAAAGTTGTTGTGCAATTTGTCCTGAGTGCGAAGATACCCGATATGTGGGGGTAAACCACTTTTTGGGTGCATAGCAGAGCTCGGAAGGGAAGGAGCGCCATTTGACTTTTCAATGCAAAATTGACTGGAATTAAGATGGGACGCCATGTTGGTTTGGAGAGCCCCTGATGTGCCTAAACATTAAAACCCCCCACAAGTGACACCATTTTGGAAACTAGACCCCCT
Organism: Ranitomeya imitator; assembly: GCF_032444005.1. Lineage (NCBI taxonomy): Eukaryota > Metazoa > Chordata > Amphibia > Anura > Dendrobatidae > Ranitomeya > Ranitomeya imitator. The sequence continues at coordinate 337,209,758 of NC_091286.1, forward strand.
AAGGAACTTATCTAGATGTGTTTTGAGAGCTTTGAACCCCCAAGTGTTTCACTACAGTTTATAACGCAGAGCCGTTAAAAAAAATTTTTTTTTTTTTTTTTTCGCAAAAATTATTTTTTAGCCCCCAGTTTTGTATTTTCACAAGGGTAACATAATAAATTGGACCCCAAAAGTTGTTGTCCAATTTGTCCTGAGTACACTGATACCCCATATGTGGGGGGGGGGGACCACTGTTTCGGCGCATGGCAGAGCTCGGAAGGGAAGGAGCGCCATTTGGAATGCAGACTGGTGTTTCACTACAGTTTACAACGCAGAGCCGTGAAAATAAAAAATCCTTTTTTTTCCCACAAAAATGATTTTTAGCCCCCCAAATTTTTATTTTCCCAAGGATAACAAGAGAACTTGGACCCAAAAACTTGTTGTCCAATTTGTCTCGAGTACGATGATACCCTATATGTTGGGGTAAACCCCTGTTTGGGCGCACGGGAGAGCTCGGAAGTGAAGGAGCACTGTTTTACTTTTTCAATGCAGAATTGGCTGGAATTGAGATCGGACGCCATGTCGCGTTTGGAGAGCCCCTGATGTGTCTAAACAGTGGAAACCCCCCAATTATAAATGAAACCCTAATCCAAACGCAACCCTAACCCTAATCCCAACTGTAACCCTAACCACACACCTAACCCTGACACACCCCTAATTCTAATCCCAACCCTAATCCCAACCGTAAATGTAATCCAAACCCTAACCCTAGCCCTAACCCTAGCCCTAACCCTAACGGGAAAATGGAAATAAATACATTTTTTTTAATTTTATTATTTTTCCCTAAGGCTAGGTTCACATTGCGTTAGCGAAATCCGTTTAGCACTAGCGGATTGCGCTAACGCAATGTCTTTTTAGGTGTCGTGTTTAGTGGTCACGTTAACGTCCCCGGTCTGGAAGATCGGGGATCGGACCTCGGGCGCGCCGCGGACGCTGCAAGCAGCGTCTGAGGCGCGCCACAAAAGAATGGCACCTTGCTAGCGCGAGCCGAAAATGGCACGCTCTAGCGATGCGCTACACCCAAAAAACAGGATTTTTGGTTGCTTACCGTAAAATCTGTTTCTCGGAGCCTTCATTGGGGGACACAGGAACCATGGGTGTATGCTGCTGCCACTAGGAGGCTGACACTATGCAAATAAAAAAGTTAGCTCCTCCTCTGCAGTGTACACCCTACCGACAGGAAGTAGGATATTCAGTTAGTGAGAAAGCAGTAGGAGAAGCAACGTGTAAAAGAGAAAGAATAATAATATAATAAACTTTATTTATATAGCGCCAACAAATTCCACGGCGCTTCACAGATCAACAGTTTCAAACACTCAAAGAGTGTTCAAAGAACTCAAACGTAAACAGTAAACAGAGCTGTTCAACTTGGGAGGGTGCTGTGTCCCCCAATGAAGGCTCCGAGAAACAGATTTTACGGTAAGCAACCAAAAATCCTGTTTTCTCTATCGCCTTTCATTGGGGGACACAGGAACCATGGGACGTCCCAAAGCAGTCCCTGGGGTGGGAACAGCTGAAAAAAGGTCGGAGGAATCACCACTGCCGCCTGCAAGATCCTTCCGCCTAGGCTGGCAACTGCCGAAGCGTAGGTATGGAGCTTATAACCCCTTGGCAAAGGAGTGACCGGAACACTAGGTTGCCACCTAGCAAAGATGTAGGGCGGATGCCCCAGGGTGTACCGCCCAGGAGGCGCCAACTGCCCGGAGCAGAGGGAGGAGTCACTCAGTTCTTGATCCGATGAGCCTCCAGAATGGCAGGTCTGATCCAGAGAACAATCGTAACCTTGGAAGCCGGCAGGCCTCTTGGCGTACCGTCTGGAATGACAAAAAGACAGTCCGTCTTCCTAAAGAAGGCGGCCCTAGACAAATAGATCCTCACCGCCCTGACCAGGTCTAGCCTGTTCAGAGAACGCCCCAGAGAATCGATCGGAGCAGGACAAAGGTGGGAAGGACGATCTTATTCAAGTAAAAGGAGGACACCACCCTGGGAAGAAAAGGCGACGGAGGCCGTAAAACTACCCTATCCTGGTGAAAAACCAAGGGGCGACAGGAGAGAGCCACCAACTCCGAGATGCGTGGAGATGGCCACCAGCAAAGCCACCTTGCAGGACAGAGCAGACAGTGAGGCTCATGGAGAGGCTCAAGGGAGAAAGTCCACCGAGCCTCCAGAACAAGACTGAGGTCCCAGGGATCCACGGAAGTGTGGTACGAGGGAGCCGCATGCGCTACTGAAGAAAGGTTCTGATCTGAGGACGGGACGGATATAAATCTTCGTACCGTGATAGCCAGTAGCGAAGGACCTCTGAAAAGGGACTTCAGAAAAAGGATGGAAAGGGTTGCTATCTGACCCTTTAGAAAACTAAGGGCAAGGCCAGCATCAAGTCCCGCCTAGAGAGAACGGCCAAAAAGGAAGGTTTCGACAGCAAAGCTGTTAACTTGAGACACCAAGAACTCTGCGGCAGATGGGTCCCTAGTACAGAAGATCTGACCTGACTGGGGCCTCCAGTGAGAGTCCGCGAGGAGACAAACGATGTCAGCGAACCAGAACCTTCTGGGCCAATCTGGTGCGGTCAGAATGACCGGCACCCCCTCCGCATAGATCTTCAACAGTCTGGGAAGAAAGGGGAGGGAGGAACAGAAAGGTAAGTACAAATGGCGACCCAGGAATGGTCAAGGTATCGGTATCCACAACAAGAGGATCGCGGACTTGGAAACAAAACGGTGGACCCTTCCTAAGCAGTCGGGCCGCCAGGAGATCAGTGTCCGGAGTTCCTCATCCAAGGAAAATTTGAAGGAAGACCTCCTGAGTCGGGACCCCTGTCCTGCTGCAAGACCCTCGCGGCAGAGAAAACACTGCGGCCTAGTTGTCCACGCCGGGGATATGCACTGCGGATAGTGCTGAAACCGTCGCCTCTGCCCAGAGGATCCTGGATACCTCCGCCATTGCCAAGAGACTGATTCCCTCCCTGGTGATTGACATAAGCCACAGCCGAGGCATTGGACGTCTGGATTCTGACTGGCAGACCTCTGAGAAGCCTTTCCCAGGGACTCAGGGATAGAAGAAAGGCCCCTCGATCGGCGGAGAGGACCCTTGCTCCGACCAACGCCCCCTTCAATGACGGATGGCGAGAAAACGCACCCCAGCAGGGAAGGCTGGTGACCGTCGTCACCACCTGCCTTGGGGAGGACCGAACATGAGGAATAAGAGGGGATGACAGCCACCAGTTGAGAGGCTATTAGAATCGGATGGAAAGTCGGATTGGAGGGTCCAGAGACAGTACAGACGTGTCCCACTGAGGAAGGATGGCCTGCTGAAGTGGTCTCAAGTGGAACCGCGCAAAAGAGAACGCTTACGGAGCTGTCACCATGCATCACAGGACCGTCGTAGCTGAACGGAAGGAAGGCAGCCGAGGGCCCTGCAGAGAGCGAACTCCGTATGGAGAATTGCCCGCTTCTCAAGAAGAAAAAACCCCGGCGATGTCGAACAACATGCCTAAGAGGACGAGACGCTGACTCGAAACAAGACAAGACTTTGTTCTGTTGGCCAGCCACCAGAAACAGGACAGGGAGTCTAGGACGATGGTCAGACCCTCAGGGCCTGAGAGAGGGGCAGAGGCTTGATGAGGAATACTTCAAGGTATGTAATGAGCACTAAGGCCCCTGATCAACAAGGAAAATCAGGACATGGAGCAAGGCCTCTTGGATATCCATGTAGCACAGGAATTCCCGTGGGTCCATGGAAGCCAGGACTGAACAGAGGAACTTCATCCTGAAATGCCGCATGCGGAACCTTCTGTTCACTAAGTTCAGAGACAGAAAGGGTCGAACTGCGCCGCTCTTCTTCGGCACTACAAGCAGGTTTGGATAGAAACCTGGGAAGCGTACCTGCTGTGGGACGGAAACAATAACCTCCGAACAAGGAAGGAAGGAAGGAAGGTAATGGATGCAAAGAAACCTGAGATCAGAGGAGGATTTTTAGAGGGCGGGATTCAAAGAAGCGATTCCGGGCCGCTAAGCGAACCCTATCTTGTATCCAGAGGATACCACCTCCCTGATCTAGGCGTCCTCCACCGAAGCCAGCCAAGCATCCAAACATCCCTTAAAAAGGCAGGAGATGCCCACCCAAACGGGGAGAAACGCTGGGCCGTTAGCACGAGTTATTATGCCGAAGAAGATCTGCCAGGTCTAGGCCTGGTGGACCAACCCTGGGAGTTGCGGGCACACCGGGAAGGGATAGGCTTAAAGGAAGCCTTTTCTCTAGCCAGACGAAATTGCAGTCCGTGTTAGCTAGAGGAATCTTCCGACGCCGTAAAACAGCGAAGGGACAAAGGGAACTCGTGCTTCCCGTGGCGTCATTAATAATTTGTTCCCTCATGTAAACAGGCCCCCTGGAAGGGCTGTGTGTAGAGCCAAATATTCCGTCGGATGGCCACCATAATGTTGGATGTGTGAGCTGCACAAGCTGCGCATCTAGGGAGGCAGATACCAAATATTTCCCTGCATAGGAAATCCGGTCTGTCAGGTCGGCTAGCTCCCCCGGAGGAGCTCCAGGCGGGGTGCTCTTACAAGGCTGTTTGGTCCATCTATCTATGGTCCCTGAGACCCAGGTAGAGGTAATGGCCGAGGCACAAAGTAGAAGCAGCCGTTACAAAAGGCTGATTTTTCCAGCGGTTCTATAAAAGTATCCTTGGAACCCGTGCCAAGCTGGTAGACAGTCTGGGAACTGACGCGCTTCCTGCCGAGGAATCAGTCCAGTTAGCGATAAAGTGGGAAGTACCACCACATATTCAGTGTGTGTGGGGCAAAGATCCTGGAAGGTGGTTTGACCGTCTAAACGAAAACCGCCTATTCTGCGGGTTCCGTAGAGGTATCCATGATGCTTAGGGTCTGGTTGATCGCAACAACAAGGCTATCCAAGTCTGAAACTTCCTCTGCAAACCTGACCGAGGAAGCCCGTCTCTCTCTCTCGATAGAGAGGAGGATCAGGAAGAGGGATCTCACCGGTCCAGACCGGAGGGCAAGATGGAGCGGGAAAGACAGGTGTCAGACGTTCATGGGGCTGATGGTGAACGTCCTGGTCTCCTCCAACCGACAGGCTCTGGAGGGCGAGTGGGTGGGGAATGGAGCTGGGACCGAACATCTAAGCACGCTTGTGTGCTAGGATCATGGTCCTGCCGTCGGATCTATGAGGATACGGGGTGGCAGTACACGCCGTACTCATAGTCAATAATGTGGGATTGCAGGTGTGACTGTTCACCCTGTATCCCTCTGTTCTGTATCTCTTGTGGCCCAAGTTGAACAAGGCTGGACGGAGAATCCTGTGACCCACTAGTGATTGCGGACAGGCACGAATACCAAGGTCGTGACATCCTGGTGAAGTCCGCCCCAGACTGAGACAGAAGGAAAGCCCACCCAGGGATAGGGGTCTCGGCCTCACCTGGGTTAGGGACTCCTGGACAGGGAGTTGCTGCAGAAGAGGAAGCAGGAGGACAGGGACGCTCTCCTTATAGGGTTAGGCCTGGGAGCAGACCCACTAAATGATGCCCGAAGGTTAGGGGAACAGGAGAGGGGAGTAATAGGCTGCATAGCAGAGCTACTCACAGTAATAGTAGAGTCCTGTAGACTGCTCCTGGCTGTAGCTGCGACCGGCATCATGGCACAGGTCCAGGGCACCAGCGATGAGATGGCAACCTAAGGAGGATGCAGGGGACCCCGCCGGAGAAAATAAATCATCCAGATTATTACTCCAACAGCAATATTTAACCCTTTATGTTTTTGAACCATCAGCTATAAAGTGGCAGTGGTACCACACACTGGGATTGAACCTGCGACGTCTCGGTTAGTTGCTGGATTCTTGACCGCTGGGCCAGACACTGGGCTTGAAAAGGGCGCTGGAACGTGCGCCCTGCTGCGATGTGGCGCTAAGCAGCGGCGTAGAAATCAGGGGCCCAGGAGCACCAAGATGGCGCCGGTGGGCGGGGAGTAAAGAGATTGTCGGGCGGGAAAAAGCCCGCCCGATGAAAGCGGAAGTGGACAGAGCGCGGCACCGGAAGTAGGCCCGGGCAGAAGCCGGGGCCTAAATTAGCGGCCAGCGACCGCCGGAGGAGAGCCGCGGCGCCGGATCAGTGTGCCGAAGGTAGAAAAGCAGCGCGGCAGCCTGCCAAGGCTGCCACGCTGGAGAGGATGGAGCGGCTGCTATGAGACACCCGCGGCGCCAGAGCAGTGCGCCGCAGGGGGAAGCGGCGCGGCAGCCTGAGAGGGCTGTCGCGCTGGAGAAAGAAGTGTGGCCCCATTAAAACCGCGGCGTCGGGGAAGCGCGCCGCTGGCCCCATTAAAAACCGCGGCGCCGGGAAGCCGCGGCGCCGGGGAAGCGCGCCGCAGAAAGAAGGGCGGGACAGCTAGTCAGGGCTGTCTCACTGGGGGGAGTGGAGGAAGCGGCGTGGCAGGCTGTAAAGGCCCTGTGCCGGAATAGAAGGCAGAGGGGGCTGCGTGGGAACAGTAATCCCAGGCCGTGCTGCGCAATCTGGGAGCAAGCGACGACCAGGTAATCTGGGAGCCCTAGCCAGAACCCCCCTTGAAAGATTTGGGATGGGAAATACTCACCTCAACTTCCCACGTCGATACTAACCTGAAGAGGAATGAGACGTCCAGGAAGCCGTGATGGACGTCCTCGTCTCCTCCAACCGACAGGCTCTGGAAGGCGAGTGGGCGGGGGACGGAGCCAGGACCGGACTTCTGAGCACGCTGGTGTGCCAGGATCATGGTCCTGCTAAGGGATCTATGAGGATACGGGGTGGCAGTACACGCCGTACTCATAGTCCGTATTGTGGGACTACAGGTGTGACTGTTCACCCTGTATCCCCTCCGAAAACCTGAAAAAGAAACGACGCACATTGAGGTAGATAAGGGTCTAATGAAAGACCCGTGTCCACCTCCTACTGACACTAAGCTAAACTGAATATCCTACTTCCTGTCGGTAGGGTGTACACTGCAGAGGAGGAGCTAACATTTTTATTTGCATAGTGTCAGCCTCCTAGTGGCAGCAGCATACACCCATGGTTCCTGTGTCCCCCAATGAAAGGCGATAGAGAAATCACATTGCTGTCAATGGTTGTGCTAACGGACCCGTTGCACGGCGTTAATTGTGACATTTTCGCCGTGCAACGCTGTCCGTTAGCGTTAACCCATTAACGCAATGTGAACCTAGCCTAACTAAGGGGGTGATGAAGGGGGGTTTGATTTACTTTTATAGCGTTTTTTATATCGGATTTTTATGATTGGCAGCCGTCACACACTAAAAGACGCTTTTTATAGCAAAAAAGTTTTTGCGTCTCCACATTTTGAGACCTATAATTTTTCCATATTTTGGTCCACAGAGTCATGTGAGGTCTTGTTTTTTGCGGGACGAGTTGACGTTTTTATCGGTTACATTTTCGGACATGTGACAGTTTTTGATCGCTTTTTATTCCGATTTTTTGTGAGGCAGAATGACCAAAAACCAGCTATTCATGAATTTCTTTTGGCGGAGGCGTTTATACCGTTCCGCGTTTGGTAAAATTGATGAAGCAGTTTTATTCTTCGGGTCAGTACGATTACAGCGATACCTCATTTATATCATTTTTTTTATGTTTTGGCGCTTTTATACGATAAAAGCTATTTTATAGAAAAAATAATTATTTTGGCATCGCTTTATTCTGCGGACTATAACTTTTTTATTTTTTTGGTTATGATGCTATATGGCGGCTCGTTTTTTGCGGGACAAGATGACGTTTTCAGAGGTACCATGGTTATTTATATCCGTCTTTTTGATCGCGTGTTATTCCACTTTTTGTTCAGCGTTATGATAATAAAGCGTTGTTTTTTGGCTCGTTTTTTTTTTTTTTTTTCTTCTTACGGTGTTCACTGAAGGGGTTAACTAGTGGGCCAGTTTTATAGGTCGGGTCGTTACGGACGCGGCGATACTAAATATGTGTACTTTTATTGTTTTTTTGTTTGTTTTTTTTATGTAAAGAAATGTATTTATGGGAATAATATTTTTTTTTTTTCTGCTTTATTTAGGAATTTTTTTTTTTTTTTACAAGTGTGGAAATTTTTTTTTTTACTTTTTCACTTTGTCCCAGGGGGGGACAATACAGATCACCGATCTGACAGTGTGCACAGCACTCTATCAGATCGGTGATCTGACATACAGCCGGGCAGGATTAGAGCTGCAGCTGCAGCCTGATCCTGACCCGGAAGTGCTCCCTGCAGGACCCGGAAGCAGCCCGGCGGCCATTTTGGATCCGGGGACTGCAGGGAGAAGACGCTCGGTACACGGTGAGTACATCACCGTGTACCGATCGTCTCAGGGAAGCCCGCAGGGAGCCCCCTCCCTGCGCGATGCTTCCCTGCACCGCCGGCACACCGCGATCATCTTTGATCGCGGTGTGCCGGGGGTTAATGTGCCGGGAGCGGTCCGTGACCGCTCCTGGCACATAGTGCCGGATGTCAGCTGCGATAGGCAGCTGACACCCGGCCGCGATCCCCCCGTGAGCGCGGCCGATCGCATATGACGTACTATCCCGTCCCTGGGAATTAAGTCCCAGGTCACCTGGACGGGATAGTACGTCATATGGGATTAAGGGGTTAAGGACCGGGCCAAGTTTTACAATTCTGACCACTGTCCCTTTATGAGGTTATAACTCTGGAACGCTTCAACGGATCCCAGTGATTCTGACACTGTTTTCTCGTGACATATTTTACTACTATCATGAAGTACAATTTCTTTGATATTAATTGCGTTTGTGGAAAAAAAAATTCGCGAAAATTTCGCAATTTTCCAACTTTGAATTTTTATGCCCTTAAATCAGATATGTCACGCAAAATACTTAAGTAACATTTCCCACATGCCTACTTTACATCAGCACAATTTTGGAACCAAATTTTTTGTGTGTTAGGGAGTTATAAGGGTTAAAAGATGACCAGCAATTTCTCATTTTTATAACACCATTTTTTTTTTAGGGACCACATCTCGTTTGAAGTCATTTTGAGGGGTCTATATAATAGAAAATACCCAAGTGTGACACCATTCTAAAAACTGCACCCCTCAAGGTGCTCAAAACCACATTCAAGAAGTTTATTAACCCTTCAGGTGTTTCACAGGAAAAAGGAACATTTAATTTTCTTTTCACAAAAAATTTATTCAGCTCCAATTTGTTTTATTTTCCCAAGGGTAACATGACAAATTGTACAACAAATTTTGGGGTCCAATTTCTCCTTAGTAGGCTGATACCCCATATGTAGGGGGGAACCACCGTTTGGGCACATGGGAGAGCTCGGAAGGGAAGGCGCACCGTTTGGAATGCAGACTTAGATGGATTGGTCTGCAGGCGTCACGTTGCATTTGCAGAGCCCCTAATGTACCTAAACAGTAGAAACCCCCCACAAGTGACCCCATATTGGAAACTAGACCCCCCAAGGAACTTATCTAGATGTGTGGTGAGATCTTTGAACCCCCAAGTGTTTCACTACAGTTTATAACGCAGAGCCATGAAAATAAAAAATCTTTTTTTTTTTCCCACAAAAATTGTTTTTAAGCCCCCAGTTTTGTATTTTCCCAAGGGTAACAGGAGAAATTGGACCCAAAAAGTTGTTGTCCAATTTGTCCTGAGTACTCTGATACCCCAAATGTTGGGGTAAACCTCTGTTTGGGCACACGGGAGTGCTCGGAAGGGAAGAAGCACTGTTTTACTTTTTCAACGCAGAATTGGCTAGAATTGAGATCGGACGCGTTTTGAGAGCCCCTGATGTGCCTAAACAGTGGAAACCCCCCCAATTCGAAGTGAAACCCTAATCCAAACACACCCCTAACCCTAATCCCAACGGTAACCCTAACCACACCTCTAACCCTGACACACCCCTAACCCTAATCCCAACCGCAAATGTAATCCAAACCCGAACCCTAACTTTAGCCCCAACCCTAACTGTAGCCCTAACCCCAACCTAACGGGAAAATGGAAATACCGTATATACTCAAGTATAAGCCGAGATTTTCAGCCCATTTTTTTGGGCTGAACGTCCCCCTCTCGGCTTATACTCGAGTGACACCCAGGGGTCAGCAGGGGAGGGGGAGCGGGGGCTGTCTAATTATACTCACCTGCTCCTGGCACGGTCCCTGCAGGTCCCTGGCTCCCCGGCGCTCCAGCTTCTTCCTGTACTGAGCGGTCACATGGTACCGCTCATTACAGTAATGAATAGGCAGCTCCACCTCCCATAGGGGTGGAGCCGCATATTCATTACTGTAATGAGTGGTAACAGTGACCGCTCAGTACAGGAAGAAGCTGCGGTGCCGGGGAACCAGGGACTGCACAGCGCCAGGAGCAGGAGAGTATAATGGGGAGGGGAGCGCTGCGCGATATTCACCTGCTCCTCGTTCTGGCGCCGCTCCATCTTCAGCGTCTTCTGTAGTGACGCTCAGGTCAGAGGGCGCGATGACGTGGTTAGTGCGCACCCTCTGCCTGAACATCAGTGCAGAAGACGCTGAAGATGGAGCGGCGCCAGAACGAGGAGCAGGTGAATATTGAAAGTGCCGGGGGCCTGAGCGACAGAGAGGTGAGTATGTGATTTTTTTTTTATCACAGCAACAGCAAATGGGGCAAATGTCTGTATGGAGCATCTTATGAGGCCATTATTAACCTTTATGCAGGATTACATGGGGCATATTTTAATATGGAGCATCTTATGGGCCCATCATAAACTTTATGGAGCATTATATGGGGCTCCTGATTCAATATGGATATTCAAAAACACAACCTACTGATGTCTCAATTAATGTTACTTTTATTGGTATCTATTTGTATTTTTGACATTTACCGGTAGCTGCTGCATTTCCCACCCTATGCTTATACTCGAGTCATTAAGTTTTCCCAGTTTTTTGTGGCAAAATTAGGGGGGGGGGGGGAGGGGGTCGGCTTATACTCGAGTATATATGGTAAATACATTTTTTAAATTTTATTATTTTTCTCTAACTAAGGGTGTGATGAAGGGGGGTTTGATTTAGTTTTATAGCGTTTTTTTTAGCGGATTTTTATGATTGGCAGCTGTCACACACTAAGGCTATGTGCACACTTTGCGGATTCCACTGCGGAATTTTCCGCAGCGGAATTGTGAAAACCTGTCGCGGTTTTTACTGCGGATTTATCGTGGTTTTTATTGCGGATTTTCATCTGCATTTTCCTATTGGAGCAGGTGAAAATCCGCAGTAAAGAAGTGACATGCTGCGGAATGTAATCCGCTGCATTTCTGTGCGTTTTTTTCCACAGCATGTGCACAGCGTTTTTTTTTCCATAGGTTTACATTGGACTGTAAACTCATGGGAAACTGCTGCGGATCCGCAGCGGTCAAATCCACTGCGGATCCGCAGCAAAATCCGCAAAGTGTGAACATAGCCTTAAAGACGCTTTTTATTGCAAAAAATAGTTTTTGCGTCTCCACATTTTGAGCGCTATAATTTTTTCATATTTTGGTCCACAGAGTCATGTGAGGTCTTGTTTTTTGGAGGACGAGTTGACGTTTTTATTGGTAACATCGTTTCATGAATTTCTTTTGGGGGGAGGCGTTTATACCATTCCGCGTTTGGTAAAATTGATAAAGCAGTTTTATTCTTTGGGTCAGTACGATTATAGCGATACCGCATTTATATTTTTTTATGTTTTGCCGCTTTTATACGAAAAAAACTATTTTATATAAAAAAATAATTTTTTTTGCATCGCTTTATTCTGAGGACTATAACTTTTTTATATTTTTTCGCTGATGACACTGTATGGAAGCTCCTTTTTTGCGGGACAAGATGACGTTTTCAGCGGTACCATAGATATTTATATCCCTTTTTTTGATCGCGTGTTCCACTTTTTGTTCGGCGGTATGATAAAGCGTTTTTTGTCTTTTTTTTGCGAGGGTGTTCAGTGAAGGGGTTAACTAGTGGGACAGTTTTATAGGTTGGGTCGTTACTTACGCAGTGATAGTAAATATGTGTACTTTTATTGTTTTTTTTTTATTTAGATAAAGAAATATATTTATTGGAACAAATTTTTTTTTTTTTTTTACACATGTAAATATTTTTTTTTTTACATTGCCCCAGGGGGGACGACATCACACTATAGTGTCAGATTGCTGATCTGACACTTTGCACAGCACTGTGTCAGATCAGCGATCTGATAGGAAGTGCTCCTGGCTTACCAGCGCCTGCTCTGAGCAGGCGCTTGTAAGCCACCTCCCTGCAGGACCCGGAAGCAGCCCCGCGGCCATTTTGGATCCGGGGCCTGCAGGGAGAAGGAGTTAGGAGACCCTCAGAGTAACGCGATCACATCGCGTTGCTCCGAGGGTCTCAGGGAAGAAAGCAGGGAGCCCCCTCCCTGCGCGATGCTATCCTATGCTGCTGGAAAGCTGCGATCATCTTTGATCGCAGCGTTTCGGGGGTTAATGTGCCAGAAGCAGTCCGTGACCGCTCCTGGCACATAGTGCCGGGTGTCAGCTGTGATTGTCGGCTAACACCCAGCCGCGCTCCCCCGTGAGCGCGGCTGATCGCGCTGGTCGTACTACTCCGTTCGTGGGAAGTAGGGCCCACCCCACAAGGACGGAATAGTAGGTCTAATGGCAGAAAGGGGTTAATATTAAGAGTTAGGACTGTGCCAATTAGGGTCACCGTGAAGTGGTGGGATGGCTTTTGCCTTTTTTTTTTTTTTTCAAAAAACATGTTAACAAGTACCCTATATTATTTTCATATTCTTGTTATATTACTGTAGTCAAGCGATAAACAAGTATGTATCCTTACCAGGACATTCCTTGGCTTGTAACAAAACGACATATGGCGTCACATGCTCAAGAAGAACGTCAGAAAGGCTGTTGAAGGTTAGCTCGTGGTCAGTGACATTGACACCTGGAAAGATGAAAAACAAATCAGATCACCCAGGACGTGCTCTATACCTGCATCTTATGCTGTCGGCTCTAAAGCCAAGCATACCCTATACAAAAAAATGGCTGTATATCACTCAGCTATCACTCAGAACAGGCAGGCGAAAATGTGCAGCAACGGGTTTCTACTGCTGTAGCCCCCTAATCGCTGACCAGAGTCATGTAGGTGCTGACTAAAGTGGGGGATCAGACCCAAATCTTGTGATCAGTGGGAGTTCCAGTAATTTTTAATTATAGGAAGACTTCATTTCTACGTCCAAAGGAACGCAGGCTCTAACTAGCAAACACTGAATAAAAGCCACATATGAAGAGGACAGACATACCGAGTAGGAGGGCAGCGGTAGGAATTTCACTAGACCTCACTCTGCAATTCCAATCATTTTTTTGGTCCAGAAAATCTGAGTGAGATTTCTTCAAAAAGCAGACGAGACCGTCAAAAAGCTTTCTGTTCAGCTCCTCCTGCAATTGCTGAAACAGAAAATGAGGCTGAAGGCAGGTTTCTGCTTTAATTTGCTGCACTTTAGATTTTAGGATCTGAGTAAAGAATACTCGTTATAGAAGTTTTATGTGAAAAAATGGACTAAAAAGGTAATAAATAGCATAAGCAAAGAAAAAAAAAAAAATCTATAGGCAGCTGCTAAATCCCCTGTTTCTCTGATGATCCCAGAAAGTTTGGATTCCTTCCCTGCAGGGTTCACATGCTGTCTACCCACATGACAGCTGCAGCCAATCACTGGCCAGAGCACTCCTGTAGCCCATGATTGGCTGACAAGTTCATAGCGGCAAATAGTAAACAAATGGTGGCAGGCCAATCAGTGGCATTGTAGCTGGGAGGATTTACCAATGATGGATCTTTTGTGGAATTTTACACTTTTAGCATTCACCTAAAGAATATGTGCAGTGTTCATCCTTATTTCTCAGGACTTCAGCAGGTCACCCTGGCAGCTGGATAGCAGATTCTGGGCCAAGACCGGACAGATGACAACCCATTCTTGCCTAATCAGTGCTTGGAGTTTATTACAATTTCTGTACTTTTGTTTGTCCACCTTTTTGAGGATTGACCACAGGTTCTCAATGAGACAGAGATCTGGGGAGTTTCTTGGCCACGGCATCATGGATTTTATTATGACCACATAAGAATGTACATCTGGATTCCTGACAAACCACGTTGGGGAAACGCGTTGAGGCGTTTTGATAAGGAATAAGTACGGTAAACCCATTGTTAAATTATCCTTATTAATATATGCTGGGTTCCTGACATGATTTCTGGCATGCATATCTCCCCTTTTTTCTTGTCTAGATATTGGCTTGTGCTTCATATAGAGACAGGAGAGACCTAAAGTATAACTCACACTGATCTATATGAATACCATGATCAATGTATCCTTTACATAGAGCAAAAGCACTTCATATATGCTGATGGACGGATTTGCTGGTACATAATACCTGAATATGTTCGGAAATGGTCGTCGAATCCGAATTTGCAATATTGGTACCCTATTTGAGCCGAATTTATGTCTGACAATCGCTTCCGAACATATTTGCTCATTTCTACTCCTATTGACTCCAATCATGTTCAGCTACGTTTGTGGAATACTGCAAACACCATATTAACAGCCGAACAGAATCCAAACCAAATATTGAAACATTTTCTAGTTCTGATATACCTATAGGATATGGTTTATGAATATAGAATGAGAATGTATGTGTCTGATGTTATTTTCTCTGATAAAGCCCCCAATTAGACTGCTTGGGACAAATGGAAAAATTATTATCCAGTGAATAAAAGTGGAGCGCTACCATTGAGAACCTGGGATCAACCCTCAAAAATTGAGTGGACAAACAAAAACAGAAAAATTGTGGTAAGCGCAGAGCACTTTTGGCTGTCGCTGTACAATGTAATAGATTTTACTGGAAATAGTAACTTCGTATTAACCTATCTATTTGATAAAAGGAAAGTTATTTTACTTGAAAGAATCTTTAATCATTGGTGCTATGATGCATGGTCACAAATTAGTAATCCCATGACGCACACAACGGTTAGGGGGATCATTCAGACTGATTTTTTTCGTCAGGAAAAAAACAGATTGCTTTTCATCATAGTTTGGTCAGTGTGTTAGGCTTTGTCACTATCAGCGTTTCATCTGTTTTTCTCGTAGGCAGGAAAAAAAAAAAAAAAATGGTGGAAGGTTCTCAAGCTTCTACTAGCAAACAGCCAGTGAAAAATGGACTGTAAATGGTTGGCACATTCGTGTTATCGGACTATTTCACATACCCATAGACTTGCATTTGCAAGCTTTATGAAAGCCTCGGATCCAAATCGGACATGTCTCCGCGTTTTGGTGTAGACCACTCAGGCCGCGAAAATACACAAACATGAGAATAGGTTCTCACAGGTACAATTTATATCCGTGAAAAAACACAAAACTCGTATGTGAAAACAGAACTCTAAATGAGGCCTAAAACAGAGCAATCAGCCCCCTGGTATTTTCAGGAACATTAGAGAGCGCATGCATTTTCGTTCTTGCAGTGTTGAGGACACATAGGCCATTTGGTGCTGCTGTCTTGGAACTGGAGGAATTATACAAATTACTTATCATGTTAGATTAGTGAATAACAGTATATTTCAGAGTAAATCAACCACTGATGAAGAATTCATCTACTACCCCTCCACGTCTACTGGATTCCACTGACCTCCATCTGGGACTTCATCTGCTGCCATAGTAACTGGCAGCTCTCAAAACGCACCCTGCCATCTTCAGAGCTCTTAAGACTGTCTATAAAGTAGTCGGCTGGAAATAAGAGAGGTAAGTCAATGCCAAGATATCCATATGTGACAAGTACATTTATGCTCCTGACAACTTTTGGCAGGTAGACATTGTGAATTATGGCACAGAATTATTTTGTGTTACCAGGGCCATGGAGTCAGAGGCCATTTTGGTGGAGTCGGAATAAAATGGACCGAGTCCTAAAATATATAATAAATTGGGTACAGCAGTACAATGCAAAATGTACTGTAAATGTTTTCATAAGAATTTGGGAAAGTTATAAAATGTCCTATAAAGGCTATGTTCACACAATGCGCTTTTGCAGTGTTTTTTTAAGCTGCGTTTAAGCCGCTTACAAAAAGCAGGTTTTGCTGCATTTTTAGTGCTGTGTTTTTGTCAGGGTACATTTGTCTCTTGTGCATGCTGATAAAGTTTAGTGCATAAAAAAAATTAAATTCTGATTCAACTTATCAGGTTTTGGCACCAAAAATTCAGCAATACCTGTGTTTTTTGCAGCGTTTTTTACACTACCCATTTGTTTTCAATGGGTGAAAAACGCTGAAAGTAGCAAGATGCTGCAAACACACAGCTATTTGACAAAACAATCAATAAAAAAAAAAATAATGAGTATGCATGAGATTTCTGAAATCTCAGAATTTGCTGGTATCGTTAAACGCAGCTAAAAATTTGCATTAAAAAATAGGGATTTTTGTGTACTCACCGTAAAATCCTTTTCTCCGAGCCATTCATTGGGGGACAGACCGTGGGTGTATGCTGCTGCCACTAGGAGAGTGACACTAAGTGATACAAAGAGTTAGCTCCTCCCCTGCAGTATACACCCTCCTGCTGGCTCTCAACTAACCAGTTCGGTGAAAAAGCAGTAGGAGATCAATAACATATGAGCGTATAGCATGTCAAATTATAAAACAAGCACAAGCTAATAACAGGGTGGGCTGTGTCCCCCAATGATTGGCTCGGAGAAAAAGATTTTACGGTAAGTACACAAAAATCCTTATTTCTCCTTTGCCTCATTGGGGACACAGACCGTGGGACGTCCCAAAGCAGTCCCTGGGTGGGGACAACATCAGATCAGGCCCTGTGTAACTGCTATTTACAAGTGCGCCACCACAGCCTGCAGAGTCTGCCTGCCCAGACTCACATCTGTGGAAGTGTGGGAATTATAGTGCTTCAAGAATGCATGCGGACTGGACGAATCCGCAAGCTTGCAGGCGTGCTTTGCCGACGCCTGGTGCCTAGAACCCTCGATAGACAGGGAGATAGGCTGACATTAACACGGAAGGACTCCTGGCTGGTGAAACGAATCCACCAGGCTCACATGGCCGATGAAACGGCTAGACCCTCCCTGTAACCGTCAAGAAGTCTTCCTCTTAACGTCAGGAAGCCCAAATAAAGCGCACAACCTTCGGAAGGACGCAGTCCTCGACACGTCCCTACTCAGAGCACTCACTTCGTCCAGATTATGGAGAACCCATTCAGTTTTGTGGACTGGAGCCGAAAGAGATGAGGGAAGAACGATGCCCTTGTAACAGTGGGAATACAATACCACCTTGGTAACAAAGGAAGGGGATGGCCTGAGGACAACCTTGCCTTGATGGTAAAAAGGAAAAAAGTCTGAAAGAACAAAGCGGCAAGCTCTGAAGACTCATCAGGATGACAAGATCGCAGAAAAAAGGGCGACCTTCCCTGATCGTAAAGTCTGTCCGGAGCAAAAGGAGTCTACTGTAAGACTCCCAGGACCATTAAGGTCCCAAAGATCTAACGGTATGCAATAGGGAAGAACTACATGTGAAAACTCCCTGCGAAAAAGTCCCTACTTGCAGTTTTGCTGCAATAAGACAGAATATACTAGCTCCGCAAACAAAAACCTGACGTGGTCAGTGCGGATCTCCGAGGATCACTGGGGCCCTTTCTGCTTTTGAAAGGCTTTCAGAAGTAGTGGAAGAGGGGTTATGGAAACTGGTACCACGGAAGAACCAGAGCATGCACTGCGATGGCTCTTGGAACTGGAGGCCAAACCATGAACTCGAGTACATTGGCATTCAGTCTGGACGCCATCCGATCTACAACTGGAGAGCTCCAGTGAAGGCAGATCTGATGGAAGACTTCCAGGTGAAGTTCCCACTCACTTGAGGCGGAACCCTGACGGCTGAATAGGTCTGCCGCCCAGTGTTCTACTCCTGGGATATGTACTGCCGAGATCACCGAATGATAGATCTCGGCCCATCAGAGAATGTGAACTACCTCGGCCATGGCGCCTGACCGTGTGTACCTGCTAGATGATTGACATATGGCACAGCCGTGGCATTATCCAATTGAATTCGGATGGGGTGACCCGCCAGAAGGCAGTGGACCTGCTGTAGGACTAGCCATACCGTTCGGATCCCCAGAGCAATGATCGGGAGAACAAGACTGGCATTGGTAATTACTAATAACTATTGAACCTGGAGAAAGGCCCTGTATGAGGAAGGAGCTCAGAGACTACCCTCTGAAAGCCTGTTTGACTTGCTGAAAACGAGCGGAAGCTGCTTCCATTGTCGTCCCCATTTTTCCTCAGAAGCCTCCTAGCAAATCGAATGAAATTAGAGGATGAGTGATCAAGTGCGCGAGCTCCCTGTTGAAGGGCCACGACCTTGTGTCGAGGGATAATTACCATCCTTCTGGAAGTGTGCAGGATCATCCTCAAAAAGGATATCTGCTGGGCTGGAAATGAGAACTTGTCTAAGTTTAGCTGCCAGTCCAGGTGAGAGGGTATCGCAAGGGATATAGACGACTCAGTGTAGTCCTGGAAGAGCGGATAGAAAGTAGACCAAATGGGGCAGGACGACCAAGCCTTTGGGGTGCAAGGGGAACATGACAGCCACCATGCCCCTTGCGAACACTCTGGGTGTGGTAGCAAGGCCGAAGGGCAAGGTCGTGACTTGAAAATGCTGTTCGTGAACGGAAAAGCGAAGGAATTTTTAAAGAGGGGAAAAATAGGAACGTGAGGGTAAGCATCCCGAATGTCGATGGATGCCAGAAACTCCACCCTTTTCTGTTGAAGTAATGGCTGAGTGGAGGAACTCCATCCAAAGGAGGACCTTGTCAAAGGTTGTTAGAAGTTTGAGGTCCAGGATCGGTCTTACTTTTCGTTACCCTTTTTCGGAACCAAGATCCCTTAGATCTATATTGTCCTGGACAACCCTTCCACTGCTGGTTGGGTCTGTAGGAAACATACGATCCTTTGTTAGTCTCCCGCTCAAAAGATTTGATTGGCCAGCTGTACTGTCTTTGGGAAAAGGTTACTGGTGTGAATCAAAGTATTTAAGGTCTCCGACAAGGAGACCATTGCTCTAGCAACCCATGCGGCGGCTAAGGGTAGAGTGCTGAACCCGAAGCCGCAAAACGGAACGAACCAGATTTGCTATCTGACAGTCCATGGTATTTTTTAATTGATGACACATCGGCAGGGACACTGGTAGGTATACCACAGGAGATTCTACCCGGTTAATATGCCAAGTGGCAGAATGCGCAGCTGCATGCAGCAGGTCAGGAAAAAGCCGTCTGTTGCCATCGCCGCGCTCTTTTGACGGTGCAGAGTTAAAAATTAGGAACCCTTAATCCACCATCCTCTTAACATGGAAGTAGAGAGGGATCGTCTGCCTTCTTGCATCATCTGCTAAATAGTGGTGATGCAGAGGGGGGTGCTCGGACGCCAAAAAGGGTGCCTCTGTACATCCACAGAGTTGAGGTCCCCGGGTGGACAGGGCAGCTTGTCTGGCGTTAGGCATGGATGCAGAAGAGGATACATGGAGTCGACACTCCATGTGTTCGTCTGTTGATGGTGTGGGGAGATCTGTGCCCTTTAAAGGACCAGTCGCCCTTAAAAATCAGACCAGGCATGGCATCCCACGTAGAGGCTTCTGTCCAGTGAATCGCTTATCCGGACTGAATGGCAAATGCTCTACGAGGGAGTTTAGTCTCCTTATGAGGGACACTGCGTAGTCTAGAGCAGAACCGGAGTCCTCATCAATGTACAGAGATTGTTTGATGATATAAATAGGCGAGTCCATCCTTTTCTGAAGCTCTGGCAAGTCCAGATCCAAGGCAATATCCACGATCCATATTCAGAGTCTTGTTGTCAGCAAATCATTGGGGAGAGATCAGGAAATGAAACTTCCGTTTTCTAGTTGCCTGTACATTTCTAGAATACTTACGGCCCCTGCTAGCCGACGGCTCCCATGTAGGAGAGGGACCATGTAGATCGGTCCTGCGAGCACTCCGAGCCACAGAGGGTTCACGGAGGGTTTCAATCTCTTGGTCAGAGAAACCATGGATGGAGAGGAACTAGGTACTCTGGGAAAAACTGGGATCAGCGGCGGAGGGCTGCTGAGCTCATTTAGGGTGACCGGCTTAGGATTGATCATGTGCCTTTAAGACCAGGGAATACTGGTCAGGTACTTCCTTACCAGGTACTGAGGTTGCAGAGTCGTTGTTCCCCTTAAATGCAAAACTGTCGCCCCTGTGTGAGCCGGCCGGGTGGACCAAGATGGCCACTGGGAGTTGAGGAGGTGATAAAAACTCGCAGAGAGCGAGAAGCGCCAATTTGGGGGAGGAGCCACAGACACGATGTGGGTGCAACCTCGAGACTTCCATGAATAGGCTCAAGCCGGGGCCTAAAATTTCTGCAGCCGGTGGAAGCGATATCAGCGGTAGAAGTGAGGGGCGTTGTAGTGGCCGAGAAAACTGAGCACTCCCGTGCCAGGCGAGAAGTGCCAGAAAAGCGGGCGTAGCCACCGTAGCGCGCCATAGTGCGGGCGCGGCTTCCAGCCTACACATCGGCCGAAGCCGGGGGGCTAAATTTTTCCAGCCAGACGGAGCGTTACCTAAGGGAGGTGGGCCACTGGGAAGCCATGGCTGAGGCTGCCTGTCAGCATGTGAATATCTCGCTGCAGAGGCCCATCGCTGACTGGATCCACTCACCATCGGTGCGCGTCCTGGCATGGAGCCGCATCAGATGACCGAGTTTCAGCGCCGAGGAAAGTGCGCAAACTCTACTGTTCTGCTGCAGGTCAGGTATTGCAGCGTGGACGGTGCAGGGATAAAGCTCAATCAACCATCACTCTGTTAGGGAGGTGGAGAGGAACCGTCTGCCTCCTTGTGCCATCCGCTTTAACAGTGGTGGGACAGTGGGGGCTGCTCGGACGCCAAAGAGAGGGGCCTCTGTACATCCACGGAGTTCAAGCCCCCCGGGTGGACAGGGCCAGTTGTCCAGCATTACGCATGGCTGCAGAAGAGGATACATTTAGGCGACACTCCATGTGCTTGTCCGTTGAATGTATGGGGAGATCGGTGCCCTTGAAGGGGCCCGTTGCCCCTAAGAATCAGCCCAGGCTTGGTATCCCACGTCGCAGGAGAAGGTACGGAGGGGCGACACTCTCCGTGCTCGCCTGTTGATGGTTCGGGGAGATTGGAACCTTGAAAGGATCCGTTGCCCCATTCGTCCGTGGAAAAAATAAAATAAAAAATGTAAAAAGTAAAAATAAAATAAGAAAGTTTTGGGTCTGAATAGCAGACCCGTCCGTGTGCCTCCTACGGACACTAAGCAAGAACTGGTTATCTGAGAGCCAGCAGAAGGGTGTATACTGCAGGGGAGGAGCTAACTTTCTATGTTTCACTTAGTGCCAGCCTCTTAGTGGCAGCAGCATACACCCACGGGCTGTGTCCCCCAATGAGGTGAAGGCGAAATAATAATAAAAAAAACAAACATATGCACTGCAAAAAACACCACGTATGAACATAGTTTACATGTATTTTCTATTCCTGATCTAAGGATTGGGGGTTAGATGAATCTGTGCTGCACTTTATGCACATGCTCAGTAGTGAGGCAGTGCTGAGGGGGTCGGAGGTGAATGAATCTGCGCTGCACTTTATGTAAATGCTCAGCAGGGACCAGCGCTGTAGGGTCAGAGGTGAACTAATCTGTGCTGCACTTTATATACAATTGTGGCCAAAAGTATTGACACCCTTGCAATTCTGTCAGATAATACTCAGTTTCTTCCTGAAAATGATTGCAATCACAAATTCTTTGGTATTATCTTCATTTAATTTGTCTTAAATGAAAAAACACAAAAGAAAATGAAGCAAAAAGCAAAACATTGATCATTTCACACAAAACTCCAAAAATGGGCCAGACAAAAGTATTGGCAGCCTCAGAATAATACTTGGTTGCACAACCTTTAGCCAAAATAACTGCGACCAACCGCTTCCGGTAACCACCAATGAGTTTCTTACAATGCTCTGCTGGAATTTTAGACCATTCTTCTTTGGCAAACTGCTCCAGGTCCCTGATATTTGAAGGGTGCCTTCTCCAAACTGCCATTTTTAGATCTCTCCACAGGTGTTCTATGGGATTCAGGTCTGGACTCATTGCTGGCCACCTTAGAAGTCTCCAGTGCTTTCTCTCAAACCATTTTCTAGTGCTTTTTGAAGTGTGTTTTGGGTCATTGTCCTGCTGGAAGACCCATGACCTCTGAGGGAGACCCAGCTTTCTCACACTGGGCCCTACATTATGCTGCAAAATTTGTTGGTAGTCTTCAGACTTCATAATGCCATGCACACGGTCAAGCAGTCCAGTGCCAGAGGCAGCAAAGCAACCCCAAAACATCAGGGAACCTCTGCCATGTTTGACTGTAGGGACCGTGTTCTTTTCTTTGAATGCCTCTTTTTTTCTCCTGTAAACTCTATGTTGGTGCCTTTGCCCAAAAAGCTCTATTTTGTCTCATTTGACCAGAGAACATTCTTCCAAAATGTTTTAGGCTTTTTCAGGTAAGTTTTGGCAAACTCCAGTATGGCTTTTTTATTTCTCCGAGTAAGAAGTGGGGTCTTCCTGGGTCTCCTACCATACAGTCCCTTTTCAGTCACACACCGACGGATAGTACGGGTTGACACTGTTGTACCCTCGGACTGCAGGGCAGCTTGAACTTGTTTGGATGTTAGTCGAGGTTCTTTATCCAACATCCGCACTATCTTGCGTTGAAATCTCGTCAATTTTTCTTTTCCGTCCACATCTAGGGAGGTTAGCCACAGTGCCATGGGCTTTAAACTTCTTGATGACACTGCGCACGGTAGACACAGGAACATTCAGGTCTTTGGAGATGGACTTGTAGCCTTGAGATTGCTCATGCTTCCTCACAATTTGGTTTCTCAAGTCCTCAGACAGTTCTTTGGTCTTCTTTCTTTTCTCCATGCTCAATGTGGTACACACAAGGACACAGGACAGAGGTTGAGTCAACTTTAATCCATGTCAGCTGGCTGCAAGTGTGATTTAGTTACTGCCAACACCTGTTAGGTGCCACAGGTAAGTTACAGGTGCTGTTAATTACACAAATTAGAGAAGCATCACATGAATTTTCGAACAGTGCCAATACTTTTGTCCACCCCCTTTTTTATGTTTGGTGTGGAATTATATCCAATTTGGCTTTAGGACAATTCTTTTTGTGTTTTTTCATTTAAGACAAATGAAATGAAGAAAATAATAACAAAGAATTTCTGTTTGCAATCTTTTTCAGGAAGAAACCGAGTATTATCTGACAGAATTGCAGGGGTGTCAATACTTTTGGCCCAACTGTACATGCTGAGCAAGGACCAGTGCTGTGGGGTCAGAGGTGAATGAATCTTTGTTGCACTTTATGTACATTCTCAGTATTGACCAGTGCTTTGGGGTCGGAGGTGAATTAATTTGTGCAGCACTTTATGTATATAAAACGTACCTAATCCTAAAATATAATAAATTGGGTACAGTAGTACAATGCAGGACGTGTCCTACCAGACACCCTAAAATTACGGTATATGGTTTATTTCTAAGAGAATAAATATGATTTTAGGGTGTCTGGTAGAAACGTACTGTGTTTTCAGCTTTGTCTTGGGATTATCCATGTTCAGTATTGCGTTTACTATTCTTACCGTACGGCGTTGGGGGTACGGATTCTTAACGCACTACTTTATTTGAATTCACACTTTTTTTGCTGCCTCTTGAATTATGACGCGATTTAGAAATCTCCATCCTCAGTATTATATATAGCCCATATATTCTCTTATTTCCTCACATATAAACACATTAACCCTTTGCTTCCTTACACATGAAGTAGTAACGGCAGCTCTTTTGTACCTGCTCTAGTAGTGGTTGTTACTTCCGCTGACAGTGTGGCACCTATGGATAAGCACACTACCTCTCACCACTAAAGAACGCACAAAACCAAGTTCCATTGTACATGTTGTATTTTGGGCATTCACACATTTTTCATTTTTTAGCACAATATCACTATTCACGTTTTGTCATTGTGATTTTTGAAGAATGCGCTTTCAAGGTGCAGCAGGTGACATGCAATTCCTGACCTCGGGTGACATGTCACACCCCGGTCCTATGATTCCTTTGACTTAATGTGTCACGCGTTTTTTTTTGTTTTTTTAATGCTTTGTCTATTCGTATCTACCTATGCGGACTGTATCTTTATCTTGGTTTGTCCTGATGAAGAAGTTTTATATTTAGAAACACATTGACAAATAAAACCACCCAACATTGGATTGTCAGGCTTCATTCATTCTCCCCGGCAGCGCAGAATAACCCATTTGTTTCTCCTGTTCTATGAATTTCTCTCCTCATGGGTCTGCAGCAGCCTTATAAGTAGTTGTGTGAAATCCTTCTAGATTATTACCCAGATAAGACCCTCTTTGCACTTTGTCTCCTCTCCAGTTTCTTGCTCTTAATTCCAGTGATGTGTCACTGTTATCAGCAAGATCATTAGAGGACTAGTAAACCTGATGCATGTAGTCCTTCATATTCATAACCTCTGCATAAACCCACCACTGATTGGCTGCTTTCTGTGTACACTGTGCATAGGCAGAAAGCTGCCAGTCAGTGATGTGGGTGGGGTTATACAGGACTCTGCATAGAGAGAACTGGCTGATCTGCAGCAGACAAAATAGTGATTTTATCAAAACTGTGATAGCTCAGACACTGCTGGAATCAGGGCTCTGCCCCTACATCATGCTGTTCTCAGAAAGCGTAGTAAAACATGTTTACAGATTCCCTTTAATGAAAGTGCTGGAGTTTGCTGGACGAGATTTCAGGCTACAGATCCCTCCCTCTAACAGCACCACAAACACACCTGCTGTGAGACAACGCTTCTTCTTCTTTGCACTAGGTTTGAATACGAAGCAGCCCTGAAAATTAGAAAAGAAATGCACAGCTCATAGCACAGGGAGGCATTTGTCATGGAGTGAGTGAGAACAGAACCAGGGAGTGGCACTGGAAACTCGGAAGACACAACACACGTATTTATACAGGTTTAGCTAATAAAAAAGTTAGAGTGCTCCTTTTAGAGAATCTGTCAGAAGTTTTTTGCCATGAAATCTGACAGTACTATGATGTAGGGGCAGAGAGCACAATTCCGGTGATGCACCACTTGGTTTACTGGGTGCAGCAGTTATAATTTCTGTAGACCTCACAGAGCTCAGTTGTGGAGCTGTGTATAACGCCGTGCACACAGTTTTCTGTGTACATTGTATAGTGGCAGGGCTGCTAATCAGTGCTGGGGGTGTGATTGGACTAGGATGCACAAGGCCAGTTGTCCTCAAGTGATAAACTCCTTTGATAAAGCTCTGATTATATTGAAACAACAAAACATATTCCCAGTGAGTGACACATTACTGTAATCAGGGTCTCTGCTCCTGCATTATGATGCTCTCAGATTACATAACAAAAACCTGGTGACTCATTCCATTCAAAAAGTATACTTATAAGTGTTTCTAATCAACTATATGACAGCTCCACTTCTGGCCTATGGTATGCTCAGGAGACAATTTTCTGCATTGGAACGTCATCAGTCTTGATTGAGTAAAAGGGACCAAATCATTTTTTCAAAGATAATGGAACTAACTTATCTGCCAATGCCTTGGTTATAATAAGTAAGGGGGCTGGCTTAGCTATTAAAGTGAGCCCTATCGATGACATGCCCAGAGAGAAAACGATATCAAGCACAAGCCGAAAAGTGAAGCCACCACATTAGCACAATGGAACACAGATGGAGGAACAAGTGATGGCAATATGCCCATCAGCCATATCTACTGAAGCACAATCAAGTTTTTTGGACGTCCAAACGCTAGGTAAGTGCAGATGAATCCTTGGTAGAAAGGCAACTAAATACCAATCGTGCACAAGTCCTGTACAGTCAGGATCTAGCGCATGTGCAGGCTGCTGTCCGAGTTGTCTTGCTACATGGCTATCACCTTGGTCTATTTTCTGGCTGGGAGCCACGTTGTTTTGGGAGAAGGGGTCAGTTTTTTCTCTAAATCTTCCATACAGTTCCAGAGATATGGGCCTTTTTATTTAGTGTTCATTTTTATGGTCTTTAACAAGGGGGTGGTGCTCACGGAATTCTCCAGGGGCGCATTTTTACAGTATTACCCTACGAGCGCCGTCTTTTTGGTAAAGATCACAAAAAAGTCCCATATCACTGCAACCGTATGGTAGGTTTATAAAAAAAAAAAAAAAAAAGTAAATACTCTAGGGAATGAATTAAGAGCAATAAACTGCCCACTTTACACCTGTTAACGAATCCTCTCCAAAGCAGCCAACGCCAAATCCAAAAACATTTCTTCAAAAAGCAAAAAGGGATTTACCTTGGAAACTGATGATGTGGTCATAATAAATTCCTGAAAAAAAAAAAAACAGGACATAGGAGATTACAATATATTCCTACAGTGGATGACATCCTCACTGATTTATAGATATACACAAAAAGAAAAATACAAAGCTCTCCCTGAGAAACTGCCTCCGCTAGTGTGAGACATGTAATGACTGATAGACTACTCAATACAAACACATCTGCAATTCTCCTCTCATAATGCTGTTGGCTGTGCTGCATAGCAATGCCGGACTATAACCAACACCTTCTGCTTCCATCTCACAGGCAGCCAGTGTGGGGAGAGGGGAGTACAGCAGAACTTTAGGAGAGTCTTTGTTCTGATTTCACCTGTGCTCTCTCTCATTAAACACCTCCAACAGTGCTGTAGGTGCTGAAAGCTACAGAAGTACAGGTCCTTCTCAAAAAATTAGCATATAGTGTTAAATTTCATTATTTACCATAATGTAATGATTACAATTAAACTTTCAAATATTATAGATTCATTATCCACCAACTGAAATTTGTCAGGTCTTTTATTGTTTTAATACTGATGATTTTGGCATACAACTCCTGATAACCCAAAAAACCTGTCTCAATAAATTAGCATATCAAGAAAAGGTTCTCTAAACGACCTATTACCCTAATCTTCTGAATCAACTAATTAACTCTAATCACATGCAAAAGATACCTGAGGCTTTTATAAACTCCCTGCCTGGTTCATTACTCAAAACCCCCATCATGGGTAAGACTAGCGACCTGACAGATGTCAAGAAGGCCATCATTGACACCCTCAAGCAAGAGGGTAAGACCCAGAAAGAAATTTCTCAACAAATAGGCTGTTCCCAGAGTGCTGTATCAAGGCACCTCAATGGTAAGTCTGTTGGAAGGAAACAATGTGGCAGAAAACGCTGTACAACGAGAAGAGGAGACCGGACCCTGAGGAAGATTGTGGAGAAGGACCGATTCCAGACCTTGGGGAACCTGAGGAAGCAGTGGACTGAGTCTGGTGTGGAAACATCCAGAGCCACCGTGCACAGGCGTGTGCAGGAAATGGGCTACAGGTGCCGCATTCCCCAGGTAAAGCCACTTTTGAGCTACAGAGAAGCAGCACTGGACTGTTGCTAAGTGGTCCCAAGTACTTTTTTCTGATGAAAGCAAATTTTGCATGTCATTCGGAAATCAAGGTGCCAGAGTCTGGAGGAAGAATGGGGAGAAGGAAATGCCAAAATGCCTGAAGTCCAGTGTCAAGTACCCACAGTCAGTGATGGTGTGGGGTGCCATGTCAGCTGCTGGTGTTGGTCCACTGTGTTTCATCAAGGGCAGGGTCAATGCAGCTAGCTATCAGGAGATTTTGGAGCACTTCATGCTTCCATCGGCTGAAATGCTTTATGGAGATGAAGATTTCATTTTTCAGCACGACCTGGCATCTGCTCACAGTGCCAAAACCACTGGTAAATGGTTTACGGACCATGGTATTACTGTGCTCAATTGGCCTGCCAACTCTCCTGACCTGAACCCCATAGAGAATCTGTGGGATATTGTGAAGAGAAAGTTGAGAGACGCAAGACCCAACACTCTGGATGAGCTTAAGGCCGCTATTGAAGCATCCTGGGCCTCCATAACATCTCAGCAGTGTCACAGGCTGATTGCCTCCATGCCACGCCGCATTGAAGCAGTCATTTCTGCCAAAGGATTCCCGACCAAGTATTGAGTGCATAACTGAACATTATTATTTGTTGGTTTTTTTGTTTGTTATTAAAAAACACTTTTATTTGATTGGATGGGTGAAATATGCTAATTTATTGAGACAGGTTTTTTGGGTTATCAGGAGTTGTATGCCAAAATCATCAGTATTAAAACAATAAAAGACCTGACAAATTTCAGTTGGTGGATAATGAATCTATAATATATGAAAGTTTAATTGTAATCATTACATTATGGTAAATAATGAAATTTAACACTATATGCTAATTTTTTGAGAAGGACCTGTATATGTAATCACACTTAAGGTACCGTCACATTTAGCGACGCTGTAGCGATCTAGACAACGATCCCGATCGCTGCAGCGTCGCTGTGTGGTCGCTGGAGAGTAACTATGCAAAGTCCCTTGGTAACCAGGGTAAACATCGGGTTATTAAGCGCAGGGCCGCGCTTGGTAACCCGATGTTTACCTTGGTTACCAGTGTAAACGTAAAAAAAAACAAACACTACATACTTACATTCCGGTGTCTGTCCCCCGGCGCTCTGCTTCCTGACTGACTGTGAGCGCCAGCCGGAAAGCACAGCGGTGACGTCACCGCTGTGCTCTGCTTTCCGGCCGGCGCTTACACAGTGCAGAGAAGCACAGCGCCGGGGGACAGACACCGGAATGTAAGTATGTAGTGTTTTTTTTTTTTTTACGTTTACACTGGTAACCAAGGTAAACATCGGGTTACCAAGCGCGGCCCTTTCCGTGAGATCTGTGTCATTTTAACAGCTCATTTACATATCAAGATAATTCATCGGATTATAAATATCATGGTATCATTTTATTCAACTTTCTATGACCTGCATTTTCATAGAAAGGAGACACAAAGATTGTGCTGAGCTTTCTAACAAGTCTTTTATCTCACCCAAAGCTGGATTCACATCTACACTGCTCAGTGCTACTGTACAATTTCCTTCATGCTTCGGTGTGCTAAGGGATGAAGTGCAGGAATTCGTTTGCGTGCTGTGCTTGAGAAACATGATAGCAGCTAGTCTCCTCACACCAGCTGAGTTAACCGCAAATTAAAAAGCTATTCCTACAATCACAATAATTTCCACAAAGCACAGTAAATGTGTACTTATGGTTAATATGCAGACTAAAGCCCCATAAAGATTCTTTCTTGTAACTAGTATTTTTTTTTTTCATCTTTTGTGCCAATTTATGCATCCAGCTTCACATAACTGAATAGGCAGTCCATTTCAGACTACTAAAACTACATTTCCCAGTGACACCCTGCACCTTCTCAGTCTTGCAGTCACCTCCCTCATGTGGGGGCTCCAGACAATCTCCATTTCCCTAAGTTGATGACTCAAATTCGTACTGATGAATGAGTCAGCTCAGATGAAAATACCACATACATTTAGCATTTCAACAAGCTAATCTATAAAATTCTCTATGGTCCCATACACAACTCTTACAGCCTGATTTTATCTATCTACAGTGATGAAGACATGAACAGTCTATAATTTTAAGGGTAGGTTAATTTTAACATTGATAGAATATCAAAAATAAAATCCTGAAAATCACATTGTATAAATTATATAAATTAGCATTTTGAAGTGAGAAATAAGTATTTGATCCCCTACCAACCATTAAAGGGAACCTGTCACCCCTCAAAATCGAAGGTGAGCTAAGCCCATCAGCATCAGGGGAACCTCTTTTTCTCATCTTTCAGGATACATCGGGGGCTTATCTACAGCATCCCAGAATGCTGTAGATAAGCCCCTGATGCTGGTGGGCTTAGCTCACATTCGATTTTGGGGGTGACAGGTTCCCTTTAAGAGTTCTGGCTCCTACAGACCAGTTAGACGCTCCTAATCAACTAGTTACCTGCATTAAAGACAGCTTTCTTACATAGTCACCTTTATAAAAGACTCCTGTCCACAGACTCAATCAGTAAGACTAACCTCTACAACATGGGCAAGACTAAAATAGCTTTATAAGGACATCAGGGATAAGATCATAGACCTGCACAAAGCTGGAATGGGCTACAAAACCATAAGTAGGACGCTGGGCGAGAAGGAGACAACTGTTGGTGCAATAATAAGAAAATAGAAGAAATGCAAACTGACTGTCAATCGACATCGATCTAGGGCACCATGCAAAATCTCACCTCGTGGCTTATCCTTGTTCATGAGGAAGGTGAGAGATCAACCTAAAACTACACGGTCCCTCTGCTCAAGAAGGCATATGTGCAGCCACGTCTAAAGTTTGCCAATGAACACCTGGATGATTCTGTGAGTGATTGGGAGAAGGTGCTGTGGTCAGATGAGACAAAAATTGAGGTTTTTGGCATTAACTCAACGTGTTTGGAGGAAGAGAAATACTTTGCCTATGACCCAAAGAACACCGTCCCCACTGTCAAGCATGGAGGTGGAAACATTATGTTTTGGGGGTGAATATCTGCTAAGGGCACAGGACTACTTCACCACATCAATGGGAGTATGGATGGAGCCATGTACCGTAAATTCCTGAGTGACAACCTCTTTCCATCCACCAGGACATTAAAACTTGGTCGTGCCTGGGTCTTCCAGCAAGACAATGACCCAAAACATACAGCCAAGGCAACAAAGGAGTGGCTCAAATATTGTAGTTACTCACCGATAACGGTATTTCTCTGATCCCATGACGGCACCACAGAGAGAGGGATCCACCCTCAGGGACAGAAAACTCACAGGTTAAAAAGGCGGGACCTCTCCTCCACCTCAGTTGGTTTACAGAGCCATAACAGGACTTCAGCTGTAACTTAAATGGTTATTAAACAACAAAATAATTAAGTCTTTTTTTTGAGACACCGCGTGTCAATGGTTGACTACTAGTGTGCACACCCACACGTGAAAGGGAGGGAATATACGGGTGCCGTCATGGGATCAGAGAAATACCGTTATCGGTGAGTAACTACAATATTCTCTTACCCCCATGACGGCACCACGGAGAGAATTTCATAGAATGTGTGTTAGGGTGGGATTACTGCCTCTAAGACTCTTCTACCAAAGGTTACGTCTGAAGAGCAAGATAGGTCCAGTTGGTAGTGTTTGAAAAATGTAGAGGGAGAAGAGCAAGTGGCAGCTCTACATATCTGGTCAATCAATGCTCCTGCTCGCTCTGCCCAAGAGATTGCTACCAATCTAGTTGAATGAGCTTTGATCCAGTCGGGAACGGCTTCATTGGATGAGGCGTATGCTAGAGTGATGGCATCCCTTACCCATCTCGCCAGCGTGGCTTTTGATGCTTTATTTGGGCCCTGAAAACAAACAGAGACCTGCCTTTCCTACACTCCCTTGTGGCTGTTATATATTGGGTCAGCATCTCTTAAGATCTAATGTGTGTAGAGACTTTTCCTTTTCATTCTTGGGATTTGGGCAAAAAGATGGTAAGGATATTTGCTGAGATCTATGAAACAGTGATGCTACCTTAGGCATGTAAGACGGGTCAGTCCTAAGGACTACTCTATCCTCTAATATCTGAGTTAGTGACTTGCAGGCTCTTTCAGCTTACCCACCTCTAATTCTGCGGGCTGAGGTTAATGCTACCAAAAGAGAAGTTTTCAGGGAGATTATCTTTAAGGAAGCTTGAGACAAGGGTTCAAAAGGCGCTTTAGTTAGTGCAGAAACTACTAGGTTTAGGTCCCAGGGAGGCGAAGTGTGGTGTATGACTGGTTTAGACCTAATTGAGGCTTTAATAAACCTTTTTATCCAGTGATTCCCTGCTAGGTCAGAGTTGTATAAGGCGCCTTAATGCTGCGATTTGAACCTTAAGGCTATGTTCACACGTTGCGTCCTGTCCCTGCGGGTTCTCCCGCAGCGGATTTGATAAATCTGCAGGGCAAACCCGCTGCGGTTATCCCTGCAGATTTATCGCGGTTTGTCCTGCGGCTTCCGCTGCGGGATTTTACCCCTACTATTGATGCTGCATATGCAGCAATATGCAGCATCAATAGTAATGTTAAAAATAATAAAATAATGATATACTCACCCTCTGACATCCCGATCTCCTCGGCGCTGCAGGCGGCGGTCCGGTTCCAAAGATGCTGTGCGACCAGGACCTTCGTGACGTCACGGTCATGTGACCGCGACGTCACCGCAGGTCCTGGTCGCATAGCAAACCTGAGACCGGACAGCCGCGTGCAGCGCTGAGACTTCAGAGGTGAGTATATCATTATTTTTTATTTCAATTCTTTTTTTTTTACTCAAATATGGTTCCCGGGGCCTGGAGGAGAGTCTCCTCTCCTCCATCCCGGGTACCACCAGCACATTATCCGCTTACTTCCCGCAAGGTGGGCACAGCCCCATGCGGGAAGTAAGCGGATCAATGCATTCCTATGGGTGCAGAATCGCTGCGATTCTGCACAAAGAAGTGACATGCTGCGGGTTGTAAACCGCTGCGTTCCCGCGCGGTTTTTCCCGCAGCATGTGCACAGCGGTTTGCATAGGATTTACATGTTACTGTAAACGCTATGGAAACTGCTGCGGACCCGCAGCTGCAAAATCGCCACGGTTCCGTGGTAAAAACCGCAATGTGTGAACATAGCCTAAGGCTATGTGCACACGTAGGAAATGTGGTGCAGAATTTTCTGCACTAAATCTGCATCTGCAGATTTGATGCAGTTTCTGTGCAGTACAATGTAAATCAATGTGAAAAAAAAAAGCTGTGCTCATGGTGCAGAAAAATCTGCGCAAAAACGCTGCAGAACTGCACAAAAGAAGTGACGTGCACTTCTTTGAAATCGGCAGCGTTTCTGCGCAGATTTTTCTGCACCATGAGCACAGCTTTTTTTTTCACATTGATTTACATTGTACTGTAAACCACAGTGCAGATCTGCTGCAGTTATGCACTAAATCTGCATCGTGTGCACATACCCTAAGGGTACTTGTTGCTAACTCTTTTTCTAATCCTTTCTGAAGGAATTCTAGTACTTCCTGAATTGGGATTTTCCCTGACACGCTGACATTTGAATTTGAGCGGAACTTTTTCCAGACCTTGCCATATGCTCTGGTAGTTACTGGTTTTCTACTGGACAAAAGGGTTGAAACTAGGTTTGAAGAAAACCCCTTTTTTGTTAAAAGTTCCCTCTCAAATTCCAGGCTGTCATATGCAGGTTTTTTACTTGCAGATGATTTATTGGCCCCTGGCGTAAAAGATTTGGGATATCCGGGAGAACCCATGGTTCTGTTATGGACATTAAGTGTAGCCATGGGAACCACAATCTTTTTGGCCAAAACGGGGCTATCATAATTACTCTCGCTCTGTGTTCCCGGATTTTCTTCAGAACTAATGGAATTAATGCTATCGGAAGAAAGACATACGGTAAGCTAGTTGGAAGTTCCAGGGAATTAGAAAGGCATCTAGAGTCACTGGATTCCCCCGTGGGTCTACTGAACAGAATGCCTGTGTTTTCCGGTTTAGACTGTTTACGAACAAATCTATTTCCGGGACTCCCCAGCAATCCACAATGTGGTTGAATACCTCCTGGTTCAACTCCCATTCCCCCTGCTTTAACTATGTTCTGCTTAAAAAATCTGCCACCTGATTCTCTGTCCCTTTGATGTGAAGGGCTGACAGAGGATAGATTGGCTTCCGCCAGTAACAAGATAGATTTTGCTACTTCCATCAGCGAGCGGGACTTTGCTCCCCCCTGGTGATTCAGGTATGCCGCCACCACCACCCTGTTGTCTGAAAGCACCCTTAGGTGATGGAACGGAGGGAGACCATGAAGTGTTTGCGTGCGTATTCTACTGCCAAGAGTTCTTTCATGTTCGATGAGCAGAGTTTTTCTTTCTCTGACCAAGGGCTTTGGGCAATTTGATCGTTTAAATGAGCCCCCCAACCCCACGGGCTCACATCCGTGGTCAGGGTTACAGAAACTGGCCATACCCATGGGACCCCTCTAGTTAAGTTGGCCGGGTCTATCCACCAAGCCAGGGAACATATTGTTTGTGAGGAGATTTTTAAGTGCTTTTCTAAATCC
Source organism: Ranitomeya imitator (assembly GCF_032444005.1). Taxonomy (NCBI): domain Eukaryota; kingdom Metazoa; phylum Chordata; class Amphibia; order Anura; family Dendrobatidae; genus Ranitomeya; species Ranitomeya imitator. Next base: position 337,243,915 of record NC_091286.1, read on the forward strand.
CCCTTTAAGCGGAGTTGTGCTTCTAATATTTCCCACTGGAAATCTCTGGAGTGATGCTGAGCCCATTGGACTGCTGGGATACAGGCTGTCATTGACCCTAACACGGACATTGCTTTCCGTAAAGTGATGACTGGTGAAAGTCTTAATTGTGCTATTAGTTGTATCATGTTGGAAACTTTCGTCCCTGGAAGACGGCATTCTTGTTTTGTCGAATCTATCATTATTCCTAAGTACTGTTGTATTTGTATTGGAATAATCCTGGATTTTTCTAGATTCAACATCCAACCCAAATTTGACAGGCTGTCATCACCTTGTCTAACTGCAATGGTGTGAGGATCTGCCCACTACCAGGAGGTCGTCCAAATATGGAACTATCAGAACGTCTTGCTCCCTTATGTGGGCCATCACTTCCGCCATCAGTTTCGTAAATACCCTCGGGGCTATGGCAAGGCCAAATGGGAGAGCTCTGAACTGATAATGTTTCAGATCTCCTTGCATTATCACCGCCACTCTGAGGTATTTCTGGTAACTGGGATGGATGAGCACATGATAGTATGCGTCTTTTAGGTCGACTACAGTCATAAAACAAGACGGATGAAGGGTTCTGACACAGGTTTTTATTGTTTCCATCTAGAAACTCTGGGTCACTAGATATTTGTTTAATTTTTTCAGGTTTATTATTGTTCTGAAAGTCCCATCTGGTTTCTGGCGTTAAACTAGAAGAAGAGGGGACGGGAAGAAAAACATTAGACTCGAACAAAGACGACCCAGGAAAACATACTCAGAAGGGAGGTAAGAACATTTCTAAAACAATCCACAGTGAGGAGATTGGAACAAAACAAAATCCTCTAAACTGCATGCTCGCAAACGCCAGAAGCCTGACAAACAAGATGGAAGAACTAGAAGCAGAAATATCTACAGGTAACTTTGACATAGTGGGAATAACCGAGACATGGTTAGATGAAAGCTATGACTGGGCAGTTAACTTACAGGGTTACAGTCTGTTTAGAAAGGATCGTAAAAATCGGAGAGGAGGAGGGGTTTGTCTCTATGTAAAGTCTTGTCTAAAGTCCACTTTAAGGGAGGATATTAGCGAAGGGAATGAGGATGTCGAGTCCATATGGGTTGAAATTCATGGAGGGAAAAATGGTAACAAAATTCTCATTGGGGTCTGTTACAAACCCCCAAATATAACAGAAAGCATGGAAAGTCTACTTCTAAAGCAGATAGATGAAGCTGCAACCCATAATGAGGTCCTGGTTATGGGGGACTTTAACTACCCGGATATTAACTGGGAAACAGAAACCTGTGAAACCCATAAAGGCAACAGGTTTCTGCTAATAACCAAGAAAAATTATCTTTCACAATTGGTGCAGAATCCAACCAGAGGAGCAGCACTTTTAGACCTAATACTATCTAATAGACCTGACAGAATAACAAATCTGCAGGTGGTTGGGCATTTAGGAAATAGCGACCACAATATTGTGCAGTTTCACCTGTCTTTCACTAGGGGGACTTGTCAGGGAGTCACAAAAACATTGAACTTTAGGAAGGCAAAGTTTGAACAGCTTAGAGATGCCCTTAATCTGGTAGACTGGGACAATATCCTCAGAAATGAGAATACAGATAATAAATGGGAAATGTTTAAGAACATCCTAAATAGGCAGTGTAAGCGGTTTATACCTTGTGGGAATAAAAGGACTAGAAATAGGAAAAACCCAATGTGGCTAAACAAAGAAGTAAGACAGGCAATTAACAGTAAAAAGAAAGCATTTGCACTACTAAAGCAGGATGGCACCATTGAAGCTCTAAAAAACTATAGGGAGAAAAATACTTTATCTAAAAAACTAATTAAAGCTGCCAAAAAGGAAACAGAGAAGCACATTGCTAAGGAGAGTAAAACTAATCCCAAACTGTTCTTCAACTATATCAATAGTAAAAGAATAAAAACTGAAAATGTAGGCCCCTTAAAAAATAGTGAGGAAAGAATGGTTGTAGATGACGAGGAAAAAGCTAACATATTAAACACCTTCTTCTCCACGGTATTCACGGTGGAAAATGAAATGCTAGGTGAAATCCCAAGAAACAATGAAAACCCTATATTAAGGGTCACCAATCTAACCCAAGAAGAGGTGCGAAACCGGCTAAATAAGATTAAAATAGATAAATCTCCGGGTCCGGATGGCATACACCCACGAGTACTAAGAGAACTAAGTAATGTAATAGATAAACCATTATTTCTTATTTTTAGTGACTCTATAGCGACAGGGTCTGTTCCGCAGGACTGGCGCATAGCAAATGTGGTGCCAATATTCAAAAAGGGCTCTAAAAGTGAACCTGGAAATTATAGGCCAGTAAGTCTAACCTCTATTGTTGGTAAAATATTTGAAGGGTTTCTGAGGGATGTTATTCTGGATTATCTCAATGAGAATAACTGTTTAACTCCATATCAGCATGGGTTTATGAGAAATCGCTCCTGTCAAACCAATCTAATCAGTTTTTATGAAGAGGTAAGCTATAGACTGGACCACGGTGAGTCATTGGACGTGGTATATCTCGATTTTTCCAAAGCGTTTGATACCGTGCCGCACAAGAGGTTGGTACACAAAATGAGAATGCTTGGTCTGGGGGAAAATGTGTGTAAATGGGTTAGTAACTGGCTTAGTGATAGAAAGCAGAGGGTGGTTATAAATGGTATAGTCTCTAACTGGGTCGCTGTGACCAGTGGGGTACCGCAGGGGTCAGTATTGGGACCTGTTCTCTTCAACATATTCATTAATGATCTGGTAGAAGGTTTACACAGTAAAATATCGATATTTGCAGATGATACAAAACTATGTAAAGCAGTTAATACAAGAGAAGATAGTATTCTGCTACAGATGGATCTGGATAAGTTGGAAACTTGGGCTGAAAGGTGGCAGATGAGGTTTAACAATGATAAATGTAAGGTTATACACATGGGAAGAGGGAATCAATATCACCATTACACACTGAACGGGAAACCACTGGGTAAATCTGACAGGGAGAAGGACTTGGGGATCCTAGTTAATGATAAACTTACCTGGAGCAGCCAGTGCCAGGCAGCAGCTGCCAAGGCAAACAGGATCATGGGGTGTATTAAAAGAGGTCTGGATACACATGATGAGAGCATTATACTGCCTCTGTACAAATCCCTAGTTAGACCGCACATGGAGTACTGTGTCCAGTTTTGGGCACCGGTGCTCAGGAATGATATAATGGAACTAGAGAGAGTACAAAGGAGGGCAACAAAATTAATAAAGGGGATGGGAGAACTACAATACCCAGATAGATTAGCGAAATTAGGATTATTTAGTCTAGAAAAAAGACGACTGAGGGGCGATCTAATAACCATGTATAAGTATATAAGGGGACAATACAAATATCTCGCTGAGGATCTGTTTATACCAAGGAAGGTGACGGGCACAAGGGGGCATTCTTTGCGTCTGGAGGAGAGAAGGTTTTTCCACCAACATAGAAGAGGATTCTTTACTGTTAGGGCAGTGAGAATCTGGAATTGCTTGCCTGAGGAGGTGGTGATGGCGAACTCAGTCGAGGGGTTCAAGAGAGGCCTGGATGTCTTCCTGGAGCAGAACAATATTGTATCATACAATTATTAGGTTCTGTAGAAGGATGTAGATCTGGGTATTTATTATGATGGAATATAGGCTGAACTGGATGGACAAATGTCTTTTTTCGGCCTTACTAACTATGTTACTATGTTACTATGTTTCGTTCGGAGAAAAAGAGGAGAGTAAAAACCAGTGTCTCTTTCCTGTTGTGGAACTTCCTGCAGGACATTCTTTGTGAGGAGACTGTATATTTCCTTTCGCAGGCCCAGTTGTTCGATCTCTGATTTTCTCTGTGGTGTTATCACAAAATGGTTGCGTGGCATCGTATGAAATTTTAATTTTAGACCCGTCCTTATTATATTTAGTGTCCACTCGCTTCCTTATATATTTTTTCCCAGGCTTGAAGAAAGCATATCAGTCTCCCTCCCACCTGGGGCGTACCTTCATTGGGATTGTTTCTTATTGTCCGGCTTGTTGAACATGAAGCCTCTGCTTTTAAACCTTTTATCCACCCATCCTTCTTTTTGGTTTTTTGGGGGGCATTTACGCATGAATTTCCTACCCCGAAAGGGCCGTTTGGAAGATTGGTTAAGAAACCCTGAGAAGGCTTTCTTCTTGTCTACGGCCTTTTCGAGAATGTCATCTAGGATAGGCCCAAACAAAAATTCTCCCTCACATGGTATGGAGCATAACTTTGCTTTAGTTTGTAGGTCTCCTGGCCAGCACTTGAGCCATAGTGCTCTTCTGGCTGCATTCGAAAATGAAGCTGACCTTGCTGTCAGTCTCACAGAGTCTATGGAAGCGTCCGCTAAATATGCAGCAGCACCCCTCATTGACACAGAATCCAATATGGATTCCCTTGAGGTTTTCTTCCTCAATTGGGACTCTAGGTGGTCCAACCACACCATTAATGCCCTTGTGGCTATTCCTGGTTTTAAACCCCCGCTAGCTGCTTCCCAGGAACCTTTTAAGAAAACTTGGGCTTTTATGTCCATAGGGTCCTTAAGGGTCCCCATATCTTCAAAGGGTAACACAAATTTTTTAGAGGCCTTTGCAATAGCGACATCTATTTCGGCGCTATTCTACCTCTCAAATTATAGACTTGTCATGTCTTTGTCAGTGGGCACACTTACGAAATCCAAAGACATACTGACAGGGATACTAGAATGTGAGCCCCATCGGGGACAGTGCCAATACTGTATGTAAAGCGCTGTGGAATAGCGCTATATAAATGAGTAAAATAAATAAATATCAGCAAGGGATCAAATAATTATTTCCTTCACTGTACACTATTATAGCTGCATTTGTATTATCACATAATTGATCTGTTAGACGATTTCCAACACAGATCAACTGTTCTGTTCTCTATTCTGTACTGCCTACACAAGGGAGTTTGTAATAAAACACTGCAAGGCTGAGGCGTGCAGAAAAGTAATTTGTTTAATGCTTACAGCGGACATATCAGTGATGCAAAACTGTATATGCTCCTCTGTTGATGCATATGGCAGACGATTATCTTCTGCTATATACATCAAAAGAGCGGTATTTGCAATTTTACATCACCAATTAATCATCAGCAGGCATCAAATACAGATCAGTCCTACATGTGTCTCAGCTCTCCTGTACCTTAGTTATTACAAACTCCGTTGTGCAGGTAGAGATAAGAGCAGGACAGTTGTGCTCTGCAAGAAACCAACTAGCAATGATGTTAAACCAAACACACGCAGCTATACTGATGTAGATGATAGAAAATTAAATCAGTCAGGCAGAGTTGTGTACAGAAGTATAGAGTGTATTCTATTCTGCAGATGTCACTGGTCCGACCCTGACGGCACACGGAGACACAAGCAAACCCCTGCGGATGTTACTGGTCTGACCCTGACCACACACACAGCACCCTGCGGAGGTCACTGGTCCAACCCTGACGGCACATGCAGCCACATACAGAGCCCTGCGGAGGTCACTGGTCTGACCCTGACCACACACGGTGCCACATACAGAGCCCTGCGGAGGTCACAGGTCCGACCCTGAGGGCACACAGAGCCCTGCGAAGGTCACTAGTCCGACCTTGACCACACAGAGCCACATACAGAGCCCTGCGGAGATCACTGGTCCGACCCTGAGGGCACACGGAGCCACATACAGAGCCCTGCGGAGGTCACTGGTCCGACCCTGAGGGCACACGGAGCCACATACAGAGCCCTGCGAAGGTCACTGGTCCGACCCTGAGGGCACACGGAGCCACATACAGAGCCTTGCGGAGGTCACTGGTCCGACCCTGAGGGCACACGGAGCCACATACAGAGCCCTGCGGAGGTCACTGGTCCGACCCTGAGGGCACACGGAGCCACATACAGAGCCCTGCGAAGGTCACTGGTCCGACCCTGAGGGCACACGGAGCCACATACAGAGCCCTGCGGAGGTCACTGGTCCGACCCTGAGGGCACACGGAGCTACATACAGAGCCCTGCGAAGGTCACTGGTCCGACCCTGAGGGCACACGGAGCCACATACAGAGCCTTGCGGAGGTCACTGGTCCGACCCTGAGGGCACACGGAGCCACATACAGAGCCCTGCGGAGGTCACTGGTCCGACCCTGAGGGCACACGGAGCCACATACAGAGCCCTGCGAAGGTCACTGGTCCGACCCTGAGGGCACACGGAGCCACATACAGAGCCCTGCGGAGGTCACTGGTCCGACCCTGAGGGCACACGGAGCCACATACAGAGCCCTGCGGAGGTCACTGGTCCGACCCTGACCGCACACGGTGCCACAAACAGAGCCCTGGGGATGTCACTGGTCCGACCCTAACCGCACACGGTGCCACAAACAGAGCCCTGCGGATGTCACTGGTCCGACCCTAACCGCACACGGTGCCACATACAGAGCCCTGCGGAGGTCACTGGTCCGATGACCACACACGGAGCCACATACAGAGCCCTGCGGAGGTCACTGGTCCGATGACCACACTCACTCGGTGCCACATACAGAGCCCTGCGGAGGTCACTGGTCTGATGACCGCACACTGAGCCACATACAGTGCCCTGCGGAGGTCACTGGTCCGATGACCACACACGGAGCCACATACAGAGCCCTGCGGAGGTCACTGGTCCGATGACCACACACGGAGCCACATACAGAGCCCTGCGGAGGTCACTGGTCCGATGACCACACACGGTGCCACATACAGAGCCCTGCGGAGGTCACTGGTCCGATGACCACACACGGAGCCACATACAGAGCCCTGCGGAGGTCACTGGTCCAATGACCACAGTCGGTGCCACATACAGAGCCCTGCGGAGGTCACTGGTCCGATGACCACAGTTGGTGCCACATACAGAGCCCTGCGGAGGTCACTGGTCCGATGACCACACACGGTGCCACATACAGAGCCCTGCGGAGGTCACTTGTCCGATGACCACACACGGTGCCACATACAGAGCCCTGCGGAGGTCACTGGTCCGATGACCACACACGGAGCCACATACAGAGCCCTGCGGAGGTCACTGGTCCGATGACCACACACAGTGCCACATACAGAGCCCTGCGGAGGTCACTGGTCCGATGACCACACACAGTGCCACATACAGAGCCCTGCGGAGGTCACTGGTCCGATGACCACACACGGAGCCACATACAGAGCCCTGCGGAGGTCACTGGTCCGATGACCACACACAGTGCCACATACAGAGCCCTGCGGAGGTCACTGGTCCGATGACCACACACAGTGCCACATACAGAGCCCTGCGGAGGTCACTGGTCCGATGACCACACACGGAGCCACATACAGAGCCCTGCGGAGGTCACTGGTCCGATGACCACACACAGTGCCACATACAGAGCCCTGCGGAGGTCACTGGTCCGATGACCACACACAGTGCCACATACAGAGCCCTGCGGAGGTCACTGGTCCGATGACCACACACAGTGCCACATACAGAGCCCTGCGGAGGTCACTGGTCTGATGACCACACACAGTGCCACATACAGAGCCCTGCGGAGGTCACTGGTCCGATGACCACACACGGAGCCACATACAGAGCCCTGCGGAGGTCACTGGTCCGATGACCACACACGGTGCCACATACAGAGCCCTGCGGAGGTCACTGGTCCGATGACCACACACAGTGCCACATACAGAGCCCTGCGGAGGTCACTGGTCCGATGACCACAGTTGGTGCCACATACAGAGCCCTGCGGAGGTCACTGGTCTGATGACCACACACAGTGCCACATACAGAGCCCTGCGGAGGTCACTGGTCCGATGACCACACACGGAGCCACATACAGAGCCCTGCGGAGGTCACTGGTCCGATGACCACACACGGTGCCACATACAGAGCCCTGCGGAGGTCACTGGTCCGATGACCACACACGGTGCCACATACAGAGCCCTGCGGAGGTCACTGGTCCGATGACCACACACGGTGCCACATACAGAGCCCTGCGGAGGTCACTGGTCCGATGACCACACACGGAGCCACATACAGAGCCCTGCGGAGGTCACTGGTCCGATGACCACACACGGTGCCACATACAGAGCCCTGCGGAGGTCACTGGTCCGATGACCACACACAGTGCCACATACAGAGCCCTGCGGAGGTCACTGGTCCGATGACCACACACAGTGCCACATACAGAGCCCTGCGGAGGTCACTGGTCCGATGACCACACACGGAGCCACATACAGAGCCCTGCGGAGGTCACTGGTCCGATGACCACACACGGTGCCACATACAGAGCCCTGCGGAGGTCACTGGTCCGATGACCACACACGGTGCCACATACAGAGCCCTGCGGAGGTCACTGGTCCGATGACCACACACGGAGCCACATACAGAGCCCTGCGGAGGTCACTGGTCCGATGACCACACACAGTGCCACATACAGAGCCCTGCGGAGGTCACTGGTCCGATGACCACACACAGTGCCACATACAGAGCCCTGCGGAGGTCACTGGTCCGATGACCACACACGGAGCCACATACAGAGCCCTGCGGAGGTCACTGGTCCGATGACCACACACAGTGCCACATACAGAGCCCTGCGGAGGTCACTGGTCCGATGACCACACACAGTGCCACATACAGAGCCCTGCGGAGGTCACTGGTCCGATGACCACACACGGAGCCACATACAGAGCCCTGCGGAGGTCACTGGTCCGATGACCACACACAGTGCCACATACAGAGCCCTGCGGAGGTCACTGGTCCGATGACCACACACAGTGCCACATACAGAGCCCTGCGGAGGTCACTGGTCCGATGACCACACACAGTGCCACATACAGAGCCCTGCGGAGGTCACTGGTCTGATGACCACACACAGTGCCACATACAGAGCCCTGCGGAGGTCACTGGTCCGATGACCACACACGGAGCCACATACAGAGCCCTGCGGAGGTCACTGGTCCGATGACCACACACGGTGCCACATACAGAGCCCTGCGGAGGTCACTGGTCCGATGACCACACACAGTGCCACATACAGAGCCCTGCGGAGGTCACTGGTCCGATGACCACAGTTGGTGCCACATACAGAGCCCTGCGGAGGTCACTGGTCTGATGACCACACACAGTGCCACATACAGAGCCCTGCGGAGGTCACTGGTCCGATGACCACACACGGAGCCACATACAGAGCCCTGCGGAGGTCACTGGTCCGATGACCACACACGGTGCCACATACAGAGCCCTGCGGAGGTCACTGGTCCGATGACCACACACGGTGCCACATACAGAGCCCTGCGGAGGTCACTGGTCCGATGACCACACACGGTGCCACATACAGAGCCCTGCGGAGGTCACTGGTCCGATGACCACACACGGAGCCACATACAGAGCCCTGCGGAGGTCACTGGTCCGATGACCACACACGGTGCCACATACAGAGCCCTGCGGAGGTCACTGGTCCGATGACCACACACGGTGCCACATACAGAGCCCTGCGGAGGTCACTGGTCCGATGAGCGCAGTGTGAAGTAAACCTTAGGCCGGGTGACATCAGTGCACAGATCGCAGGTCTCCTCACAGGTATATATGACAGTGTCCAGTCAGCCCTCACATCGCCCCCACTAGGTACATTCCCAGCAGTCAGTCCTTACATCACAGATGTCAGTGCCCACCTCATGACCGGACTGGCATTTATTGGGGGCAGCAGATATGCCCCAGAGCCTATGGCAGCCCCTACAAGAGGTGTCACCGGCCCCACAGGCCTAGAGCACTGCACCAACCCCAACCCGGGAACAACTGACCGGACAGCCGGTGCCGCGTCCGTCCTGCAGAATCTCACACTTTCAGGCCTTCCCTCCAGAGAAGTCACATGACCAGAGCGGGCGGTGATTGGAGGGGAGCAGTTCTGAGGGCGGGGCACCGGGAAGCACGTGTCAGTGAAGCCTCTTCCTGTGTCCTTACGTGCTGCCGGCCGGGTCCGGAGCTGTGCAGAGGCGAGCACGGCGGAGACATGGCGTGTTACTTCAGGAGAGCCATAGCGGAGCAGGTAGTGGCCAGCGAGTGTGCGGTGCATTGTGGGACACTGGCTCCGTATAACATGAGGACAGTCCGTCCGTGCATTGCATGTTGCGCTTGTACCAGTTGACTTTGTTGCCTCGATCACGTGCTCCGCTTTACGTCAGCGTCACCCTTGCAGCCAATCACTTGTCTTAGAAGTGAGGCAGTGGAACACTGCTGAGGTCAGTGATTGGCTGTAGCGGTCACATGGCTGTATGTCACAGGAAATTCAAAGGGAGTCTGTCACTGCAAGGGGAGGGGGACAATGTCAGGAGCGAGGAGAGAGCGATTTGTGTGTTCTACCTTCATTAAAGTGATGGCAGAGGAGATGAGCAATGTCAGAAGCCAGGAGAGAGTGATTTGTGCTTATCTTCAGACAGTGGTGGCTCTGGGCAGACCAGCATTGTCTATCAATATAGGAATGACCCCTTTTAACACTTCTGACTAGAGATGGGCGGACACCTAGATGTTCGGGTACACGGAACTGAAACCAGACTCCATTCACTTGAATGGGGGCCCAAACATCGTGTATTCTACACTGGCATGTGCATGACAGCGCGGCAAACACCGATTCTGATCAGCAGTGAAACCATCCCCGCCGGGCAGACAGCCACGGTTCCCACGCTATCAAAAGACAGCGGGAGCGCTCAGCTGTGATCCGAGGTATACAGTTTACCTCTGGTCACTGGTGTCAGCTGATGGGACTACCGCTCCCATCGTCCGACACCTCCTGCCGCTAATAACAGCGAGAGCAGGAGCGACTGATGGGAGTATTCATTAGCCGGCTCCTGCGCTATAAATAAATAATTTAAAAAAGCCGTCATGGGTTCCCCCCTATATTTTTAATACCCAGTCAGACAACACCCTCAGCTGTCAGCTTCAGCAAGGCTAGTTATCAAGAATAGAGGGGTCACCATGCCATATTTTTAAATTATTTAAATAAATAGTTAATAAAAAAAAGTCTGGGTTCCCCCCCATTTTTGACAACCAGCCTTGCTACAGCTGGGGGCTGGTATTCTCAGACTGGTAAGGGGCCATTGATATTGTCTCCAGCCTAAAAATAGCAGCCCACAGCTGCCCAGGAAAGGCACAGCTATTAGATGTTTCAATTATGGTACTTTGCCCAGCTCTTCCCACTTGCCCTGTAGCTGTGGCAAGTGGGGTTGATGTCACCTTTGTATTGTTGGGTGACAAGAAGCCAACAGGTTAGTAATGTAGAGGCGTCTATAGGATACCTATCCATTACTAATCCTACAGTTATATGGTAAATAAAGACACAGCCGGAATTAGGTCTTTTATTTGAAATAAAACAAAATACTTTTTTATTTAAAAATAACAAACACAGTTATACTCACCTAACGCCTGTTTTCACTGAATCCCTTGTCTTTTGTAATAAAATAAAAAACAACAATATCCCTCACCTGTCTGTCGTTCTGCCCTACGCCATAATCCATATCTGGGAGATAAACCATCTGGCTAATCGTTACTCGGACGCGTCCGCTCTTCGCCAGTCGTTACACTGGCTGCCCATTCATTACAGGATACAATTCAAAGTACTTGTTCTCACCCACAAAGCTCTCCACAGTGCGGTACCCCCTTACATCTCCTCCCTCATTTCTGTCTATCGGCCTAACAGACCACTGCGCTCTGCAAACGACTTTCGACTAACCTCTGCACTAATCCGTACCTCCCGACTCCAAGACTTCTCCCGTGCTGCGCCAATCCTCTGGAATGCTCTACCCCAAGATATTAGGACCATCCACAATTTGCATAGTTTTAGGCGCTCGCTCAAAACACATTTGTTCAGAGCGGCCTATCACGTTCACTAATCAGTCATTTTATGTTTGTGTGTGTGTAGCCCATTCACTATCTCCTTCTATACCCCTCCCCCTGAAGATGGCTGGACCATGATTGTAAATACATCATTGTAAATACACACCTGTACTTTGTATCTCCCCCACCTCATTGTAGATTGTAAGCTCTCACGAGCAGGGTCGTCTTATTTCGCTTTAATTATTGTATTGTTAACGTTGTTACTTATGACTTTTGTGTTTGAAACTGTTAAACTGTAAAGCGCTGCGGAATATGTTGGCGCTATATAAATAAAGATTATTATTATTATTATTATTAAACCGTTTTCAACTTGGACGATGCCAAGATGCGACCTTCCAGGCTAAGAACCGCAGTTGAAATTCTCCCTGTGATCTGCGGTGAACTCGCTTCTACACCATGAGACTTTTTCTCACAGTACAGAGGTCACCGCAGTTCATTTGTCTTCTAGGAACACGGCCTCAGTGACCGGAGGTAACTTCTATGAAGTCACCTCTGGTCAGTGAGCTCATTCACCAGTGGTTCTCAGCCTGGGCAGTGGCATCTTGGCACCATCCAGGTTGAAAATTGTTTATCCCCCAGACAAGGATTATGGTGTGGGACAGAACGATGGACAGGTGAGAGATATTGTTGTTTCTCTATCGCCTTTCATTGGGGGACACAGGAACTATGGGTGTATGCTGCTGCCACTAGGAGGCTGACACTATGCAAATAAAAAAGTTAGCTCCTCCTCTGCAGTGTACACCCTACCGACAGGAAGTAGGATATTCAGTTTAGCTTAGTGTCAGTAGGAGGTGGACACGGGTCTTTCATTAGACCCATATCTACCTCAATGTGCGTCGTTTTCTTTCAGGTTTTCCGGAGGGATACAGGGTGAACAGTCACACCTGTACTCCCACAATGCGGACTATGAGTACGGCGTGTACTGCCATCCCGTATCCTCATAGATCCCTCTCCAGGACCAAGATCCTAGCACACAAGCGTGCTTAGAAGTCCGGTCCTGCATCCGTCCCCCACCCACTTGCCCATCAGAGCCTGTCGGTTGGAGGAGACGAGGACGTCCAGCTCCACGGACGTCTGATATCTTCACGAGGTTAGTAACGGACGGCGTGGGATGTTTAGGTGAGTATTCCCTTCCCACCAATCCCCCTAACCTTCGGTCTCTCTTCAAAGACAGTCATGGGGGGTCCCTGATTCCCTGGGCGATCGTTGGACGTCTCTTTATTGGAAAGTTTTCCACACTGCGGCACATTTTTGCTCTGTGCGGCGCCCTGTAGGCAACCGCGCTGCCTTTTCTGCGGCTGCACTTTCCCCCTGACGTGGCGGTTTGCGCTGCAGCTGCGCCGCTTCTCCATGCTTGGCGGCCGCACCTTTACAGGCAGCGGCACTGCCTTGTCTGCGGCCGTACCTTTGTCCCATGCGCAGCCCCTACAGGCAGCCGTGCCGTTTTTCTCCGGCGGCCGCACAGGGTTCTCCGGCGGCCGCACAGGGTTCTCCGGCGGCCGCACAGCGTTCTCCGGCGGCCGCACAGCGTTCTCCGGCGGCCGCACAGCGTTCTCCGGCGGCCGCACCGTTTTCCGGTCCTGTGGCCCTCTCCGGCGCCCACCAGCTTCTAATTTAGGTCCCGGCTTCTCCCGGGGCCTACTCTCGGCCGTGACTCCGCCCACTTCCTGAGTTCTCGGGCGGGCTTTTTTCCCGCCCGTCTGTCTCAACAAGCTCCGCCCCCCGGCACCATCTTGGTGCTCCTGGCCAGGCAATTAACCCTGCCCACCACCTCCATATTCTCGATCCAGGAACGCCTTATTCCCCCCGAAAGTACGTGAATACCGGCGTCCTCCTCAATTGCGGTCGCCTCAGCCCCACAGCTGGTCCCGGACAGGAGAATTCCAGAGGTCTGCTCCTTCTGCCTGCACCCCTGCCTTTAAGGACCACTGAAGCGCATCACCTGCCGTGAGTAGCTCTGCTCTGCAGTCTGACACTCTCCTCCGCCCTTCTGTCCCCTAACCTTCTGGTCTCCGCTATGTCAGTCCTTCAGCAACCCGATTGTTCCCACCGCCCAGGATCCCCCGGCCGATCCGCCCGAGAGTGATACCCCATCCCAGGCTGGGCCTCCTCTCTGTCTCAATCGGTGGCCAATTTAACACGGGTGTCTCAAACCCTGGTGTCCGTGCTGGATCGGTTACCCCTGCAGACCCCCGCAGTAGCCACCGGGTCGCAGGAAGCTCCGTCTGAGCCCTCCAAGGCTAGCTGCAAAGGTCCAGACAGGAATGCCAGTCTGAGTCCTCTTCTCGCTCCATCTCGCCACTCGGTCCTCCTCTGCGGTCGGCGTCCTCCCGATCCTCCTCCCCTGAGTCAGGCGAGGCTTTCTCTGATGCGCCTTCGGAGGATTATTTGGGGCCGGATTCGAACCAAATCGCTAACATGAGGGATATGGTTCAAAGCCTCATTGGAGCGACCAATCAGACCTGTGGCATCAAAGATTCCTCTACGAAACCCGCAGATCAGGCGGTTTCGTTTAGACGGTCTAAACTACCTCCCAAGGTATTTGCTCCTCATCCTGAATTCAAGGAGCCTCTGTCCAGAGAAAGAGCGAATTCGACCAGACGTTCTCAAAGAGACAAGCGTCTTGGAGTCTCATATCTCTTTCCTCCGGATCTCATTGCCAACCGGAATGAGAGGTGTTAGAGAACGACCTCTCCCCCGGTGGATCCGTCGGCTGCTAGACTTGCCACCACCACAGTCCTTACGCTGTCCGGTGGGCGGCTCTGAAAGATTCCATCGATGGGATCATGGAATCCTTCGTGAAGTCGGCTTTCAAAACTGCCGCATCATCCCAATGCCCGGCTTTGGCTTCCACTTGGGTTTCGAAGTCTGTATCCGAGGGGCTAAACAACTCCGTTGGGGCATTCAAGCTGGAGCTCCATCAGCCCGGCTGGCGGAACTTGCCTCCCAGATTACTCGCGTCGGGGAATAATTTGTTCCCTGGACGTCGCGTCTTCTGCCGCACAGGCGCCCAGTAATGTTGTTGCCAGCCGTCGCACTGTTTGGCTCAAGAGTCATCGAAGAAGTCCCTTACGAGCCTGCCTTTTCAAGGTTCACGTCCTTTCGGTTCCAAGCTGGACCAAATTATTAAGGACGCCACTGGCGGCACCAGTCCCCTTCTCCAGACCTCGCCTACTTCCCCTTAGGCGGCTACTTCGGTCTTTTAGACCTTTTTCGTAGTTTCGCGGCATTAGATTCCTCTTCGCAACAGCAGAGGCCACAGGCACGTTAAGAGAAGGTATTCTTCGACTCACTCTTTCCTGGCGTGCCCGCTACTCCTAAGGTGGATTCTCCAGGTCCAGGACTGGAAGTTCTACCTAGGCACGACCCACGACTAGACCCCAGCCCGTTTCTCAGGCTGGGCAACCGTCTCCTGTTCCTCAGGGACGTCTGGGTCTCCTCAGTAGAGGACGCATGGGCCAGGGCACTTGTATCCTCTAGATACAAAATCTTCATTTCACGGTCCTGGGATCGTTTTCTTTACAGCCATTGTTTCCCTCCTTAAATCCGGGGTAATCGTTCCCGTCCCAGAACAGGAACGGTTCAACGGTTCACAGGCTTCTCTTCGAATCTTTCTGTATTGACAGAGGACAACAAGGTTCGTTCCAGTCCGGATCTCAATTTGCTGAACAGGAAGTTTCGTCGGAGACACTTCAGGATGATATTCCCTCGTTCAGTAATCACTTCCATGGAGGCTCAGGAATTTCGGTTTCAGGCTCCCGAAAGTCTATCCATCTTTCCCAACATTCTAACCGTTGCGGGTGGCTCGTCAACAGGAAGAAGTTCCGTCTTGTTCAGCGCCTCGTATCTCCGGGCATGTTCTTCGACACTTGTCGGACCAGAGTCTTCCTTCCCGAAGACAGGATATCCCTCCTTTGTCAGGAAGTTCGCTTGCTCCAGGGTTCTCAGCTCCCCTTTTTTCCGATGGGCCTTAAAGGCCCTAAGGAGCTTGGTTGCAACATCGGAAGCAATTTTCCCTTCGCCCGTTTCATTCGAGACTTCTTCAGCAGGCTATTCTATCACAGGGGGCAGGTCTGTCTTCTCCCTGCATCGTCCGATCCGGCTTTCTCCCGGGTCAAATGGTTCCTCAACTGATGGCCGAGGTCACTTCTCTTATCCCAGAGCAGATCCTTCACAGCATATCCTTCCTTCCAGTTCCCTGGCAGGTGGTGACGACGGACGCCAGTCCGCTCGGCGGAGGCGCGGGGCTTTGTCTCCTGTTCTTTCAGGGTTGTTGGTCGGCGCAGGAGCCCTCTTTGCCGATCAATGTCCTCGAGTTCCGGATCATCTCTCTGTCTTTCCTTCATTGGGTAAGGATTCTCAGCAGCCTGCCAATTCGAATCCAGACAGACAATGACACAGCAGTGGCATATGTCTACCACCAGGGGTGGACTCGGCGTTCGCTGGCCTCGGCCGAGATTCCAGGATCCTCCTTTGGACAGAGGCGCAACGGTCCTGGTGAGCTCCGCAGTGCATGTCCCCGGCGTGGACATTTAGGCCGCCGACTTCCTCGGCCGCGAGGGCCTCGCGGCACGGGAATGGTGCTTCAGGAGGTTTCCTATCGGATTGCTCTTCGATGGGGGACTCCAGAGGTGGACCTCATGGCGTCCCTATTGAACAGGAGGTCCCTCGGGTCGGCCCAGGGTCCCGTGATCCTCTCACAGTGGTGTTGTCACTCTGGCCATTCCCCGGTCGCAGTTCGGGCTCCCCTATCGGTTCCCACGCCTTCCCTTGCTTTCCAAGCTGTTGAGATGGGTGCCGGTCATTCTGATCGTCCCGGATTGGCCCAGGAGGTCTCAGTTTGCAGACATCGCCAATCTTCTCGCGGACACCCCTGGTGTCTTCCAGGCGGACCCGATCTGCTGTCTCAGGGTCCGATCTGCCACCCGAATTATCGGTCGCTCAGTTTAACGGCGTGGCTGTGGACTCCACAGTTCTAAGAGCGTCCGGCCTTTCGGCCCAGATGAGTCACTCTATAATCCACGCTGGGAAGCCTTCGTCTTCTTCCAGGATCTACTATCGTACCTGGAAGGCTTACTTTCGTTGATGCGAGTCCAACCACTTTTCACCTATGTCATTTTTCCCTGCCTTCCATTTGGTTTTCCTTCAGGCAGGACTGGATTCGGGCTTCGCTCTCAGTTCCCTATAGGGCCAGGTTCCTGCGCTCTTCTTCCCTTTAAGAAGACTTTCTTCTCAGCCACAGGTTAAGACCTCCCTCCAAGTAGTCCACGCTGTCCCTCCGTACAGGGCCTCTGTGGATTCATGGGATTTAAAGGTTGGGTTGGTTGTGCTTAGGGGTTCCCCCCTTATAGCCTCTCAGGGAGTTTTCCCTGTCAGTTCTATCTCGGAAGGTGGCTTTTCTCAGGTCCATCTCTTCGATCCGCCGCGTTTTTGAGTTGGCGGCCATTTCTTGCCGACCTCCTTTCTTAATTTTAATCCAGGACAAGGTGGTCCCAGGCCTCTGCCTTCCTTCCTTTCTCGAGGTGGTTTTCATCTTTCCAACTCAACGAGGACATCGTTATACCTTTCCTTTTGTCCAGCTCCGACTCATCCTCTGGAGTGATCGTTGAACAGGCTGGGCCTCGTCAGGGCAGTGAGGATCTCCCTAGCTAGCACAGCCGCTTTCCGAAAGATGGATTCTCTTTTCGCCATCCCTGATGGCGTGCGTAGAGGCCTGCCGGCTTCCAAGGCGACTATTGTTCGCTCTATCAGAACGGCAATTTTGGAAGCTTACCGGGTCAAGAACAAGAGTGCCCCCTCCTGAGATAAAGGCTCACTCTACCCGGGCAGTCGGCGCTTCCAGTGCGGTACGTCACGGGGCTTTTGCCGACGGCTTTGTAAAGCGGCAACCTGGTCTTCCATCCACACGTTTTGCCGAACTACGGCGGACTCCAGCCTGGGCAGAAGGATCCTGCAGGCAGCAGTTGTGAGTCCTCGGACCTGATGGAAGTCTGTTTTTCCCACCCCAGGGACTGCTTTGGGACGTCCCATGGTTCCTGTGTCCCCCAATGAAAGGCGATAGAGAAAACAGGATTTTTGGTTGCTTACCGTAAAATCTGTTTCTCGGAGCCTTCATTGGGGGACACAGCACCCTCCCAAGTTGAACAGCTCTGTTTACTGTTTACGTTTGAGTTCTTTGAACACTCTTTGAGTGTTTGAAACTGTTAATCTATGGAGCGCCGTGGAATTTGTTGGCGCTATGTAGATAAAGTTTATTATTATTATATTATTATTCTTTCTCTTTTACACGTTGCTTCTCCTACTGCTTTCTCACTAACTGAATATCCTACTTCCTGTCGGTAGGGTGTACACTGCAGAGGAGGAGCTAACTTTTTTATTTGCATAGTGTCAGCCTCCTAGTGGCAGCAGCATACACCCATGGTTCCTGTGTCCCCCAATGAAGGCTCCGAGAAACAGATTTTACGGTAAGCAACCAAAAATCCTGTTTTTTTACTTTAGTTTTATAACAGGAGACGTTTGCGTCAATGGAATGGGCTGTTAGGCGAGTATAACTGTTGTTTTTAAATAAAAAGTGTTTTCCTTTTATTTCAAATAAAAGACTTTATTCTTGTGATGTCTTTATTTACAATACAACTAGAGGATTAGTAATGGATGGGTGTTTTATAGACGCCTCTCCATTACTAATCCATGGGCTTGATGTCACCTGACAAAAGTTGACATCAACCCCACAAATATGAACCCCACTTGCCACCGCTACAGGGCAAGTAGGAAGAGCCGGGCAAAGACCTGCGTCTTTTCTGGGCAGGTTCGGGCTGCTATTTTTAGGCTGTGGGGGCCAATATTCATGACCCCTTACCAGCCTGAGAATACCAGCTGTCCACTTTAGTTTGGCTGGTTGTCAAATATAAGGGGGCACCATGCTGTTTTTCAAAATATATAAACAATTAAAAAATACAGTGTTGGGACCTCTCCATTCTCCCTCAGCTGTGAGTTTTGCCTGGCTGGTTATCAAAAATACAGGGGAACTCTTTGCCGATGTTTTTTTTTTAATTATTTTTTTATAGCGCAGGAGCCAGCTGCTGAATTATTAGCGGCAGCAGATGTCAGCTGATGGGATCAGTGTTTGCCTGTGTTGGCATGCACATGACAGCGCGACAAACACCCAGTTTTCGAAGGGGTTGAACTCAAACAGTAACATGGACTTCCTGGTTAAGTCCATGTTTGGTGTCCGTTCCCAAACACTAAGTGTTCGGTATGGACGCCGAACTTTACTCTTCAGGTTCACCCATCTCTACTTCTGACCCTTTTACTGGTGAACTATACTCATACATTTACATTTTATGTGTAACTCTAAACCAGTCATCATGTTTCCCATAGGTTTCTCGAGCTGTGGGAGTGCCATCCGAAAGAATTCTCCACCATATTCATGCAGTTCCAGTCCATAGGAAGCAGTAGGAAAACATTTATTTCTTCCACTTTTGTTGTCCTGATGATGTACACCAATCAAGTATAGTATTAACTCCACCTGCCTAATATCCTGTAGGTCCATCTATTGCTGCCAGAACAGCTCGGACTAGTTAAGGCAGGGGTGGGGAACCTTTTTCCAGCCGGGGGCCATTTGGAAATTTCTACCATCATTCGGGGGCCACACAAAAATGATCACCTTGAAAATTACCCCTGTATATTTAGTCAACAATTTATTACGGTAACTCACCCTTAATGTGATGGCTGGAGCTGCTTCTCTTTGGTGCAGCTGTGATGTTAGGTGATACTCATCATGTTACTTCTCACAGTTGCTTTTCCAGGATTGTGTCGGCCAGGAGAGCAGTACATTTTTTGTCATATCCTCCCCTCCCTAGGGAGGGGGATATACAGCACAGGGGGGACAGGCATCGCCAGGGAGGCACATAGATCACCGGAGGAGTGACACGAAGATCACAGGGGAAGAGGGAGCACAAAGATCACAGGGGGGCTCATAGCTGGGGGCCTCAGGGATCACCAGGGGGTGGCACAAAGATCATGGGGGGGGGGGCACAGAGATTACAGAGGGGAACATAGCTGGAGGGCACAGAGATCACAGGAGGCACAGAGATCACATAGGAGCACAAATATCACAGGGGGTGCATAGCAGGGGGGCACAGGGATCACATGGGGGCAGACAGCTGGGATCCTCAGAGATCAAAGTGCTGCATATTGCTGGGGGCACAGAGATCACAGGAAGGCATATAGCTGGTGGGCACAAATCACAGGGAGGCATATAGCTGGTGGGCACATAAATCACAGGGAGGCATATAGCTGGTGGGCACATAAATCACAGGGAGGCATATAGCTGGTGGGCACAAATCACAGGGGGGACATATAGCTGGGGGCACAAAGATCACGGGGCATATAGCTGGTGGGCACATAAATCACAGGGAGGTATAGCTGGTGGGGCAGAGAGATCACAGGGAGAACAGATCACGGGGGGGCACATAGCTGGGGGCACAGAAATCACAGGGGGTACATAGCTGAGGGGGCACATTGTTATGAACAGGTGATTCAGAACCACAATGGACCTAGTGGTTAAGAGCACACAAAGTGACCTGATAGTTACTAACATAGGACGAGCTCTGAGACGTGGGAACTCTGCTGACCGCAATCCCTAATCCTATCATGCCACACTAGAGGTAGCCGTGGATTGCGCCTAACGCTCCCTATGCAACTCGGCACAGCCTGAGAAACTAGCTAGCCCTGAAGACAGGAAAATAAGCCTACCTTGCCTCAGAGAAATTTCCCAAAGGAAAAGGCAGCCCCCCACATATAATGACTGTGAGTTAAGATGAAAATACAAACACAGAGATGAAGTAGATTTTAGCAAAGTGAGGCCCGACTTACTGAATAGACCGAGGATAGGAAAGATAGCTTTGCGGTCAGCACAAAAACCTACAAACAACCACGCAGAGGGGGCAAAAAGACCCTCCGCACCGACTAACAGTACGGAGGTACTCCCTCTGCGTCTCAGAGCTTCCAGCAAGCAAGAAAAACCAATATAGCAAGCTGGACAGAAAATATAGCAAACAAAGGTAACACAAGCAAAACTTAGCTTATGCAGGGCAGACAGGCCACAAGAACGATCCAGGAGAAAGCAAGACTAATACTGGAACAAAGAACTAGGTGGAGTTAAATAGAGCAGCACCTAACGACTTAACCTCATTACCTGAGGAAGGAAATTC
Organism: Ranitomeya imitator; assembly: GCF_032444005.1. NCBI lineage: Eukaryota > Metazoa > Chordata > Amphibia > Anura > Dendrobatidae > Ranitomeya > Ranitomeya imitator. Next base: position 337,265,060 of record NC_091286.1, read on the forward strand.
AGAAGCCGCAGCCCCACTCACATCCACCAGAGGAAGCTCATAGACAGAACCAGCCGAAGTACCGCTCATGACCACAGGAGGGAGCTTGACCACAGAATTCACAACAGCACATAGCTGGGAGGGCACAGGGATCATGGGACATATAGCTAAGGGGCACAGATCACGGGGGGGCACAAAGCTGGGGCCACAGAGATCACAGGGGGGGAGCAGAGATCACATGGGGGCATATAGCTGAGAGGCACAGAGATCACAGGGGGGCCTATAGTTTGGGGGGCACAGATATTATATTGGGGCACATAGATGGGGGGCATTGTTGTGAATTCTGTGGCCAAGCTCCCTCCTGTGGTCGAGAGTGGTACTTCGGCTGGTTCTGTCTATGAGCTTTCTTTGGTGGATGAGAGTGGTACTGCGGCTTCTGAGTTTCCTTCCTCAGGGGATGAGGTTAAGTCGTTAGGTGCTGCTCTATTTAACTCCATCTGGTGCTTTGATCCTGGCCTCCAGTCAATGTTCTAGTATTGGTCTTGCTTCCTCCTGGATCGTTCCTGTGGCCTGTTCATCCTGCATAAGCTAAGTTTTGCTTGTGTTATTTTTGCTTGCTATTTTTTCTGTCCAGCTTGCTTTATTGGTTTTTCTTGCTTGCTGGAAGCTCTGAGACGCAGAGGGAGCACCTCCGTACCGTTAGTCGGTGCGGAGGGTCTTTTTGCCCCTCTGCGTGGTTGTTTGTAGGTTTTTGTGTTGACCGCAAAGCTATCTTTCCTATCCTCGGTCTATTCAGTAAGTCGGGCCTCACTTTGCTAAATCTATTTCATCTCTGTGTTTGTATTTTCATCTTACTCACAGTCATTATATGTGGGGGGCTGCCTTTTCCTTTGGGGAATTTCTCTGAGGCAAGGTAGGCTTATTTTTCTATCTTCAGGGCTAGTTAGTTTTTCAGGCTGTGCCGAGTTGCATAGGGAGCGTTAGGCGCAATCCACGGCTACCTCTAGTGTGGTGTGTTAGGATTAGGGATTGCGGTCAGCAGAGTTCCCACATCTCAGAGCTCGTCCTTTGTTTTTGGTAATTGTCAGGTCACTTTGTGTGCTCTGTACTTCAATGTGCATTGTGGTTCTGAATTACCTGTTCATAACAGGGCATATAGCTGAGATCACCAGCAGAAAGTCACAGAAATCACCAGCACACAGGTACAGAGCTGCCGGCACAGAGATCGCTCTGGACGCTCTGGCAGCAGCTCCTCTTCTGGGACAGGAGAGCATTGGCCGTTTACCCTGCCCACCCCGATGACATCATCATGTGCAGGCAGCATTCTGTAATGATTGCTGAGTGCACTTTGGGGTTAAAGGGCTGTCAGCTGGCAGGATACGGCTGCCACTCGAGCATTGCGGACTCTGGGGACCTGCCCCCGGGTCGCATGAAAAGTAACTGCGGGCCTGGAGCTTCCCCACCCCTGCGTTAAGGTGTGGGCTTCATAAGACTCCTTTAGGGAACCTGTCACATCTTACATGGTGATTGGTCTGCCATCTTCATGGCATAGAGCAGGAGGAGAGGGGCAGAATAATATATCATTTTGTAAGTGTAGATTCAGTATAACTTATATTTTATTCATTGCCATTCGGATTTTAAAATCCATTTTTCAAGCTGGTGTTATAAAGTATTCTAATTTACTGAGATAATGACTTTTGGGTTTTCATTGGCTGTAAGCCATAATCATCAACATTAACAGAAATAAACACTTGAAATAGATCACTCTGTTTGTAATGACTTTATATAATGAGTTTCAATTTTTGTATTGAAGATCTGAAATAAATTAACTTTTTCATGATATTCTAATTTTGTGAGTAGCAGGTATATACTGCAATGCAGTAATAGAACAAGCAATTGAAGGTTCATGTTTACTAATGGTACTTAAATATAAAAATAACCATTACATTTTAATCACCCCCTCTTTATCCCCATTAAAAATATAATACTTTTAAAAAAAAAAAAATTCATATTCAGTATCACCAGTCACAGAATAATCACCCTTGAAGTCAGATGGAATCAAAATAAATCTAATTATCTGTTTTGTTTTTTATATAGCAAACGTCAGCGCTGTACGCCTAGTATTATTTTTTTATTTCCATCTCCTCTAGCGAATCGCCTGATTTTCAGCTTTATTTGAAGTCTGTGTTGGATGATTCTGTAGATGCGGCCGGCTACCAGGAAAAGATGGAGAAACTGACAGACAAGGTATTGGAAAGAGAGCATGAGTCAATAACAGGAAGAATCTTCACCCTTTTTTAATCTACTTTGAAGCATAACTATGAAATATTCTAAATGCTTTTTGATAGTCCCAATATGGAGCCATGATACAAGTCTTATCCACGCAGGAGGGAAGGTTACAATTCATGTATGTGCCACTAGCCGTGTGAACTGTGCAGCTGCACCTACTTGGATATGTGGTTTGAAGGAGAGATCAGCGTCAAGGATTACCCCGAGGCAGCGAGCTTGTGGGACTGGGGAGAGTGGGCAGCCATTTACTGTAATGGATAGGTTCGTTGGGGGGGTCGTGTGAGATGAGATGATGAATTCTGTTTTGTCCATGTTAAGTTTCATAAATCTAGTGGAGAAGTAGGATGAAATAGTGGACAGACCTTGAGGGATTCTGGTTAGCAGGGAGGTGATATCTGGTCCAGAGATGTAGAGCTGTGTGTCATCAGCATAGAGGTGATACTGAAAGCCGTGAGATTCTATGAGCTGTCCCAGGCCAAAGGTGTAAATGGAGAAGAGCAGGGACCCAAGGACTGAACCTTGTGGGACTCCGACAGATAGGGGGCGAGGTGAGGAGGTGGTGTGTGAGTGGGAGACGCTGAATGTCCGGTGTGTTAGGTATGAGGAGATCCAGGATAGGGCCAAGTCTGTGATGCCAAGGGATGAGAGGGTCTGTAATAATAGGGAATGGTCCACTGTGTCAAAGGCAGCCGACAGGTCGAGGAGGAGGAGGACAGAGTAGTGTCGCTTGCTCTTGGCGGTTAAGAGGTCATTGGTGACCTTAGTTAGGGTAGTTTCAGTGGAATGGTGTGACCGGAAGCCAGATTGTAAGCGGTCAAATAGGGAGCAAGAAGAGAGATGGGAGGACAGTTCAAGGTAAACGTGTTGTTCCAGTAGTTTGGAGGCATAAGGGAGAAGTGATATAGGGCGATAGCTAGATACAGAGGATGGGTCAAGAGAGGGCTTTTTGAGGATAGGTGTGATGGAGGCATGTTTAAAGCTTGAGGGGAAAACACCAGTTGTTAGTGATAGGTTGAAGAGATGGGTTAGGGTTGGGATGAAGACTGTGGTGAGGTTTGGGATGAGGTGGGATGGGATCGGGTCAAGTGCACAGGTGGTGAGATGCGATCTTGAGAGTACAGTGAAGAGTTGATCTTCTGTAATGGTGGAGAAGTTGGTTTTGGAGGTGGAGGGCTGGGAAGTCGGAAGGAAAGGCTCTGGGGGTTGTTGACCAAAACTGTCTCTGATGCTATCAATCTTCTGCTTTAAAAATGAGGCAAAGTCTTCAGCGGAGATAAGTGGGGAGGGAGGAGGTGCTGGGGGACGGAGGAGAGAATTGAAGGTGTTGAATAACTGTTTAGGGTTGTGAGACAGAGGATATGAGAGAAGTAGGTTTGTTTAGCTGTGGCGAGTGTGGTCTTGAAAGTAGTGAGGGACTGTTTGAATGCGATGAAGTGCTCGCTGGAGTGGGATCTTTTCCAACTGCGCTCAGCAGCCCTGGAAGCTCGCCTCAGTTCTTTCGTCAGGCTGGTGTGCCAGGTCTGTCTGTTGATTTTGCGAGCTTTGGTATGTGTAAGTGGGGCAGCAGATTCCAAAGCTACAGCTATTGTGGTGTTATATAGACCGGCAGCATCATCTGCATTGTGTATGGAACTTGTGTCTGTGAGAGGGAGGAGGGATTCAGAGAATGAATGTAGGTCAAGATGTTTAAGATTTCTGCGAGGGTGTGAAAGTTTGTGGGGTGGGAATTGTAGGCATGGAGTGGAGAGAGATGAGAAGGTTGTGGTCAGAGAGAGGAAGAGGTGAGTTAGAGATATTAGATAGGGAGCAGAGGCGGGTAAAGAGGAGGTCCAGTGTGTGACCATCTTTGTGAGTGGCTGCAGAAGACCATTGAGTGAGGCCAAAGGAGGAAGTGAGAGATAGAAGTTTAGTGGCAGCTGAGAGGGAAGTGTCAATGGGGATGTTGAAGTCGCCCATGATGATAGTGGGGATCTCCGCAGAAAGGAAATGAAGTAGCCAGGTGGTGAAGTGGTCAAAGAAGGTTGTGTCTGGCCCTGGGGGGCGGTAAATGACAGCCAGTTGGAGGGGGAGTAGATGCGCACAGAGTGCACCTCAAAGGAAGGGAGGGTAACAGAGGGTGGCAGTGGGATTGTGGTGAAGGAGCAGTTATCTGACAGGAGAAAACCAACTCCTCCGCCATGCTTGCTGCTGGGGCGGGGTGTGTGAGAAAGGTGGAAGCCACCGTAAGAGAGGGCAGCAGGGGAGGCTGTGTCAGAAGGGGTGAGCCAGGTTTCGGTGATGGCGAGGAAGGAAAGTTTGGTAGTAACAAAAAGATCATGGATGTAGGAAAGCTTGTTGCAGACAGAGCGAGCGTTCCATAGAGCTCCTGTTAGTGGGACTGGGGAAGCGGGGGCTGGGCGAATGGGTATAAGGTTAGAGAGGTTATGGAAGTTTGTGATAGAGCGTGGATGGGAGGTAGAAATGACTGTGGGAATATGGTGAGGAGGACCAGGATTTGGAGAGATATCACCAGCAGTGAGAAGGAGCAGAGAAAGTGGGAGCAGGAGAGGGCATGAGGGGGCTGCCTGTGCTTTGAGACAGAGGATTGTATGTTAAGGAACAGTTCTGAGGAGGAGGTGAGATGAATGGGGAGGATTGAAGAGGAGATGAACTGTTCTTTGCTAGGAGTGGGGATTAGGGGAGTTTGCAGAAGGTGAAGAATTATAGGGGTGAAAGTGAAAACAAACAGAAACATTGTTTACAGTGACTGTGGCCAGTTACCTTCAGTTCCAATTCAGGTTTTAATTCTACTGTAATCCACACTTTTAGGACACACTTCTAGGAATCACACAGCAGGCTAAAGTCATTGCAGACTTTTGCTATGCAAAATATGGAAAACTAAGTGCGTTCAGGTGTGAAGCAGAGAGGAGTGGTCTCTGGTCATCTTGGTCAGAGAATTAAGGGTGGACCAGATGCATACAATCAGGCCTGAGTAAACAAGCTCATAAATATCTCAGGGTAAGCTGGAGTTAGCTGAAAGGCATACCATGTGGAAGCTAGGAGCAGAGGGAAGTCTATGTGCAAAGCTGAGTGATGTACTATGTGCACTTCATAGACAGACAGCAGCAGAGCTGGGTTGATGAACATACCATGTGGAAGCTAGGAGCATAGGGAAGTCTATGTGCAAAGCTGGGTGATGTACTATGTGCACTTCATAGACAGACAGCAGCAGAGCTGGGTGGATGAACATACCTGTTGGAAGAATAGAGATGCTTGTTAGAGTGTGATGGTGGCAGGTAGCAGGGCACAGTCTGTATACATCTTTCAGGTTTTAATTCTACTGTAATCCACACTTTTAGGACACACTTCTAGGAATCACACAGCAGACTAAAGGGCCATTAACAGAGCATTGCCTAGGGCAGGCTGTCATTCTCCTTGGCATCTGAACTTTTGTGGTGTAAAAGCTTATGTCATTACATATGTCATTGGCTGTGCAATACACAGGATGTGTGACCATTCTTTATGCCTAAAGCGTTTATTATACAATTAATTTCACAAAATTAAATCCGCTTTGTATTTTAGCTTGTTTCGGACTCAGTCATTAGTGAATACGGCTTTGCACGGGGAGTCCTAACATTTAAAATTAACAAACCTTTATTGGTTAAGGTGAGTTCAATAAATTATTGAAAACGCAGGAGAAATATAAAAAGTATATTCTAATAATGGCATATGTATTCTTATCATTTTAGAATGTTATGCACAAAATAAGACAAGATGGTTCCAGATATGGATTTACCTCTGATCTTTTGTCAGACGTCCCAACAGGTCTGACGCTAGTGGAATACAGGTACCGTATATACTCGATAATAAGCCGACCCCCCCCTAATTTTGCCACAAAAAACTGGGAAAACTTAATCACTCGAGTATAAGCCTAGGGTGAAAAATGCAGCAGCTACCGGTAAATACCAAAAGTACAAATAGATACCAATAAAAGTAAAATTAATTGAGACATTAGTAGGTTAAGTGTTTTTGAATATCCATATTGAATCAGGAGCCCCGTATAACGCTCCATAAAGTTTATGATGGCCCCATAAGATGCTCCATATTAAAATATGCCCCATATAATCCTGCATAAAGGTTAATAATGGCCCCATAAGATGCTCCATAGACATATTTGCCCAATATAATGTTGCACAAATGTTGATTATGGTCCCATAAGATGCTCCATAAAGATATTTGCCCCATATAGTGCTGCACAAACGTTGATTATGGCCCCATACAGACACTTGCCCCATATAGTGCTGCACAAACATTATGGCCCCATACAGACACTTGCCCCACATAGTGCTGCACAAACGTTATGGCCCCATACAGACACTTGCCCCATATAGTGCTGCACAAACGTTATGGCCCCATAGATGCTCCATAAAGATATTTGCCCCATATAGTGCTGCACAAACGTTGAGTATGGCCCCATAAGTTGCTCAATAGAGACACTTGCTCCATTTGCTGTGATAAAAAAAAAAAAAAATCACATTCTCGTCGCTCAGGCCCCCGGCACTTTCAATATTCACCTGCTCCTCGTTCCGGCGCCGCTCCATCTTCAGCATCTTATGCACTGACATTCAGGCAGAGGGCGCGCAATAACCACGTCACCGTGCCCTCTGACCTGAGCGTCCCTGCAGAAGATGCTGAAAACGGAGCGGCTCCCGGAACGGGGAGCCGGTGAATATCGCGCAGCGCTTCCCTCCCCGTTATACTCACCTGCGCCTTCCGCGGTCCCTACGCGTCCCTGCTTCCCCAGCGCCGGCAGCTTCTTCCTGTACTGAGCGGTCACCGTTACCGCTCATTACAGTAATGAAAATGCGGCTCCACCTCTATGGGAGGTGGAGCCGCATATTCATTACTGTAATGAGCGGTACCATGTGACCGCTCAGTACAGGAAGTAGCTGCCGGGGAAGCAGGGACCGCGCCAGGAGCAGGTGAGTATAATTAGACAGTCCCTGCTCCCCCTCCCCTGGTGACCCCTGGGTATGACTCGAGTATAAGCCGAGAGGGGGACTTTCAGCCCAAAAAAGTGGGCTGAAAATCTCAGCTTACACTCGAGTATATACGGTATGTACACACAGACACACAACAAATGTACTGCAGTGTCTCCCTCCATATGATCCCTTTAATTATTGTTTCATTCAGAATTCTAGATCTCTCATGGAATGTATTTCACATCAGAAATCATTGAGATAAAGTGAGAGGGAACCTGCTTTTACATTAGCAATAGCTCAGAAAAAGGTGCAATCTTTTTAACGTGTTTATCTGGCGTCAGGGATCTGCAGAACAGCTTTTGAATGAACTTGGCTCGAGCACTGCTGTACCAGTGACAGTTTTATGTTTGGAGGAATTCTTTGTCCATTGCACTTGGCAACTTTTTTTTGTTTAACCCCTTTCTGACATCGGACGTACTATCCCGTCGAGGTGGGGTGGGCCCCTATGACCACGGACGGGGGATAGTACGTCCAGCGCGATCCGCGGCGCTCACGGGGGGAGCGCCGCCGATCGTGGCCGGGTGTCAGCTGCCTATCGCAGCTGACATCCGGCACTATGTGCCAGGAGCGGTCACGGACCGCCCCCGGCACATTAACCCCCGGCACACCGCGATCAAAGATGATCGCGATGTGCCGGCGGTGCAGGGAAGCATCGCGCAGGGAGGGGGCTCCCTGCGGGATTCCCTGAGCCCCCCGCAGCAACGCGATGTGATCGCGTTGCTGCGAGGGTCTTACCTCCCTCCCTGCCTGTTCCAGACCCGGATCCAAGATGGCCGCGGATCCGGGTCCTGCAGGGAGGGAGGTGGCTTCACAGAGCCTGCTCAGAGCAGGCACTGTGAAGCAGCCTGCACTGCTCTCAGATCGGTGATCTGACAGAGTGCTGTGCACACTGTCAGATCACCGATCTGTGATGTCCCCCCCTGGGACAAAGTAAAAAAGTAAAAAAAAATGTTTTCAAATGTGTAAAAATAAAAATAAAAAAAAATATTCCAAAATAATGAAAAAAAAAATATATATATTCCCATAAATACATTTCTTTATCTAAATAAAAAAAAACAATAAAAGTACACATATTTAGTATCGCCGCGTCCGTAACGGCCCGACCTATAAAACTGGCCCACTAGTTAACCCCTTCAGTAAACACTGTAAGAAAAAAAAAAAAAACGAGGCAAAAAACAACGCTTTATTATCATAACGCCGAACAAAAATGGAATAACACGCAATCAAAAAGACAGATATAAATAACCATGGTACCGCTGAAAACGTCATCTTTTCCCTCAAAAAACGAGCCATACAGCATCATCAGCAAAAAAATAAAAAAGTTATAGTCCTGAGAATAAAGCGATGCAAAAATAATTATTTTTTCTATAAAATAGTTTTTATCGTATAAAAGCGCCAAAACATAAAAAAATGATATAAATGAGGTGTCGCTGTAATCGTACTGACCCGAAGAATAAAACTGCTTTATCAATTTTACCAAACGCGGAACGGTATAAACGCCTCCCCCAAAAGAAATTCATGAATAGCTGGTTTTTGGTCATTCTGCCTCACAAAAATCGGAATAAAAAGCGATCAAAAAATGTCACGTGCCCGAAAATGTTACCAATAAAAACGTCAACTCGTCCCGCAAAAAACAAGACCTCACATGACTCTGTGGACCCAAATATGGAAAAATTATAGCTCTCAAAATGTGGTAACGCAAAAAATATTTTTTGCAATAAAAAGCGTCTTTCAGTGTGTGACGGCTGCCAATCATAAAAATCCGCTAAAAAACTTATAAAAGTAAATCAAACCCCCCTTCATCACCCCCTTAGTTAGGGAAAAATTAAAAAAATGTATTTATTTCCATTTTCCCATTAGGGCTAGGGTTAGGGCTAGGGTTAGGGCTAGGGTTAGGGTTAGGGTTAGGGCTACAGTTTGGGTTGGGGCTAAAGTTAGGGTTCGGTTTGGGGCTAAAGTTACAGTTAGGGTTTAGATTACATTTACAGTTGGTAATAGGGTTGGGATTAGGGTTAGGTGTGTGTCAGGGTTAGAGGTGTGGTTAGGGTTACTGTTGGGATTAGGGTTAGGGGTGTGTTTGGATTAGGGTTTCAGTTATAATTGGGGGGTTTCCACTGTTTAGGCACATCAGGGGCTCTCCAAATTCGACATGGCGTCCGATCTCAATTCCTGCCAATTCTGCGTTGAAAAAGTAAAACAGTGCTTCTTCCCTTCCGAGCTCTCCCGTGTGCCCAAACAGGGGTTTACCCCAACATATGGGGTATCAGCGTACTCGGGACAAATAGGACAACAACTTTTGGGGTCCAATTTCTCCTGTTACCCTTGGGAAAATACAAAACTGGGGGCTAAAATATAATTTTTGTGGGAAAAAAAGATTTTTTATTTTCACGGCTCTGCGTTATAAACTGTAGTGAAACACTTGGGGGTTCAAAGTTCTCACAACGCATCTAGATTAGTTCCCTGGGGGGTCTAGTTTCCAATATGGGGTCACTTGTGGGGCATTTCTACTGTTTAGGTACATTAGGGGTTCTGCAAACGCAATGTGACGCCTGCAGACCATTCCATCTAAGTCTGCATTCCAAATGGCGCTCCTTCCCTTCCGAGCTCTGCCATGCGCTCAAACGGTGGTTCCCCCCAACATACGGGGTATCAGCGTACTCAGGACAAATTGGACAACAACTTTTGGGGTCGAATTTCTCCTCTTACCCTCGGGAAAATACAAAACTGGGGGCTAAAAAATAATTTTGCGGGGAAAGATTTTTTTTTTTTTATTTTCACGGCTCTGCGTTACAAACTGTAGTGAAACACTTGGGGGTTTAAAGCTATCACAACACATCTAGATGAGTTCCTTAGGGGGTCTAGTTTCCAAAATGGTGTCACTTGTGGGAGGTTTCTACTGTTTAGGTACATTAGGGGTTCTGCAAATGCAATGTGCCACCTGCAGACCATTCCATCTAAGTCCTCATTCCAAATGGAGCTCCTTCCCTTCCGAGCCCTCCCATGTGCCCAAACAGTGGTTCCCCCCACATATGGTGTATCATCGCACTCAGGACAAATTGGGCAACAAATTTTGGGGTCCAATTTCTCCTGTTACCCTCGGGAAAATACAAAACTGGGGGCTAAAAAAATAATTTTTGTGGGAAAAAAATTTTGTTTTATTTTTACGGCTCTGCATTATAAACTTCTGTGAAGCACTTGGTGGGTCAAAGTGCTCACCACACCTCTAGATAAGTTCCTTAGGGGGTCTACTTTCCAAAATGGTGTCACTTGTGGGGGGTTTCAATGTTTAGGCACATCAGTGGCTCTTCAAACGCAACATGGCGTCCCATCTCAATTCCTGTCAATTTTGCATTGAAAAGTCAAACGGCGCTCCTTCCCTTCCGAGCTCTCCCATCCGCCCAAACAGTGGTTTAACGCCACATATGGGGTATCAGCGTACTCAGGAGAAATTGTACAACAACTTTTGGGGTCCAATTTCTTCTCTTACCCTTGGGAAAATAAAAAATTGGGGGCGAAAAGATAATTTTTGTGAAAAAATATGATTTTTTATTTTTGCGGTTCTACATTATAAACTTCTGTGAAGCACTTGGTGGGTCAAAGTGCTCACCACACCGCTAGATAAGTTCCTTAGGGGGTCTACTTTCCAAAATGTTGTCACTTGTGGCGGGTTTCAATGTTTAGGCACATCAGGGGCTCTCCAAACGAAACATGGCGTCCCATCTCAATTCCAGTCAATTTTGCATTGAAAAGTCAAATGGCGCTCCTTTGCTTCCGAGCTCTGCCATGCGCCCAAACAGTGGTTTACCCCCACATGTGGGGTATTGGCGTACTCAGGACAAATTGTACAACAATGTTTGGGGTCCATTTTCTCCTGTTACCCTTGGTAAAATAAAACAAATTGGAGCTGAATTAAATTTTTTCTGAAAAAAAGTTAAATGTTCATTTTTATTTAAACATTCAAAAAATTCCTGTGAAGCACCAGAAGGGTTAATAAACTTCTTGAATATGGTTTTGAGCACCTTGAGGGGTGTAGTTTTTAGAATGGTGTCACACTTGGGTATTTTCTATCATATAGACCCCTCAAAATGACTTCAAATGAGATGTGGTCCCTAAAAAAAAAATGGTGTTGTAGAAATGAGAAATTGCTGGTCAACTTTTAACCCTTACAACTCCCTAACAAAAAAAATGTTGGTTCCAAAATTGTGCTGATGTAAAGTAGACATGTGGGAAATGTTACTTATTAAGTATTTTGTGTGACATATCTCTGTGATTTAATTGCATAAAAATTCAAAGTTGGAAAATTGCGAAATTTTCATAATTTTCGCCAAATTTCCGTTTTTTTCACAAATAAACGCAGGTACTATCAAAGAATTTTTACCATTGTCATGAAGTACAATATGTCACGAGAAAACAATGTCAGAATCACTGGGATCCGTTGAAGCGTTCCAGAGTTATAACCTCATAAAGGGACAGTGGTCAGAATTGTAAAAATTGGCCCGGTCATTAACGTGCAAACCACCCTTGGGGGTAAAGGGATTAATTGTGCTAATTTGTCAGCAAAATTAAAATTATAATTATGGAGAACTCTCATGTCCTCTCTAGTTTGACCAGCAGTCCAGTACATGGTCTCCTATGTACTCCTCAGTCTTCCTTTTCTCGCTCTGTGAACTACCAAATGACCTTATTACCGGGTAGCTGTTACATTGCTCCCCACCATACCTGGATCTCTCATATACAACTGAAAATATAATTTCTCTCTTATATTAGAGAGCAGTGATCTAGTAGTGTCTATAAAAGCTGCAATTATAAGACTGCTGTAGTTTACACTCCATTCCTTCTGTGAGTGCTGTGTGCAGAATCTTCAACATATTCCTACTAGATTCAATTTAATCCTTTTTACTTTCACAAGCAGGAGGCAGAGAGATGAGCTCAAGCTGCATCACATAGTCTTCTTTCAGACTATAGTGCCAGTGTGTCTGTTTTATGTCACTGATCTTTCACTGCTGCCATTAGATAAGACTCAGAGCCAAGCCAGAATAAAACTGGTACTACAACCCCTCTGCAAAGCCAGAGACATCATGTAAAATGTAGTATATGCGTTAGAGGATTCATACCAGCACAGAATACGGTATCAACATGGCAGGCAATTTTGAAATGGCCCATCAGCTTAAACAGGCATGCACAAGAGCCTCTCTAATAATCATTAACCTCTTTCCAACATCTACTATACGTGTATAGAACAGAAGCCCGTGAGTTTCTGCAAAGCGCCATACATATAGTGAGCCACTCACAAACATCCGGCGCCATCAGCAGCGTGTATCGGCTCTATATTATAGCTGCAACAGCTGTGATTAGGCAGCACAATATCTCAGTGAAGTCCTGGGTTCAAGTCCCACCAAGAACAACATCTGCTAGGAGTTTGCATGTTCTCCCCATGTTTGTTTGGGTTTCCTTCCACACTCCAAAGACATACTGATTGGGGCTCACAATCTAAATTCCCTATTTGGACAGTGATGATAATGTCTGTAAAGCACTGTGGAATATGTTAGCGCAATAAACCTAACTAAAATAAATACTAAAACAGATTGTAGAAATTAAGCCACTTAGATGCCACTGTCAGTAGACTGTTCACTAAGGGAGTGGGCTTTAGCCCCATTGACACAATGAGATTGCCAATGGTTGCGATGGCAATTCAAGTCCAAATTATGGCCTCTGGGTCTGCCAGCTATGGTTAGTTGGGTCTATCGTACATAACATAACTGACGGTTCAAAGTCCCAGAGTGGGGGCGTGGTTTGCCAAGGGAAGGGAGCAGACGTGTCTCACAGGAGCTCCTGACAATCTCCCTTAGAAAGCCTACAAAAAGCATACAAAAGTGGAATTTTGGCTGCCTGGATCACTCATACTATGCCAGGAGCCAGTCAAGCCAAGTTGGGATGTATTCCCAAGAAGTTTAATACAGCCTGGAACCAGAGAGGAGCTAAAATGAATGGAGGCCTAAAGTCACAGGAAAAGACGCTGACTGGGTATGCCGAGACCAAGAGGTCCCCTCCCCTCACCCAGCACAAGCCGAAGAAGCAGGAAGCACCACCGCACAAAAAGCCCCTTACCGGTAATAAACCCACCGCTGCCGCGGCCCCGGATCATACCTGCAGCGCCGAGCACAGAGACCAGGACGAAGAGGTAACTCAGCATGTCAGATGCGGAGCGGGAAACAAGATGGCGCCCGCCCCGTCGCGGCTGAGGCACATCGCTCCGGTGTTTGTGCCGAAGCTGCGGACGGGAACCGAATCAGTGGCGCCAGAGAGAGAGACCGCGACGAAGCAGCAGGGAAGACCCGGTGACCCTTATAATGGTAAGGAAGCGGGAGCCCGCAGTGGAACATTCCCGGAGGCAGGAGACTGCAGGGGGGAAGATAAAATGGTGGCGGCTCCTGGCTACGGGACTCTACAGGGGGATGGGGACACCCACATACTCCGGAGGTCTTATGGAGACCGGGGCAAGCTATCTGCATCGGCAAATGGTCAGCATACTAACGGACTAAAGGCTCACAACATGCCCACACAGTTGAAATCTAATGGGGAAGACAGCGCTGCACAGTGCACATCTGACACAGTGTACTCCACACCGCTTCAACAACGCGACGGTATACTGCAGCCCCATAAACTTCAAACGAGGTGTGCCACCCCTAAATCCCCTAATAGGAGCCTGAAACTCACAGGGAACTTACAGGGGGACAAGACCTACAGGGACATATCAGTCAAAAGACAATATACAGAAAATTCTGGAGATGACAATCACAACTATAATCATAAAGAAATGCAGCTAATGGCAGATGCAGGATCTCCTACTGAGCCCTATGTAGGACCTCACACTTACTCTACAACAGGGGAGGACGTCACCCTTTCCCCTCCTGACTCTTCCTGCGGCCCTAATGAGTTTAACCTTGACGAATGGAAGGCATCATTCGCAGAACTGCTTAGAAATTTGAATTTTAAATCATCTCAGGTCTCTGGAAAGGAGTCGGTCCCTACTATAGGAGATGGAAATGATATGGAGGAACATTTGGAGCTAGTGACTTCATGCCAGGTCGCACACCCTGACTTCGACGTCCTTTCTGACTCTGTGGGGGAGATGGGGAGTATCTACTCGGAGGACCTCTCAGATACGGCAGAGTCCTCTTCTCAGGAGGGGAGTGAGTTTTTGTATGGGGAAGAGTCTTCCTGTTCCTCCTCTTTACACTCTTACTCAGAGGGCCCTAACGATCCCCAAAATCCCTATTTTCAGGGTTCTCTCTCACAACACTCTACTACAGAGAACCCTAATCTGAGGCATACTTCGAGGGAGTCTGGGATAAACTCCCATAATTTGCTCATAATGGACAGCATTCCTGCTTCAAAAAATTCTCCATCTGTCGGATTTATGGTTAAAATATGTGAGGCCTTTTTAGCATCGGCGAACACCACAGGAGGAGACTTTGGTGTGACGCCCGAGAGACCGGGGTACCCAGCACCGGACCAATGGGGTCTGTCTCTTGAGGGGGATGTCACGGGTGGCTTGACCCGGTGCTGTGGCCTCAGGCAATGCACAGTGTAAAGGGTATCGTGAGGGAACAGGCACTTACTTGATCAGCAGCAGGTTCTCCCAGCGGTGATGATCCCAATCCTGGATAGATGGCTATTGTCCAAATGAAAGACTGAGGCACTGAAACGTTTAACCAGTTTACTTTAACAGAAAAGGATTTACAACCAGTCCTGTCACCGGAGTCTGTATGGGAACTCTGAGTTACTTTGACCCTGCCGGGGTCTTCGCCTCTTATTGTACGCAATATCTGTGTGGCCCTGCTGCTGTATGTGAACTGGCTGCCGGCCCAATCTGTCCCCTCCGGGTCCTGGTTCGACAGGCAACCCGAGTCCTTTTATCGGCTTACCTCCTCCGGGAGTACCGCTGAACTCTGTGTCTGTTGCTGCGTCCGACCCTAGTGAAGCTGATATCACCTCACGTTTTTCCGGTTGCTGTATTATATGTAATGAATACAGCCACGGATCCGGTATCCGTCTTTGCGCCTGTTCTGGGTAGTGATTAATGCTACCCGGTTCTCACAATGTCCTTTTTCTCTATCCCTCTTCTCCTCAGGCCGGTGATTTGGGCCTGGAAACCGTCATAGGGCTGTTAGAAATTCAGCTGTATGACCTCTCACTTTCAGCTCCTTAGCCCAACTGCCAGTTCTTCTCTCAGACCAGAATGGATCAAGGGGAGTCTCTGGAGCTCCCCCTTCTGGCCGGAGGAGGTAGTGCAGTCTTGCTATTTTAGTATTTGTATTCAGTGTCAGTAACTATATTTGTGGCAAATACCTCTAGGGGTGCCACATTGGCATCAAATACAATTTGACATCTGACCTTGAAACAACGGCCTCAGAGGCTTTTATCAAAAAACTAACAGACATACTGTCAGCCATTGTGAAAGCCCCCAAACCTATTCCTACTAAGGCCCACAACCTCTCTTCACTCACTTCAAAAACAGCAGACAAGATACCACAAAACGGTAAAACCCCACCTCCAAAGGAGACTAATAACCCGTCCCTATACTCAGACTCCATGGAAAGGATAAAAAATGACATCCTCTCATTTAGGGAAGACCTAATCAAATATGAGGACTTTAAAAGAAAAAACAACTTAAAAATCAGAGGGATCCCTGAGGCGATCCAACCCTTCCAATTAAAAAACTACATCTCCACCATGATATCCAAACTGTTACCAACCTCAAGAGTGACGAATCTGGTTGAGAGGTCATACAGAATCCCAAGGCCACCATCTCTCCCTCCAGACGTTGCAAGAGACGTTATAGTATCCTTTTACCCTGGGTGGGTTAGGAATGACCTTTTAGACTTGACAAAGAATTCAAAAACCCTCCCAAGCCCATATGACAAAATAACTCTGTTTAAAGACTTGTCTAAAGCCACGATCCAAAAAAGGAAATCATTTGATTGCGTTACTAGAGAACTACTACGCACAGGAATTCCCTATTATTGGTCTCAGACTTCCACCATACGAGTCAAATATGCATCAAAACTAACTCTCATCGCAACTCCGGAAGAAGGCATCGTCTTTTTGAAAAAAAATCGTCATACTTCACTCATCGGGCTCTCATAACCGCTCGTTCTCACCCTCAACATACTCTTCTTATCCCATGTAATATCTCTTCTTGGCCTACAAGTAGTCCAGCCAACTAACAGTCCTCATGCTATTTCCTAATTCTCCACTTACTAATCTTACTGATCTGAGCCGGACATTGCCCCACCAACGGACCGAGGGTTATATGGAGATGACCTCGCGTCGACAGACCTTTACATACTATCCATTTTTACTGAGCAGCTTCAGAGTTGATACATACCATACATTAAGCTAAAGTTTATAACAGGTTTTCGTATACTACTACCTACTAGTTAATCATTATGGTATTAGATGCTTACTCAACGATTCTACGTAAAACTTTACCTATGTTAGTTTAATAGCTCATTGCGTTATTCCATCCTAAACTACTATTTTTTAGCAAAACTGCACAAAGTACTTATTATCTTATTATGTTTACCTAAGTCAGTTTAACAGCCTATTGCGTTATTCCAACCTAAACTACTATGTTTTAGCAAAACTGCACAAAGTACTTGTTATCTTATTATGTTTATACAATTCTACTGTATGATCGCCTGTCTCCCCTATTGCCAGGGGATTTTTTTTTTCCCTACCTCCATACCCCACCCTTTCCCCTCCTCCCTTCCCTAACCAATCCTTACCGGTTAAAGTTAAAAATTTAATAAAATATTTTGAAAGCAAAGTTCCCAGAGTGGAACGAAGTAGAAAAAAAATTAACAGACAAATGTTTCGACACTAAAAATACTGTTTTGATATAAAAAATAAAATACATGAGTTTTTAAACTGTCGCATTCTTTAACCCGATCAGAGAATACGGAAAAAAACCCAGAAAGATGGCTTTTCTACCTTACTGAGGGAAATAAGTGAAAGTGTTATCTTATCCCGCATAAACAAGCCCTCATATTGCTTTAGTGATGAAAAAATGAAAGTTATAACTATCAGAATATGGGGATTCAAAAACAGAATATTAAAAAAAAAAAAAAAATCTTTTAGGGTGCAAAAGTGGAAAATCATAAAATATATAAATGTGGTATCACTGTGATCATACTGATCTGGAAAAAAATTTGTCTGATCGCTTTTACCAAGCAGGACGTGGCCTAAAAAAATGTCACAAATTGTGGTTTACTTTGCACCCCAACATCAGAAATGTTATGGAGACCAAAGTAGTCCACAAAACATCAACTTTTTGCAAAATAACAAGCTCTTTTGGCAGTAAAGTAAAAAGTTATAGCTCTCAAAACTTTGTGATGCAAAAACAAATACAGTACTTTGTTTTTTGTTTTTAAGTTTTGCAAAATATGAAATAAAAAAAAAAAACGGAATGACACTACCCTGACATTGCTGCAATCATAATGGCCTGAAGAATAGTTGTCTTCTCACTTTTACAATGCGGTGAACAGCGTGGAATACTGTAAAAAAAAAAAAAAAGTTAGAATTCCTGAATTTAATTTTTTTTTTTCGTGTTAATTTGGTCTACCAAAAATTGGAATACACATATTTTTTTTTTAATTGCTGTTTAATTGGTACCATAAATTGTACCAATAAAAACTTAAATTATTCCCGAAAAACAGGCTCCCATTCTGATTGGTCATCTGTCAATGTAAAAATAGAGGTACGGTATTTCATGTTACTACTTGTTCAAGCGTGGAGAAAAATCAACATGGATTCCTGAAACCAATCCACGAAGATCCACACTCCCAAAACCAAATATTCCACCCCCTTTTGAGCTTCACAGTGTGTCCAAACTACAGTTATATCAACATGTATGTCATTGCTGCAGAGGGGAAAAAGCTCCTAAAGGGATTCTCCAAGTCTAATGATTGGTGCCCTACCACTGGATGGTTTATTATGAGATCAGTGGGAGTGTGACTGTGATTCTCTACACATCTACTGATCGGCTGAAAACTGCTCGAGCAGCGCCACCCACTAGGCGGTGTACAGGCGGAGCACAACAGCACTGTGAGTGGCCACAGACGAGTACTGCACTTTATCTCCCTAGGAAGCGAATGAACTGCGACACTCGCCACCAATCAATGTGCACAGTTGCTATATTCCACCAGTGGAACGTGTGGTTCTGGCTGCTACCGGACAAGTTTTCAGCTGATCAGTAGGCTGTTGGAATCCCTCTGACTTCATATTGAGATGGGTTATCAATTGTTAGGGACCACTGTATTTTCCAAATTGGGGTCACTTCAGGGGCTCTGCAAATTTGTCATGGCGCTAGCAATCCATTCAATATTCAGGGTTTCAAAGTTGCTAATTTTTCCAAATTTTCTTTAACATAGTGATATTTTCAAATATTAATGCAAATCTGATCAACCTAAAGTTACTAGTACCATGAAGTACAAAGTGTCACGAAAAAAAAATCTCCTAATCCCCGGGATATGCAAGAACAATCCAGAGTTATTGCCACATAAGGCGACACAGGTCAGATGTGAAAATTGTGGCTTGGTCAGGAAAGTGAAAGCAGGCTTAGTAAAGGGTTAATAAACTATGCTGCACTATATAGGTAAATCAGACTGCTATAATGCTGCTTTACAGTACTTGTGCATCAATCGAATTGCTTTTCCTTTTAATAAGTCAAATATTTAGGATTTTTTTTCTCTGACTAGTGTAAAGACAGTCATACAATTCCATCTTATAAAGAATGGCTGGCTCTTCTGTAGTTTCTGTTGTGCAGGCTGCTTCATTTTATAGAACTTCCACAATCATTGCTGCAGCCTTTATGTACATTACATTTTATGGGGAACACACGTGACCTATAAATCCAATGTAGTTGATTTTTTTTTTTTTTTTTAAATGCCGCCATCTTTCTGCCTTTTTTTTTTGTTTTGCAGTTCACCCAACATTGCCAAAAAATTTCATGTTGGACATTTGCGCTCCACAATAATAGGTAAGCTACTCCATGTTACAGCATAAGGTTGTTTTTTTTTAACTTATAATTCATGCTCTTTGCAAGGATTATGTAAATACCCTGTTGTCATGGCTCCTTCCCTGTCCCTAACGATAGGGGCGCCCTAGCTCGTCCTGTTCCACCGATTACTTTTGATGGTGAAGACGTCGGGGACAAGTACCTTGCTTTAGCTTCTGATTCCTCCCTCAGTTTGTACCCTTCTCACCCCACCAAGAAAAGAGGGGCGTAGTAGTGTACCAATCAGACTAACAAAGTACGGTACTACAAACAGGGATAAAGGAAAATCCCAATCATACAAATATACTCACACAAGCAGGTTACATCGGGGAGTGGAGGAGTGGAAGCCTTCTCAACCACCAACAACAACCAAAGAAAAACAACAACAACCTAACACCCTCCAAAACGATGCAGCATGACTCTAGCTCTGGCAATGAGTGCTTGCCAGGGTCCAGATTATAAAGGAGATGGGAGAGGCTAACGGTGAACAGCTGAGAGCCTTAATGCAGGAAAGCTTCCTGGATCTCTCAGCTGAGCAAATTAACTACTGCAATGCTAAATATGTTTAATATGAACAGTGCAGGAGTATGAGAAATCAGACCCTGCAGTTTTATAGCTCCTCACTGTTGTGGTAAACCCGTGACAGATTCGTGCAGAATCTTACCCAATGTCTCATAATGCAAGTCTACTTTTTCTTAGATCTGCCTCATTCTTGGGTGTTGATGCTGTATGGGACTGACAGTTTTTTCTTTTTTTGAATATTGATTTTTTTTTTATTATTATTTATTTACATTCCCCAGGAAATTTTATAGCGAACCTAAAGGCGGCTGTTGGTAACAAAGTTATAAGAGTAAACTACTTAGGTGACTGGGGATTACAATTTGGTAAGTGTTAATATGCAGATGAGACAAGCCACGTATGAATATATGCTTTACTATTAGGATAAAAACTTAAATTGTTTGGTACATTTTTAACATTTTCTCTGCACTTTTTGACATGTTGCCATTCGTACAGCCACATACATGCCGGTATGACCGACCAAGCAGTAGACTAAGGTCGGTTTCTTGCATACGACAATCCTGACCGGCCATAGGTCTCCTATCCTCAAATCAACTGGTAAATAGGACACTGTTGAGTTCTGGTCAGGAAACCCACAGTCCATGAATGTCACCTGTATGAAACTAGATTAAGTATAGAAACCGATCTATTAGGAGTACACACTGGAGCTCCAAAGATCTGAAAGAGTGTTGTCAAAGAAAAATGTGTTTTTTTTTGTTTTTGTATTTTTGTGAGCCGTAATGGGCTATTCTTTGTACTCTACTGGCTGTATTCTGATCTATGCAAGAATGTTCCTATCGGCCTAATGAAAGCTACGGCAAATTATCAGAAGTTAAGTCTAATGTTAGTTTAGGTCAGTTTGATGGGGCTGCTGCTTTTGGACTCTAATTTCTTGTTATATTTCCCATACCTACCATGTAATATTCAATGAAAGTGGCTTATATCAAAAGCCTAATTAATTACATAAAAAGTGCTTGGTGAAAAAAAATCTTGGTAAAAGGCTTTTATGCCCATTCAATATACAGCAGGTGAAATAAGTATTGAACATGTCACCAATTTTCACAGATTAATCACATTCGTGAATTATACATATTACATTTACATCTGAAAAAAACTAAAAAACAAATTCCATTTAATTTACTAGGACTTCTGGGTGCTGGCTTTAGCAAGTTTGGCTGTGAGGAGAAGCTGAAATCGAATGCTCTCCAGCATCTTTTTGAGGTAAGTATTCTTTTAGAACTGTGTTTTATAAACTACGGATTTACTTATACATTAGAGGTTCTCTACGTCTGTACACGGTAAATTTAATGGGCCAGCATATTGTAAGAAAACAGAACTATACTCCCGGACCAGCGAATCCATACGATGTCCCCACCGGTCTCCTCACCAGCGCATCCATACGATGTCCCCACTGGTCTCCTCACCAGCGCATCCATAGGATGTCTCCACCAGTCTCCTCACCAGGGCATCCATAAGATGTCCCCACCGGTCTCCTCACCAGCGCATCCATAAGATGTCCCCATCGGTCTCCTCACCAGCGCATCCATAGAATGTCCCCACCGGTCTCCTCACCAGGGCATCCATAAGATGTCCCCACCGGTCTCCTCACCAGCACATCCATAATATGTCCCCATCGGTCTCCTCACCAGCGCATCCATTGAATGTCCCCACCGGTCTCCTCACCAGCGCATCCATTGAATGTCCCCACCGGTCTCCTCACCAGCGCATCCATAGGATGTCCCCACCGGTCTCCTCACCAGGGCATCCATAAGATGTCTGCACCAGTCTCCTCACCAGCGCATCCATAGGATGTCTCCACCTGTCTCCTCACCAGCGCATCCATAGGATGTCTCCACCTGTCTCCTCACCAGGGCATCCATAAGATGTCCCCACCGGTCTCCTCACCAGCGCATCCATAGGATGTCTCCACCAGTCTCCTCACCAGCGCATCCATAGGATGTCTCCACCAGTCTCCTCACCAGCGCATCCATAGGATGTCTCCACCGGTCTCCTCACCAGCGCATCCATAAGATGTTCCCATCGGTCTCCTCACCAGCGCATCCATAGAATGTCCCCACCGGGCTCCTCACCAGGGCATCCATAATATGTCCCCACCGGTCTCCTCACCAGCGCATCCATAATATGTCCCCATCGGTCTCCTCACCAGCGCATCCATTGAATGTCCCCACCGGTCTCCTCACCAGCGCATCCATAGGATGTCCCCACCGGTCTCCTCACCAGTGCATCCATAGGATGTCTCCACCTGTCTCCTCACCAGCGCATCCATAGGATGTCCCCACCGGTCTCCTCACCAGTGCATCCATAGGATGTCTCCACCTGTCTCCTCACCAGCGCATCCATAGGATGTCCCCACCGATCTCCTCACATCCACCACTGATGTGACCCTTTCAGTCAGTTATTGGCTGCTGATCAGCTGCATCCTTTACAGTGTCTTCCTGCTTGGCTGCAGCCTTCACACTTTGCCCAACCAGTAGCCATGTGATACTCCTTGTCATATGTTGTTTGGGGGACACAGTAGGGAGTGCAGACTCACGGTGCCGGTCCAGGAGATAAGAATACGTTTATTGTTTTCTTCCACCACCCTGAGCCCATTAATATTATTTTTTCTAGTAGTGGAGAACCCCCTAACTGTGCAATAGAGCTCACAAATCATATTAGACATTTTTTGTGACAATTAAAATAGTATTGTTTCTCATGTTTTTTTTTATGTGTAATGCATAGGTGTATGTAAAAGTCAATGCAGAAGCAGAAAAAGATGAAGAGATGAAACAATCAGCCCATGAATTTATGAGAAAACTTGAGAGCGGACACCCACAAGCGCTTTCTCTATGGACACACTTTAGAGGTCTGAGCATTGAGGAATATTCTAAAGTCTATAAGGTACATCATTTATTCATTAGAGCACAACATAAATCCGAACATTCTCTGCAGCTATGTCTACTACAGACTGCCGGTCATCTCTAGCGACACCTTCATCTTTAGTGTGGTCTGTGGTCATAAGTCAGCTGAGAGCAGCTTAGAAAAAGACAGATAAGAGTTACAAACGCTCCCATCATTCAATCTGAATGAGCTCACGGATGTATTATCAGATTTCAGTACAGAGGGTATAGATAATTGCAACATTTGTATTGGACAGCAATTACAAAAATTATTTTTTTTAGCCCTAACTCCATGCATTTAAGTACAGTTGTGCTCAAAAGTTTACATACCCTGCAGAATTTTTGCTTTCTTGGCCTTTTTTCAGAGAATATGAATGATAACACCAAAACTTTTTCTCCACTCATGGTTAGTAGTTGGGTGAAGCCATTTATTATAAAACTGCTGTGTTTTTTCTTTTTAAATCCTAATGACAACCCAAAACATCCAAATGACCCTGATCAAAAGTTCACATACCCTGGTGATTTGGCCTGATAACATGCACAGAAGTTGGCACAAATGGGTTTGAATGGCTACTAAAGGTAACATCCTCACCTGTGACCTGTTTGCTTGTAATTAGTGTGTGTGCATAAAAGCTGAGGGAGTTTCTGGGATCCAGACAGACTTTTGCATCTTTCATCCAGCCACTGACATTTCTGGATTGTGAGTCATGGGGAAAGCAAAAGAATTGTTAATGGATCTATGGGAAAAAGGTAATTGAACTGTATAAAACAGGAAAGTGATACAACCACTACCATGAGTGGAGAAAAAGTTTTGCTGCGATCATTCATATTCTCTGAAAAAAAGGCCAAGAAGGCAAAGATTGTGTCGGGGTATGTAAACTTTTGAGCACAACTGTAAGTAAAAAGTTATCCCCAAAGGTGGACAACCCCTATAACTACTTCTAGACCACACATACTTTAACCCCTTCATGACCTTGTAATTTTCAGTTTTTCCATGTTCGTTTTTCACTCCCCTCCTTCCCAGAGCCATAACTTTTTTATTTTTCTGTCAATATGGCCATGTGAGGGCTTATTTCTCTATCGCCTTTCATTGGGGGACACAGGAACCATGAGTTCAGGACGTCTTTTTCTGCATCCGGAATAATGGGGTATATTTCCTTTTCCTCAGGTTTTTTTCCGGAAGAAGATATACAGATGAAGAAGGTGAGTATTTAGAAGGTGTCCCATCTATCCCCTTCAGGACCTTTAAGTTAGGGATTCCCTTTAGGAAGGTGGGGGGCCTTTTCCTAGGGGAAATGCCAGGTTTTCAGCAGCTCTTTTACCCTGCTCAGGCCTCCTTAACTCCCCCCAACCCGCCCCCCCCCCCCTCCAGTCTCAACGCAGGCTCCGTCACTATTTGAGGGGCTACCTTTTTCAGTGCGAGTTGTTCGCTACCGCCATGGCTAATTCGCCTTCTTCTCCCCTCAATCTGGCGGTCGCCGGCGTCTAACCTAGGAGGCCTACGCCGGCGCGACTGCCGCCGGTTTTCTAATCTAGGCCCCGGCTTCGGGCCTACTCCGGTGCGACGGCCGCCGGGTTCCAATTTAGGCCCCGGCTTCTTAGGCCTACTTCGGCGCGGCGGTCGCCGGTTTCTAATTTAGGCCCCGGCTTCTCGGGCCTACTCTGGCGCAGTAACTCCGCCCCCCATTTGCTCCCCATAGCCGTGCCCCCCCCCCCACCTTCCTAAAGGGAATCCCTAACTTAAAGGTCCTGAAGGGGATAGATGGGACACCTTCTAAATACTCACCTTCTTCATCTGTATATCTTCTTCCGGAAAAAAACCTGAGGAAAAGGAAATATACCCCATTATTCCGGATGCAGAAAAAGACGTCCTGAACTCATGGTTCGTGTGTCCCCCAATGAACGCTCCGAGAAACAGATTTTACGGTAAGCAACCAAAAATCCTGTTTTTTTTGCGGGACGAGTTGTACTTTTGAACGACATCATTGGTTTTAGCATGTTTTTTACTAGAAAATGGGAAAAAATTCCAAGTGCGGTGAAATTTCAAAAAATGTGCAATCCCACACTGTGTTTTTGTTTGGCTTTTTTGCTAGGTTCACTAAATGCTAAAACAGACCTGGTATTATGATTCTCCAGGTCATTACGAGTTCACAGACACCAAATATGTCTAGGTTCTTTTTTATCTACGGTAAGTGGTAAAAAAAACTTCCAAATTTTGCTTTAAAAAAAAAAAAGTGCCATTTTCCGATTCCCTTTAGCCGCGCGTAGCGTCTCCATTTTTTGTGATCTGGGGTCAGGTGAGTGCTTATTTTTTGCGTGCCGAGCTTCCGTTTTTAGTGATACCATTTTGGTGCAGATATGTTATTTTGATTGCCCGTTATTGCATTTTAATACAATGTCGCAGCAACCAAAAAACGTAATTTTGGCGTTTCAAGTTTTTTTCTCGCTACGCCGTTTAGCAATCAGGTTAATCTTTTTTTTTTTTTTTTATTGATATAAAACGCGGCGATACCAAATATGTGTATATTTGATTTTATTTTTATTGTTTTATTTTGAATGGGGCGAAAGGGGGGTGATTTAAACTTTTATATATATTTTTTATTTATTTCATATTTTTTAAACTTTTTTTTTTTTTTTTTACTTTTGCCACGCTTCAATAGCCTCCATGGGAGGCTAGAAGCTGGCATTGCCTAATCGGCTCTGCTACATAGCCGCGATCATCAGATCGCTCCTATGTAGCTTAATTACAGGCTTGCTATGAGCGCCGACCACAGGGTGGAGCTCACAGCAAACCGGCATCAGTAACCATAGAGGTCTCAAGGACCTCTATGGTTACTATCCTGGCGAATCGCTGACCCCTGATCATGTGACGAGGGTCGGCGATGCGATAATTTCCGGCCGCACGGCTGGAAGCGGTGGTTAAATGCCGCTGTCAGCGTTTGACAGCGGCATTTAACTAGTTAATAGCGGCGGGTGGATCGCGATTCCACTCGCCGCTATTGCGCGCACATGTCAGCTGTACAAAACAGCTGACATGTCGCGGCTTTGATGTGGGCTCACCGCCGGAGCCCACATCAAACCGGAGCCCACATCAAAGCAGGGGATCTGACCTCGGACGTACTATCCCGTCCGAGGTCAGAAAGGGGTTAAAACTTCTGGGCGGTCCCTCTTTTATTCTGCAGTGATGTTCTAAAATCTCACTAGTAGAGCTACCATATGACATTGTGCAGCTGCTGGGGCAGGGAGGCGGCTGTCACACACAGCCAGACTCCCTTCAGAGGAGGCAGATATATTTTATTGTCATGTTTATCTTCTCATTCACGGCACTGGACAAGCCCTGTGTATACAGATTGCGAAGTCATGTGATCACTGGCTTGTACGGAAAACACTTGAAGAATAGATTGGTTTTCCCCTGTAAGGACTCTTGCAGACAATATCTTATAGGTGCTAGTGTGAACTGACAAAACATCGGATCGCACTCGGACCAATGCTATGCTATGGGGCCATGTACATGGCAGATTTTTTTTCCTTGGACCATGCCGGTCCAAGGAAAAAAACAAAAACTACATGCTGAGTTTGATCCAATATTCGGATCGCACTCTGCCAATCAAGTCATTGAGTTTGTGGAAACTATTGGACTGCAGTCAGATGACATCTGAGTGCAGTCTGATTTGCGCACACTCACAGTATGGAGAAGAAGGTGACATTTTTTCTTTCAGTCTTCTCATCCGAGATAATTGGAGCATACTGTGATCAAATTCTGATCAAACAGTCAGAATTTGATCAGTGTGATTTTCATAATGAGCCCGATTCTCTCCCATGATGGCATACAGTCGTCTGCACAGAGCTTCACTGAGGTTTTTAGCCTGACCGACATTGAAAAAAAAATGTCCAATATATACCGTATATAAATATAATTTCCATGAGAGCAGCACAATTTCAAATGTCTTTTAGCTTTAGCAATCCTTTTGTGGTTGGAAAAAAAACAATAACTTATCAGGCTTTTTTTAATCTTTTTCCCAGTCCTTTATTGAGTATATGGATGTAAACCGATTGTCTTAATCATTTCCTGTCCTTTATTATCGACATTCGTTTGTCTTTGTTTTCTTAACAGCGCCTTGGTGTACAGTTTGATGAATATGCTGGCGAGTCCTTTTATAGGGAAAAATCACAAGACGTCCTAAACCTTTTGCGAAGCAAAAATGTTCTCACGATGACGAAGTACGATTTGTTACACATTAATTTCCAAGTTGTGGCATAATAAGTACTAATAACTGGTCTTTCTGTTGCAGAGAAGGCACTGGAGTGGTAGAGCTGACAGAACATGGAGACTTGTCCGCTTACTCAACCGTGATGCGGAGTGATGGCTCTTCTCTGTATATTACAAGGTGTCATTATTATTCAAAGACTTCCTCAATGTAATGATTTCCAAATTCAGGGGCGATTTCGTAGTAATTTAATTCTAACGAAATGAGGAACGACTCTGAAAATGGCCATCGTGAAGTTGTGAAAAGGAAACGTGCAGATAGTTTAATAAGTTTCCATTTGTCTCAATATGATACAAATGAGGGCATGTCAGACATCACGACTGGTCTGAGATTCTCCTACATATTCCTAGTTCTGATTGTGTGCTCTGTTTTGTTTCCTGCAATCTATTTAGAGACATAGCTGCTGCAATTGACCGAATGGAGAAATACAACTTTGATGAAATGGTGTATGTGGTATGTATTTAGGTTATCTGTTACCCCCATTGAGAACAGTCATCATGCCCATACATCTTGGGCTACAGAGACAATGGTGTGTTTTTTTTTTGGTTTGTGTTTGGCAGCCATGCGTCTCCATACTGATTATATGCCAGAAAAAATAACTACATATTTTTTTGTTTTTTACCATGGGTGGTCTATGGTCGACAAATGTTTAGGCATCCATCATGTGTCCATTGTTGGGTGTATGCCTCCCAAGCGAATGCACCTGACAGTGGTCATGAGCACACTGTCCCTAGCTTTAGATAACTGTTGGCTTAGCAAGTTATGTCTGTCCACTTAGCCGTACACATGAATGCTCATTTCGGCTGAACATTCATATGTTCTCAGTGGGTAGAGGACACCTCTGGCAGTAGCTTATCTACTGGGAGAACAAGAGAAATGGATTGTTTAAATGCACAGCTTTAATCCTTCAAGTTGTAAGGCTCTGGTACGCATTAGATGGTTGGAAGGCTCGGCTGACTTTATGTACTGTTGTGTTAGTGGTTGTGGGGTATGGCTTCCATAGGAACTTGGTTCTTACCGTCTCCATTCTGGCATCTGCTCTTAAAACCCACTGAACCTCTTCATCATTTCTGCAGCCTTCTCAGAGAAGTACCGTATACATCTAGTATTCCCCTTGCCATTGTTCATGTTTTTCCACCTCACAACCTGGAATTTCACTTAGTAGGAATGTTCCTCACATGAACTGATGCAAAGGTGAACATTTGGTTTTCTTTTTATTGTGAATCAAACAATAAGTAGGACAAAATCACTGAACAATTTGGTGTGCAGAACTATTCACCTCACCTAAAGTCAGTACTCCTTTTGTGGCAGTTATAACTGCAAGTCACATTGGATAAGCCTCTGAGCTTTCCACATCTTGCCACTGGGATGTTTGCCCATTACTCAAGGCAAAACTGCTCCAGCTCCTTCAGGTTAGATGATTTCCTCTGGTGAACAGCGATCTTCAAGTCTGACCACAGATTCTCAATTGGATTAAGGTCTAGGCTTTGACTAGGCCACTGCAAAGCATTTACACATTTCTCCTTAAACCACTCTAGTGTTGCTTCAGCAGTATGCTTTGGGTTATTGTCTTGTTGAACGGTGCACCTCTGTTCCAGTCTCAAATCACTGACAGACTGAAGCAGGTTTTGCTCAAGAATGTTTCTGTATTTCACACCATCCACTTTCACCTCAGCTCAGACTATTTTCCCTGTCTTTGTTGCTGAAAAAGATCCCCAAAACATGATACTGCCACCATGTTTCATTGTGGGAATGGTGTCTTAGGGTGATGAGCTTTGTTGGCGAGAGACATACCATTCACCTTGGTGGCCAAAAAGTTCAATTTTGGTATCCTCTGACCACAGCACTAACAAGCCTTAGGCTATGTGCACATATTGCAGAATTGCCGCGGAAATTTCCGCGGCAATTCTGCAACTCCCTGCCGCGGGAAATACTCAAGCTGAATTGGCATGCATATTCCCGCTAAACACTAGCGTTTTGCAAGCGTAATTAGCTTGCAGAATGCTAGCATTTTCCAAGCGATCTGTAGCATAGTTTCGAAAACTGATTGACATAGTGTTTGACAAGTGTGACCAACTTTTTACTATTGATGCTGCCTTTGCAATGTGCCCGAAAATAGTACCAATAAAAACGTCAACTAACAAAAAACAAGCCGTCACATGACTCTCTGGGCCAAACTATGTAAAAATTATAGCTCTCAAAATATGGTGATGCAAAAACTAATTTTTGCAAAAACTATTTTTTTCAATAAAAAAGCGTCATTTAGTGTGTGACAGCAGCCAAACATAAAAACCCGCTATAACGCCTCTTTCACACGTCCTGATATTTCCAGTACCGGAGATGTCCGTGTCCGTGTGTGTAATACTTGCAACACACGTGTGGCATGCATGTGCCGCATCAGTACCACAAGGACGGGTGCCGGGGAAGAAGCATTACAGTACACCTGGCGCTGGGTGCTGAACAGTGCTCTCATCATTCTCCCCTGCTCTGCCGGCGATCGGTACAAGCAGGGAAGAATCAATCGGCTGGACAGGGGAGAATGATGAGAGCCGTGTTCAGCACCCGACACCGGGGAACAGCGCTTACTGTAACGCTTCTTCCCTGGCGCCGATGCGTGTCACATGGATGACATCCATGTGTGTTATGTGTATGTACATGTACTGGATGTTTTGTGGCCCATGCTGATATTAAAAAATGGACATGTCAGCGTGTTTTACCCATGGACACACGGTCCGTGGAAACACACTGACATGTGTACTGACCCATTCACTTGAACAATCATATAGCGCTCCGTTCCTCTCGAGTCTCTCCACATGGCTTCCCAATGGTATAAAATTCTGTGACACACCCATAGTGTCAATATGATCACTGCACCCCTAGATGAATTAATTGAGAGGCATAATTTTTAAAATGGGGTCACTTATGGGTGGTTCTGCTGTTTTGGCACCTCATAAGCTTTCCCAGTGGGTCATGGTACCTGTAAACCATAACAGTAAAATCTGGCGCTCCTTCCCTTCCGAGCACTGCCGTGCGCCCAAACAGTGGTTTACCCCCACAAATGGGGTATTGGCGTGCTCAGGACAAATTGCATCTATCATATTTTCTATCATATAAACCCTTCAAAGTGAATTCAAATGTGATGTGGTCCCTAAAAAAAAATGGTGTTGTAAAAATGAGAAATCGCTGGTCAATTTTTAACCCTTATAACTTCCTAGCAAAAAAAAAATGTTGGTTCCCTAACTGTGCTGATGTAAAGTAGACATGTGGGAAATGTTACTTAAGTATTTTGTGTGACATATCTCTGTGATTTAAGGGCGTGAAATTTTCAAAACTTTTGCCAAATTTCCATTTTTTTCAAAAATAAACGCAAGTAATATCTAAGAAATTTTACCACTATCATGAAGTACAATATGTCATGAGAAAACGTTGTCAGAATCACCAGGGGGTGGTAAAGGGATTAAACACAGTTTGTAATGTAACAAAATAGGTAATAACCAAGGGGATGGGGGTGAATACTTTCCAACTCACTGTATTTCAGACTATAAGATGCGCCTTACTATAAGACCCACCCCATGTTTAGACAGCAGAAAATAGCAAAACATTTTTTGCTATTAAAATTTCCCTGGCGGTGTAAAGTGTAGGCGTTATTATTGCTAATTTTAATGTACTAGGGTAGAATAGGGAGGTGATAGATCTATTGTTAGTGTCTCCCTGCAGTGATTGCCTCGCTCTTTATTATAGCCAACAATCAATAATAAGATCCTCTTCCTCTGGGCAATTTATACGATATAAGGGACCCTGGCTAGCATTTACCTAAGCTACATAATTCCGTTACCTGCATACTGGGAAATCCGTGGCTCACAGTTGGCAAATGATAAAATTGATCAGCATGTAACAGTGATCCAATATACAGCCAATGTAAATACTGAGGATATGTTACTTTAATATTTAATTTTAACAATTCTACCCCCCCCAAAAAAAAAAATCATAAGTAAAAGATATGTTTACATAACATACCTATTCTCTTTCCGTTCCCTACATTTTATACACCGACACACACAGCTCTGTTACATGCACATTTACATACAGATAAACTATCCACATCTTGCAGTTCCTAATTGGGATCTGAACAGATGCTGTACAAGCTGAGTAGCTGAAGGACTTTCCACACAATTCAAGGACCTTTTCATGTGATCAGTCATATGACCTGAAAGGTCCTTGAATGAATTGGTTGGAAGGTCCTTCAGCTACTCAGCTTGTGCAGCATCTGTTCAGATCCTGGTAGCTTCCTCTCCTGCTCTTCTGCGATCATGTAGATCAGTGCAGTGCAGGATCAGGAAGGAGGCAGTGTCTGTGTTCTCCTCAATCACAGGAAGCTGCCTCCGGACTATAATACTTTTTTGTAACCGTTTTTTGTTAAACTGTGTTTTAAAGTTCAAAAAATACGGTTTGTGTTTTTCTTTTTTTTTTTTTTTTTTTTTTTAATTTCAATAAACCCTCTCACTGACCATGTTAAAGTTGCTGTCACCTGATTGCCTGCCTAGATATTTGCCATGGCAAACAAGTATACTTGTCACATAGTAATAAGTGCGGATGACTTGTGTTTTGTTAAGAACTTAGCATTATTGCTTCTTATAGAAAATAATTACCGTAAATAGCAGATATGGTATGTTCAGGTGTTGGGAATGTTTAAAGACTATCTCATTGATAAAGGAAAAAAATCCAATGTAATCCAAAATTCAAGGCCAGTTTCTTCTGCATGACTGGTGGCAACTGTACACATCTTGTGCTGCTGTGGTACAAAATGGGAAGCCATACAAATATAATTGCTTTGAGATGTAGGAAGAAAAGGTTGCATAAGCCAGTAATACATTATAGTCAGTGTGAAATAGTAAATGCTAGTAAGGAGTTAATGGCTAAAGCGCATTAGATTAGCATTGGCTAACCCGCCAGCTCAACTGCTGAGTCAACTCTTCATCGAGAGTATGCAGTATATTGGGGTGCCTGACAGATGATTATTAGGGGAATTAAGCACCAGGCACCTTTTGTTCTCCCTATGGTAAGTCACCGCCAGGCGTGTTTGGCAGTGGCTCTCATAGAGAACACGGCATTGCTTGGCAGACAGACCACTTGGGGGCATGGGAGAGTTAAGGTGTATGAGGAATTTAAATTTACTGAGATTTGTAGTTATTTATAATCAAAATTAATTATTATTTTGTATTTCCTTTCTATCAACTAAAGACAGATAAGAGTCAACAAACCCATTTTCAGAATTTGTTCCAAATTTTGAAGATGCTTGGAAAAGAGAAAGTAAACCAGTAAGTATGTATAGATAATGCATTTAAAGGGGTTGTCCATTACTTTGCCAACCCCTTAAGGGGTTATCCCCAAGTAAGGTATTAATGCCTATGTTTACCTCCAGGGCCAGCGCCATTCCAGCAGTGTCCGGAGTCTGCTCTCCCGGGGCTCGTGTCACATCGTTACGTCAGACGTTCCCTACGGCCAATCGGCAGACACAACACTGTCCCCTCCTTCTGTCCTAACATATCTGGAGGAAGGGAGAGATGCGGCTGCTCTGTCACTTCCTCTGGATGTTGAAAGAGGAGGGTAGAGTGTCGCTGCTGCTGGGGACCGTATGACGTTGTTATGGCCCTGGGAGAGCCAGCTAAGGCTACGTTCAGATTTGCGTTGTGCGCCATTGCGTCGGCGACGCAACGCACAATGCAAATAAAAACGCACCAAAACGCACGCAAAAACGCTGCGTTTTGCGACGCATGCGTCCATTTTTGCCG
Organism: Ranitomeya imitator; assembly: GCF_032444005.1. NCBI lineage: Eukaryota > Metazoa > Chordata > Amphibia > Anura > Dendrobatidae > Ranitomeya > Ranitomeya imitator. The sequence continues at coordinate 337,297,928 of NC_091286.1, forward strand.
AAATTTGGACGCAAGAAAAATGCAACTTGTTGCATTTTCTGCGCCCAACGCTTGCGGCCAAAAAAACGCATGTGTCGCACAACGCAGCACAACGCATGTCCATGCGCCCCCCATGTTAAATATAGGGGCGCATGACGCATGCGTTGCCGCAGCATTTCCCGACGCAGCGTCGGGAAACGCTAATGTGAACGTTGCCTAATAGCTAATTGTTCAGTCATTAGACAAATGTTTGAATTTGGGCAATTCTAACTCTATTTATCCGATGTGTACATTTACACTTGCAGATTGATTACATTTTGTGCTTAAGTCAGAGAACCCATCCTTATATAATTTTAGGACAATTTCTTCATTTCTTGTTTTCTTCTAGCTGTCAACATGTTATGTTTGGGCGAGTACAGGGGATGCAGACAAGAAAAGGGGATGTGGTTTTTCTGGAAGATGTCCTGGATGAAGCACGTGCCAGGATGCTACAAAATATGGCCAAAACCAAAAGCAAGTCTTCGCAGTTTAATTATTTTCTAAAGAAGAAAAAAAACAAGGATTCAGCGGTCTATGAGAGAGAATACTCAGAATTGGCTGCAGCTTTGGTTGTAGTATTCATTTTTCATAAAGGATTTTAATTCTGAGAAGCAGAAGCTAGTGTTCCTATATATATATATATATATATATATATATATATATATATATATATATATATATATAATATATATATATTCCTTCTCGTAGATAAAATCCATCTATGCATAACGTAAGACTATAAAATTATTGTGTGTAATGCACTTAGGACAACTTTCACTTGTGCGGGCAAGGAAAGTGCTGAATAAATAAATATTTTCTTGTATTTTTTTTTCTTCAATAGCAAGTAAACCCACTGAAGACCCAGTTGATACTGCAGAAAAAATAGGCGTTGCTGCTCTTATTATACGGGTATGGTAGAGCCTTATTTAAACCTAAAACAACTTGTGTCTTTGTTTTCATTAATTAGATTTAACATGTAGAAAACAAATGATTTATGATTTTTTTTTTTTAATGTTGCATCAATTCCTTTTTTTTATCAAATGTTGGGTGCAGCCATATTAGACACGCATCCTTACTGTGTTGTCTAACATTTCAGCTTCTATGAAGCAGAAAGGGAGGTGATTAACAAACATATCAGATTATAGGGGTGTACTCACAAATGGCATATTCATTGCAAAATTGTTTAAAATGTCAGATTTTTATATACTATAGCATGCATAGGGTTTTATGCATGTCTTATTCATATATCTTGAAAAGGCGCAGAAAACGAGAGAATTGCAAAAACTATGCTGCTTGTTAACGTGATTGTTACCCAGAAATAATGCAGTGCAGCTCCTTCCATCCTACAGAGAGTGACAAAGATGATGCATCTTATCTGTGGGTATCATGTGTACGGATACACTCTTGCCTTATCTAAGCCACCAGCAATTCAATAAACCTGCTTATTTCCCTACCTTTTAATGATAATGAAATGACTCTGCTTACTGTGGCCCAGGCTAAACAGCAAAGCTGAAACTTAAGCTCAGAAATTGTGTTTAGTGGTGTATGTAGTAATAAGAAGTCTTAGCTACAGTTACACCTTAGAAGGAACAAGTATGAATGGGAATACATGTGGCTTATAAGTTTGTTATAATTGATTGGTCGATGTTTGAAAATGAGAATATAATTCTGATTTCTCCTTCGCCTCATTGGGGGACACAGACCGTGGGTGTATGCTGCTGCCACCAGAAGGCTGACACTAAGTGATACAAAGAAAAAGTGATCTCCTCCCCTGCAGTATACACCCTCCTGCTGGCTCCCAGCTAACCAGTTCTTGCTTAGTGTCCGTAGGAGGCACACGGACTGGTCTGCTATTCAGACCCAAAGAACTCTTTTTACTTTTACCTTTTACACGGACGAATGGGGCGACGGATTCTTTCATGTTCCGATCTCCCCGAACCATCAACAGGCGAGCACGGGAGTTTTACCTCTCCGTATCATCTCCTGCGACGTGGGAAGCCACTGCCTGAGCTGATTTTAGGGGCGACGGGCCCCTTCAAGGGCACCGATCTCCCCCCTTCCTCATCAGACGAGCACTGGAGTGTGTCCTCCAGTATCCTCTTCTGTAGCCAGGCCTATTGCCGGACATTCAGCCCTGTCCACCAGGTCTTACCCTCGGCTGTACAGAGGCACCTTCCAGCGTGGCGTCCGAGCAGCCCCCACTGCATCACCACTGAAAAAGCGGATGATGGAAGGAGGCAGACGGTTCCTCTCCACCCCCCTTTTACAGGGATGGTGGATGGAGGCTCCCCAACCCTGCACCGTCCTATCTACCCCGGGCACAGCTCCTACCTGCAGCATCTGCCATCCCCTTCATATCAGGGTAAGTGCACCGTGAGGGGTTGTTTTTTCCGGCGGTCATAGGAGGGCTCCATAGCGGCAGGGTCCCCACAGAGCTTCGCGGCACATTTCCCCACTGTCCGCGGGTGCGCGCCGGCCGAATCCATAAATTTAGTCCCCGGCTTCGGCCCTGTTTAGGCCGCATCCCGGGAAGCCCCGCCCACCGCTTGCATCATTCTAGCGGCTCCGCCCCCCTATTCAGGCGCTTCTCATTCAAGATGAGATCTCTGCTATTCTCGGCGGCCATCTTCTTCCTCCTGCCATTTCCGGTCCCTAGTTCATCTGGAAGGGGCTGCTGCCGGCGGTTTTCAGCGCTGAAGTCAGCGCTATTCCAGACGGGGGACTCAGAATCTCGGTAAGGTGAATCGCACCCCTCCCCCGCACGCACCCCGGCAGCATAAAGGGACTAGCGTTCCCTGTTTTAAATACTTAAGACCTGCAATCTCTGGTTGTCCTGCAAGCTCCGGTCTTAAAGGCACGGGTCTTAAGGGTACATGACCTCATTCCCTGGTCTTAAAGACTCATGCCCAGTAGTCGCTGGGCTTATAGGTGCATCCCCAGCTTTCCATGGCTTTTTAATAAACACATGACCAGCATTCCCTGGTCTTAAGGGTTCCCTAGTTTAAAAGGGGCACATTACCAGCAGAAGCCGGTCACCTTTCCCACAGAGTACTTAAAGGGACACTGTCACCTGAATTTGGAGGGAACAATCTTCAGCCATGGAGGCGGGGTTTTTGGGTTTTTGATTCACCCTTTCCTTACCCGCTGGCTGCAATATTGGATTGAAGTTCATTCTCTGTCCTCCATAGTACATGCCTGCACAAGGCAATCTTGCCTTGCGCAGGCGTGTACTATGGAGGACAGAGAATGAACTTCAATCCAATATTGTAGCCAGCATGCAGCCAGCGGGTAAGGAAAGGGTGAATCAAAACCCCGCCTCCATGACTGAAGATTGTTCCCTCCAAATTCAGGTGACAGTATCCCTTTAATCAAATGAGCTCAGGAGCCTACGCTGCCGCCGATCCCGGCTCTTCCCAGAGTACCTAGTTCCCCTCAAGGGGCTCCACCTCTGGCATAATCCTTAAAAAATTCCCCGGTCTTGACCAGCATTCCTGGTCTTAAAGGCGCATGACCAGCATTCCTGGTCTTAAAGGCACATGACCAGTATTCCTGGTCTTAAAGGCGCATGACAAGTATGCCATGGTCTTAAGGGCACGTGACCAGCATGCCCTGGTCTTAAAGGCACGTGACCAGTATGCCCTGGTCTTAAAGGCACGTGACCAGTATTTCCTGGTCTTAAAGGCACATGACCAGTATGCCCTGGTCTTAAAGGCACATGACCAGTATGCCCTGGTTTTTAAAGGCACATGACCAGTATGCCCTGGTCTTAAAGGCACATGACCAGTATTCCCTAGTCTTAAAGGCGCATGACCAGTATTTACTGGTCTTAAGGGCACATCATCAATCCTAAGCTGGTCACCCTAACTGAACTCTGGAGCACTCAACATGCTCCCTCTCCTACAAGGGGGCATTCTTTGCGTCTGGAGGAGAGAAGGTTTTTCCACCAACATAGAAGAGGATTCTTTACTGTTAGGGCAGTGAGAATCTGGAATTGCTTGCCTGAGGAGGTGGTGATGGCGAACTCAGTCGAGGGGTTCAAGAGAGGCCTGGATGTCTTCCTGGAGCAGAACAATATTGTATCATACAATTAGGTTCTGTAGAAGGACGTAGATCTGGGGATTTATTATGATGGAATATAGGCTGAACTGGATGGACAAATGTCTTTTTTCGGCCTTACTAACTATGTTACTATGTAATGGGAGCCGTCGGCTAGCAGGGGCCGCAAGTATTCTAGAAAAACGTACAGGTTCTAGAAAATGGAAGTTTTCTTTTCCTGATCTCTCCCCTATGATTTGTTGAGAACAATGCTGAATATGGATCGGATATTGCCTTGGATTGCCAGAGCTTCTGAGAAAGAGGGACTCTCTATTTATACCATCAACAAATTGACGAACGATGCACTGGACAGAAGCCTCTAAGTAGGATGCCATACCTGGTCGGATTTTTATGGGCGACGGGTCCTTTAAAGGGCACCGATTTCCCCCCACACCTTCAACAGACAAGCACACGGAGTGTCGCCTCCATGTATCCTCTTCTGCATCCAGGCCTAACGCCAGACAACCTGCCCTGTCCACTCGGGGGCCTCAACTCTGAGGATGTACGGAGGCACACATTTTTGGCGTCCAAGCACCCCCCCCCCCCTTTGTATCACCACTATTTAGCGGATGATGCAAGAAAGCGGACGATTCCTCTCCACGTCCCTGTTAAGAGGTCGGTGGATCGAGGGTTCCTAATTTGCTACTCTGCACGACGATGGCAAGAGACCTACTGGTTGCAGTCCCGCATTCTGCCACTTGGCAGACTAACCGGGTAGACTTTCTTGTGGTATACCTACCAGTATTCCTGCCCGATGTATCATCAATTAAGATACCACAGACGGTCGGATAGCAAATCTAGTTCGTTCCGTCTTGTGGTTTTGGGTTCAGCGCTCTACCCTTCCTTAGCCGCCACATGGGTTGCTTGACCAATAGTCTCCTGGTCAGAGACCTTAACTACTTCGTTTCAACAGTATAGCTGGCCAATCAAATCTTCTGAGCGGGAGACTAGCAAGGGATCGTATCTCCTCTACAGACCCAACCAGCAGTGGAAGCATTGTCCAGGACAGTCTAGATCTAAGGGATCTTGGTTCCAAAAAGGGGGGAATGAAAAGTATCACCATTCCTGGACCTCAAACTTCTAACAACCTTTGACAAGGTCCTCCTTTTTTCGGATGGAGTTCCTCCGCTCAGCCATTACTTCAATAGAAAGAGGTGGACTTTTCTGGCATCCATCGACATTCGTGATTCTTACCCTCACATGCCTATTTCTCCCCTCTACAATAATCTCTTCGCCTTTCCATTCGCGAACAGCATTTTCAAGTCACGACCTTGCCCTTCGGCCTGGCTACCACACCAGAGTGGTCGCAAGGGTCATGACGGTTGTCATGTGCTTCTTGCACCCTAGAAGCATGATCGTCCTGCCCTATTTGGTCGACTTTGTAGCCGCTCTTCAAGGACTATGCTGAGTCGTCTATATCACTTGCAAAAGCCTCTCAACTGGGCTAGCAGCTAAACTTAGACAAGTTTTTTTTTTTTTCCTCTTTCCCAGCCCAGCAGATCCTCTTTGAGGATGATCCTGCCCAAGAAGGATGGTTATTCTCTCTCGAGTCAAGGTCGTGGCCCTTCAACAGAGAGCTTGTGCACTTGATCACTCATTCCCTCGGTTCATTCAATTCACTAGGAGGGTTCTGAGGAAAAAGACGACAATGGAAGCAGTTTCCTTCGCTGCGCTCGTTTTCTGCAAATCAATCAGGCTTTCAAAGGGTAGTCTCTGAGCTCCTTCCTCATCCAGAGCCTTCTCCTGGTCCAATGGTTATTAGGGAATACCAATGCCAGTCTTCTCCCGATCATTTCTCTGGAGATCCGAACGGTACGGCTAATCCTATAGCAGGTCCACTGCCTTTAGGCGGGTCTTCAGTTGGATAATGCCACGGCTGTGCCACACGTTAACCATCTAGCAAGTACCCACAGTCAAGCGCCATGGCCAAGGTACCTCGCACTCTGATGAGCCGAGATCTATCATTCGGTGATCTCAACAGTACATATCCCTGGAGTAGAACACTGGGCGGCAGACATATTCAGCCATCAGGGTTTCTCCTCAAGTGAGTGGGAACTTCACTCGGAAGTCTTCCATCGGATCTGCCTTCACTGGTGTACTCCAGATGTAGGTCAGATGGCGTCCAAGCTGAACGTCAATGTACTCCAGTTCATGGTTTGGCCTCGAGATCCAAGACCATCGCAGTGCATGCTCTGTTTTTCCATGGTACCAATTTCTATAACCCCTCTTCCACTACGTCTGAGATCTTTTCGGAAGCAGGAAGGGCCCCAGTGATCCCGGGAGACCCGCACTGACCATGTCAGGTTTTTCTCGCTTGCGGTTCTGGTATTTTTCCGTCTTATTGCGACAAAACTGGAAATATGGACTTTCTCGCAGGGAGCCTTAACCTGTAGTTCTTCCCTACCGCGTACCGTTAGATCCGTGGGACCTTAATGGTCCTGGGCATCTTACAGTGGACTCCTTTTTTGATCCGGACAGACTTTACTATCAGGGAAGGTCACTCCCCTTCTTTCTCTGCGTTCTTGTCCTCCTGATGAGTCTTCAGAACTCGACGCTCTGTTCTTTGTCTTTTTTCCTTATTACCATCAAGGCAAGGTTGCCCTCAAGCCATCCCCTTCCCTCGTTGCCAAGGTGGTATTGTATTCCCACTGTTGCAGGGGCATCGTCCTCTCATCTCTTTCGGCCCTAGTTCACAAAACGGAATGGGTTCTCCATAATCTGGAAGAAGTGAGTGCTCCGAGTGGGTACGTATCGAGGACGGCGTCCTTCCAAAGGTTGGACACTTTACTTGGGCTTCTCGATGGTAAGTAGGCTTCCTGACGGTCGCAGGAAGGGTTTAGCCGTTTCTTCGGCCATGTTAGCCTGGTGGATTCTTTTCTCCATCCAGGAGTCCTTCCGGGCTAGATGTCAGCCTATTTCCCTGTCTGAGGGCTCTAGGCACCAGACGTCGGCAAGCACGACCGCAAGCTTGCGAATTCCTCCAGTCCGCATGCATTCATGAAGCACACAATTCACATACTTCCACAGATGTGAGTCTGGGCAGGCGGACTTGGCAGGCCGCGGTGGCGCACTTGTAAGTAGCGGTTACACGGCCTGATCTGATTTTGTCCCCACCCAGGGACTGCTTTGGGACGTCCCATGGTCTGTGTCCCCCAATGAGGCGAAGGAGAAATAGGGATTTTTGTGTACTCACCGTAAAATCCTTTTCTCCGAGCCATTCATTGGGGGACACAGCTCCCACCCTGTTATTAGCTTATGCTTTGTTTTTATCTTTTGATATGTTATACTCTCATATTTAATGTGACATGCTATACGCTTATATGTTGTTATTGATCTCCTACTGCTTTTGCACTGAACTGGTTAGCTGGGAGCCAGCAGGAGGGTGTATACTGCAGGGGAGGAGCTAACTTTCTTTGTATTACTTAGTGTCAGCCTCCTGGTGGCAGCAGCATACACCCATGGTCTGTGTTCCCCAATGAATGGCTCGGAGAAAAGGATTTTTCAGTGAGTACACAAAAATCCCTATATCTTTTTCAAAGGTCAATTTTTTTTTTAGGTCTTAACCTGGCTTATTGAAGCCGCCCCCCTCACTATAAAATTTAGAGTCTGTGTTGTAATTAAATGTGGTGGTCCGCCCTCTAATAAGTCGTCAGCAGGGGCTGGTGTTAGAAGCAGTGAGTTACACAAGCGCTGCACCCTTATGATGATTCATTTGAGAGTGGTACTAGAAGGTATCTGGCGGTGCTGGTGTCATTCACTGCTTCTGTCTCTGCCCACCACCCACCCCATGACAATGTCTTTTTCACAGAAGAGGCAGTGGAGATAGAAGCAGATTGCCAGTTCTGCACTCGCATCTCCCACAGAATGCATCACCCAGGATGAGGGGGCAGCGATGCAAGAAACTAGTAAGTAACTGCAGCCCTGCCCTCTAATGACATCCTGTTACAGGAGGGGCGATGGACGATGCGGGGAGGAAGTGCAGCCCCAACCTCCTGTGATGTCACGTTTGAGATTCCTCTCAAACAAAACATTACAAGAACTACTGTACAGTAAAAAAAAAAAAAACACACACATTTAGAAATTAGCAAAATAATAATAATAATAATAATCTTTATTTATATAGCGCCAACATATTCCGCAGCGCTTTACAGTTTAACAGTTTCAAACACAAAAGTCATAAGTAACAACGTTAACAATACAATAATTAAAGCAAAATAAGACGACCCTGCTCGTGAGAGCTTACAATCTACAATGAGGTGGGGGAGATACAAAGTACAGGTGTGTATTTACAATGATGTATTTACAATCATGGTCCAGCCATCTTCAGGGGTTGGGGAATAGATGGGGATAGTGAATGGGCTACACACAAACATAACATAACTTTGATTAGTGAACGTGATAGGCCGCTCTGAACAAATGTGTTTTGAGCGAGCGCCTAAAACTATGCAAATTATGGATGGTCCTAATATCTTGGGGTAGAGCATTCCAGAGGATTGGCGCAGCACGGGAGAAGTCTTGGAGTCGGGAGTGGGAGGTACGGATTAGTGCAGAGGTTAGCCGAAAGTCATTTGCAGAGCGCAGTGGTCTGTTAGGCTGATAGACAGAAATGAGGGAGGAGATGTAAGGGGGTGCCGCACTGTGGAGAGCTTTGTGGGTGAGAACAAGTACTTTGAATTGTATCCTGTAATGAATGGGCAGCCAGTGTAACGACTGGCGAAGAGCGGACGCGTCCGAGTAACGATTAGCCAGATGGACGACCCTGGCTGCTGCATTAAGGATGGACTGGAGAGGGGAAAGTCGAGTGAGGGGGAGGCCAATTAATAGAGCGTTACAGTAGTCCAGGCGGGAGTGGATCAGGGCGACCGTGAGGGTTTTAGCTGTCTCCATGGTGAGAAAAGGGCGGATTCTAGAGATGTTCTTTAGGTGTAAGCGGCACGAGCGGGCAAGAGATTGTATATGGGAGGTGAAGGAGAGATCGGAGTCAAACATAACACCCAGACAGCGTGCCTGCTGCCGGGGTGTTATTATGGTGCCACCCACGGAGAGGGAAATGTCAGATTTAGGGAGGTTAGTAGATGGTGGGAGCAGAAGAAGTTCAGTTTTGGAGAGGTTGAGTTTCAGATAGAGAGCGGACATGATGTTGGAGACTGCGGACAGACAGTCAGTGGCGTTCTGTAGTACAGCGGGGGTAAGGTCAGGGGATGACGTATATAGTTGTGTGTCGTCGGCATAAAGATGGTACTGAAAGCCAAATCTGCTGATGGTCTGTCCAATTGGGGCCGTGTAGAGAGAGAACAGAAGGGGGCCAAGGACTGAGCCCTGAGGTACCCCAACAGTGAGAGGAAGAGGAGATGAAGTGGAGCCAGAGAACAGAACACTGAAGGAGCGGTCAGAAAGATAGGAGGAGAACCAGGAGAGAGCAGTGTCCTTAATGCCTAGTGACTGGAGCCTAGAGAGCAGGAGAGGGTGGTCAACAGTGTCAAAAGCTGCAGAAAGGTCGAGAAGAATGAGCAGAGAGTGGTCACCATTACGTTTTGCTGTCAGAAGGTCATTGGTCACTTTGATGAGTGCAGTTTCTGTCGAATGTAGGGGGCGGAAACCGGACTGTGAAGGGTCTAGGAGGGAGTGAGTGGAGAGGTAACGGGTAAGGCGGGAGTATATCAGGCGCTCCAAGAGTTTAGAGATGAAGGGGAGATTGGAGACCGGTCTGTAGTTGTTTGTGCAGGATGGGTCGAGGGTGGGTTTCTTTAGTAATGGAGTAATGATAGAGTGTTTGAAGGAGGAGGGGAAAATGCCAGAGGAGAGGGAGAGATTAAAGATTGTAGTTAGGTGACTTGTGACAACTGGAGAGAGAGACTGGAGGAGATGTGAGGGAATGGGGTCGGTAGTGCATGTAGTCAAATAGTAAAACGTGTAGGGTATTCTGTAGTAAAGCATATTACAAAAGTGGCAATGGTGTAAGGATAGATATTTAGAAAATACATTTAAGTGCCAGACCACCCCTTTAATGTTTTAATGTAGTTTGTCAGGAGTCGGGGGGGGGGGGGGGGGGGGTTGGGTTTCATGGTTTAGATTGATTGTCGCTTTATGCTCTATCAAGTGGATCCTCTTAAGATGTGACATTTTTCTGTATAGAATTCTGAAAGCTGGTTTATGCTTATCCCTGTACGTAGACATGCACCAGCTATTCACACAAATGCTAAATGATTGACCAGTATTGCAGTTAGACCTCTATTAGAACTGCTGTGTGTCATATAATAATTGTCTTTATTTCAGGATTTTAAAGGCCAGCTTCAGGCAGATTATCGTTTTAACTGGGATGAAGCACTGCAAAGCTGTGGAGACACTGGGGTCTTCTTGCAGTATACGCATGCACGATTGCAAAGGTGAATTGAAAATATGTACATAAGTTAGATTTTTCATCTGGAATTCAGATTCCTATTTAACGATTATAAATTACTAGCTGAAGAGCCCGGCGTTGCCCGGGCATAGTAACTAACTGTGGAGTAAAACAATCAGAGGAAAAGTATATTAGAAACACGTCGCCACTTCTGTATTTTTCTCCCACTCGTGGTTTTGGCTTATAAATACTGAGGTCAAATACTGAACGTGTGAATGTGGACTTATACACAGGCTCCACCTGCAGCGCCTCACTCTTCTCTATACACAGCCTCATACTGCAGCAGCACCTCACTTCTCTCATTTTCCCATCACGCCTCTCATTTCCCCCCTCACATTTTTCATTTCCCCCTCACATCTCTCATTTCCCCCCCCCCCCCCCCCCCCACATCTCTCATTTTCCCCCTCACTCCTCTGTTTCCCCCCCCACACTGCTTTCAGTTTCACCCTCACACCGGTCATTTTGACCTCACACCTGTCATTTTGACCTCACACCTGTCACTCCACTATTTTACCCACATTCCTCTCATTTTCCACTACATCTCATTTTCCCCTCACTCCTCTCATTTTCCCCTCACTCCTCTCATTTTCCCCTCACTCATCTAATTTTCCCCTCACACATCTCATTTTCCCCTCACTCCTCTCATTTTCCTCTCACTCCACTATTTTCCCCTCACTCCTCTCTTCCCCTCACACAAGCACAGCAACTTCCTGTTATGAGCACATCGGTGTAATCCATGAGGCTCCTCCTTTTCCCTTGACGTCATGCCTCACAGGAGCAACTCCATTCTAGACACGATGGAGCTAGATATGGCCTGTGCCTGCCGTACACTGATACTCGCAGCGGCTGGGACATCACAGCCGGTGAGTTTTGCAGGGTGGCTTTCGAGGTGAATGTGTCTCCGCCCATGTGCGCTAACGTGGGCCGTGTTGATGGGGCCTTGCATGTGGAGTGAGTTTGGCTTTGCGGGGTGGTCGTGGCTTGATACATACTCGCACACATACATACATACACTCAGCTATATATATATATGTGTGTGTTTGAGCGTTACAAAAAGGTTTGGTATGGGGCTGTGTTCACTTTTGTGTTAGAGGCTCAGTGCTGTGCTTCCATAGCAAATTACACATTGTGTTATTCTTCTCATTAAAATTAAGGCCCCCTAGAGTGGAACCCATTAGTGTATATGCACACAACTTTTTTTTTTTCAGGCAGGATGGAGCGGGCCCAATCAAAAAAAGCACACAGAAAATGCTAGAATTTATTACGTTCATACCTTTTTATGTAAAAAAGACTTGCTGTTCAAATGGTCGGCATCTTTTTGAGCACTTTGTCAGCATTCTTTCTTCAAAAAAACACTAGCATATTCTTCATGTTTACAAAAAAAAGGATTGAAAAATGCTAGTAAAATCAGAGGTCACCCATCTCCCTTTCGACTTAACTGGCCCATTAGCTGTTTTGGGGATTTCGCTTTTGACCCTCCCCAAGCCCCTCCAACCTATAATCTCTAACATCCTTATTGCAGCGAGATACTGTATCACAAAATATTGGAAATCCCTTATAGTTCCCTCCAAAACTGAACTAATTGCGAGAGTCAACCTACACTTAAGCTATGAACTGATCACAGCTGGCTCCCTTTCCAAAAAGAATAAGGTCCTCACCTGTTGGGATCCTTGGATTACCTCTCCTCTGATGTCATTACCCAGCGCTCTCCTGCCCAGGCCTTCAAGTTAGAAGTATTGCCTTATGTTTAATGCTGTTTATAATAATGTACTCATGTGTATCTCAGGTATTACTATTGTTACCACACTTCTGTAAACTGTTAATGGTGGTATTCCCCTCTTAATTCCCCTTTCGCTGTTTTTCTCTGTTATTATTGTAAATCTTTTCTACAATAAAAATTTGATTTGGTTAAAAAAAAGAAAAATGCTAGTAAAAGATGAGCAAAAATGCTGAAAAAACTTTAAAGGATGCCGAAAAAGTGCTCTTTAAATTACTAAGATTATGCTAAAATAAACTCTTCAGCTTTACAAAACTTCAAGGGAAAAAGATTTCCTGAAGAGTCTTCAGCTTGAAAACATGACTTTTTTCACCATTTAAAAAACCCCCCCAAAAAACACCTCAAGAACATACTCTTCTATGCCAATGGAGTTTAAGGGGTTGTCTGGCCTTGGGCTATAAGTCACTCTATGATATCATATAATGTTAGAGTTGGAAGGGACCTCCAGGGTCATTGTGTCCAACCCCTGCTCAATGCCAGCGCAGGATTCACTAAACCAGAGGTGTTCCTTGGTTTTCTGGCACCTGTGGTGAGAGTTCATGTTTGTGCCGCCCCCAGCACATATGCGATTTGCACACTTAGTCACGTGCCGACAAGCTGCTCTAGGATGAACACTAATTCAGTGTTCAGTGAAAAACTGAGAGAAGCAGAAGAGAAGCTCCTTGTCATGTAACGGCGTAAATATGAAAATCGCATGAGTATAGCGGCCATGAGATGACTGCTGAATCCTGGCAGTGAGGATATTTCAGGCGGTTAGGACTGGCTACAGGGCTTCATTTTATAATTAAAGGGTGTGTCCACGTTTGAGATGAAAGTCTGCAGTCACTATAGGTGGCTGCAGGTTTTTGAATTCTCACAGCGCATGCACTGCACACTTTTAGGATTCTCCCCTACACAAGTACTGTATGTGATTTATAAACTTCTGGACACATTCTGACTAGACGTGCCCGGCCTCGCTCAATTCATTTTCATTGACTGAGGCCACGCATGTCTAGTGAGCACGTCACCACATGTATTCAAATCACCGACACCAGAAAATCCTGACAGCGTGCAGTGCGCACTGTGAGAACATAGAATGACTGCAGACTCATCACAAACTTGGACAACCCCTTTATTATTCCTAACAAATAAAAATATGAGAATTAGTCAGTATCACAAAATAACATTTACATCCAGGTTCCTTACAGATGATGTTGTCTCTGGAGTTGTTATTTCGTTCCTTCTTCATCTTGTCCAGACTTCATGAGTTTTCTCATCCACACCCTCTCTCTGCAGACTGCCATCTTCTCTGGTCTTCTGCATCATATCCCCACATGACGCCCTTAAAGATAGCAGTGTCATTATAATGCTCCCAAATAAAATTATCTGCCCTACACTGAGCCCCTGAATAATTGCCCCTCACTATATTCCCTGCACAAAATATGACCTCGCGATGTCCCTCTTATGGTACATGCTCTCCACATTTTCCACTCCTTTCCATACTGGGCCCACCTCTTCACACTGTTCTCTCACACTGAGTGCCCCCTATAGGGCCCAGTCTCTAAACTGTGCCCCCTCATCACACTCCCCCCTCCTTGGTATACTGTCAACTCCTGGCTGTGCCCTTACACAGTTCCCCCACACTACTCAGTCTCTTTTGTGCCACTTGGACTTTTTTTCACCCCATACTGTCTCCTTGCACTATTCCCCATAAGTTTCCTCACATGTTTCCCCTTCCCTGCTCATACATTTACCCCCTCACTCTCCATACTGCCTCCTCACACATCCCTCCAATTTCCCATACTCTGTCCGCACCCATCTCCCTCGCTCCCATTTCCCCCTCGCTCCTCATACTGTCTGCACCCATCCCCCATACATGCCCCCCACCTCATACCTTCCTCCTCATATTGTCCCTTCCTTGCTTCCCAAACTTGTCTTCAAATCATCCCCGTTACACTAAATACCTTACAGGAAATCTCCTTCAGCCTTGTTACAGTAAATCTCCCCTACACAGTAAATACCCCCACACACGCAGTAAATACCACACACACAGAAAATGCACCATTCACACAGTAAATACCCCCCATATGCACACGCAGTAAATACCACACACACACACACACACACACACACTAAATACCCCCTCACACACACAGAAAATTCACCATCCACACCCAGTAAATACCCCCAAACACACTAAATACAACCACACATACACACAGTAAGTTACCACCTCCAGTAAACACCACCCACACCCAGTAAATACACCCCCTTGAGTGAGGCACCCCTCCAAGTAGTAAATACACCCCGCATACCTTCGGCATCTTCAGCTCCACTAACGTGGAGTACTTACTACCAATCTGCGCCTCTGCAGCTATGGCGAGTGACATCAGCAGTGTGATCACATGACATGATCACACTGCTGGTGTCACTGACCCGGCGGGCAGAGCTTCAATTGTACTCCTGTCGCGAGTACAATTGATCTCTGGGAACCGGCACACTTCAATTTCTCTGTACTGGCTGTCGGCACAGGGGACACACTTCGGACCGCCGTATTACACGGCTCGACTGTGCCCCCTTGCCGGCATGCGTTCTGGGCACATGCCCCTCTGCCCCCCACCCCATATACGCCTCTGCACTAAACCGTTTCAGACAGATGTCCATCCAGCTTCTGTTTCAAGACTTCCATTGAAGGAGAACTCACCACCTCTCTGGACTACAAAGACAGCGCCATATTCAGGTTTCTTCTATTAATGGAGTCTTTTTAAAGCAATGTAAACTGATGAGTGCAGCAATCTCTTGAGTGTGCTGACCCGTTCCTTATACTTGCTGTTAACAGCTTACTTACTCTGTGGACTACTAGAGAGGAAGAAGACTTCAGTGTTTCTTGTCTGCAGGAACCTTCTGCCATTTCCACCGTTAAGCATCTTCTCAGGTAATTGGCCTTCATTTTTTAGTGCCACCCTACATTAACAGGGGAACATCCCCACAACTGTCCATTTCTGTGTTCACCTTCATCCGATTTAACACATTGAAACACATGCATGGCTGAGTCTGATCTACAAACCAGTTATGAATAGCATTTGAATTGATGCATTAAGTGTAATGGAAAATAGAAATTGTTTATTTAAAAAAATACCTTAAATGTGCAAGTAGATCAATACAATTTTGTTGGTCCGTTTGCTGAGAAATACTGTTACGTGAATATTCCCCAAGTCAGATCAGAAAATGGTCTTAATGTAAAACTAATCTGGTTTTCTCTTTGCTTCAATGTACTTTCCTTGCAAATATTTGTCTTCCATTTCTTCTCAGTTGCCTTTTGAACACTCTGGCTATGTGCACACGTTGCGGATTAGGCTTAGGAATTTCTGGTGCGGATTCTGCCTCTCCTGGCAGAAAACGCAGCTGCGTTTTTTGTGCGGTTCCGCAGTGTTTTTTGTGCTGTTTTGCTGCGGGTTTTTTGCGGATTTACTGCGTTTTTTACCCCTGGGGTTTCTATAATGGAATGGGTACAAAAACGCTGCAGATCCACAAAAAAGAAGTGACATGCTACTTCTTTTAAACCGCAGCGTTTCCGCACCGGATTTTCCGCAACGTGTGCACAGCTTTTTTTTTTTTCTCATTGATTTACATTGAACTGTAAATCAATTGCGGATCTGCAGCGTTTCTGCACCGCAAAAAAACGCTTCGGATCCGCAGAGAATCCGCAATGTGTGCACATAATAAAGAGAACGGTATTAAATGGCCACATCCCGTGGGTAATATACATATATATGCACAAATGTGTGCTGGCCGGACTAAAATGTTCCTAGTCGTAACACAAACATGCAAAGGGGATTTTGTGGAAACCATGTGTCTTGCCATTCTCACTTGGTCCCGTGTTTTGATCCGTATTTTATCGGTTTTTGTATGTTATGTACATCAATAAAGGTTTATTTAATATTTATTACATTCCGCTTTTTGCTGTCGTTTTCTTTGTGGTTTCCACAAAATCCCCTTTGAATGTGTGCACATACCCTTACAGTTAAGGCTGAAGGACCAACAACCTCTCAGCTAGACGTTTCATACTTTTGGAGCAGGATAGTAGTAATTAACACATCTTGTAACTGATCACTCGGAGTTGAAGGAATTGATCATTTTTCAAATATGTTATTTTAGATAAGCCAAATAATAGATTTGTTTGCCAGTCTATTATTTGTCTTGTCTAAAATAACATTTGAAAAATGATCAACTCCTTTAACCCCTTAGTGACAGAGCCAATTTGGTACTTAATGACCAGGCCAATTTTTGCAATTCTGACCACTGTCACTTTATGAGGTTATAACTCTGGAACGCTTCAACGGATCCCGCTGATTCTGAGATTGTTTTTTCGTGACATATTGTACTTCATGTTAGTGGTAACATTTCTTCGATATTACTTGCAATTATTTATGAAAAGAACGGAAATATGGCGAAAATTTTTAAAATTTTGCAATTTTCAAACTTTGTATTTTTATGCCCTTAAATCAGAGAGATATGTCACGAAAAATAGTTAATAAATAACATTTCCCACATGTCTACTTTACATCAGCACAATTTTGGAAACAAATTTTTTTTTTGTTAGGGAGTTATAAGTGTTAAAAGTTGACCAGCAATTTCTCATTTTTACAACACCATTTTTTTTTAGGGACCACATCACATTTGAAGTCATTTTGAGGGGTCTATATGATAGAAAATAATGAAGTGTGACACCATTCTAAAAACTACACCCCTCAAGGTTCTCAAAACCACATTCAAGAAGTTTATTAACCCTTTACGTGCTTCACAGGAACTGAAACAATGTGGAAGGAAAAAATGAACATTTAACTTTTTTTTGCAAACATCTTAATTCAGAACCATTTTTATTATTTTCACAAGTGTAAAAACAGAAATGTAACCATAAATTTTGTTATGCAATTTCTCCTGAATACGCCAATACCCCATATGTGGGGGTAAACCACTGTTAGGGCGCACCGTAGAACTTAGAAGTGAAGGAGCGCCGTTTGACTTTTTCAATGCAGAATTGGCTGGAATTGAGATCGGACGCCATGTCACGTTTAGAGAGCCCCTGATGTGCCTAAACAGTGGAAACTCCCCACAAGTGACACCATTTTGGAAACTAGACCCCTTAAGGAACTTATCTAGATGTGTGGTGAGCACTTTGAACCCCCAAGTGCTTCACAGAAGTTTATAACGTAGAGCCGTGAAAATAAAAAATCGCTTTTGTTTACACAGAAATGATCTTTTCGCCCACAAATTCTTATTTTCACAAGGGTAACAGGAGAAATTAGACCACAAAAGTTGTTGTGCGATTTCTCCTGAATACGTCGATACCCCATATGTGAGGGTAAACCACTGTTTGGGCGCACCGCAGAGCTTGGAAGTGAAGGAGCGCCGTTTTACTTTTTCAATGTTGAATTGGCTGGAATTGATTGGACGCCATGTTGCGTTTGGAGAGCCCCTGATGTGCCTAAACAGTGGAAACCCCCACAAGTGACACCATTTTGGAAACTAGACCCCTTAAGGAACTTATCTAGATGTGTGGCGAGCACTTTGAACCCCCATGTGCTTCACAGAAGTTTAGAATGCAGAGTCGTGAAAATAAAAAATATTTTTTTTTTCCACAAAAAAGATATTGTAGCCCCCAAGTTTTTATTTTCACAAGGGTAACAAGAGAAATTGGACTGCAATAGTTGTTGTCCAATTTATCCCGAGTACGCTGATGCGCCATATGTGGGGGTAAACCACTGTTTGGGCGCACGGCAGAGCTCGGAAGGGAAGGAGCGCCTTTTTGGAATGCAGACTTTGATAGAATGGTCTGTGGGCATTATGTTGCGATTGCAGAGCCCCTGATGTACCTAAACTGTAGTAACCCCCCACAAGTGACCCCATTTTGGAAACTAGACCCCCCAAGGAACTTATCTAGATGTGTGGTGAGAACTTTGAATGCCCAAGTGCTTCACAGAAGTTTAGAATGCAGAGTCGTGAAAATAAAAAATATTTTTTTTTTCCACAAACAAGATATTGTAGCCCCCAAGTTTTTATTTTCACAAGGGTAACAAGAGAAATTGGACCCCAGAAGTTGTTGTCCAATTTATCCCGAGTACGCTGATGCCCCATATGTGGGGGTAACCCACTGTTTGGGCGCACGGCAGAGCTCAGAAGGGAGGGAGCACCATTTGACTTTTTGAGCGCAAAATTGGCTGTCGTGTTTGGAGACCCCCTGATGTACCTAAACAGTGGAAACCCCCCAATTCTAGCTCCAACCCTAACCCCAACACACCCCTAACCCTAATCCCAACCTGATCCATAATCCTAATCACTAACCCTAACCATAATCACAACCCTTACCCCAAAACAACCCTAATGTCAACCCTAACCATAACCCTAATCAAAACCCAAAATCCAACACACCCCTAATCCTAATCTCAACCCTAACCTCAAACCTAACCCTAATCCCAATACACCCCTAATCACAACCCTAACCTTAACCCTAATCCCAAACCTAACCCTAATCCCAAGCGTAACCCTAATGCTAACCCTAATACCAACCCTAATCCAAACCCTAACCCTAATCCCAGCTCTAACCCTAACTTTAGCCCCAACCCTAACCCTAGCCCTAAGGCTACTTTCACACTTGCGTCGTTTGGCATTCCGTCGCAATCCGTCGTTTTGGACAAGAAACGGATCCTGCAAATGTGCCCGCAGGATGCGTTTTTTGCCCATAGACTTGTATTGCCGACGGATCGTGAGGGATGGCCACACGTCGCGTCCGTCGTGCACTGGATCAGTTGTGTTTTGGTGGAGCGTCGGCACAAATGAAACGTTTTTTTGTACGTCGCATCCGCCATTTCTGACCGCGCATGCGTGGCCGTAACTCCGCCCCCTCCTCCCCAGGACATAGATTGGGCAGCGGATGCGTTGAAAAACTACAGCTGCTGCCCACGTTGTGCACAATTTTCACAACGTGCGTCGGTATGTCGGGCCGACGCATTGCGACGGCCCCGTACCGACGTAAGTGTGAAAAAAGCCTAACCCTAAATTTAGCCCCAACCCTAACCCTAAATTTAGCCCCAACCCTAGCCCTAACCCTACCCCTTGCCCTAACCCTAACCCTAACCCTAATTTTAGCCCCAACTGCTGTTCTCCTGCCGGCCGGCAGATGGAGACAGATGGCGGGCACACTGGGCATGCGTCCGCCATGTTCTTCTGCCGGCGGCCAGGAGGAGCAGCAAGAGGATCCAGGGACCTAGGTGAGTATGCTAGGGTCCCCGAATCCCCCTATTTCTCTGTCCTCTGATGTGCGATCACATCAGAGGACAGAGAATTACACTTTACTTTTTTTTTTTTTTTTTGCGGTCGCCGGTAAACAGTTAATTACCGGCGATCGCAAAACAGGGGTCGGTAATACCGACCGCGATCATGCTCTTTGGGGTCTCTGCTACCCCCGGCAGCCGAGACCCCAAAGATTCTCCCGGTGCCGGCCAGCGGGCGCACTGGGCATGCGCCCGCCATTTTGAAGATGGCGGCGCCCACCGGGAGACACGAGGAGCATCGGGGGAGCTAGGTGAGTATTGGGGGGCCACCTGGGACCCCTTTTCTCTGTCCTCCGATGTGCGATCACATCGGAGGACAGAGAAATTAAAAAGAGATCGCGTTTTTTTTTTTTTTTTTGCGATCGCCGGTAAACGGTTAATTACCGGCGATCGCAAATGCGGGGTGGGTTAAAAACCCCCCGAATCATGTTCTCTGGGGTCTCGGCTACCCTCGTCAGCCGAGACCCCGGAGAAAATCGGCCTCTGGGGGGCGCTATGGACTTTTTCCACAGCGCCGTTAATTAACGGCGCTGTGGTTTAAGTACCCTTAGCGGCCGCCGTTAAAAGGCGTATCGGCGGTCGCTAAGGGATTAATTCCATCAATGATTCATGGGAAAATGTGAGAATTTTTGTTTTCTGGTGACTACAGCTCTATTGTTTAGCGGGATATTGCCAGTTATTTGTATTATGCAGAGGAGAGCTTCAGACATAGTGAATAAAAAGCTCAAATTTACACTTTCAATTAGTCACACCCTTAGTTAGATTAAAATAATAATAAAAAAAAAAAAAATTCCAGTCTTTGCAGTTAGGGTATGGGATTGGATGGGGTTAGGGCTGTGGTTATGGTTGTGTCAGGGTTAGGGTTGTGTTTTATTGTTGGGGTTTAAGGTTGGGGTAGGGCTGTCTTAGGGTTGGAGTTAGTTCTGTCATATTGAACCCCCAAAGTCACTTCAAAGGTGAGGTGGTCCCTAAAAAAAAAAAAAGATTTTGTAAATTTTTTGGGAAAAATTAGAACTCACTGGTCAACTTTTAACCCTTATAACTTCTGAACGATAAAAAATTGATTTCAAAACTGCGCTGATGTAAAGTTGACATGTAGGAAATGTTATTAATGAACTATTGTGTGTGACATATCTCTCTGACTTAAGGGCATAAAAATTAAAAGTTTGAAAATTGCACTGTTTTCTACATTTTTGCTAATTTCCATTTTTTCATAAATACACACAAGTTATGTCAAAGAAATTTTACCACTAACATGAAGTACAATATGTCACAAAAAAACAGTCTCTTTGAACCAGTGGGATCCATTGAGGCGTGCCCGAGTTATAACCTCATAAAGTGACACTGGTCAGAATTGTAAAAAGTGGCTTGGTCATTAATGTCAATATGGTTTTGTCACTAAGGGGTTAAGCAATGCAACTAACTAGTTCTGTGTATAGACACGTCATGGTTTAATATACATTTTCTACCCCCTTGTTATACAGATATGATGAAGTAATACACAAAACGCTGAAGGAACTTCAACCAAGATATTTGGTTGCTTACCTCATGGGTCTTGGGTTAGTACCGATTTCTTTTGCACCGTACACATTTCTAAGCAGATAATGCTGCAGGTGATATATCCAAGATTTACACGAATACAATTGGCACACTGACTTCCGTGCACCTACACAGAGGCAAGTGTATAAACAGTGAAAAACACACCACAAAGCAAATTGTTTTCCTTCCTTCTAGTCTTGTAAAGATCATAGAATGTCTGCATGTTAGTTTGTTCTTTTTTTTTCTTCTTTTTTTTAGTCCAACTTCCTAAAATTTTAATCTATAAATCTGTTACCATTGCAATCGTACTGACCTGAAGAACAAAGCCATATTATGAATTTTATTACATGGTGAACATCGTAGAAAAATAAATAAAAATTCTTGAATGGCTGGGTTTTGTTAATACTTGGTTTGAAAAATCTGAATACATTACAGTAAATGTAAATTATGTATCCCAAAATGGTACCAATAAGAATGTTAACTCATGTTACAGAAAACAAGGTCTTACACAGCTCTGTCAGTAGAAGAATAAGTTATAGCTCTCAAGATATAGTGAAAATAAATATTAATTTTTTTATTAAAGTTTTTAGTGGACAAAAGTGGCAAAGCCTAAAAAACTATATAACTCTGGTATTGATGTAATTGTACTAACCCGAAGAATAGAGTCCTGTTATCACATATTCTACGCTGTGAACATAGTAAAAAAAGAAATAAAAAACCATTCTTGAATTGTTGTTTATTTGGTCATCGTTACGTTTGAGAAACTAATATATTGTTCAGTTCACATTTATCCTGTGTTCTACTTTGAACACTTCTGTCTACACCCTCCAAAAACATGATTAAAAGGAAATCCCTGGTTGAACCTTTTACTATAATGAGGTAGGTTGAGTCACTTTGGACTCTGGCCACGGTACCAGCGATGTCTGTCTTTTTAGCACACGTAAGTGTGGTTGACCACATTGTGTGCATGCCTAAAAAGATGGGACACTGCTGGAACAAAGGCCAGTCCAAAGTGACTCCATCTGTCTTATGATAATAAATGATTACATCGGTTTACATCTCACTCTTCTTTTTTGAGGATTTAGATGGAAACCCAAATGTAAGTCCTCAGCTGAGAGTGAAGTATAAATGTGAACTGATCCTTAAAAGTTGTGCGCCACAAAATGCTACGGATAAAAACTTCAAATAATTGCTCAAAAACACCCAGGTCTACCATCTGACAATAGAGAGGAGGCTTCCATGTGCCAGATAGCACAAAGACTCTGGAAAAGTGACATGGCTACTCTCCCCCAAATAATACCCAGTGGTATTTGCACTCTCAAATACAAATGTTTCCCTTTGTTCTGAACCCCACAGTGTGCCCAAACCGCAGTTAGCGTCCACATGTAGGGGAATAGTGTGGCACTTCCTATTTTAAATACTTGCACTTGTATTTAAAAGAAAAAATGTAGCTCTGGCAAAATGGCAGCGTATTCACAGTAGCATCTATCACTTGCCGATAGATGCTACTGCA
This sequence comes from Ranitomeya imitator, assembly GCF_032444005.1. Lineage (NCBI taxonomy): Eukaryota > Metazoa > Chordata > Amphibia > Anura > Dendrobatidae > Ranitomeya > Ranitomeya imitator. The sequence goes on from NC_091286.1 coordinate 337,320,583, forward strand.
CATGCCCCACCTGCATTTTGTTGTAGGAAAACAAAAATTGGCTCCAGAAAAATGGCGCATGCACAGTAGCATCTATCAGCAAGTGATAGATGCTACTGTTCATGCGCCGGCGCCATTTTGCTTGAGTAACATATTTTTATTTATTTAATTTTTTTTAACACCACAATTTTAACTGTGCATGTGCAGTATATAAGGTAGAAGGCATGTCACTGAAGGTTCAGTGACCTTTCATTTAAGCCACAATGATGATGATGATGAGGCCAGAGCACAAAAAAAATTGCCGCCCACTTTCCAACCCGGAGCACGAGCATCTCATTAACTGAAAACGTCTAACACACAAGAACCACAAGACTGATTTCTTCAACCGAGGCATCATTTTAATCAGTATAACAGCGCCAAACTGACAATGTCTGTAGTTTGCAAAGCAACATCTTGATGACCGCTTTGCTTTAAGTGATTAATATATTATCACATATTTATCTACACTAAATACTGTCTATTTTTTTTCTAGACATTTAGCGAATGTGGCACATCACTCTCTTCATGTGAAAGGAAGCAGTCAAGAAGTTGCACACGTAAGTATCACTAGATGGTGACCACCATACTATGTATTATTTATTTTACTCCCTTATATAGCGCCATTAAACCCACAGCGCCCTACAGAGTTTATCGGCACTGTCCACATTGTCAAAGCAGAAAAAAGGGGAGAAAGAAGTGTGCAAGTGCCAGAAGATCACCAAATAAAAATATCAACTTTATTAATATCGATATACTGTATTTTGCCGACTAAAAGATGCACCTTGGTTTTAGAGGAGGAAATTGGGAAAAAGCAAAAATATGGTCAGTCCTGGTATGCATGGCCCCCATCTCTGTCCTGGTATGCATGGCCCCATCCTTATACTGGTGCGCAGGGACCCATCCTTATGGAATGCAGTGACTATTCATTGCCTTAAGTAGCCAGCACACTCCAACGCCTGGCAGCTGCAAGGAGGCTGCGGCTAACACTCTGTGCGCTATTAAAGAGAGATGAATGTTCACTCCTTCCCACGCCCATGGGGGTGGAATAGAGTGAGTATTCATTTCTCTTTAGCAGTGGGCACAGGAGTTAGCCGCAGCAGCCAGCCTCCTGTGACCCGCTGTTCTGCTGCTGGTGCTCCCCTACCTCCCCACCACAGCCAGTTTAGGGACATTCGGACTATAAGATGCTTTCCCCCCCCCCCCCCCCATTTTCCGAGGAAAAAAGTGCGTCTTATAGTCTGAAAAATACGGTAAATGTCACACTACTACAGTACAGAAAACATTAAAAGCAATTAAAAAGGCTAAACGCCCAAACTTATATGCACATAGGTGGCAGAGTATAATAAGTCTACCACTTAACCTCATTTGCCAGCCAGATAATATACAAGGTATCTATTCAAGTGAATAAGTAACAATATGCGCAGGAGCTGCAATACCCACAATATAAACATAAGGTACTGAGAAATACTTTCTATCCCTTTTTAAAGCTTGAAAGAAAAACACAATAGTTATCAAAGCTAGGTAGATCTAAGCTGCAAAGAAAAAATGGTATATAATACCAGCCAAGTGAATGCCAGATATCGGCACAGCAGCCCTAATGCATGAGGACATTTGATAATGGCAAGGAATATAAATGAGGTATAGTGATGCCACACGTATCGTCAAACCTGTTGTGGCTTCCTCAGGGATAAGAATGAGTAAATGTACCAACTGGTGTCACCTTTTCTATACGCACAAATCAAATGAAATACATAACACATGTATTAAGAAGTTTACCAGTAAGGTGTTGATTGGTGCCAGGAGTGGTCAGCGTCTAGAACTGCTGACTACGCATGCGTTGGCCTGCGCACACGGATACCGTATCTGAATTAGTCTATGTGCATCGTCTATCACGCATGCGTTAACACATATGAGGCATGGAGAGGGCTGTAATTTTTATCATAGGTACACTTCAACTGTGAGACAGAGTGAAAAAAAAATCCAGAGAATCACATTGTATGATTTTTACATAACTAATTTGCATTTTATTGCATGAAATATGTATTTGATACAATAGAAAAACAACTTAATATTAGGTAAAGAAACTTTTGTTTGCAATTACAGAGGTCAGGCGTTTCCTGTAGTTATTCACCAAGTTTGCACACACTGCAGCAGGGATTTTGGCTCATACAGATTTTCTCCAGATCTTTCAGGTTTCGGGGCTGGAGGATTTTCTATTGGGTTCAGGCTTGGAGACTGGGTACGTCACTCCAGGACCTTGAGATGCTTCTAAGGGTATGTGCACACGTTGCGGATTCGGCATGCGGTGTACAAGTACCATGTAAACCTATGGAAAACCAAATCCGCAGTGCACATGCTGCGCAACATTCGCAGCGGTTTATTTTCCGCAGCACGTCAATTCTTTGTGTGGATTCCGCAGCGTTTTACACCTATTCCTTTATAGGAATCCGCACAAAATCCGCAGGTCATTTTACCTGCGGATTCTGCAGAATCAACGTGGAAAAATCCGCAATGGAATCCGCAACGTGTGCACATACCCTTATGGAGCCACTTAGTTGCCCTTGCTGTGTGTTTTTGGTCAGTCATACAGGAAGATCCAGCAACAGCCCATCTTCAATGCTCTTTCTGAGGGAAGGAGGTTGTTGGCCAAAATCTCACAATATATGACCCTATCCATCCTCTCTTCAATACGGTGCTGTTTTACAGAAAATCACTACCAAAGTATGAGGTTTCCCCAACCAGGCTTCACGGTTGGGACGGTCTTCTTGGGGTTGTACTCCTCCTTCTTCCTCCAAACACGGCGAGTGGAGGTGATACCAAAAAGGTCTATTTTGGTCTCATCTGACCACATGACCTTCTCCCATGCCTCCTCAAGATCATTCAGATGGTCACTGGCAAACTTCAAACTGGCCTGGACATGCGCTGGTGAGAGCAAGGGGGCCTTGCTTGCCCTGCAGTATTTTAATCCATAACGGCATATTGTGTTACTGATGGTAATGTTTGAGACTATGGTCCCAGCTCTCTTCACATCATTGACCAGGTCCTCCCATGTAGTTTTGGGCTGATTCCTGACCTTTCTCAGAATCATCCTTACTCCACAAGGGGAGATCTTGCATAGAACCCAGACTGAAGAAGATTGACGGTCATCTTTTGTTTCTTCCATTTTCCAATAATTGTGCCAACAGTTATTGCCTTCTCGCCAAGCTGTTTGCCTATTGTCCTGTAGCCTATCCCAGCCTTGTGCAAGTCTACAATTATGTCCCTGGTGTCCTTAGACAGCTCTTTGGTTGTGGCCATGGTGGAGAGGTTGGAGTGTGTGTGTGGACAGGTGTCTTTTATACAGGTAATATAGTTATTAACATAGTAACATAGTTATTAAGGTTGAAGGAAGACTTTAAGTCCAGTTCAACTTATGGCCTAACCTAACATGCCCTAACATGTTGATCCAGAGGAAGGCAAAAAAATAATCCATGTGGCAAACAGTAAGCTTCACATTGGGGAAAAAAATTCCTTCCCGACTCCACATAAGACAATCAGACTAGTTCCCTGGATCAACGCCCTATCAAGGAATCTAGTATACATAACCTGTAACATTTATACTTTTCAAGAAAGGCATCCAGTCCCCTCTTAAATTTAGTAGGGAATCACTCATTACAACATCATACGGCAGAGAGTTCCATAGTCTCACTGCTCTTACAGTAAAGAATTTGCGTCTGTGATTATGCTTAAACCTTCTTTCCTCCAGATGTAGAGGATGCCCCCTTGTCCCTGTCTCAGGTCTATGAGTAAAAAGATCATTAGAAAGATCTCTGCACTGTCCCCTCATATATTTATACATTAAAATAAGATCACCCCATAGCCTTCGTTTTTCCAAACTAAATAGCCCCAAGTGTAATAACCTATCTTGGTATTGCAGACTCCCAGTCCTTTAATAACCTTGGTCGCTCTTCTCTGCACCCGCTCTAGTTTAGCTATGTCTGTCTTGAACATCGGAGACCAGAACTGTACACAGTATTCTAAGTGTGGTCGCACAAGTTACTCGTATAGAGGTAAAATTATGTTCTCCTCATGAGCATCTATGCCTCTTTTAATGCATCCCATTATTTTATTTGCCTTTGTAGTAGCTGCCTGACACTGGCCACTAAATGTGTGTGTTGTCCACCCAGTGTTTTACAGTTAAGCACATAAGATGTATAATTATTTGCTCTACCCAAGTGCATGACCTTACATTTATCCCCATTAAAGTACATTTGCCATTTATCAGCCCAAGCTTCTAGCTTACATAAATCCTTCTGTAATATAAAATTGTCCTCCTCTGTATCGATTACCCTGCAGAGTTTAGTGTCAACTGCAAATATTGAAATTCTGCTCTGTATGCCCCCTACAAGGTCATTAATAAATATATTGAAAAGAAGAGGGCCCAATACTGACCCCTGTGATACCCCACTGCTAACTGTGACCCAGTCCGAGTGTGCTCCATTAATTACCACCCTTTGTTTCCTATTAGTGATGAGCGAGTGTACTCGTTGCTCGGGTGACCTCCGAGTATTTGTTAGTGTTCAGAGATTTAGTTTTCATCACCGCAGCGGAATGATTTACATCTATTAGCCAGGCTGAGTACATGTGGGGGTTGCCTGATTGCTTGGGAATTCCCACATGTAATCAAACTGGCTAATAGCTGTTTATCATGTTACTGAGGCGATGAAAACTTAATCTCCGAGCAGTCATAAATACTCGGAGATCACCCGAGCGTACACTCGCTCATCACTATTTCCTATCCCTGAACCAGCGCTTAACCCACTTACACATATTTTCCCTATTCTCATTTTATGTATCAATCTTTTGTGTGGTACCGTATCAAAAGCTTATGAAAAGTCCATATACATCACGGCCACTGCGTGTCCTTGGTCCAGTCCGGAACTTATCTCTTCATAGAAACTGATCAGATTAGTCTGACAAGAACAAACGGTTAAAATGGTTCAAACTGGTGCAGTTGATACAGGTAATGAGTGCAGAGTAGGGGAAGACTTCTTAAAGAAAAACAAGTTTGTGAGAGCCAGAATTCTTGCTGGTTGGCAGGTGATAAGTTGCATTTTATTGCATTAAATGCATATTTTATTTAGAAATTTTACGATGTGATTTTCTGTTTTTTATTTTTAGATTATTTCTCTCAGTTGAAGTATACTTAAGATCCAAAAACTGGAGAGGTATTTTTTTAGGTGGGAAAACTTGCAAAATCGGCAGTGTGTCAAATACTTATTTTCCTCACTGTATACAGTGGGTGCTACATTGATCCCTTAAATATTAGGTGGTGCCCTCATATCCATTTATTCAATGTCCCCATTTGGGTGCACAATCTAAATTCCCTATCAGTATGTCTGAACACGGAGAGAACATACAAACCCCTTGCATGCAGATGTTATCCTTGGTGGGATTTGAAACCAGGACCCCAGCGCTGCTAGGCATGAGCCGCATGCATTGTGTTGACTAAGTGCTCAGCAATATAACTTGTGTTGTTTGCACATTAAAGCACTACTCAATTTTTTTTTCTCCGACGCCTCATTGGGGAACACAGGACCATGGGTGTTATGCTGCTGCCACTAGGAGGACACTAAGTTAACACAGAAAGATAACTCCTCCCCTGCAGTATACACCCTCTCACTGGGAAATATTCAACCAGTTCTTGCTTAGTGTCTGTAGGAGGCACTTGGGTCTGGTTCTCAGACCCCAACGTTTCTATTTTATTTTTTACTTTTCTGTAAATTTTTATTTTTTAATTAACGGAGTGAAGGGAGCGACAGATTCCTTTTCTAGGGTCCGCTCTCCCCTGAACCATCAACAGGCGAGAACGCGGAGTATACCTCCCCGTACCCTCTCCTGCGACGACTGGAGCACGCCTGATATTTCTCTATCGCCTCTCACAGGAACCATGGGGTGTATGCTGCTGCCACTAGGAGGCTGACACTATGCACAAAAAAGGTAGCTCCTCCTCTGCAGTGTACACCCCACCGACTGGCATTATGAACCTCAGTTTAGCTTAGTGTCAGTAGGAGGTGGACATGGGTCTTTCATTAGACCCTTATCTACCTCAATGTGCGTCGTTTTTTTCTACAGGTTTTCCGGAGGGATACAGGGTGAACAGCCACACCTGTAGTCCCACAATACGGACTATGAGTACGGCGTGTACTGCCACGTATACTCATAGATCCGACAGCAGGACCATGACCCTAGTACACAAGCGGGTTTTAGAAGTTCGGTCCTAGCTCCGTCCCCCATCCACTCGCCCACCAGAGCCTGTCGGTTGGAGGAGACGAGGACGTCCATCACAGCTCCCTGGACATCTGATACCTTCCCCAGTATGAGGTTAGTAATAGACGGCGTGGGATGTTTAGGTGAGTATCCCACTTTCCCCCTACCTCATCATGGGGGGTCTCTAGGATCTCCTTTAATATTGTTTTCAGCGGGCGGGGAAATATGGTGCGAGTGTCTTCGCTCCGTTCGGGCCCTTGTGGGCGTCCACGTTGCTTTCCCTGGCGGCCTCATTGTTCCAGGCGGCCGTACTGTTCCAGGCAGCCGCACTGCCTTTCTCGCGGGTGCACCTTGCTCTGAGCGGCGAAGCAGACCTACAGGTAGCCGGGCTGTTTTTGCTGCGGCCGCATCTTTCTCTATCTGCGTGACGGCCATGCAGGCAGCCGCGCCATTTTCCCGGCGCCCGCACCCTGCCGGTACCGCGGCCCTCTTTGTTGGTCGCCGGCTTCTAATTTAGGCCCCGGCTTCTCCCGGGGCCTACTTCCGTCGACGCGACTCCGCCCACTTCCTATTTCCTCGGGTGGGCTTTTCTCCCGCCCAACCATCACTCCTTGCCCACTGGCGCCATCTTGGTGCTCCCGACCCACATGGCTAGCTCCGCCCCCTTCTTCTACTTTGCGCTGCTGAGTTGCATTTCAGCGACACGCTCGCCCCCTTTTCAACGCACAGTTGGGCGTCCTTCTGCCCTCCAGATGATATCTTGATTGGATCGCTGCAGGAATCTTCCCTGGGGGATCATCTACAAGCTGGGCAGCTTATTCCGTCTGGAACCACTTCATCTGCCGTGAGTAGCTCTGCTCTGCAGACTAACTCTCCCCTGCCCTCCTGTCCCCCAACCTTCTGGCATTACTCAGGGTTTTGTTCACCATGTCTAATCCTAAAGGAGGTCGCTCTCGTCCTCCTACTTCATCTTCCTCTACTTCCTTTGCCTTAGTCGAACACTTTGCGTGTTCGTCTTGTAACTGCAAACTTCCCTCAGGTCAGTCCTCCCCCACTCTGTCAGGCCTGCAGCAACCCCATTATGCCCACCACTCAGGCTCCCCTATTGCTCCGCTTGAGAGCGAAGCCTCCAACCCAGGCTGGGTTTCCTCGTTGTCACAATCGGTAGCGGATCTAACACGGGTGTCCCAGACCCTTGTGTCCGTACTTGATAGGTTGCCCCTGCAGACCCCGCAGTAGCCAGCGGGTCGCAGGAACCTCCGTCCGAGCCTCCCATTATAGGCCGCAAACGATCCAGACAGGAACGCCGGTCTGAGTCCTCTTCTCGCTCCATCTCGCCACACGGTCCTTCTCTGCGGTGGACTTCCTCCTGGTCCTCCTCACCTGAGTCAGGCGAAGCTCTCTCTGATGCGCCTTCAAAGGATAATTTGGAGCTGGATTCGAACCAAATCGCTACCATGAGGGATATAGTTCAGAGTCTCATTGGAGCAATCAACCAGACTTGTGGCATCAAAGATCCCTCTATGGAACCCGCAGATCAAGCTGTTTCGTTTAGACGGTCAAAAGCACCTTCCAAGGTTTTCGCTCCTCATCCTGAGTTCGATCAGCTTCTGACCAGAGAAAGAGAGAACCCGACCAGACTTTTTCAAAGAAGAAAGCGTCTTGGCGTCTTATATCTGTTTTCCCCAGATCTCATCGACAACTGGACTTCTCCCTCGGTGGATCCGCCAGTTTCCAGAATTTCCACCAACACAGTCCTTCCGCTGCCTGGCGGAGCGTCTCTGAAAGATTCCAACAATAAATTCATAGAGTCCTTTGCTAAGTCTGCCTTCGAAGTAGCCGCGTCTGCCCTATGCCCGGCCTTTGCTTCCACCTGGGTTTCCAAGTCTATGTCCAAATGGGCCAAACAACTACGTCGGGGCATTCTGGCCGGAGCTCCTCCAGAACAGCTGGCGGAACTTGCCACTCAGATTTCTCACGCTGGGGAATACTTGGTCTCTGCTTCCCTGGACGCCGCATCTTGTGCAGCTCAGGCGTCTAGTAATGTTTTTGCCATCCGTCGTACCGTTTGGCGCAAGGCCTGGCAGGCGGATTTGTCATCAAAGAAGTCCCTTACCAGTCTGCCTTTTTAGGGATCTCATCTCTTCGGTTCCAAGCTGGACCAAATTATTATGGACGCTACTGGGGGCACAAGCTCCCCTCTTCCCTAGTCTAAATCTCGCCGGCCTCCTCCAAGGTGGCAATTTCAGTCCTTTCAGTGTTTTTGTCGCTTCCCGGCGTCAAACTCCTTTTCCCAACAGCAGCAGAGGCCGGAGGCTCGTCAAGAGAAGAAGACTGTATCCTTTCGACCTGCTCCTTCCTGGCGTTCCCACTACTCCCAAGGTAGATCTTCCAGGTCTAGGACTGGACGATCCACCTCCGCATGACTTTCGGCAAGGCCCCAGCGCACTTCCCAATCTGGGCGGCCGTCTCCTCTTTTTCAGGGACGTCTGGATCTCAGTGGAAGACGCATGGGTCAGGGAAGTGGTATCCTCAGGATACAAAATAGAGTTCATTTCTCAGCCCCGGGATCCTTTCTTCGAATCCCGCCCTCCAAGAGACCCCGCTCTAGTTCCGGGTTTCTTTGCAGCCATCGCTTCCCTCCTCAAATCCGGGGTAATCGTTCCCGTTCCAGAAAAAGAGCAGTTCACAGGGTTCTATTCGAATCTTTTCGGGGTACCGAAAAAAGACGGCAAGGTTCGTCCCATTCTGGATCTCAAATTGCTGAACAAGAGGGTTCGCCTGAGACACTCCATGTCCCAATCTTCCCGAGACATCACAGATTCCTGCGTTTTGCAGTACATCAGGAGCATTTTCAGTTTGTCGCCCTGCCGTTCGGCCTCGCAACCGCCCCCAGGGTTTTCACAAAGATCATGGCAGCGCTGATAGCCATCTTGGGGGTCAGAGGCCTGGTTCTCTTTCCATACCTCGACGACATCCTCATCAAGGACCCGTCTTTTTCTCAGGCTCACGAAAGTCTGTCCATCCTCCTAGACACCCTAGCCCGTTTCGGGTGGCTTGTCAACCGGAAGAAGTCCTGCCTTATTCCTTCTCAGCGCCTCGTTTTTCTTGGCATGCTCCTCGACACTCGTCAGACCAGAGTCTTCCTTCCCGAAGACAAGAGATACATCCTTCGTCGGGAAGTTCGCTTTCTCCAGGGCCCTCGGCTTCCCTCCTTCCGATCGGCCAAGGTTCTGGGGAGGATGGTTGCCACATTAGAAGCGATTCCCTTCGCCCAATTCCACTCAAGACCTCTTCAGCAGGCCATCCTGTCACAGTGGGACAGGTTTGTCTTCTCCCTGGATCGTCTGATCTGACTTTCTCCCAGGGTCAAGCGGTCCCTCAACTGGTGGCTGACGTCACCTCATCTCCCAGGGCAGGTCCTTCCTTCCAGTTCACTGGCAGGTGGTGACAACAGATGCCAGCCTGCTCAGCTGGGGTGCTGTGTTTCGCCACCTGACTGTTCAGGGTCGTTGGTCGGCGCAGGAGTCAACTCTACCGATCAATGTCCTCGGGATTCGGGTCATCTTTCTGTCCCTTTGTCACTGGAAAAGGATTCTCAGGGGTCTACCAATCCGAATCCAGATGGACAATGCCACGGCAGTGGCATATGTCAACCATCAGGGGGGGACCCGGAGTTCTCTGGCCTTGGCCGAAGTATCCAAGATCCTCCTCTGGGCAGAGGCAATGGTTCCGGTGATATCCGCAGTGCATATCCCCGATGTTGACAATTGGGCCACCGACTTCCTCAGCCACAGGGGCCTCGCGGCAGGGGAATGGTCCTTGCATCAGGAGGTCTTCCATCAGATTGGTCTTCGATGGGGGACTCCGGACGTGGACTTCACGGCGTCACGAATGAACAGGAAGGTCCCTCGGTTCGTTTCCAGGTCTCGCGACCCTCTCGCAGTGGGCATCGACGCTCTGGCCATTCCTTGGTCGCAGTTCATGCTTCTCTATCTGTTTTCACCCCTTCCCTTGCTCCCTTAGCTGTTGAAAAAGATCAAGGCGGAAGGGGTGCCGGTCATTCTGATCGCTCTGGATTGGCCCAGGAGATCTTGGTTTGCGGACATCGTCAATCTTCTCGCGGATGCCCCCTGGCACCTTCCAGACAGACCCGATCTGCTGTCCCAGGGTCCGATCTGCCACCCGAATTCTCAGTCGCTCAGTTTGACGGCGTGGCTGTTGAGACCGCAGTTCTAAGAGCGTCCGGCCTTTCAAACCGGGTGATTCATACTGTGATCCAGGCTAGGAAACCTTCGTCTTCCAGGATCTACTATCGTACTTGGAAGGCGTACTGCCGTTGGTCCGAGTCTAACCGCGTTTTACCCATGTCCTTTTCCCTGCCTTCCATTCTGGCCTTCTTTCAGTCAGGGCTGGACTCGGGCCTGGCTCTTAGTTCCCTAACGGGCCAGGTTTATGCGCTCTCCATCCTTTTTCAGAAGACGTTGGCTTTTCGGCCACAGGTTAAGACCTTCCTTCAAGGAGTAGCCCACGCTGTCCCTCCTTACAGGGCCCCTGTAGATTCATGGGATTTAACTCTTGTGCTGGACGTTCTGAGGGGTTTCCCCTTTGAGCCTCTCAGTGAAGTTTCCCTGTCTGTTCTATCTTGAAAGGTGGCCTTTCTTGTGGCCATCACTTCAATCCGCCGCGTTTCCAAGTTGTCGGCCCTTTCTTGCCGACCTCCATTCTTGGTTATTCACCAAGACAAGGTGGTCCTCAGGCCTGCGCCTTCCTTCCTAAGGTGGTTTCTACCTTCCACCTCAACGAGGACATCATTCTACCTTCCTTTTGTCCAGCTCCGACTCATCCTCTGGAGCGATCGTTGAACAAGCTGGACCTTGTCAGGGCAGTGAGGATCTACCTGGCTAGAACGGCCGCTTTCCGGAAGACGGATTCTCTTTTAGTCATTCCTGATGGCACGCGTAGAGGCCTGCCGGCTTCCAAGGTGACTATTCCTCACAGAATCAGATCGGCAATTTTGGAGGCTTACCGGTTCAAGAAAAGAGTACTCCCTCCCGGGATTAAGGCTCACTCTACCCGAGCAGTCAGTGCCTCCTGGGCGGTTCACCACAGGGCTTCCGCCCTACAGCTTTGCAAAGCGGCAACCTGGTCTTCCATCCACACGTTCGCCAAACTTTACATGGTCCATACCTATGCTTCGGCGGACGCCAGCCTAGGCAGAAGGATCTTGCAGGTGGCAGTGGTGAGTCCTCTGACCTGATGGAAGTCTATTTTTCCCACCCCAGGGACTGCTTTGGGACGTCCCATGGTTCCTGTGTGCCCAATGAGAGGCGATAGAGAAAACAGGATTTTTGGTTGCTTACCATAAATCTGTTTCTCGGAGCCTTCATTGGGGGATACAGCACCCTCCCATGTTATTCAGTTTCTGTTGTTCGGTGTTCTATGACTGTTCTCATGTTTACAGTTCTCATGTTTGTGGTTAGGGTTTAACCTTATTGTTTTGTCTCCTACTGCTTTCTCACTAACTGAGGTTCATAATGCCAGTCGGTGGGGTGTACACTGCAGAGGAGGAGCTAACTTTTTTTGTGCATAGTCAGCCTCCTAGTGGCAGCAGCATACAGCCCATGGTTCCTGTGTCCCCCAATGAAGGCTACGAGAAACAGATTTTACGGTAAGCAACCAAAAATCCTGTTGTTCTTGGGCGACGGTTCCTTTCATGGTCCCGATCTCCCCTCTGCATGATGGCGAGAACATAGAGTCTGACTCTTATGTCCTTCTCCTGGGCCCAACTACACTCCAAGGCCTCCGCCTTATGGCGTCACCGCAGCCCCATGAGAGCTGATGAAGAAGGATGGAGTTTTTTTTTTTTTTTTTCATCCCCCTACGGAAGAAGGGATTCAGCTCATACTGCTTGCAGGCTGTGGTATCCCCTTCCTCGCAATTCATGCGTCGGAAGGTGTGGTCCTGATCCCTGGGGAGAGGAACATTGGTCGGCTTTCAGCAGCGGTCACCTGACACTACGTCGCAGCCACCAGCGCGCATCGCCAGCAGGCTTCAGAAATTTAGCCCCCGGCTGAAAGCCGGGCTAGGCCACGATCTATTACTCCGCCCACGCCAGAGCTCCGCCCACCATCTCGGCGCTTCTCGTTTAGAACGAGAAGGGCCCTGCAAATCTCAGGCACCATCTTGCTACACTCTGCTGCGGGGAATCACGCCGCATACGCTGACAGCCCCAGACAAGACGGGGCTTCCTCTCTTCTCCCTGCTGTCCTAGTCTCCCTGGGGACATAGACACAGGACGTGGTAAGCTCTACCACAAAAGCTTAACCCCTTCTCTGCAGTCTGCCCGGGCCTATAGCGCATACTCTGCCTATCTGGCCCCTTATGTCCAAGACTGTCTCAACCTAAAGAAGCCAAGAAGGCTAACAAAAAGCACAGTGTTTTTCACTTCATATGCCACTTGCAGTACTGCCTTGCCCCGAGCTCACACTACCCCGTTATGTGCAGATTGTGATCTGACCTGTGTACAGCCGCCTCCCGCCAACATAGTCTCTGACCCTGTGGAGTCTAGTCCCCCTGAGTGGGTCGCTCTCTCACGTTCTATGGATTCCTTGGCCAAGGCAATAGATTCCATCTTTAAGCCAGACTACCACAGAGGACTCTGGCGATGGTACGGACCCGTCCACCAGCAGGGGGCGTACTGTCAGTAAAGACTAAGGGTTCCAGAAAACGGACTCATGTCGCATCCCCTGACCACAGCAGTGCTTGTCCTTCAGCTTCCGCAAGCTCAATTTCTCCTTCCCCTTCTCCCGAGAACCCCAACGCACAGGACTCTGAATACGAGTCTGATGCATCTTTAGTTCAGGACTCCTCAACTTCTCAAGAGACACTTGATTCTCTTATTGACGCGGTCAACAAGACCCTGAAGGTGGACGAGGAGTCCGTATCCACTCAAGAACACAGTGTCTTTTAAACGGACTAAACGTGTTCAAAAGGTGTTCGTTACTCATCCTGAATTTAAGGACATTGTCCAAAAACATAGGGACCGGCCCGACAAACGTTTCACAGGTCGAAATCCTATTGAGTCCAAATACCCTTTTGCTCAGGAACTAATCAAGGACTGGCTTCAGTCTCCTGTGGATCCTGCCGTATCGCACCTCGCTTCAAAAACGCTCCTATCTTCATCAGTCAAAAACCCTACTGACCGTCAAATTGACTACCTGGCTTGCTCTGTCTTCGAGGCCACTGCAGCGTCACTCCTTCCATCTTTCGCTGCCACTTGGGTGGCTAAAGCGATGGTCTCTTGGGCTGAGGTACTTACCACCACCGTCCACGACAGTAATCTTCCTACAGAGGCGGCCAACCTGGTTAACCAGATAGCACAAGCCGGGGACTTTGTGGTTAATGCCTCAATAGATCCGGCCAATTGCGCTGCACAGGCAGCCGCAAATGCTATATCCACCAGAAGAGCCCTGACTTAGAGATTGGCGACCAGATTCTGCTTCCAAAAAATCATTGACATCTCTCCCCTGCCAAGCTGGTCGCTTATTCGTAGAAAAGTTAGACCAAATTATTTCTGATGCAACCGGAGGAAAAAGTATTTCTTCAACAAAAACCTGCACGCCCTTTTTCCGTATCAACAACCTCGATTCCGGCCCTTTCGCAGTAATCCCAATTGGTTATTACTCCTCTCGGATCAGCACGAGCCTCGCGCGGAGACAGAGGTTCCCAGGTTTCGTACAGGCCTAACCATAGCTGTAAACCCAGACCTAGGACGTCTGGATCTAAAGGATCCAAATCCTCTAGATCTTCCACTCAATGACTCGTTGCAACATCCGGAGGACATCGACAAAGTAGGCGGCTGTTTGCTTTCGTTCCGCCAAGCCTGGCTCTCATTCGTCCACGATGAGTGGGTCAGAGAACTGGTGTCCTCCGGATACAAGATAGTTTTCTTCTCTTCCTCCGACACGTTTTTTCCAGTCGAGTTCTCCTACAACAAAGGCAACGGTTTTTCTTCAGGCAATAAGGGCACTACAAGGGGACGGAGTCATCATTCCGGTCCCCCAAGACAAAAGGTTCAAGGGGTTTTACTCTAACCTATTCGTGGTCCCAAAATAAGGATGGATCGCTGCAACAGATTCTGGACCTAAAACTTCTCAACAACTTTATCAAAATCTGACATTTCAGAATGGAATCTCTCCGTTCTGTCATCGCGTCCATGGAAAAGGGAGAGTTCCTAGCATCCATAGACATCAAGGATGCTTACCTCCACATCCGAATCTTCCTTCCTCACCAACAGTTCCTTCGCTTCGCTTTTCAAGAGGAACACTTTGTTTGTGGCCTTACCCTTCGGCCACGCCACCGCTCCCCGAGTTTTCACCAAGGTCATGGCAGCTGTCATGGCAATCCTTCATGCTCGGGGAGTGGTGGTACTCCCGTACCTGGACGACCTGCTGATAAAAGCTCCGTCATATCCAGCTTGCGAGGAGTCCGTCGCTATCACAGTGGATACTCTCTCGCCTGGGTTGGAAGATAGACTTCGAAAAATCTTCTCCGATCCAGGCTCAGCAGATTTCCTCTCTTGGAATGACACTTCCCGCGGCCTGGTCATTCTCCCTCCAGACAAGGCCTTGGCCTTGCAGCAGGGAGCAGAGAGTCTCTCCCGCCCAGTCTCCCACTCCATTCGTTATAGAATGCGCATTCTCGGGAGGATGGTAGCAGCCATAGAAGCGGTTCCGTTCGCGCAATTCCACCTTCGTCCTGTACAACATGCGCTGCTGTCGGCATGGAACGGGAACCCGTCCTCTCTCGACCGTCGTTTCAGTCTGTCTCCACAGGTCAGGCAGACCCTCAGGTGGTGGACGCTGAAGTCCTCCCTGAACCAAGGAAAGTCCTTTCTCCCAATGCGTTGGCTAGTGGTACCACCGATGCCAGCCTCTTGGGCTGGGGTGCAGTCTTCAACCACCACACAGCTCAGGGCCAGTGGTGGTCTGCTCGGGAATCGCATCTCCCCATCAATATCCTGGAAATACGAGCTATCAGACTAGCCTTGCTCAGTTTTCACCATCTCCTGGCAGGTCATCCCATTAGAATCCAGTCCGAAAACGCTACAGCGGTAGCGTACATCAACCGTCAAGGGTGAACCCGCAGCAAAGCAGCCATGCTCGAAGTGACCCACATCCTCCGGTTGGCCGAGAGCCACCATTCACCCATATCGGCAATTCACATACCAGGTGTGGAGAATTGGGCGGCGGACTTCCTCAGTCGCCAGGGTCTCGCCTCTGGCGAGTGGTCTCTCCACCCAGAAGTTTTCCAGCAGATTTGTCTTCACTGGGGGACTCCGGATGTGGACCTCATGGCTTCAAGACTAAACAAGGTCCCCCGATTAATTGCCCGATCCCCCGATTCATTGCCCGATCCCTCGATCCTCGAGCTGTCGGAGCAGACGCACTGGTCCTGCTGTGGCATCTATTCCACCTCCCGTACAGTTTTCCTCCTCTTTCCCTGCTACCGAAGGTCATGAAGATCATCAGGGCAGAGGGAGTTCCGGTGATCCTAGTTGCACCAGACTGGCCACGCCGGGCATGGTACGCGGAACTGGTTCAGCTGGTTGCCGACACCCCCTGGCGGCTTCCAGATCGCATGCATCTTCTCTCTCAGGGCCCGATCTACCACCAGAACTCCAGGGCCCTGTCTTTGACGGTGTGGCCGTTGAATCCTGGATTCTAGCCCAAGCTGGATTCTCCCCTAAGGTATCCTCCACCATGATCAGTGATAGGAAACCCGTGTCCATGCGCATTTATCACCATACCTGGCAAATCTTCGCATGGTGTAACGCCCATGGGCGGTTTCCTCTGGTATTTTTCATTCCTTCCATTTGGGAATTTCTACAATTGCACTTAGCTCACTTAAAGGACAAGTATCAGCATTGTCAGTTCTATTCCAACGAAAAATTGCCACCAGATTACCGGTTAAGACGTTCATTCAGGGAGTTTCCAGTGTGGCACCTCCCTATAAAATGCCTTTGGATCCATGGGATCTTAATTTGGTCCTTGGAGCTCTTCAGGAGGCCCCTTTCGAGCCACTGCAGGACATCTCTCTGACCACCTGCGACTTGGTCCAGCTTGCATACTTTTACAAAGCATTACCACATTCATGCCTTTTCTTCTGCAGCCGCTGCCCTTGGCAGGCGCATTCTGCAGTCGGCAGTAGTACCTTAACTGTAAGCCTATGGTACATGGGGTAATAGCAGCTATGTTGCTCCCCACCCAGGGACTGCTTTAGGACGTCCCATGGTTCTGTGTCCCCCAATGAGGCGTAGGAGAAATAGGGATTTTTGTGTACTCACCGTAAAATCCTTTTCACTGAGCCAATCATTGGAGGACACAGCACCCACCCTGTTAGCCTATCAGCTTGTTATTCTTTGGTTTTAACATAGTTTTGTCTTATGTTTAATACTCCTACTGCTTTAATACCGAACTGGTTGAATAGAACCTAGTGAGAACGTGTATACTGCAGGGGAGGAGTTATCTTTGTGTTAACTTAGTGTCCTCCTAGTGGCAGCAGCATAACACCCATGGTCCTGTGTCCCCCAATGATTGGCTCGGAGAAAAGGATTTTACGGTGCGTACACAAAAATCCCTTTACCACTGGAGTATTACTTCTTCTAATCTAAGGTCCACTCTTATAATCACCTACCGCTGTCTTTACATTTTATCACTGCCATTCCCGTCTCTTTCCAGCAGTTTGTGTACTGTCGGATCACTTGAATGTTTCATGGTGCGAACCAGAGGTCGCTCTTTAACGCAAGTCTGAGTGCCTCATCTTGGCTTTCATAGACTTGAATTGAGAGCTTGTGATATAACTTCTAATGTCTAGCCAGTCAGAAGTTGCAGTCACAAGATAGCGCCACTCCAGGTGCCGAAATAAAGTGAAGAAGTCAGAGAGTGAGTATAAGAGTAGGGTCAGGGACCTTACATTAGAAACACCATTGTAGCGCTATTATATTGAAAAAAAATGGTACTTTAACTGTATTATTATAGAACTCATTGAGGAACACTATATTATTGTTTCCACAGGCTCGGCTTCATCTCTTCAATACTATACGTGTAGTTATGTCAAGCGGAATGAAACTACTTGGGATTACACCTGTTGATAAAATGTAAGGACTATTAAAAAAAATCATTTCCCTATGTTGGCCAAACTTATCCAAATCCCATTGAATTCAATGGGAGGCAAAACCAAACGCATCAACACCTTCAGGGGGGCCCTAAAGCTGCCAATACCACTCAAATTAGGGGCAGAAACCAGGAAACGTAGCATCTATTGACCCAGAGTACACATAGTATAATTGCACAGCATGGATGCCTGGGACAGGGCTTGGACCAGCATTTCTAGTTTAAACTTTGATCAGCAACATGTGGATGAATGACAGGCTTAGGCATGGTGCTCGGAGAGCCCTGACAAATTCAGGCAACACACATGAAGGAGACCCAACTTTGAGTCCAAACTTTTCCAAAAATTAGGGTCAGACACCATGAAAAGTAGCATCAATTGACCCACAGTAGAAATTTTATAATGGCTCAGCATTTCTAGCTTACAAATGGATCAGTATGAGGTGAATGAGTGACAGGTGTAGGCCTGGTGCTCTGAGACCCTGTATAGTAAAGGCAACACCAAATGGAGATCCAACTTGGAGTCTTCTCATTTAAAAAAAAATTATTGGCACAAAGTCGCATCAATTTCCCCAGAGTAGAAACAGTACAATGGTCCTCAAACTTTTGCCACTACAGGTAACACACAAGGAGACCCGAATAAGAGTCCCCCTCTACCAAAAATTTGGCATGACATGACTCATGAGGAAGCAAAAGGAGGAGAAATATTAGAGGGCTTAAAAAAAAAAAAAAAAAAAGGACAAATTGTAAGAGTAACAGCGGTCGACACCTGCTTGTTTCGCCACCCAGTAACATCAGCAACAACAGCCACTACAGAAGCCACGACAAAGGCGTCACCGACTGTAATAATGTGAGATCAATGCAGCACACTGAAAACTACACCATCGCCGGAGAGAACGCTAGTGGCCGGGCATAACACAACATCCAAGGCGTGACTGGCTAGTGTAGGCCACTCTTCCATTTTTGAAGACCAAAATGCAAAGGTGTCCACACCCCCCGTGATGGCATCGATATTGAGCTCAAGATACTCCGGCACCATCATCTCCAGTTGTTCACTAGGTGTCAGACTTGTACTCTATTCTGCTGGTGCACAGGATGGTCTAAAAAAAAATGTGGGAAATAAATCACAGAAATTGCTTATGCTACTTACACTGCTGCTAATTTGACTTGATGTTTTTGGGGTTGGAAGTTTGGAACTGTGATGCACACTGTGTGCCTGTGTGGGGAAAACCGTTCTTAACATTGTCTACAAGTGTGTTTCGATACTCTAGCGTGCGTGCCTTTCCAGGATGTGAAGCATCTGGCAAAATGTACTCTTGTACCATGGATCGAAAAGAGTGGCATCCCAGTTCTCAGAACGATTTCCAATTCTAACAATACAGGCATCATGTTGCAGTTGTGCAGTAAGAAGGCACTCATGTGTTGGGCGCTTTCATGAGGTCTATGGTGTGTTGGTGGCCGGGTAACACTCAAGCTTTCTTCCTCAGTCCCCTCCCACCAACCATGGACAACAGAGAGGGGATCATTATCCTCTTCATCTCTTGACTGTTGCGTGCCCATCATATCTTCCTCCTCCATTTGTTCCTCGGCTCCTGCCCCTTCACTAGCAGTTTGCCTGGTACCATCAGCCCCCCTCGATCACTGTAATCTATCCTCCCATGGCACCCGCCTGTGCAATGACATTTCAGATAGTTATCCCTTCTGCATCCTCAGCTTCTTCCTCTGGGACTAGCACATGTGCCGGTTCATGCATGTAGTAGTCAAATTATTGCAATTTCTGCCTCTGAGTCGTTTTTACACAGTTGGCAGATAAATCAGTTGGGTCAGCATTTGTGATCTCAAAAAAAAAAAAAGCCCATGCTAGGCAACCCTTGTCACCCCTGTGAACTGCAGACCCGCGTCCGCTGCTGGCCACAGCCAGAGTTGTGGCTGAGTATACAGTGCTTGTCATGGTTGCATCACTCCATGTCTGTGCTGGAGGCCACAATGTAACCTCCTCGTCTTCCATCTTAGCTGCGTGCCTCTGGGTTCACACCAAGTATTATCTACAACCTCATCGTCATTCTCTCTGCTCTCCCACTCCTCGCCCTGAGAATCAACATCCTCCTTTTCCTGCCCTTACCACACAGCATAGTACAGTACATGTGCGCGCCTCAGGTATCGGAGTCTCATCAGGTTCACCTCCACCCCTGGGGGTTAATGTTTGATTACGTGTGTCTGGATTCTGCTCAGACCCCTTTTATCCAACTGAAAAAAAAGTTTCGTGCAGATGCTTTCCTCCTCTGGATTCTGTGATTCTTCTGAGCAGACCTTCGTCCCACAAAAAAACAAGCCATCACATGGCCATATTGATGGAAAAATAAAAAATGTATGGCCCTTGGAAGCAGGGGAGCAAAAAATGAAAATGGGAAGCGGTATGAAGGGGTTAAAGTGATTTTCTATTCAGAGCTGCATTTTCCTTACTAAAGGTACCACAACTATTTTCATAACTCAGGTTCCCTTTCATCATAAATGGAATGCAAAGGCACCTCTGTCACCTCCCCAACACAGGGCGTTTTTAAGTAAAAGAGCCACCTTCTGCAGCACTAAGGCTCTTATGTTTTTGCTCCCTAATAATCCTGAAATTAAATATTCAGTTTTATAAATTGAGCGCCATACCTGTATTGAGTACGTTTTTTTCCCCCGGACTCAACAGCCTCCCAGCCATCAATCATCCCTTCAGTGCACTGGGTGCCGCCAGCTCTGTTTGTATTCACGTCACCGGCGCTCTCATTTTTCAGGCACGTGCTGCCCTCTAACTTACATCAGCTGATCCACACACCAGCATTCAGATTATCACTCTTGACGCTGCAGTGCAGACGAGTCATATAACGCTGGAGGAAAGAAGCAGATGGAGATGGGGACAGCCACAGAGACTAACTGCGCATGCGCCAGACTCCAAGCCCCACAGTGTGTTATGATTTATTCACGTTATTAGTATAATAAGTTAACATTCAGGTGAAGTGTAGTTCTTCAGGAAACTTACTGCGACAAGTTCACTTTGTACCAAGTCTTTTTTTTTTATTATTAAAATTGTCACCATGGCAAAATTAAGGAAAATAAAAGTGCAAAATATCAATGATATGTTAAAGGGTGAAAAAAACTCACTGGCAATAAAAGATTAAACAAGACAGTTGTAGTCTTTGGAAAGAAACTTGAAGTTTTGATGAAGAATTCCATTATATGTGCCCTCTTATGACATCTGCAGTCAGTGAATTTTGCTTCCATATGATCCACCACAAAGTTGACGCTAGAAGATGTTCATTCTGACTTATGCTGATCCGCATAAACTATAGATATGCCCCATTAGAATTAAAACTACTGATCGATCTCCATATAAAATTGCACTGTCACATTCATTTGTACATGTGATTTCCAACGTTGTGCAGTACCAACTACTGCAGTGGTCACTTTGACCCTTACGGATTGAAGCGCCAGAAGAAAATACAATAATTATTGTATGTATACACAAGTGCATTACAGTTCTTCCATGGACCATCAAACATGGATTAGTTTTTCACTGAGATTGCTGCTGGTGTCCTTTATTTCAAGCTTGGTGGTGTCTTTTCTGGGTAGACCATATGTGTATATGGAGATGCAAACAAGCAGTGCTCCGACAGCAAAGGTTAATGCTAGAAGAAAGATAGAACATGGTTACTTTACCTGTCTGGAACTAGAAAATATCACTTTACTGTTTTCTACTGAGCAAAATTTTACAAGGACAGCAGCATTTACATAAATGATCATTTTATGTTGTGGTCTTTGCAACTTAACACAACATATTGTTATCAGAAGTTAGCACTAAAGCCTGGGTTTTATGCAATGCAGTCATATTTCTTTGCACTTTGACTTAGTTCCCCATTGGTTTCTGGAGAGGATTGTTGGACAGGGTTCACTCACAACAAAAACTTAAATGTGAACATAGTGACAGCTACTCAAAAGCTGCTGGTGAACTTTAAGTCACTGACCAAATTGACTAAATATTCACCATCAGTTTTTGAGGAGTTCACAGTCTATGGTCACATTAAGCGTTTTTTTTTAGTTGAGCCTCCTCAAAAACTGCTTAAAGAGAACCTGTCACCAGGAATAACGCTGTTAACCTGCAGATTAACCTCATATCTGCAGGTTAACAGTGCTATGATGCTGGCTAGCGCCAGCACGTAGCCAAATGAAGAAGGGGGGGGGGGGGGGGACTTTTTTTTTTTCTCTCTGCCAGCTATCGGTATCAGTCATAGGGCCGGTTCAGTCATTGCTCTGAGTGTACTGAGCGGCTGCTGTAACCTTGACCCCGGCCCTGACTGACAGCCAGCCGCAATGTAGAGCCAGTGTCAGTCAGGGCCGGGCGAGCGGTTAGAGCAGCAGCGGTGTATACTCAAGAGTGGTGACTGAACTGGCACCACTCCCACCCATATGACTGTATGCTGGCGAGGGCATGTGGGATGAGTAAAGATCATTTTCTCTCCGCTACATTCAGCTATATGCAGGTGCCGGACAGCATCATAAGTCTATTAACCTGTAGATTAACCTGGTGACTGGTTCCCGTTAAAAATAAAAAAAAAAAAAAACGAACATTTTTTCCAAATAAGTTCTAGGTAAAATAGACTTCGCTGTTCATATAAGTTTCTTTTAAGCTTAAATATTAATACCCAGCAAATAATGAAGTGGATTTAACCTCTTTGAAGAGGATCCTGAAGGAATCTTCTCTAACCTAAAATAATGTCCAATCAAAAGGATACAAAAAAGCCTCGGTAAAGAAACATCTCCAGAAACGCACCAAAACTTGTTTCCAGAACCAGTTTCTACTTGGAAATATGGTTTTAATTTGCAAGTAGTTGTACCATAAGAAAAAAATAAGAATATGTATAAATTAGCTAAGAATATGGTGTCTGACGATACATCATAACTGCCAAATAAAACTGAAGCTGCAGAAGATGTGGCATTTTGTGGAGAATTTGGAGAAAACACTTTTTATATTATGTGTTCAGCCATTTGTATTGTTCTTGTTTCTCGGTTTATTGCAAACAGCAGGAAGTTTAGAAATCCTAGTAATAACACAATTTGCAATGGTTGAATGGAAGCCAAGCTATATCTGTGTGCTACAGTGTATATATATATTTCCTGAAAAGAAAACGGATTTCATAGTGATAGAATGAAGGTAGAGAACCTAAAATAGACAGGCATGAAACTACAGGTCTGAAATTAATCGAGGCTAGCCTTTCAGCAAAGGGGCTTACACTACAAGTAGACTTCATACAATCCCATAAATTAGGCTGTAACATACTTATCTGTAATCCAAAGAGCAGCACAGATGCAATGGTGGAGATGACAATGGCGGCAGCTGCTGAGAAGCCTTTCATGATATTATCTGTGTATTTCACTACAACCGATGTGTACAGACCGCCGACACTAGCCAGCACTGCAAGACAAAGGTCACAAAAAACCCAACTTGTAAACTTTACAGTAGAACATAATAGTACCAAAAAGATCACGTTGCTTTTTAGAGAGTGCAGTAAAAAATATATTGTTTGGAATGTGCATATTTCATCATTTCTGAAAGTGGACATTTCACTCCATAGCTCCCTATCCTAGAACGAGTGTCACACACAAGAGACACTGCTTTCCAACCCTCTATAACCCTGACAAAAAGAAAATTACACGGTTACCGTCACACAGTACAATAAAACATTATTTTATTACAGATCAATCAAGATATTTGCAGTGAGTCTGCAACATAGCAAAAAACAAGGCGCATAACATAAGATAAAGGGAACCTGTCAGCAGGATTGTGCACAGTAACCTACACACAGCGTCAGGTTGGCGCTGTTATACTGATTAACATGATACCTGGGTTGATTAAATCCATCTTGTGGTTGTTGTTTAATCCTTATTTTCAGGTGTGAGTTAATGATATGCTCGTGCTCAGGGCGGCCTGTGAGGGGGCTTCATGTGGTGCTCTGATTAGGGATTCATCTGTATGGCTTCTGACAGGTCACTGATCCCTCACTGATCTGCCCCCTAATTTACATAATGAATGATAAATTTATTTTTTTAAATCCCCCTTCTGCAAGCAGGCACCACGCCATGATCATATCGATGTTGTGCATTTAATTATTCTTTTTGACGGTATCCATAAATTCATTACAAGAAAAAAAAATGAAAATTATGCCACCATCTTGCTAGAGGAAAAAAATTGTCTCTACCAAGATGGCGCCGCCTGTGCAGTAGCATCTATCAGATCGCCGATAGATGCTACTTAATGGAGACAATTTTTTTTTCTCTAGCAAGATGGTGATGGCTGTGCAGTAACAGCTATCGGCGATCCAATAGATGCTACTGCGCAGGCGGCACCATCTTCTTGGAGGAGGCTTTTTTCCCCTCTAGCCAGATGGCACCACCGGAGCTCCGATGGCGGCTACTGCTCAGGCGTGGATGGCACCATTTTCAAGCTGATTTTTGGGGGATAAATTTATGGATGCCATCAAAAAGAATAATTAAATGCATATTATGGATGTTATCATGGTGCAGTGCAGGCACTGCCACCGGCCTGCAGAAGGGGATTTTTTTTTTTTTTTAAATACATATAATATTCATTATTTAAACCATTATTTCTTATTTTTAGGGACTCTATAGCGACAGGGTCTGTTCCGCAGGATTGGCGCATAGCAAATGTGGTGCCAATATTCAAAAAGGGCTCTAAAAGTGAACCTGGAAATTATAGGCCAGTAAGTCTAACCTCTATTGTTGGTAAAATATTTGAAGGGTTTCTGAGGGATGTTATTCTGGATTATCTCAATGAGAATAACTGTTTAACTCCATATCAGCATGGGTTTATGAGAAATCGCTCCTGTCAAACCAATCTAATCAGTTTTTATGAAGAGGTAAGCTATAGGCTGGACCACGGTGAGTCATTGGACGTGGTATATCTCGATTTTTCCAAAGCGTTTGATACCGTGCCGCACAAGAGGTTGGTACACAAAATGAGAATGCTTGGTCTGGGGGAAATTGTGTGTAAATGGGTTAGTAACTGGCTTAGTGATAGAAAGCAGAGGGTGGTTATAAATGGTATAGTCTCTAACTGGGTCGCTGTGACCAGTGGGGTACCGCAGGGGTCAGTATTGGGACCTGTTCTCTTCAACATATTCATTAATGATCTGGTAGAAGGTTTACACAGTAAAATATCGATATTTGCAGATGATACAAAACTATGTAAAGCAGTTAATACAAGAGAAGATAGTATTCTGCTACAGATGGATCTGGATAAGTTGGAAACTTGGGCTGAAAGGTGGCAGATGAGGTTTAACAATGATAAATGTAAGGTTATACACATGGGAAGAAGGAATCAATGTCACCATTACACACTGAATGGGAAACCACTGGGTAAATCTGACAGGGAGAAGGACTTGGGGATCCTAGTTAATGATAAACTTACCTGGAGCAGCCAGTGCCAGGCAGCAGCTGCCAAGGCAAACAGGATCATGGGGTGCATTAAAAGAGGTCTGGATACACATGATGAGAGCATTATACTGCCTCTGTACAAATCCCTAGTTAGACCGCACATGGAGTACTGTGTCCAGTTTTGGGCACCGGTGCTCAGGAAGGATATAATGGAACTAGAGAGAGTACAAAGGAGGGTAACAAAATTAATAAAGGGGATGGGAGAACTACAATACCCAGATAGATTAGCGAAATTAGGATTATTTAGTCTAGAAAAAAGATGACTGAGGGGCGATCTAATAACCATGTATAAGTATATAAGGGGACAATACAAATATCTCGCTGAGGATCTGTTTATACCAAGGAAGGTGACGGGCACAAGGGGGCATTCTTTGCGTCTGGAGGAGAGAAGGTTTTTCCACCAACATAGAAGAGGATTCTTTACTGTTAGGGCAGTGAGAATCTGGAATTGCTTGCCTGAGGAGGTGGTGATGGCGAACTCAGTCGAGGGGTTCAAGAGAGGCCTGGATGTCTTCCTGGAGCAGAACAATATTGTATCATACAATTAGGTTCTGTAGAAGGACGTAGATCTGGGGATTTATTATGATGGAATATAGGCTGAACTGGATGGACAAATGTCTTTTTTCGGCCTTACTAACTATGTTACTATGTTACTAGGGGGCAGGTCAGTGAGGGATCCGTGACCTGTCAGAAGCCATACAGATGAATCACTAATCAGAACACCACATGAAGACCCCCCAAAGGTCGCCCCGGAGCACAAGAATCTCAATCATTATTTTCAGTTCCGAGTTAAACAACCACAAGACTGATTTCATCAACAATGGTATCATTGCAATCTGTATCATGGTGCCAACCTGACACTGTCTGTAGGTTACTGGGCACAATCCTGCTGACAGGTTCCCTTTAATAGAACACATTTAAAAAAGAAGCTACTGTATAAGTGGCATACTTCTTTGCATCATGTATTGTAGTATATCATGGATGCAATTATGCAATGCAAATAGGTATGACACAAAGATAAATGTAACCATGTAGTGCTTATCACTATGGGAAAAAAAGTGTGTCTTATAAGGCTACTTTCACACTAGCGTCGGAATCTCCCCATCGCAATGCGTCGGGGAGAGATTCCGACGCTAGCGTTTAACGCATTGCACAATGGAGGCAGCGGATGCATTTCTCCGGCGCATCCGCTGCCCCATTGTAAGGTGCGGGGAGGTAAGGGCGGAGTTCCGGCCGCGCATGCGCGGTCGGAAAAAGCGGTCCGTCAGGAGCAAGAAACGTTACATGTAGCGTTTTTTGCTCCCGACGGACCGCAGAAGCACGACACATCCGTCGCTCGACGGATGCGACGTGTGGCAATCCGTCGCAAATGCGTCGTCAATACAAGTCTATGGGGAAAAAACGCATCCTGCAAGCACTTTTGCAGGATGCGTTTTTTCTGCAAAACGACGCATTGTGACGGATTGCAGAAAACGCTAGTGTGAAAGTAGCCTAATCTGAAAACTAGGGTACCTCGTAAGCTATAGGGAGAAGTAGTATGCACAGCAGTGTTCCCAGTATGCACCCACCCATAGAAAGATGCACCAACATTTTGTGACTTAGTATTTTCACAACAGTTTC
Organism: Ranitomeya imitator; assembly: GCF_032444005.1. Classification (NCBI taxonomy): domain Eukaryota; kingdom Metazoa; phylum Chordata; class Amphibia; order Anura; family Dendrobatidae; genus Ranitomeya; species Ranitomeya imitator. Next base: position 337,347,138 of record NC_091286.1, read on the forward strand.
TCCCAGCTCCGCCAAAATGGGCAGAGCTGGGGCAGGACATGCTGTGGCGACTGCCACTCAAATTCATGACTAGCACCCAGTGTTCACCAAGTCACAAATCTTTCTCCAGTAGAGGCTCACTCTGAGGTGTAAGCCGCTTGACCAAGCCTCCTGATTCATGGCGTAAGCCTCTTCATGAATCAGGAGCGTATGACTCCAGCACATCTCCTCATTAACAACACCGCTCTTGATGAATTGGGCCCTTTATCTTACTACATTTATGAAGGCACTATTCAATGTTACGTCTATATAAAATTGCTACTGGCTATTCTTTTCTATCCCCCCTCATTTTCTATTGCGTTTATCTGGTTTTATTGGTCAGGCTGTGTGATAATGTGTTACACATAAAACATATGCCCATACTTACAGACTACAAGCCAGACAAGGTAAGTGTAGCCAAAGAAAAACCCTTTCTCTATGACACCACCTCCATCAGTAATATAGACACCAGCTAGTGTCACGATGATGCCAGAGATGTACATCTGGATGTTCCTCACCCACAGAGAAGTGTCAGAGCTCTTCAACACCTTCTCAAAGTACACTCCTGAAAAATGAAGAAAGACCAAAGAAACAGGATGAGAAAAGTAGTGTGTTCAGGAGCCTAGAGAGGGTACCCTTAATAAATACATTCAGCTTCAGTGTTCTAGGCAGACAACAGTCACAAAAAGCATGGTAAAGTTGCAAGCGCAAAATAGTTTATTACCTAGCAGGTACTGACCCATAGTTACAGATTGTTCTGGGAAGTGTAGTCTTTGAGATAGATAAATAAACCCTTTAAAAAAGTTTTATTTTATAATTTAAAAAAAAGTCTGGTATGCCTATAAAAAAAAATTCCGATAGGAGTCAAAAGGTATTACATGTATATACTGTATGTCCATTAACAGAAGTTCTATAGATATATCACACCTAACACCCAATATCTGTGAATCCATAGTCTGTAACATCTGCCCTTTATTAATGCTTATATCCAACTTGCTCCATCACCACTACAAAACTACAACTGGGAAGGCTAGGGGCAACTAGGGAAAGCCACCAGTGATGTGCTTGGTGCCAACCTCTGCGGCTAGGCAGTACCAGTCTTAGGTGTCAGACTAAGGATTCACAGGTATTGATTGTTGCCTGGGATATACCTACAGTATATAATTTATGGCAATGGACCTATATACATGTAATACCTGTTGACTTGCATCTGTTTTTTTGGGGGGGATATACCAGACAAGATATCCATTATTTTATTTACCATTTTCCGGGAGATTTTTTTTGGTGTTTTTTTTTTTTTTTAAATAAAACCATTTTTAAAAGGTTGATATCGTCACCTTGCAGAAAAATTAACTACCTTGTATACCAGATACACCACATGTGTAGTCTCTGCACCAAGCACTGTATAGTCTGATATAGGAACAAAGTAACTATCCCTTGTGAAGAATATTGGAGATATAATTTCATTCCAATCATTTGTGTCCTATTTGGCCTGGGATTATAAAACCCTCTTTCCTTTGTCCAGCAGGAAGTCCAATATTCTAAAAGTCTCAGAGAAAAATGGCACCTAGCATCCAAAGGCTGAGTGACAGATCTCACACATTGTGTGAGCCAGCTCAGAGCAAGACAAAGGCTGGCTTTCAATAGAGTCATGCTGAAGCTGCCAAAGAACATTCTGGACACATAATTCAATTAGGAGTTATGGAGATACTATACATCTAGTCGCACATATTCAAAATCTCTGGAAGAGACCGAACGCCTATCAATCCTTTCTAACACCCCAGGGAGGGGAGATACGTGGAATGGCCAGTAGGAACCAGATAGCAAAGATGTTTTTTTAATCACAACACATTGTAGGGGCCTGGCAAGACCGATGCCGCCAAAACTGCCTTCCTAGGACCATCCATTAAAGAGTTATGGCTCATCTTATGTTTTGGACTTTTTAGCTGCTAGGGGCATGGGGTGGAGATTTGGGTTGTAACCCAAGGAGGATAAAGGCTAGTGTAAGGCTATGTGATCACTCTCCCTTTGATGTACGCGGTCCACTTTGAAAGGGTGGTCATGTCTAGTAATATGCTGTGAAGAACCTAGGAGCCCAGCGCACACATGGTCAAACATTAACCATCCATCTTCTTATATCTTGTCCTACCACTATTGTATTTGCACATCAGACCATTGCATATGTATAACCAGGGCTGTGGAATTGGAGTTGCAGAGACTGTATAAAATGGAACAACTCCTAAAATATATAATAAATTGGGTTCAGTAGCACAATGTGCTCTAGATGTCTTCATAATAATTTTGGAAAGTATATTATAAAGTGTCCTATAAATGTCTGTTCTATTCCTGATCTATGAATCTGTGCTCCACTTTATGAAAATGCTCAGCAGTGCTGTGGAGTTGGGAGTCAGGGAAATTGATGAGTCGGCGGTTTGGCTTACTGACTCCACAGCCCTGTGCATAACCATCGTGTATACAGTGTATGGTCTAATGTTCCCTTAACCTTGGGCTGCTCTTTTATCTTGATCCACACATCCATTTCTTGGTTTAAACTTGCCATGCTACCAGGGCTGGTTTCTGACCCGATATAATCCAGTTATCGGACAAAGCTTATATCTAACGAGGAACTAATGGCAGTCGAATGGGGCTAGCAGTGCTCTGTTTTACTGGTGCTCATGAAAGGGGCCTCTCAGCCTGTCATGATTGTGAGCCAGTGTGGGGCCACATCAGTAACTGTGTTGGCCACATCCTCTCACTCCCTGTGCCTGTGTTGACAGGGAGTGCGTGTGTAAAACTGTACCGTGCTGACTTTACATGTCCCCAGGGGAGGTGCGGAACATCATGTTTGTGAGACCGCATTATGTGATCAGTCTAACTTAGTGAGGTCAGCTGGGGTGCAAGTTCATCATATCCTGCTTAATGTTTTACAGCAATTGTAAAAGTACAACTCCCATCATGACCTGCCAATTAATAAGTGTCATTTTGCAACAGTTGTAAAACCCCAGCAAATAGTTTATAAAGTGCAGTGCATATGTTCACTCTTTTTAGCATTTGTACAACACTTATCCAGGCAGATTACAGAGTGGAACAATCTTAAAAAGATGTAGTGTGCACATGTTGGTACACTATATGCCCGCAAGGGTCTTCTGTAGTGATGAGCGAATATACTCGTTACTCGAGATTTCCCGAGCACGCTCTGGTGACCTCCGAGTATTTTTTAGTGCTCGGAGATTTAGTTTTTATCGCCGCAGCTGAATGATTTACATCTGATAGCCAGCATAAGTACATGTGGGGGTTGCCTGGTTGCTAGGGAATCCCCACATGTAATCAAGCTGGCTAACAAATGTAAATCATTCAGCTGAGGTGAGGAAAACTAAATCTCCGAGCACTAAAAAATACTCGGAGGTCACCAGAGCGTGCTCAGGAAATCTCGAGTAACGAGTATATTCGCTCATCACTAGTCTTCTGCCCTCCATCAGTCTGTTATTGTTCACTGTAATTTACATTTTGTATGTAACCCTTATGTACAGCACCATGAAATCAAGGGTGCTCGAAAAATAAATAACACCTTTAGGCTGCCGTCACACTAGCAGTATTTGGTCAGTATTTTACATCAGTATTTGTAGCCAAAACCAGGAGTGGAACAAATAGAGGAAAAGTATAATAGAAACATGTCACCACTTCTGCATTTATCACCCACTCCTGGTTTTGGCTTACAAATACTGATGTAAAATACTGACCAAATACTGCTAGTGTGACGGCAGCCTAAAGGTACCTTCACACTCAGCGACGCTGCAGCGATACAGACAACGATGTCGATCGCTGCAGCGTCGCTGTTTGGTCGCTGGAGAGCTGTCACACAGACAGCTCTCCAGCGACCAACGATGCCGGTAACCAGGGTAAACATCGGGTTACTAAGCGCAGGGCCGCGCTTAGTAACCCAATGTTTACCCTGGTTACCATCGTAAGAGTAAAAAAAACAAATACTACATACTTACCTTCCGCTGTCTGTCCCCGGCGCTGTGCTTTCCTGCACTGACTGAGCACAGCGGCCGGAAAGCAGAGCGGTGACGTCACCGCTGTGCTTTCCGGCTGGCCGGCGCTCACAGCCAGTGCAGAGAAGCACAGCGGGGGACAGACAGCGGAAGGTATGTAATGTTTGGTTTTTTTTTTTTAACTTTTACGCTGGTAACCAGGGTAAACATCGGGTTACTAAGCGCAGCCCTGCGCTTAGTAACCCGATGTTTACCCTGGTTACCAGTGAAGACATCGCTGAATCGGCGTCACACACGCCAATTCAGCGATGTCTGCAGGGAGTCCAGCGACGAAATAAAGTGCTGGACTTTCTGCAGCGACCAACGACATCACAGCAGGATCCTGATCGCTGCTGCCTGTCAAACTGAACGATATCGCCAGCCAGGACTCTGCAACGTCACGGATCGCTAGCAGTATCGTTCAGTGTGACGGTACCTTTAGACTGAGCTCAGCTAACCATGAAAGCAGTCATTACTACTAAACGTACACTACAAAGAATTATCAGCACCTCTTAACAGAATGAAGCAGATAGAATAGGATAGGGTTCACTCAAACAAATGTAGAGGCTGATATCAAATTGAAGTATTGCGTGCTTAATTACCTATTAGGGTAAGTTCACACAGGGCGTTTTTGCAGCTTTTTTTTCCTGCAGCAAAATCTGATCTTCTTGGCAGGAAAGAAGCTGCGTCAAAAACGCAGGGTGAGGTGCGTTTTTTGGTGCATTTTGTGTTGCGTATTTGGTGCGGTTTTTTTTCTCTTTGTCCATGCTAATGTCCTTGTATTTTCAGCAGCAAATAATGATACCTGCGTTTTTGCTGCGTTTTTTCAACACCCATTCAAGTCAATGGGTGAAGAACGCTGAAAAAAACGCAGCAAAAACGCTGAAAATAGTGACATGCTCTATGTTTAAAAAACACAGCAAAGCACAAAATACTCATCACACAAAAAACCAATGTGTACATGAGATTTCTGAAATCTCATAGGCTTTGCGGATACTGGAAAAAGCAGCTGAAAATTAGCATAAAAAAGCGCAGCAAAAACGCCCATGTGATGGAGCATTGTCCTGCATGAAAATCATGTTTTTCTTGAACGATACAGACTTCTTCTTGTACCACTGTTTGAAGAAGTTGTCTTCCAGAAACTGGCAGTAGGTCTGAGAGTTGAGCTTCATTCCATCTTCAACCCGAAAAGGTCCCACAAGTTCATCTTTGATGGTTAGCACAGCAGCCTTGCAGCGCTGGAGTCCTGGGTTCAAACCCCACCAAGGACAACATCTGCAAAGAGTTTGTATGTTCTCTCCGTGTTTGTGTGGGTTTCCTCTGGGTACTCCGGTTTCCTCCCACATTCCAAAGACATACTGATAGGGAGTTTAGAATGTGAGCCCCAACGGGGACAGTGATGATAATGTGTGCAACTTGTAAAGCGCTGCGGAATATGTTAGCGCTATATAAAAATAAAGATTATTATTATTATACCAGCCCATACCAGTACCCCACCTCCACCTTGCTGGCGTCTGAGTCGGAGTGGAGCTCTTTGCCCTTTACTGATCCAGCCTCTGGCCCATCCATCTTGCCCATCAAGAGCCACTCATTTCATCAGTCCATAAAACCTTTGAAAAGTCAGTCTTAAGATATTTCTTGGCCCAGTCTTGACGTTTTATCTTACGTTTCTTGTTCAAAGGTGGTCGTTTTTCAGCCTTCCTTGCCTTGGCCATGTCCCTGAGTATCGCACACCTTGTGCTTTTTGTTACTCCAGTAATGTTGCTGCTCTGACATCTGGCAAAACTGGTGGCAAATGGCATCTTGGCAGCTTCACGCTTGATTTTCCTTAATTCATGGGCAGTTATTTTGCGCTTTTTTTGCCCAACACGCTTCTTGCGACCCTGTTGGCTATTTGCCATGAATCGCTTGATTGTTCTGTGATCACGCTTTAAGAGTTTGGCAATTTGAAGACTGCTGCCTCCATCTGCAATACACCTCACAATTTAGGACTTCTCAGAGCCTGTCAAATCTCTCTTCTGACCCATTTTGCCAAAGGAAAAGAAGTTAAGAATAATTAAGCACACCTTATATAGGGTGTTGATGTCATTAGACAACACCCCTCCTCATTACAGAGATGCACATCACCTGATTTACTTAATTGGTTGTTGGCTCTCAAGCCTGAACAGCTTGGAGTAGGAAAACATGTATAAAAAGTATCATGTGATCAAAATACAACTTGCCTAATAATTCTGCACACAGTGTAAATACTGCTGTCAGCGTTTGACAGCGGCATTTAACATGTTAAAAGCCGCGGTTAGATTACGATTCTACCCGCAGCTGTTAGGGGTACATGTCAGCTGATTAGATCAGCTGTCATGTGACGGATAAGGTACGGGCTCATTGCTGGAGCCCGCACTAAACAGGGAGGCGTCCAATGACGGACTATGTCCGTCATTGGACGTTAAGGGGTTAAAGAAGCACTACCATAGAAGTTTGTATCCTCTTAATATAGTGCAGTCATATTATATAGCACTGTACACAATTGCTCATGTTGCCTTTCTACCCAGCTATTTCTTCTCTTTTGCCTGCATTTATCATTCCCCTCTTCTACTCCTGACCCAGCTGCTCCGTCCTCCCCACTGCCAGTGACTCATGACTCGTACAAGGAAAATAGATATCATGTTTCTACATGGAGCTTAGAAGGATTTAGAAAGTCAGTTTTTAAATCATGTGATGTCGTATACCTATTGGAAAAGAGAAGAATTATTTGGGTAGAAGAGCAAAATGAGCAATTGTAAGTACACAGCTCTCATGTGCCTGACTAAGAAAATTAATTGAGAATGACATTTGATGGAAGTGCTTCTTTAAGTACCTACATTTTCTATGTATATTCTATATGGTCGTAAGGTAGTTAACATTTCTTATATACGATGTTCACTTATACCTTGGTTCAAAGAGAAGGTTCCAAGATTGCAGGGGATCCAGCATCAGTAGATAACAATTTTAGAATAATTATTGAGTTTAGCATCTACATCAGTGTGTGTTCATTAAAAAGATTAGGCTAAGCATTTATAAGACACAGGCGTTATTACAAGTTTCGAACCATTGAACTCTGGTCCTTGAACACTTCAAAGGTTCGAAATGTGTAGTATCTCTCATGGCTTATACACCTTTTCATAGTCTTCTTATGGAAGATACACTAATTAAAATGTTTAACAACTTTGGAATAAATATACATTTTATCAATCCATGTGCCTCTACTATCTCGGAGCCTTCTGTGTGGGATTGACTCTCCCATGTACTCCGGTGCACGCTTGATGAGCTACATATTAGTCACTTGGCTCACACTTTTTGATATCATACTCCTCATCACGTCTTACCAGTGTGGAATACACAGGAAAATCATAGCTGTCACATTCATAGCCCCCCATTTCCCTGACTAGATCAGTAACTCTACACCACAATGGACGCAGCTTTTCTTCTGCAACAATGGTAATAAAATGATCTCAAAATGTATATACCGGCAAATCCAGAGCACAGCACGGCAATTGACACAGCGCCAAATCCCAGCCAATGGTTCTGTTCAATCTGCAAAGTGACAAATGGAAGAGTCACTATACGAGTAGTGTCCCTTTAATGAACAAGCAATCATTTGCAGGAACAGGATTATATATTTCACTGTAAAAGCTGCTCTCCATTATTGATGATCAGTATACGCCTCGTTTAGCATGATGGCACCTCTATTGAACACACAGAATGACAACTGGTGCTAGTAATGTTGCTCTTTCCTCGGTGACTTCTGTACCCATCCTTCTGCGGTCACAGTTATATGATCCCATCTGTCAGCAGAACAACTGTAAACCTGCGATTTCTGCACTTCAGTCCTTCAGCTCCACTTAATTCCATGTGTCACACCAAGTGTCAGATTACTAAACACGCTTTTCGGGTCTGATGGACGGCTTGTTCAGCACTGAAGCTACACCAGTATCATATACAGCATTGCACTGCCCCACTTTTCACGTGGCTGACATTTTTAGGCTGGTGGCACTTCAGCAGGTCAATGCAATCAGTATTATCATCTTACGTACAAATTAGGTTATACCGTGCCAGAGACTTCTATTCTTATAATCTCAGGCATTCACTAGTTATTCTATTTGTCTGATAAAAAAATAAAAATTAATAAAAAAAAAAAAAAATTGTCCATGAAATTTGAATAAGTTGTCCAAGAAGAGAGAAAAAAAAAATTCAGGTTGGCAGCCTTGGGCACACTACTACCATGGAGTATAGTGGGGTGACTCTTTCCTGACTTCCTAGTCATAACGGTGTCCACTTAACTGGTTAACGACCTATGGAGTACATTTTCTTCATTGGCCACTAAGGCAGGTATAAAACAGGATTTTTGGTTGCTTACCGTAAAATCTGTTTCTTGAAGCCTCCATTGGGGGACACAGGAACCATGGGGTGTATGCTGCTGCCACTAGGAGGCTGACACTATGCAAATAAAAAAGTTAGCTCCTCCTCTGCAGTGTACACCCCACCGACTGGCATTATACTCTTCAGTTAGTGAGAAAGCAGTAGGAGATAATGAAACAAGGTTGAAAAACCATAAACACAAACTTGAGAACTGTAACGTGAGAACAGTCATAGAACAGATAACAACAGAAAACATTGGGAGGGAGCTGTGTCCCCCAATGGAGGCTTCAAGAAACAGATTTTACGGTAAGCAACCAAAAATCCTGTTTTCTTTATCGCCTCTCATTGGGGGACACAGGAACCATGGGACGTCCCAAAGCAGTCCCAAGGGCGGGAAAAACAGACTTCCATCAGGTCAGAGGACTCACCACTGCCGCCTGCAGGATCCTTCTGCCTAGGCTGGCGTCCGCCGATGCATAGGTATGGACCTTGTAAAATTTGGCGAACGTGTGGATGGAAGACCAAGTTGCCGCTTTGCAAAGCTGTAGGGCGGAAGCCCTGTGGTGCACCGCCCAGGAGGCGCCGACTGCCCGGGTAGAGTGAGCCTTAATCCCAGGAGGGGGCACTCTGTTCTTGACCCGGTAAGCCTCCAAAATTGCCATTCTGATCCATCGAGCAATAGTCGCTTTAGAAGCCGGCTGGCCTCTGCGCGTGCCATCAGGAATGACGAAAAAGGAATCCGTCTTCCGGAAAGAGGACGTTCTGTCCAGATAAATCCTCACTGCCCTGACGAGGTCTAGCTTGTTCAACGATCGCTCCAGAGGATGAGTCGGAGCTGGACAAAAGGAAAGTAGAACGATGTCCTCGTTGAGGTGGAAGGTGGAAACCACCTTAGGAAGAAAAGAAGGTGGGGGTCGGAAGACCACCTTGTCCTGGTGAATGACCAAAAACGGAGGGCGGCAAGACAGTGCCGCCAGCTCGGAAACGCGGCGAATGGACGTGATGGCCACAAGAAAAGCCACCTTCCAAGATAAAACTGATAAAGGAATCTCCCTAAGAGGTTCAAAGGGAGAAACCTTTAAAACGTCCAGTACCAGGTTTAGGTCCCATGCCTCCACAAGGGCCCTGTACAGCGGGACGGCATGGGCTACCCCCTGAAAGAAGGTCTTAACCTGTGGCCGAGAGGCCAAGGTCTTCTGAAAGAGGATGGAAAGCGCCGACACCTGACCCTTCAGGGAACTAAGAGCCAGGCCCGAATCCAGCCCTGCCTGAAGGAAGGCCAAAAGAGAAGGCAGGGAAAAAACCATAGGCGGAACGCGGTTGGACTCGCACCAACGGAAGTAGGCCTTCCAGGTGCGGTAGTAGATCCTGGAAGAAGGCTTCCGAGCCTGAATCATGGTGTGAATCACCCGGTCCGAAAGGCCGGACGCTCTTAGAACCGCGGTCTCAACAGCCACGCCGTTAAACTGAGCGACCGAGAATTCGGGTGGCAGATCGGACCCTGGGACAGCAGATCGGGCCTGTCTGGAAGGCGCCAGGGAGCGTCCGCGAGAAGGTTGACGAGCTCCGTGAACCAAGCTCTCCTGGGCCAATCCAGGGCGATCAGAATGACCGGCACCCCTTCCGCTTTGATCTTCTTCAAAAGTTTGGGAAGTAATGGAAGGGGTGGGAACAGGTAGGGCAGCTCGAACTGTGACCAGGGAATGGCCAGAGCATCGACGCCCACTGCGAGAGGATCGCGGGACCTGGAGACGAACTGCGGAACCTTCCTGTTGATTCGAGACGCCGTGAGATCCACATCCGGAGTTCCCCATCGAAGACAAATCTGATGGAAGACCTCCGGATGCAAGGACCATTCCCCTGCCGCGAGACCCTCGCGGCTGAGGAAGTCGGCGGCCCAGTTTTCCACGCCGGGGATATGCACCGCGGATATCACCGGAACCGTTGCCTCTGCCCAAAGGAGGATCTTGGATACCTCGGCAAGGGCCAAGGAGCTCCGAGTCCCCCCCTGATGGTTGACATATGCCACAGCCGTGGCGTTGTCCGTCTGGACCCGGACTGGAAGGCCCCTGAGGATCCTTTCCCAATGGCGGAGGGACAGAAAGATGGCCCGAATTTCGAGGACGTTGATCGGCAGAGAAGACTCCTGCGGCGACCAACGGCCCTGAACCGTCAGGTGGCGAAAAACCGCACCCCAGCCGATCAGGCTGGCGTCCGTTGTCACCACCTGCCAGTGAACCGGAAGGAAGGACCTGCCCTGGGAGATGAGAGGTGACGTCAGCCACCAGTTGAGAGACCGCTTGACCCGAAAGGAGAGTCTGATCGGCCGATCCAGGGAGAAGACCGACCTGTCCCACTGAGACAGAATGGCTTGCTGAAGGGGTCGAGAATGGAATTGTGCGAAGGGAATCGCTTCCAAGGTAGCTACCATCCTCCCCAGAACCTTCATGGCCGATCGGAGGGAGGGAGGCCGAGGACCCTGGAGCAAGCGTATGTCCCGACAAAGGGTGGATCTCTTGTCCTTGGGAAGGAAGACTCTGGACTGATGAGTGTCGAAAAGCATGGACAGAAAGATGATGCGCTGAGAAGGAATAAGGCAGGACTTCTTCCGGTTGACCAGCCACCCGAAACGGGATAACGTGTCGAGAACTATGGACAGGCTTTCGTGGGCCTGAGCAAAGGACGGAGCCTTGATGAGGATGTCGTCGAGGTATGGAAACAGGACCAAGCCTCTGACTCTCAAGATGGCCATCAGCGCCGCCATGATTTTCGTGAACACCCTTGGCGCGGTTGCGAGGCCGAACGGCAGGGCGACGAACTGAAAATGATCTTGTTGCACTGCGAAGCGCAGGAAACGGTGATGTCCGGGAAATATCGGAACATGTAGGTAGGCGTCCTGGATATCTATAGAGCATAGAAATTCCTGAGCCTCCATGGAAGCAATTACTGAACGAAGGGATTCCATCCTGAAGTGTCTCAGGTGAACCCTCCTGTTCAGCAATTTGAGGTCCAGAATGGGACGAACCTTGCCGTCTTTTTTCGGTACCACAAAGAGGTTCGAGTAGAAGCCCGTGTACCGTTCCTTTTCTGGGACGGGAACGATTACCCCGGATTTGAGCAGAGAAGCGATGGCTGCGAAGAAGCCCGGAACCAGAGCGGGATCTTTTGGAGGACGGGATTGGAAGAAACGATCCCTGGGTCGGGAGGCGAACTCTATCTTGTATCCCGAGGATACAACTTCCCTGACCCATGCATCCTCCACTGCGGAAATCCAGACGTCCCTGAAACGGAGAAGACGGCCCCCCAACCTGGGAGTTGGGCTGGAGTCTTGCCAAGAGTCATGCGGAGGTGGATCTTCCAGTCCTGGGCCTGGACGATCTACCCTGGGAAAAGCGAGGACGCCAGGACCGAGTGGGCCTGAAGGACACCGCCTTCCTCTCTTGACGTGCCTGTGGACTCTGTTGCTGCTGGGAAAAGGAGTTCGACGCAGCGAAGCGACGAAAAGGCCGAAAAGAGCGAAACTGTCGTCTAGGAGGAGGGCGACGAGGTTTAGCCTGGGGGAGAAGAGAACTTGTACCCCCGGTGGCGTCCTTAATGATTTGGTCCAGCTGGGAACCAAAGAGACGAGAGCCCTGGAAGGGCAGACTAGTGAGGGACTTTTTGGAGGACAAGTCCGCCTGCCAGGCCTTGAGCCAAACGGTCCGGCGGATGGCAACGGCATTGCTGGAAGCCTGAGCCGCACAAGACGCGACATCCAGGGAGGCGGAAACCAGGTATTCACCAGCGTGGGAAATCTGGTTGGCAAGTTCCGCCAATTGCGCGGGAGGTGCCCCGTCAAGGATACCTCGCCGTAGATCCTTGGCCCATCTTGAGATGGATTTTGAAGCCCAGGTGGAAGCAAAGGCTGGGTATAGCGCTGCTGAAGCCGCTTCAAAGGCAGATTTCGCGAAGGATTCTATAACTCTGTCGTTAGAATCCTTCAGAGACGCACCGCCGGACAGTGGAAGCACCGTGTTGGTGGACAGCCTGGAAACAGGGGGATCCACCGAGGGAGAGACCGTCCAATTGGCGGTAAGTTCTGGTGAAAACGGATATAACACCCCCAGGCGTTTTCCCCTCTGAAAACATCTGGTTGGATTCTCTCTCTCTCTGGACAAGATTTCCTCGAATTCCGGATGAGGAGCGAAAAATTTAGAAGGTGGTTTGGCCCGTCTAAACGAAACCGCCTGATCTGCGAGTTCCGTAGAGGGATCCTTGATGCCACAGGTTTGGTTTATTGCCCCAATGAGGTTCTGGACTGTCTCACTCATGGTGGCGATTTGGTTAGGATCCAGCTCCGAAATATCCTCCGAGGGCGCATCAGATAATGCCTCGCCTGACTCAGGGGAGGAGGATCGGTGGGACACCAACCGCGGGGGAGGGCCGAGCGGCGAGATGGAGCGCGAAGAGGACTCAGACCGACGTTCCTGTCTGGACCTTTTGTGGCTTATCAAGGAGGGCTCGGGCGGCGGTTCCTGCGACCCGCTGGCCACTGCAGGGGTCTGCAGGGGTAACCGATCCAGCGCGGACACTAGGGTTTGAGATACCAGTGTTAAATCGGCCACCGATTGTGACAGAGAGGCGGCCCAGCCTGGGATGGGGGGGGATCACTCTCGGGCGGAACAGCCGGGGGATCCTGGGCGGTGGGATCGGGTTGCTGCAGGACTGACACAGCGGGGAGGACTGACCTGAGGGAAGTTTGCTGTTACAGGACGAACATGCAAAGTACGTGACTAAGGCAGAAGATGAAGAAGAAGTAGGGGGGCGAGAGCGGCCCCCTTTAGAGGTAGACATTTTGAGGGACCCTGAAGATGCCAGTGGGTTAGGGGACAGTGGGCAGAGGGGGGTGTCAGTCTGCAGTGCAGCTACTCACGGACCCGGTCCTGGGAGATGTCCCACTTGTCGATGGAGTGCCCTGAGGAGCTGTATTCAGCGCAGATAGAGCTGCCCACAGAGGATGCGTGCAAAGGTGCGGGTGCGCTTGCGAAGGCTGGTGCTGCTGCCGGTACAAAGCGGTGCTCACACCAGACAAGTGTCCCAGGAGGAAGGGGGCGGAGCCAGACGCAGGGGCGCCGGTAGGCAGGGCACAGTAAGTCGGGCGGGAAAAAGCCCGCCCGCAGAGCCGGAAGTGAGGGGCCCGAAAACCGGAAGTAGGCCCCGACAGAAGCCGGGGCCTAAATTAGGGGCCGGCGGCCGAGGAAAGGAGCCAAGGCGCCGGAATAGAGCGCCCTAAGAGACAGCTAGCGGCGCGGACGCCCACCAGGCTGCGCCGCTGAGGGGCGCCCAGAGAAAGACCTCCTGCGGCGCCGGGGCAGAGCGCCGCAGGGAGAAGCGGCGCGACAGCCTGCAGGGCTGCCACGCTGTGGATGGTGCCCCATGAAGAGCCGCAGCACCGAGTGGTGCGCCGCAGGGGGGAACGTATGGCAGCCCAACGTGCAGGCATACAGAAGAACGGCGCAGCAGCCTGTAAGGGCCCAGCGCCGGAAAGAAGGCAGAGGGCCCCCGTATCTGAATTGGGGGAAGAGGTGCTGTGGGGGGAAGAAAGCGCACCTACGGATGTCGCAGCGCGACACAACAATCCCGGCCGCGTCACTGTATGGACGCATCATGGTGTTGACAGGTATGAAAGGAGGCTGGGAGCCCCTAACAAGACCCCCCCCCCCCCTATAAAAGATGTGGGATGGGAATGGGGAAAATACTCACCTAAAACATCCCACGCCGATACTAACCTGACAGGAAGGGTATGAGACGTCCAGGGAGCTGATGGACGTCCTCGTCTCCGCAACCGACAGGCTCTGGTGGGCGAGTGGGTGGGGGACGGAGCCAGGACCGGACTTCTGAGCACGCTTGTGTGCTAGGATCTTGGTCCTGGAGAGGGATCTATGAGGATACGGGGTGGCAGTACACGCCGTACTCATAGTCCGCTTGTGGGACTACAGGTGTGACTGCTCACCCTGTATCCCTCCGGAAAAACCTGAAAAGAAACGACGCACATTGAGGTAGATAAGGGTCTAATGAAAGACCCGTGTCCACCTCCTACTGACACTAAGCTAAACTGAAGAGTATAATGCCAGTCGGTGGGGTGTACACTGCAGAGGAGGAGCTAACTTTTTTATTTGCATAGTGTCAGCCTCCTAGTGGCAGCAGCATACACCCCATGGTTCCTGTGTCCCCCAATGAGAGGCGATAAAGAAAGTACCGTAACTCAGGAGCTGCACTTCATATGCCGCATAAACTTCTAACTATAGTTTAACCGCTGATATGCTGGCAATCTTTGTAATGTGTGCACCGACCCTCATCGGTCCCCACCTCGTGATCCCAGGGAACAAATTGTGCAGGGGCACTCTCCATGGGAGAACAATATTTTTTTCTTAAAAAGGTATCAATTTAAACTAACCATTTTTTCCTCCTTCAAAGATCAAGAAAATTAAAAAATAATAAATCATACAGTGTATCGTGGTGTTTGAAAAAGTACAATCAAAATATACAATTAAAAAACTGAAAGACAATAAAACCAATCAAAACATACATACTGCAAAAATGCCATCAATAAAGATGTCAGCTCCATCAACAGAAAAATAAACAGTTACAGATCTCAAAATGGCTTTTTTTTCCCCCTTAGTTTCACACTTTCTTCACAAAAAATTAAAAAAGGGACAAAACATGGTATTGTTGTATTCATACTGACTTGTGGAATCGTATTGCCAGGTCATTTTTACCGCAGAAGAAACTCATTAGAAGCAAAGCAGCCAAAAAACGGTTGAAAACTGCAGTTTTGTGTTTTTCATAATTTCACTACACAGAGTTTTATTTACAGTTTTCCAGTAAATTTGATAGTAAAATGAATGGGGCAAGTCAAAATTACAACTCATCCTGCAAAAAAAAAAAACCCTCTCTTATGGCTACGTCTACAGGAAAGAAAAAAAAAGTTAAAGGGAACCTGTCACCCCCCAGGCGTTTGTAACTAAAAGAGCCACTTTGTGCAGCACTAACGCTGCATTCTGTCAAGGTGGCTCCCTTTGTTCTGGTCCCTGCAAACGCAGCAATAATCGCTTTTATAATGTGCCCCTCACACCTCGAATTAGACCTGGAGGCACATCTTTCCCCCCTAACACAGACGCACCACAGCTGTCACTCAGTCTGCGCGCCGCCTCCTCTTCTTCATTAGCGTCCCTGGCGCCTGCTCTGTAAGTTCGTAAGTTCGAAGGGCAGCGCAACTGTGCATGCCCGAAAAAAGAAAAAAAAAAAAAAAAACAGCGCAGACGCCGGGGACGTTAATGAAGGAAGAGGAGGCAGCGCCTAGCGCGCAGAGGCCCTGAGAGCCGGCTCTGGTGCGTCTGTGATAGGGGGGGGGAAAGACCTGCCTCCCGGACAATTTCAAGGTATGAGGGACAAATTTGATAAATGATTATTTCAGCAGTGGCAGGAACAAGAACTGAAAGAGCCACGTTGTCAGAATGCAGCATTACTGCTGCACAAAGTGGCTCTTTTAGTTACAAACGCCTGAGGGGGGTGACAGTGGCCCTTTAAATGGGGTTTTCCCACAAATAAAAGTAGATTTTAATCAATAGATCTCTGAATAATAATAAGCTCCACAATTGGATGTGTTAAAAAAATGTTCCTGTGCAGAGATAATCTTATAAATGTGCCCCTGCTGTGTACTGTGTAATGGCTGTGTCTGACCATAGAGGGACAGGGTCTGATCAGATCACAGCTCCTGGGCTGAGTATACAGATAGAATCAGCTGTGATCCCTTGCTGTACTTTCGGGAACCTGTCAACTAAAAATATCATCTAATAGAGTGTGAGCTATACATTCCCCAACTACTTGTGAACCCCTCCCCCCCCCCCCCCCCCGACTCCCCATGAATCCCCCATAAGAACCTTTTATATTTCTCCCGCGCTGTATGGAAATAACCTCGGTCCGGTCCGCTGGGCGTTGGCTCTGGCCCCTCTCCCCACCCCAAATCTGCGTGCTGTACGCATTCCGTTATGTGAATAGCGTTGTTCGCGTACAGGCCCGCGCGTGCGCAGCAAAGCCGAAAAGCATTAGTGTGCATGCTCAGGAAGTACTATGGCCCTGAAGTCTTTCGATGTGTTCCGGGACGTAGTTTACCGGTGCATGCATACTAATAATTTTCGGCTTTGCTCGCAGTTGGGCAAAGCATACTGCGCACGCGCAGAAGGCAATTTGAAGGCGCATGTGCGGGACCTGTACGTGAACAACGCTATTCACAGAATGGAATGCGTACAGCACGCAGATTTGGGGTGGGGAGAGGGGCCAGAACTAATGCCCATCGGACCGGACCGGCATGCGCCCGCCATTTTGGAAGATGGCGGCGCCCAGGAAAGAAGACGGAAGGACCCCGGGAGGCTCGGTAAGTATAATGGCGTGGCGGGGGGGGGGGGGGGGAGCACGGGGGGGTGGATCGGAACACGGGGGGTGGATCGGAGCATGGGGGGGTGGATCGGAGCGCGGGGGTGGATCGGAGTGCGGGGGGTTGGATCGGAGTGCGGGGGGTTGGATCGGAGCACGGGGGGCAGCGGACAGGAGCACGGGGGGAGCGGACAGGAGGACGGGGGAGCGGAGCACAGGATGGAGGGGAGCGGACCACAGATCGGAGGGCTGAGGGGGGGGGGGCGATCGGTGGGGGCATATCAGTGTTTCCAGCCATGGCCGATGATATTGCAGCATCGGCCATGGCTGGATTGTAATATTTCACCAGTTTTTTAGGTGAAATATTACAAATCGCTCTGACTGGCTGTTGAAAGTGAAACTGCCAATCATAGCGATCGTAGCCACGGGGGCTAAACTACCACTCCCCCTGTCCCTGCAGATCGGGTGAAATGGAAGTTAATCCTTTCACCCGATCTGCAGGGACGCGATCTTTCCATGACGCCACATAGGCATCATGGGTCGGATTGGCACCGACTTTCATGACGCCTACGTGGCGGCAAAGTTCGGGAAGGGGTTAAAAACAGGCAGGGAAAAGTTCTCTCTCACAAAGAAGACCATCTTTGATCCCATGCTCTCCTGTTTTACTTCCTCTCCACCAGGAGCTGTGGTATGATCAGACCATGTTCCTGTACGATCACACACAGCCATTACACAGTACACAGCAGGGGCACATTTATAAGATTATCTCACCACAGGGACATTTTA
The DNA here is from genome assembly GCF_032444005.1 of Ranitomeya imitator. Classification (NCBI taxonomy): domain Eukaryota; kingdom Metazoa; phylum Chordata; class Amphibia; order Anura; family Dendrobatidae; genus Ranitomeya; species Ranitomeya imitator. The sequence goes on from NC_091286.1 coordinate 337,364,786, forward strand.
TTTAATCACATCCAATTGTGGAAATTATTATTATTACTCCAAGATCTATTGATCAAAATGCACTTTTGTTTGTCGGAAAAACCCCTTTAGGCCATGTTCACACAGTGCGTTTTTTACTGCGGAACCGCAGCGGTTTTGCCGCTGCGGTTCCGCAGCTGTTTTCCATGCAGGGTACATAACAATGTAACCCTATGGAAAACAGTCACTGCTGTGCACATGATCCGGAATTTCGTTTAAAAAGCCGCGCAGAATAGCTGCGGCAAAAAAGAAGGAGCATGTCACTTCTTTTTCCTGAACCGCAGCGGTTCTGCACCCATAGACCTCCATTGTGAGGTCAAAACCGCAGTAAAACCCGCAGATCAAAAATATATCTGCGGGTTTTACTGCGATTTGATGTGCAGAACCGCTGCAGCAGGAAGTGCGGGGGAGCGGGCGGAAGTGCGTGGGCGGAGTGTGGCTGCCCCCCGTGCTCCGATCCCGCCCCCCGTGCTCCGATGCCCCCCCCCCCCGTGCTCCGATGCCCCCCCCCAGTGCTCCGATGCCCCCCCCCGTGCCCTAATCTCCCCCCCTTATACTTACCCGGCGTCCCGGTGTCCGTCTGGCCGTCTTCTCCCTGGGCGCCGCCATCTTGCAAAATGGCGGGCGCATGCGCAGTGCGCCCGCCGAATCTGCCGGCCGGCAGATTCGCTCCAAAGTGCATTTTGATCACTGAGATATAACCTATCTCAGTGATCAAAATAAAAAAATAGTAAATGACACCCCCCCCACTTTGTCACCCCCATTGGTAGAGACAATAAAAAAATTAAGAATTTTTATTTTTTTTTTCCACTAAGGTTAGAATAGGGGTAGGGGTAGGGTTAGGGGTAGGGTTAGGGGTAGGGGTAGGGGTAGGGTTAGAAAACTGCATTAAAAAAAAGGATAAAAAAAAGGATCAAAAAACGCATCAAAAAACGCATCAAAAAAGGACCAAAAAAAGGACCTGCGTTTTCTGCCAAGAGCTGCAGTTTTTAAAAAAAACAGTCCTGAAAAAAAAAGGATGGAAATCCTGAACGTGTGAACATACCCTTAAGGCTCTTAGAACAAGGGGAGGAAAAAAAATTAAAAGCACAACAAAAAAAAAAATGTACTGGTTATTAAAGGATTACAGACGTTGTCAAAGTATATATAGTAAGCTATGTGTACGTGGCTACCTCTAGAATAATTATTTGCATAGCTAACAAAGTATATAGTTTATTCATTTCAGGAATCGTCTTCCAATCAAAAGTATTTGACAGTGTGAAATTAAGGAGTTGCCACCTCGCCCAAAATACATTAAGATGGTTGTAATATAAATTATTTAAATTTCCAACTTCATCAGAAGTGAAGGTAAAGTGGGTCATTAATTAGGACTTTTTGCGTCAGTGGCCTCTTTGCAAACACCAGGGTTGGGGGAATTCATACTCCACAGTTTATTCTTTGACTTTATTTCTTTGACTATTTATTTTCCCATAAAGTGAATATAAAGCCAGAGGAACAAATTAACAATAGACAATTGTCATAACATGTCAAAAGTCACCAGAACGCTATTTGCTGCCACGTAGCAGGAAAGGGGAAGCGATTCCCAGCAGGGCCCAATACTTCACCTCCATAAACAGTCTGGTGAAGGATTACCACACCTTCTTCACAAACATTCTGTCATCTTCCCCGACTACGGAGAAATCAGTGCAGTATTATACACTATATTGGAAGAGGACCTTCAGGTCCAAAAGAATTTGTCCTTTGTACACCATCACTATGGTTCTGAAACCAAGCCCAGTAGATGCTTCAGAAGGGGGTGTCCACCATGGGGAATTTTTTTTTATCTTTATTTTCTGAGCTGATTCATGACCACAGACCATTTCTAAAGTTAAGTGTGCAAGGGAATAAGAAGTCAAATGGCACATTTTTAATGAAAAAAGTTTTCCCTAAGTTAAATACATGTATTTGAAGCTAAAAATCATTTTTGCAATTGGGTTTCATTAAAAATGTGACTTATTATTTCCGTGCACACTTAACTTTAGAAATTGTCTGTGGTCATAAATCAGCTCACATAAAAAAAAAAAAAAAAAGTGTTACAAACTGTCAGACTAAGACTGCGTGCACACATTGTTTTTGGCGATTTTTTTTCTTCTCCATAGTTTTGTCACAAAACAAGGTTTTCTGATGCCAATAAATGTCTCGTGCACATATGGCTTTTTTTTTTTTTCTCCTTGCAGATTTACATCTGTCAATTCTTTCGGCGTTTCTGCAGATTTCACCCATACTAATGAACGGCTAAAAATCTGCACAAAAAACACGGCAAAACCTGTGTATTTTACGCTGTGCTATTCCTGCCAAGAGATGCAGAAGTAGGCGTGTGGCACAGACATTTCCGCACTAACATATGCACACTCTTACATTTACATTTTTACGATTAGTTTTTGACCCTGTGTATTTTCGCCAAGTGGATGGGACTTCTAGAAATCTCATGCCGACTGCTTTTTTTTTTTTTTAATGCTGTGTAAACTGATCTGCGGTGCGTGCTGGAAATCTGCAACATGTCAAATCCTCTTGTGAGTACACAGTTTTATGTGCAAATTCTCCCCATAGAATTGCATTAGCTGTGGAAAAATGTATGCTTCAAACTATGGCGACAAATTGGAAAAAGTAATTTTCTGGTTCAGCAATGCCAATAAAGACACATGATTTTGCTGTAAAGGAACTTAGGATGAGCACATAGTCACGAGCTCAACCCCATCAAACACATTTGGGATTAACTGGAAAGTAGATTGCAAGCAAGATCTCTTTGCTGTGGCATGAGTGATTTATGGACCCCCAGATTTACTACTGAGCCCATACACTGCTCCATGCCCACGGACCACACTGGAGTGGAGTTCTGCCCAAATCAGTAATCTAATGTGTAAGATGATCGGAGGCGTAAAAGTCAGATGAATACAACCATTTACCTTGTATGGCTTCTTAGAAGATCAGGAGACCACTGATGCTTTTATATGCTTGGAAAATAATCATTCTTGGATCAGTTTAGAGGAAACTACTATTAATGCCAAAAACACCTTAGTCACACGTCTAGGTATGGAAACCTATTGACACTAAAGCTCTGCTAAATGGAAGGATCGACATTGAACTGAAAAGCTCATAGGTAGATCAACAAATACCGTAATATTAAAAGACACTGTCTATGTAATGAGGCACCCAACTTACTTGAACCCGTGTGGCCTCAGCTGGGCTGTATTGCACTAGTGTGACACCGCCACATAAAATAAAGACGGAGAACCACTGAAGTTTGCTGAGGGATCGATTCAGCATCAGCACTGTACATAAGGCGGTACATGGAATTTTGAGCTGGTACGTCACCTACAAAGAGAAACAACTCAGTGATGGTCAAGGAAATAGAGAACTCCACAGCCCAGATACATTCTTCTGAAACATTAACACACCATCAGTGATACATTTTACAACAAAGTAAACCATTACACACTATACAAATAAATATTTATATATTTATTGTGACAGGGTAACTGGTGTCGTACATGAGGGGAGGTATATGTCACAGATTGCTTTCCTGCTTGATGTGAAAGCCATAAGTGTTTTCTGAGAGTAATCCAGTTGCTATATGGGCCTGGCTTTTATGGTGGGTAGGTCATGGATGGGCGGTACACCTACACCATATCTCCACCTCCAGGGTGTGGTTGGGAGGGAGTTAAATGTCCAGCCAGTTTTTCTTCTCGGTCTGTGTTGTGTGGAGGAAGGAAGCCTCCATACTGAAGTTCCTGTGAGAGCTGCCATAGGTGTTGTCCCAGAAGTATTGGGCAAGACTGTGTATGAACTTTTGGACTTTCTTTTGAGCCAAACAGGCTGTTTTCTGCTACCTGTTTGTGTTCCTGGTTTATGATGCAATAAACCACCCAGAGTCTTTAACCATACATGGTCCTGTATCTACCTCAAGGAGCAGCCAAGCGTGTCAACCCCTCACACATGGTGTTTCAGGTGCGGGCAACGTACCAGGAACACATGTAGCAGCGGCTACAGGGACGAAACAGCGTTCAGACAAAATGGTGGAGCTACCTTATCCTGAGCCAGCAGGAACAGCACCAGGTACAGCAGGAGACTAAAACTCCAGATACAACAAATTCAATAACAACAAAGGCAGATGGAACTCCTGGCGAGATGTCCGCAGCAGAGAAACCGCCCCTCCCCCACATCAAGGTGATGGCACCTGTATCCAGAAAGTGGAAAGATGAGCCATGCAAGAGATTACCCCAGGGGATGATATAGAGGCATTTTTGACTGTGTTCGAGCGGGTGGCGGAGCGTAAGAAGCTACCACCAGGGCAGTGGCCAGAGGTACTGGGCCACTATTTGACTGGTGAGCCCCAGAAGGCCTATGATTTGACATTATAGGATGCCCACGAATATGCCAAATTGAAAACAAAAACGTTGGCAGGCTCAGGGGTCACTATGTTTGTCAGAGCCCAAAGGGTTCATCACCGGGTGCATTTTGGCGATAAACCTCCCTGCTCACAGCAATGAAATCAAGAAGGAAAGTTTTTTTTTTTTTTTTTACAAAAAAGATAACACACATGGATCCTGGTCACCACAACCTGGGATCAACAACCAACATGTGTCAGCCAAGAGCCTTAATCATGGTATGTGAACAGTGTACTGGTGTCAGGACTCTTGGACTCCGGGAGTTTGGTGACCCTGATAAGGGCCATGCTTCCCCACCAGTTGATCACCGGGAAACGTGGGCATCCGCTGTATCCAAGGGGATGCCAAAGACTACCCTGTTGCCAGAGTGTTGATCAAAACGAGTCGTGGTACAGAGTTCCACGAAGTCAGGGTAGTCAGATTTGCTAAACTTCGTGATAATCGGTCTGGACTTCAGACTTTTCTGGGATTTGTGGGGAAAAGCAAGGGTGCCCAATGTCTCAAGCAGCTGCCAGCGAAACCCTGATGAATCCCCATTGCAGTCGGAGGTGGAGGAGTTCCCCTTGTGTCCCCTAGCTGGTGTTGAAGACGAACCGGTGACCAGTGAGGCCGAGGTTCCTGAGCTGGGGGTGTCTGAGGAAAATTTCGGGACTGCTCAAATGCGTGACCTCACCCTAAAAAGGGCTTTTGAATATGTGCCTTTGATTGATGGGGTTGCGCAAGAGGCGGGGGCTGACACCAGTTACCCACAATTTTCAGGCAATAGCGAATTGTTGCGTCACTTAATAGGCTGTTAACCTGGATGCTGTGCATTACCATTGTGTGAACAGCGCTGCATACAAGTCTTCATTGTGCATTAACATGCCAAGCAACCACCCCCTTCATAGGATTGGTAGGCTGTGAGTGGTTGCCTCATCTGTATTTTTGCACCTGGGTTGCCGCCATCTTAACCACATGGGTACACTGCATCCCGATAGCGCATTTTTTTGGAGGCCTGGGGAGGTAAGCATCTCTACCTTTTTGCTATTTTTGAATTTTTGGAGGATTTCCAAGTCCTCTTTTTGTGCTATGTGGTTTAATAGCGAATTGTGTGTATCGAGGGACTACACTGAGGGGAGGTGAAATAGTAGTGCAGCCGTTGGTTCCAGGGCCACACCGACAGAGGGTTCTAGACATGGCACATTTGCATGTTTGGGGGGGGGGGGGGGGGGGACATCTGGGGGTAGAAAAAACACAGGAGAGAATATTGCAGAGGTTCTATTGGCCGGGATGTTACCGGGAGATCCTGAATTATTGTAGGTCCTGCCCCACCTACCAGATAACCGCTCCGTCTTCTCACTTTCGGAGTCCTCTAGTCCCATTACCGGTAAGGCCGGGTTTACATTGTGCTAACAGCAGCCCGTTTAACACATACGTTAACGGGCTGCTGTTAACGCAAGTGCCGACATTCCATCGCGATAGAGCATCTGCTAGCTCTATCTGCGCTAGCAGTGACGGACCCGGAAACACTGCAGCCCGCGTCTCAGGGTCCGTCACTCAATGACGGCACATCGCTAGCGCATGCCCATTGTGAGCGTGCGCTAGCGATGCGTCCGACATAGGAATTAAAGGCGGCGTTAACGGACTGCGTTACACCACGTTATGCCGCGGTGTAACGTAGTCCGTCTAACGGACGCCAGCAAAGCAATGTGAACCCGGCCTAAAAGAGATCCCGTTTGAGTGAAAAGTCTGCACGAGGGCACCAAAATTAAGAGACTATCATATCAAAACCCTGTCATGGGCAGCCCAATCTCCAGACCTGAACCCCATTGAAAACCTCTGGATGTAATCAAGAGGATGATGGATAGTCACAAGCCATCAAACAAAGAAGAACTGCTTACATTTTTGCACCAGAAGCAGTGGGAAAGACAGGTGCAAAGCATGCCCAGACGCATGAAAGCTGTGATTAAAAATCATGGTTATTCTTCAAAATATTGATTTCTGAACTTTTCCTGAGTTAAAACATTAGTATTGTGGCTTCTAAATGATTATGAACTTGTTTTCCTTGCATTATTTGAGGTCAGAGCACTGGGTTTTTGTTTTTAATTTTGACTATTTCTCCTTTTCAGAAAAATAAAATACAAAGTTTATTGCTTGGAAATTCGGAGACATGTTGTCAGAAGTTTATAAAATAAATGAACAATTTATATTTTACTCCAAAATATAATTATAAAGAGAAAAATTAGACAAACTGAACATTTTGCAGTGGTCTCTTAATTTTTGCCAGAGCCGTATTCTAGTGGTCATGGACTATGCGGTACCCTGAAGAAGTATCCCTATGGAACTCTTGGGCTAAGAGTATTGCCTGGGAACTTGTCCATATTTTTGCTGGGACAGGCCTGCCGAAGGAGATTTTGACAGACCAGGGAACCCCCTTCATGAGCAAGGTAATGAAAGAACTGTTTAGGGTCCTCCAGAATGCCCTGCTGCGAACCTCAGTGTACCATTCACAGACTGATGGCCTAGTAGAATGATTCAATAAAACCTTGAAAGCCATGCTCAAAAAGGTCATTGAGAAGGACGGTTGAGACTGGGGACTACCTGCTTCTGTTTTTGCTCTTTTCCATCAGGGAAGTTCCCCAGGCCTGTATTGGCTTCTCACCGTTCGAGCTCCTGTATGATAGACATCTGTGAGGGCTCCTGGACATCGCCAAACATGGGAAGCTGAGGTCACGCCACACAGGTGGTTGAGTCCCATCATCCTTGTACCGAAGCCCAACGGTGAGAGGCGGTTTTGCAACGACTACCGCAAGCTGAATGAACTCTAGTTTTGATGCTTACACGATGCCTCGCGTGGACGAACTCATTTAGAGACTTGGACCCACGAGCAACATTACAGCCCAGGACCTGACGAAGGAATATTGGCAGATCCCCATGTCCCAGAGTGCCAAGAAGAAGACAGCCTTCTTGATGCCTGATGGGTGTTTTCAATACACCAGGATGCCCTTCGGTCTGCAGGGTGCTCCAGCCACCTTCCAGAGGGCGATGGATTGGATCCTGGCTCCGAATAAGAAGTATGCCGCATTGTACCTCGATAACAGTGGTCTTTAGCCCAGACTGGGCTAGTCATCTGCCAAAAGATACAGTTGGTTCTGGATGCTCTAACAAGTGTGGGGTTCACCATAAATCCGAAAAAGTGTGCCATAGGGAAGGAAGAGGCCAAATACCTAGGCTATGTTGTCAAAATAGGCGAAATTAAACCGCAGATAAATAAGATTGAGACGATTTAGAAGTGGCCGCAACCACTTTCCAAGAAGCAAGTGAGGGCATTTCCTGCAATTGTCGGCTATTACGGCGGTTCATCCCAAGTTTTGAAATAATCGCTGCACTATTGACTTATCTTCTTAAAGGTACCAAGTCGACCATAGTTAAATGGACTGCTGACACAGACGGCGTTCCAGGAGCTGAAGCAGGCTCCGTGTAAACATCCAGTTCTGGTTGCACCAGACTTCAGCAAGGAGTTTGTGATCCAGACGGATGCCTCATAAGTCAGGTAGGAAGCTGTGCTGTCGGAAGAGCATCTCATCCTATATCTGAGTGGGAAGCTCTCATCATGCGAGAAAAATTACGCCATTGTGGAGAAAGGATGTCTGGCCACAAAATGGGCAGTGGATACATTGAGGTATTATCTACTAGGCCGAAGGTTCATACTTGTGTCCGGTCATGCCCCTCTGAGATGGTTAAGGGAGAAACAGGGTAAGAATGCCCGGGTGACTAGATGGTTCTTAAACCTCCAGGATTTCAGGTTCCACATAGAACATAGGCCCGGGAAGCTACGCGTGAACACAAATGCCCTCTCCCGAATTCCGTTTGGTGTCCGAAGGTGCCAAAGCCCCCGGCTTTTGGCAGATGGGGGGTTTATGTGACAGGGTCACTGGTGTTGTACATGAGGGGAGATATGGGTCACAAAGATTGCTTTCCTGCCTGATGTGAAAGCCATAAGTGTTTTCTCCAGCATGATATGTGCTGAGAGCAATCCAGTCGCTATATGGGGCTGGCTTTTATGGAGGGTACGTCAGAGATGGGCGGGACGCCTACCCACCATAGCGCCACCTCCAGGATGTGGCTGGAGGGAGTTAAAATGTCCAGCCAGTTTTTTTTTTCTCTGTCTGTGTTGTGTGGAGGAAGCCTCCATACTGAAGCTCCTGTGAGAGCTGCCATAGGTGTTGTCCCAGAAATACTGGGAAAGACTGTGTATGAACTTTTGAACTTTCTTTTGAGCCAGACAGGCTGTTTTCTGTTACTAGTTTGGGTTCCTGGTTTATGATGCAATAAACCACCCAGAGACTTAAACCATACATGGTCCTGTGTCTACCTCGAGGAGTGGCCAAGCATGTAAACCCCTCACAACATACATACACATATATACATACACATATATACATACACACGGATGTATATACATATACAAATGTATAGATACACAAACTAGGAGGATTACGCTCATTGATACCTGATAAACGGCTGCATCAAGATTACTCAGTGCCACAAATGCCATGTTGTTTTGCAGTGCATATACCAGGGACGGCACAGATAACTTGAGCATTTCCATCGGACTTCCCAAGATGTTTTCCCTTAAAGACGTAATAAGTCTGCTGAGACTTCCAGTTTCTCTATGTCAACAACAAAAATATATAAAAAAAGTTATCGCCAATAGATAAAAGCAGCACATCACCAGACAGTGCAATTTTCACAACTTATTACAAAGCGTTCAATCATGGTTCCTAGGTACATATTACTGCAGTGATTAAATAGAACATGCGGTTAGGTCCAGAAATATTTGGATAGTGCCACGTTTTGAGATTTTAGCGGTTTAACAAAATATATTCCAAGATAGAGTTATATAATTAATAAGGGCTTAAAGTGCAGACTCTTAGGCCACGTTCAGTGTTTGGTCAGTATTTTACATCAGTAGATGCAAGCTAAAACCAGGAGTGGGTGAGAAACACAGAAGTGGTGACGTGTTCCTATTATACTTTTCCTCTCATTGTCCCACTCCTGATTTTGGCTTATAAATACTGGTGTAAAATACTGACCAAATACTGAACGTGGCCTTAAGGTACCGTCACACTGAACGATATCGCTAGCGATCCGTGACATTGCAGCGTCCTGGCTAGCGATATCGTTCAGTTTGACAGGCAGCAGCGATCAGGATCCTGCTGTGCCGTCGTTGGTCGCTGCAGAAAGTTCAGAACTTTATTTCGTCACTGGACTCCCTGCAGACATCGCTGAATCGGCGTGTGTGACGCCGATTCAGCGATGTCTTCACTGGTAACCAGGGTAAACATCGGGTTACTAAGTGCAGGGCCACGCTTAGTAACCCGATGTTTACCCTGGTTACCAGCGTAAAAGTAAAAAAAACAAACACTACATACTTACCTTCCGCTGTCTGTCCCCTGCACTGTGCTTCACTGCACTGTGAGCGCCGGCCAGCCGGAAAGCAGAGCACAGCGGTGACGTCACCGCTGTGCTTTCCGGCCGCTGTGCTTACACAGTGCAGAGGAAAGCAGAGCGCCGGAGGACAGACAGCAGAAGGTAAGTATGTAGTGTTTGTTTTTTTTACTTTTATGATGGCAACCAGGGTAAACATCGGGTTACTAAGCCCGACCCTGCGCTTAGTAACCCGATGTTTACCCTGGTTACCAGGGAACCGGCATCGCAGCGATCGACATCGTTGTCGGTATCGCTGCAGCGTCGCTTAGTGTGACGATACCTTTAGTTTGAGGGTATTCACATCCTAGTTAAAGTAACGGTTTAAGAATTACAACTCTTTAATATATAGTTGCCTCTTTTTAAAGGGAAGTAATTGGACAATTATCTCTAAAGCTCTTTAATGGTCTGCATGGGCTATTCACTTGTTTAAACATCATCAGTTAAAGCGAACCTGTCAGCAGGATTTTGCTCAGTAAACTTCAGGCATTGTCAGGTCAGCGCCATTACATTGATTAAAATGATACCTGGTGTGAAGAAACAAGTCTTGTGTGTGCTGTTTAATCTGAAGTTTGTAGTGAATGAGATTCTCGTGCTCTGGGTCAGGGGGTCTTTATGTGATGCTCTGTTTACATATTCATCTATATGGGCTTACGACAGGTCACTTATCCTTTACTGACCTGCCTTCTATTTTACATGTTGCATAGAATATTGTGAGGTTAGTAACAAAAAAATGACATTCATCCAAATGGTGTTGGCATGTCATGAGCCCATACAGATGAATATGTAAGGGTATGTGTCCACGTTCAGGATTGCATCAGGATCTGAGGATTTTACGCAGGTAAAATCTGCACCAAATCTGCAACTGAGGTCACTGGCAGGTTACCTGCGTTTTTCATGCGTTGTTTGACGCGTCGCCGCATTGTAAGGACCTGTTGCGTTCTTAAAAGACGAACCGCTTGTCCGTTTCCACGGGTCTGCCGCATGCGTCTTAATGCATAGTGGAGACATGATTTCATGAAATCCCCTCCACTATGCTGTAACATTTGGACGCTGAGTGCTTGACGCTGCGGCTCTAAGCAGCGTCAAACACGCAGTATTTCCTGAACGTGGAAACATACCCTTAAAGCACCTCTAAGCCTCGCCCCAAAGCGCGAGAACCTCATTAAGGCTATGTGCACACATTGCGGATTTTTCACGTTTTTTCGATGGTTTTCCGCTGCAAAAACGCTTAAAAAAATGCTTACATTAAGCATCCTTAATGCATTCCGCAATTTTTGTGCACGGAAAAAAATGCAGCATGTTCATTAATTTTGCTGATTTTTTGCAGATTTCCCATATATTATTGGGAAGCTCCGGAAAATAACGCGAAAAATCCACACAAAAAAACGCGAAAAATACGCGTGCGCATTTGCTCAGGAAAATTCTGCACACTTTCCTTAACGTGGGTACGTAGCCTTACTGAAAAACAACAAATCCATATTAAACAACAGCTACAAGACTGATTTCATCAACTTAGGTATCATTTTAATCAATATAAGGGTATGTGCACACGTTGTGGATTTGGCCCTGCGGATCCGCAGCAGTTTTCCATGTGGTGTACAGTACCATGTAGACCTATGGAAAACCAAATCCGCTGTGCACATGCTGCGGAAAATTCCGCGAAGAAATGCAGTGGTTCATTTTCCGCAGCATGTCAATTCTTTGTGCGGAATCCGCAGCGTTTTACACCTATTCTATAATAAGAATCTGCACGTGTAAAAACACAGGCGAAATCCGCACAAAATCTGCATAAAACCCGCAGGGAATCCGCAGGTAAAAAAGCAGGACATTTTTCCTGCGGATTCTGCAGAATCCAAGCGGAAAAATCCGCAATGGAATCCGCAACGTGTGCACATACCCTAACAGTGCCAACTTGATAGTGTCTGTAGTTGTTTACTTAGCAAAATCCTGGTGACAGGTTCGCTTTAAAGGGAACCTGTCACCCCCAAAATCGATGGTGAGGTAAGCTCCGTCATCAGGGGCTTATCTACAGCATTCTGTAATGCTGTAGATAAGCCCCCAGTGTAACCTGAAAGAGGAGAAAAAGAGGTTAGATTATACTCACCCAGGGGCGGTCCCGCTGCGGTCCGGTCAAATGGGTGTCTCAGGTCCGCTCCGGTGCCTCCTATCTTCATTCCATGACATCCTCTTCTCGTCTTCATGCCGCGGCTCCGGCGCAGGCGTACTTTGTCTGCCCTGTTGAGGGCAGAGCAAAGTACTGCAGTGCGCCGGCGCCGGGCCTCTCTGACCTTTCCGGCGCCCGCGCACTGCAGTACTTGAGGGCAGACAAAGTACGCCTGCGCCGGAGCCGCGGCATGAAGACCAGAAGAGGACGTCTTGGAATGAAGATGGGAGGCGCTGTTCCGGACCTGAGACACCCATTGGAGCAGGACCGCCCCTGGGTGAGTATAATCTAACCTCTTTTTCTCCTCTTTCAGGTAACATCGGCGGCTTATCTACAGCATTACAGAATGCTGTTAATAAGCCCCTGATGACGGTGAGCTTACCTCACCATCGATTTTGGGGGTGACAGGTTCCCTTTAAGCAGGTAAAAGATCTGAAGCAGATTACTGGTGTGGCATTTGCATTTGGAAACTGTTGCTGTGAACCCACAGCATGCAGCCAAAGGAGCTCTCAATGGAAGAGAAACAGACCATTATTAGCCTGAACATATAAAAAAAATTATCAGAGATATAGCAGAAATGTTCGGAGTGGCCAAATCCACAGTTTGGTACATTCTGCAAAAAAATAATGCACTGGTAAGCTTGAGAACTCAAAAAGGCCTTGACGTATGAGCCCTTGAAATGAGGAATCTGTAGAAAAAAGGTTGCAATTCCTAAACATTACACAGGATAATTTTGTTCAACCCCTTCAATTAAACCTGAAAGTCTACACTTCAATTGCATCTGTTTTATCTTAAATGCAAATAGTGTCATGTGTCATGTAGAGCCCAAACCACGAAGTTTCGGTCACTGTGCAAATATTTCGGGACTTCACTGTACATTGAAGTTTCCTTAATTTCATCCATGATCCTGCAGTATAGAGGTCCAATTGGACACCTGATTTTTAACTGCTGGAACATGAGTGATATGATTGATAGTGGCTTCTTTACTGGTTATGTACAGGGTCCTTAAAGGGCTATTCTCAATTCTCCTCCATCTATCCTAATCTTAAAGCAGTAAACAGACAGCCACACTTTCCATTCATTCATTCATTCTCCACCCGGTTGCAGCAGCCACTACACCACACTGGGCAGAAGACATATCCTATGTGAAGCTGCTTGACAAATTAATGTTACTTTTATAGGTAATGTTGATGCTGCTGCTAGCTATTGACAAGACCCATGCATGACCTAGTTATTATGTACGATTCTAGAACACGTATGTTATTCTTATCTATAAGTTGTATTTAAAAAGTAAAACAAAAGCCAGTCTAGAATGCTCTTTTTAGGGTGGATTTCCTTTCTCGTATCAAACATAGGAAATCATATAGTCTGCATGTTAGGATTTGCTCACAATTCTGGGTTTTTTTCACGCTCTGCTTGAATTTATTTTTTGACTGTCAATATAAAATAAAACAAACATTTTTTTTCGTACAAATAGATCTGTAATAGAGCCGTAAGGTTCTGTGCATATTGACACCTACAAAACAGATAGAAAAGTTTGGTATAAACCTTAAAGGAAAAACAGCCTGCATTCAGTGTTCACTGATACAATGTACATAGATACTCAGCAGAGTCAAAAAACTTTTTTTAGTTGTCCTGTAAAGTGATCACTTTAGCTTCCGCCAACCTTTTATTGCATGTGCACTTTAACCCCTTAGTGACGGAGCCAATTTGCAACTTAATGACCAGGCCAATTTTTACAATTCTGACCACTGTCACTTTATGAGGTTATAACTCTGGAACGCTTTAACGAATCCCATTGATTCTGAGATTATTTTTTGTGACATATTGTACTTCATGTTAGTGGTAAAATTTATTTGATACGACTTGTGTTTATTTATGAAAAAAACAAAGTATGGCGAAAATTTTTAACATTTTGCAATTTTCAAACTTAAAGTTTTTATGTCCTTAAATCAGAGAGATATGTCACAAAAAAAATCTTAAACAACATTTCCCACATCTACTCAGCACAATTTTGGAAATATTTTTTTTGTTTTGTTAGGAAGTTATAAGGGTTAAAAGTTAATTAGTGATTTCTCATTTTTACAATACCGTTTTTTTTTTTTTTTTAGGGACCACATCACATTTGAAGTCACTGAGGGGTGCACACGACAGAAAATACCCAAAAGTGACACCATTCTAAAAACTGCACCCCTCAAGGTGCTCAAAACCACATTCAAAAAGTTAATTAACCCTTTACGTGCTTCACAGGAAGGAAAAAATGAACATTTAACTTTTTTCACAAACATTTTATTTCAGAACCAGTTTTTTTATTTTCACAAATGTAAAAAGAGAAAATGAACCACAAAATTTGTTGTGCAATTTCTCCTGAAGACGCCGATACCCCATATGTGAGGGTAAACCACTGTTTGGGTGCATGGCAGAGCTCGGAAAGGGAAGGAGCGCCATTTGACTTTCTTAATTTCAGCCAATGCTACATTGAAATCGGACCCCATGTTGCGTTTGCAGAGCCCCTAATGTGCTAAACAGTGGAAACCCCCCACAAGTGACCCCATTTTGGAAACTAGACCACCCAAGGAACTTATCTAGAAGTGTGGTGAGCACTTTGAACCCCCAATTGTTTCACTAAAGTTTATAACACAGAGCCATGAAAATAAAAAAAAATCATTTTTGTGAAAAAAAAAAAGATTTTGTTAGCCCCCAATTTTGTATTTTACAAGGGTAACAGGAGAAATTGGACCCCAAAAGTTGTTGTACAATTTGTCCAGAGTACGCCGAAACCCCATATGTGGGAGAAAACTACTGTTTGTGCACACGTCGGGGCTCGGAAGGGATGTAGTGACGTTTTGGAATGCAGACTTTGATTGAATGGTCTGCAGGCGTCATGTTGCGATTGCAGAGCCCCTGATGTGCCTAAACAGTAGTAACCCCCCAAACTGACCCCAATTTAGAAACTAGACGCCCCAAGGAACTTATCTAGATGTGTGGTGGGCACTTTGAACCCCCAATTGTTTCACTAAAGTTTATAATGCAGAGCCGTGAAAATAAAAAATATTTTTTTCCACAAAAATTATATTTTAGCCCCCCAAATTTTTATTTTCACAAAGGTCACAGGAGAAATTGGACCACAAAAGTTGTTGTCCAAATTGCCCATATGAAGGGGTAAACCATTGCTTGGGCGCATGTCAGAGGTCGGAAGGGAAGGAGCACCGCTTAAATTTTTCAACGCAGAATTGAGATCGGATGCCATGTCGTGTTTGGAGAACCCCTAATGTGCTTAAACAGTGGAAACCCCCCAATTCTAACTCCAACCCTAACCCCAACACACCCCTAACCAAACCACACCCCTAACCCCAACACACCCTAACCCTAATCCCACCCTAACCACAACCATAACCCTAACACACCCCTAACCCTAATCCCCACCCTAACCCCAACCGTAAGCGTAATCCAAACACTAACTTTAGCCCCAACCCTAACCCTACTCACTTTAACCTAACTCTAACCCTAATGGAAATAAATATATCATATTTTAATTTCATTATTTTTTCCGATCTAAGGGGGTGATAAAGAGGGGTTCAGTTACAATTTTTATTTTGATCACTGTGATAGGGTCTTTCACAGTGATCAAAATTTACCAATAGGAAAAAACCTGCTATTGTTGCCGGGTGTCGGCCAGCAGATCTCGGCAGGCGCACAGACCATGTGCCCGCCATTTTCTTCCCGGAAGACGACGCCAGCGGCTGTGGGGGGACCCAGGGTCACCGGTAAGTATTGGGGGGGAAATCGGGGCCGAGACCCCAGAGAAAATCAGACTCTGGGGGGCGCTATACACTTTTCCACAGCGCCGTTAATTAACAGCGCTAAGTATCCTTAACTACCGCAGTTAGAAGGTGTATCGGCGGTCATTAAGGGAAAAAAAAAAAAAAAACATGCCGTTTGATGTCCAATTATATTGACAATTTTTTGAACCAAAGTCAGAAATCGATCTGGCAGAAGAAGTCCTTTCTATATATTTTACAATTACTGCAAGGGTTACTATGAGATTACAACAAAGATCTGCTTATTGCACAAGACACTTGACAATGTAAGCTTCATCAGGTAGTCATGAAATACTACACAAGGTTAAATAAATTAAGGAAAAAAAAAAAAAAAATAGAGGTGACACTTACTTTGCCAGGATGACTAAACTCAGTAGTAATTTAATAACCTCGGCCACGCAGACTGCTGTAGTGGAAAAGTACATATCTGTGGTCACTGTTCTTGTGTATCGCAAGGCCACCGTATACGCAGCAGCCACCAGAGTCATCACCAGCAAACAGTAGAGCTTGAACATCAAGCTGACATTTTCTTGATAAGATAAAGAAAAAAAAATATGTAAAAAATATAGTGATTAAGATACTATTATGTCATTTAGCCATATATTCATATATTGTGCTAGATGTTATATGCAAGGATGGGCACAATACTGTAGACAGGTCGTCCCCATACTTTTCTACCTTGCGAATCACATCCAGCACCCCGTTTATCCCACACTGTAGTGACAGAACCAACCATGACCACCATCTGTTGTGTCGAGCACCCCTCTGACCACCAGTATCATCCTATTCCACTCCCTGGACCCTCTTACAACCATATGCACATCCATACCTGCTCTTCTGTGTGGGGTTACCTCCAAATTCATCTGGAAATCTGGTCTTCATAGCTGGTTGGTAGATCTGTTGCTAATGCACCAAGCTGGCACACAGTCGTAAGCTACACATCTAGGGCCTGACTGACGCATGTTGCCTTCGAGCCACAGGTTGGGGACCCCTGCTGTAGACCATAAGGCCTATTAGAATACTACAAAAGCCAAACGTGGCATTATAGAAGCCCCGGTAATAGAAATCTATTGAAACATCAAGACATCTTGCTACCAGGACTTCTAATATATATAGTTGATATTGAGGACTATATTAGCTCTGTTCACACTTTCATCCAGAGTTTCAATTATTCTAAAGGGGCAGAAAAATATCACTCACTGCACTAGTCTATCCAGCAAAATAGAAAACCTGACACAGCTTGTAAGTGGATGGGATCCTATAGATACAGTGGCATGTAAAAGTCTGGGCTCCCCTGGTCAAAATTAGGGCTAAAGTTAAAGATGACACATTTCCATTGTATTTTAGGCTAAAACCCCCAAAAAAGAAAAAAACAATACACTGCTCAAAAAAATAAAGGGAACACTAAAATACCACATCCTAGATATCACTGTAGAAGGACGTAGATCTGGGTATTTATTATGATGGAATATAGGCTGAACTGGATGGACAAATGTCTTTTTTCGGCCTTACTAACTATGTTACTATGTTACTATGTTACTGAATGAAATATTCCAGTTGCAGATCTTTATTTATTACATAGTGTAATGTGTTGAGAACAATAAAACTTAAAAATGATCAATGTAAATCAAAATTAATATCCCATGGAGGTCTGGAAAGTGGAATATCAAATTAAAGGCTGATCCAACTTCAGTGGAAATGCCATAAGACAAGGAAATGATGGTCAGTAGTGCCTGTATGACCTCCCTACAACGCCTGGGCATGGTCCTGATGAGGCAGCGAATGTTCCCCTGAGGGATCTCCTCCCAGATATGGATCATGGATCAGTCAACTCCTGGCACCAGCATATGGTCTCACAATGCGTCGGAGATTCTCATCCCAGTACCTAATGGCAGTCAGGCTACCTCTGGCGAGCACATGAAGGGCTGTGCGGCCCTCCAAAGAAATGCCTCCCCACACCATTACTGACCCACTCCACCGGTCATGGTAGAGGATGTTGCAGGCAGCAGAACGTTCTCCACAGCATCTCCAGACTGTCACATGTGCTCAGTGTAAACCTGCTCTCACTCATGAAGAGCACAGGGCACCAATGTCAAATCTGCCAATCTCGGTGTTCTCTGGTAAATGGCAATAGCCCTGCACGGTGTTGGGCTGTAACTACCCACTTGTGGACGTGGGGCCCTCATACCACCCTTAAGGAGTCGGTTTCTGACAGTTTGAGCAGACACATGGATGTTAGAGGCCTGCTGGAGGTCACTTTGCAGGGCTCTGGCACTGCTCCTCCTTGCACAAAGGAGGAAATAGCGGTCCTGATGCTGGGTGGTTGCCTTCCTACGGCCCCTCAACATCTCCTGGTGTACTGGCCTGTATTTGCTCCATGCTCTGGACATTGTGCTGACAGACACAGCTACCATTCTTGCCACTGCTCATATTGATGTGCCATCCTGGATGAGCTGCACTACCTGAGCAACTTCTGTGGATCGTAGACACCACCTAATGTTACTGTACCTCTAGGGATGAGGACAATGACAAAATGCAAAAGTGACCAAAACAGCCAAAAAGGATGAGAACAGAGAAATGGTCTGTGGTCACCACTGGAGAACACTCCTTTATAAAGGTTGTCTTGCTAATTGCCTATCATTTCTACCTGTTGTCTGTTCCATTTCCACAACAGCAGGAGAAATTGATTCACAGTCCCCTAATCTGAACACCATTGAAAATCTGTTGCTAGACCTCAAAGTAGCAGCGCATGCAAGATGATGCCGGTGGCCGCAGCTCATCTTCGGGGTGACAGGTTCCCTTTAATCATTATGTTGCTTGGATTTAAAGGGGATCTGTCTCTGGGTTTTTGTTACCTCATCTGAGAAAAGCAAGATATAGGGGCAAAAGATCCAGATTCCAGCGATGTGTCACTTACTAGCTAAAATTTTTTTTTTTAGAAAATCCCTTTTGAGCTGCTCCAGATCAATCAGCTCCCTGAATGCTGAGCCCTGCATAACTCCACTCATAGCACTGATTGGCAGCTTTATGTACACTGCATAGGCAAAAAGCAGCATAGAAGTGGTGATGGTGAGGGTTTTACAGGGCTTGTAGACATGGAAGACTACATGTCAGCAGGTTTACTAGTCCTCTAACGATAAGCTCCTGCTGATAAAAAAAAAGTGAATTTAGCAAAACAACAGCAAGCAGCCCAGCAAGTGTTACAGTGATGGAATCAGGATCTCAGTCTCTGTATCATAATGCTCGCAGATTAGGGGGCAAAAAGCTGATAACTGATCCCTTTTAAAGAGTAGCTCACAGCTCACAATCTTTTTCACTCTGTTTTCTGGGACAGGGAGGCGTCATCCACACGAAGCAAGAAGATGGGAGGCGCCGATCAAACACATCGACAGCCCCTTGGACCGGACCGCCCGAGGTGCGTATAATAAAAAGGTGGGATTGGGGGCTTATATACAGCATTATGGATTCCTGTATAGCAGGCCTGAAAGGTGGTGGTCTTACCTCATATCAGCCAACCCTGGCGACACGCTCCCTACAAGTGACCGCTCTGGTGAACAGAACTATAGTATTAATAGAACTACAAAGCTCAGCACAAGCTCAGCTATAACACCTTCGGCCCTCAGTACTGTGCTCTGGAATCTAAACTGTCATATCTGTATCTATCAATATCGGGAGGTCGGACCCCAGCACACTGACCAATTAGCTGATGGGGCTGCAGTGCCTCTGCATGCTGTCCCTACCATTGTTTGCTGTGCCCGGCATTGGGTGCCGTGGCTCTGCCCGGCATTGGGCGCCGTGGCTCTGCCATAGTGGCTCTGCCCGGCATTGGGCTCCGTGCCTGTGCCATAGTGGCTGTGCCCGGCATTGGGCTCCGTGCCATAGTGGCTGTGCCCGGCATTGGGCTCCGTGCCTGTGCCATAGTGGCTGTGCCCGGCATTGGGCTCTGTGGCTGTGCCATAGTGGCTGTGCCCGGCATTGGGCTCCGTGGCTGTGCCATAGTGGCTGTGCCCGGCATTGGGCTCCGTGCTTGTGCCATAGTGGCTGTGCCCGGCATTGGGCTCCGTGCCATAGTGGCTGTGCCCGGCATTGGGCTCTGTGGCTGTGCCATAGTGGCTGTGCCCGGCATTGGGCTCTGTGGCTGTGCCATAGTGGCTGTGCCCGGCATTGGGCTCCGTGGCTGTGCCCGGCATTGAGCTCCGTGGCTGTGCCATAGTGGCTGTGCCCGGCATTGGGCTCCGTGCCTGTGCCCGGCATTGGGCTCCGTGCCTGTGCCATAGTGGCTGTGCCCGGCATTGGGCTCCGTGCCTGTGCCATAGTGGCTGTGCCCGGCATTGGGCTCTGTGCCTGTGCCATAGTGGCTGTGCCCGGCATTGGGCTCTGTGGCTGTGCCATAGTGGCTGTGCCCGGCATTGGGCTCCGTGGCTGTGCCCGGCATTGAGCTCCGTGGCTGTGCCATAGTGGCTGTGCCCGGCATTGGGCTCCGTGGCTGTGCCCGGCATTGAGCTCCGTGGCTGTGCCCGGCATTGAGCTCCGTGGCTGTGCCATAGTGGCTGTGCCCGGCATTGGGCTCCGTGCCTGTGCCATAGTGGCTGTGCCCGGCATTGGGCTCCGTGCCATAGTGGCTGTGCCTGGCATTGGGCTCTGTGCCATAGTGGCTGTGCCCGGCATTGGGCTCTGTGGCTGTGCCATAGTGGCTATGCCCGGCATTGGGCTCAGTGCCTGTGCCCGGCATTGAGCTCCGTGGCTGTGCCCAGCATTGGGCTCCGTGCCTGTGCCATAGTGGCTGTGCCCGGCATTGGGCTCTGTGGCTGTGCCATAGTGGTTGTGCCCGGCATTGGGTTCCGTGGCTGTGCCCGGCATTGGGTTCCGTGGCTGTGCCCGGCATTGGGTTCCGTGGCTGTGCCCGGCATTGGGTTCCGTGGCTGTGCCATAGTGGCTGTGCCCGGCATTGGGCTCCGTGGCTGTGCCCGGCATTGGGCTCCGTGCCTGTGCCACAGAGGCTGTGCCCGGCATTGGGCTCCGTGCCTGTGCCATAGTGGCTGTGCCCGGCATTGGGCTCCGTGGTTACCCAGTGGGTGCACCTGTTCCTGATCTCCAGACTCCGCTGTCACGGTCTCCCTGTGTGCGGGCTGCCACCCTTCATCCTTGTGAGACATGTACTGGGACGCTTCTGGCGCCACACAGCATGTGCCATTACGATATTGTGTCTTTGGACCCCTGACGTACCGGGATCTGTCTGTGGACTGTGATTGATACCCCCACACCACAGAGCAGCCCCCACTAATATGCTACAGCCTCTCCGCAGGGTACAAAGCTGTGGAGCCCGTCAGCAGGGATGAACCTCAGTCACTGGCTTTCCTATGAACTCATGAGGAAGTCTGCCCCTGTGCTCGGCAGCTCACGCTCCAATAGCAGAAGCCACCAGTGCAGACTGTGCGGTGCTCTCCCCGTGCCCATATAGTGCCCGGTGCAGTCGGCACTTACCCCGGGCAGCCATGGCCACTGCTCGTCAGCCGCTCCGCTCCTCCACACACTGGCCTCAGCATTACAGCAGTGCCGGAAGTGACATTGGCGGCCGCGTGCCCGTCCTGTCAGCTGGCGCTGTACTTTCCCAGGTTGAGGAAACCATGACAACCGGCGACGTCACATTCCTGTGTGCTGCGCGTTCACGTGACCTAGAGCTTAGTGGCTAATATCGCGCGTGGGTCCCGCATTGTGCTCAGTACTACGCGCCTTCTCCGCAGCTGTAACCGTGTAACATCTGGGCGATAATAAGCCACTTTCTCCTGTTTCTTATGTGTGTTCTGTGGAAATCCCTCACACGGCGGGCGGGCGGTGCGGGCTGACCCCAGGGGTGACCTGCCCTGCACACAGTCCCCGGTCCCGCGGTTCTCACTGATTTCGCCCGTCACTCATTAGCTTATGTGAGGTCATTTCTTAGGACTTTTCTTTAACCCCTTCAAGACGTTGCAATTTTTCATTTTCGCTCTAACTTCTGTATTTTTCGCCCACGTAGCCGTATCGGGGCTTCTTGTTTTGCGGGACGAGTTGTACCTTTGAATGATCCAATCCATTTTGTCAAGAGTGTTGAAATGGCAAAAAACATGTAATTCCACAATTGTTCTTGGGGTTTTTATTTACCATGTTCACTATATGGTAAAACTGACCCGGCCTTATAATTCTCCAGGTCAGTACAATTACAAAAATACCAAACAAGTATGCCACAGTGACCTATTGGGCCCTTCTTGGCTACTGGACCCACTGTAGTTATGCCCCTAATTTTCACTACTTTATCCTGCCCATGTTGGGGGCAGCCAAATATTGACAGGATTGCTGTAAAAGAAAGGTGACGTAAGCCAGAGAGTGGTCAAGTTGTAGTGCTTTCTTAGTTACTGCCGGAGTGCTCCTTTTGTCAGGTACCACATACCCAACGTCAGCCAATAAGGGCGCCATTACACAAGCAGATAATCATGTAGATGACAAGCAATGTGAGATCATATCTCACGGACTGGCAAACGATGCGACTTATTCATACAGGAGGAGAATTGTGAATTAAATGGTTGAATAGCGATCGTTACACTGAACGTCATGCGCTGTGTTCATGCAAATACCTGTCTAGGACGGGAGTTTCCAATTTTCCTTTTCATATTTCAAATTGTTGAAGAACAATTGCCATTCACATAAGACAATTTTCAGAGGTTGGACGAGAATTTTTTCGCTCGCCTAAATAATTTCATGAATATGTTACAGAAATTGACATGATTCATTATATAGTGTAATATATTGATAAGGTTTCTGGATAATAATCATTCTGTGCTTATACTAAAAATAGCCAACGCCTAAGAGATTCATGTATAGCTAAAGATAGGAACAATTGCTTAAGGGTAGAATCACAAGATGACTAGTTGGTATTGGTATTTGTGCCAACATAACTATATACTCAGCTGTAAATGTAAAGTAGACAGAAACTCCTGCTGCCATCTTCATAGAGGTGATTTGAGATGTCTCATTGTATACAAGAAATAAACCTTGCTGCAAACTCCGATGTCTCCAGTCTTCCAGTGATAAAGAGAAATCCTCCTGACACAGTGTATAGTAAAAACCGCAGCCTGCTTTGAAGCTAAGCCTCTAGCTGTGCTTTAGAGTAGTACCAAGATGGTGGCCTTCAGCAGGGGCCTCCAGCTGGCTACTACCTGTTTAGAATGACCACAGACCACTCCTCCCAGTGATTTTGCTACTCACATCAACCGAGAAGCTCTTCCACCTCCAAGCTGCTCTGTCGATGGGCCGTGACTTCCGGCATCAGCTGATTGACTGCTGGCTCCCTGCAGTTATGCAGCGGGGAGCTGGCTGTCAATCACCATGACATTGGCAGTCACGCCCCATCAAAAGAGCAGAGCGGAACCAGAAGAGAAATCACTGCTCTGTCGTTGTGATGTCCCTAAAAGCCACAAAATCGCTAACAGGAACAGTCTTTGATTGATCTTAGCCGTCGCCGGGCAAAACAGACAGGTTGTTACCAACTACCTGCCTGTAAATTCTTAGGCCGTTCTTAGACCCATAGAAAAAAAAAAGTCCCAGAGAACCACTTTAAAGGGTAAGCGTTATTTTAGAAATTGTTTTCATATATTAATCTCTTCACCACCTTGGGTTTTTCAGTTTTTCAGTTTCCGTTTCTTGCTCCCTTCTTCCCAGAGCCATAACTTTTTTACTTTTCCATCAATATGGCCATGTGAGCGCTTGTTCTTTTGCGAGACAAGTTGTACTTTTGAACAACACAATTGGCTTTGCCATATAGTGTACTTGAAAATGGGAAATAAATTAAAGTGTGGTGAAATTGCAAAAGAAAGTACAATTCCACAATTGTTTTTTGTTGTTTTTTTTTTACCCTGTTCGATAAATGATAAAACTGACCTTCCGTGATTCTTCAGGTCATTACAAGTTTGTCGATACCAAACATAGATAGATTATTTCCTATTTAAGTAATGAAAAAAATCCCAAAAGTTTCTAAAAAAAAAAAAAGAACGTCACCATTTTCCAAGACCCATAGCGTCTCCATTTTTCATGATCCGGGGCTAGGTAATGGCTTTTACTCTGTCGCCTCATTGGGGGA
Organism: Ranitomeya imitator; assembly: GCF_032444005.1. Taxonomy (NCBI): domain Eukaryota; kingdom Metazoa; phylum Chordata; class Amphibia; order Anura; family Dendrobatidae; genus Ranitomeya; species Ranitomeya imitator. Next base: position 337,388,801 of record NC_091286.1, read on the forward strand.
CACAGGACCACGGGTGTTATGCTGCTGTCCACTAGGATGCGACACTATGCATAATCTGAAAAAGATTAACCGTGGCTCCTCCTCTGCAGTATACACTCCTGGATTTTTTACTCCGTTTTTTTTTTCCGACGGATTACAGATGAAGAAAAGTGGGTCTCCTGTGAGACTCCCGGCATGGCTCCTTCCTTGGCCCCCTATTCCGGGGTGCCCGGTTGAGGTTGAGATGGCGATTCCCTATATCGTTCCTTCCCCAGTCCCTCGGGTGCTGGTTCGAAGTCGAGAACCCCCCTCCTTCCCCAATTCCTTTTGGTTTCTGGGTTGAGGTCGAGGCGTGGATGAAGCCCCCTGAAGGTCATAGCAGCATCCTCCCTAATCCCCCTCCGGGGGCATTAGGTTGAGACGCCGCAGGTAGGGCCTGTACAGGCAGCACTCTGCAGCTCCCAGCAGTGGGCCAGCACACTGCGCCTGCATCCAGGGACCCCAGCCCAGCTGCGGGCTCCTGTCGGGCCGGGGAGAGTGCAGGCAGGCATGGCACAATAGAGACACAGGGCTCCCTGCGCCCCTGTCTCTGTGGCAGCATCAGCTCTATACTGCCTCAGGGGGACCCCTCACCAGGCCTCCCTTCCGCTTATAGCCCCACCGCTATCCTGCCTTCAAATCCGGGGGGGGTCCTGTTCAGATCCGACCCCCTCCTGGACTTCCGCGCCGGCTTGGAGCCTTTCTGGGCATCAGGGATCTAATTTACGCTGCAGCTTCGGCCTAGCTGAAGCTGCCGCCTTCTCTCCGCCCCCGGCCCCTCCCTCGGATGAAAAATATGACACTCCACAGTGTCACAGAGGGGGCGGATCGAGACAGAAAGGGCGCGCTTTTAAACAGCTTTGCCGCCTTTTTTTCCGCTCTCCGGACCCTTCTCACCCTGCCTCTTCTCCTCGGCTGTCATTTCTACTGGAGCAAGGATTAACCCTGCATCTTCCGGTAAGCAGGACCAGGCCAGCCAGTCTCCGGGGGGCATAGGACTGTGGTTCTACGGCGCTGGACCTAGGAGCAAACTGGTGGGGTAAGATCACAGCTGGGTTGTTTTACTCGGCTGTGAATCCATATTCCCTATAAGGCTCCCTTATAGGTTCCTCTGCATAGCTACCCCTGTAAGGTGCTAGCCAGCCCCTTTGAACTCTGTACACGATGCCGGGCTCAAGGTCCAAGAGAACCAGGCAGGACTGCTATTATGCATACTGCACAGCCTGCGGGACCGCTCTCCCTAGCGGCAGCACGTACCCGCACTGCCAGGACTGCACTCAGACTACTGTGTCAGAGCCCCAAGAGGCCCCTGCCAATGCTTCGGTGTCTAATGCCACGCCGGAATGGGTCACTCAGATGTCGCAATCTATGACGCAGTCTATAGATAACCTAACCTCCACATTGCTTCAGGCTCTGCAGAGTCATGCCTCGGCTATGACCGCTACCCAGCAAAGGGAGAGCTTGACTCAGGGACAGGACGACCCTGGCACATCCACGTCTAGGTCAGGACGCAAGCGGACCCACAGGTCAAATTCATCTGCGTCATCCCATAGCACACGGTCATCCCCTTCTAGGGAGAGACACCGTAGCTCTAGGTCATTTGGACCACCCAGCAGGGGACACCTCAGTGATACACTGGATTCGGAGGGCATATGTGACTCCGACTCAGACAAGGAAATGGAGGGGTCCTTGATCCCAATCCCTCCTAGCAATACAACGCTACTTGAGGACTTAATCTCTTCCATCCATCGGGTGCTGGACATTTCTGATCTGCCACCAGAGGCCCCAGAACACAAGATTTCCTTTGAAGGACCTCTGAAGCCGCCTAAGGTTTTCTCTAACCACCCAGAGTTTAAAGCGATCGTTAAAAAGCAGCTCTCACAGCCTGAGAAAAAATTCGCTAATCGCAAATATCTGGAGGCGAGATACCCCTTCCCACAGAAGGATACCAAGGAATGGACAGACCCACCCCAAGTGGACCCCCCAGTCTGTAGATTAGCAGCACCGACCCTCCTTTCACTGCCAGATAGCTCAACCCTCAGGGATGCAGCAGACCGGCAGCTAGAATGCATGGCTCGTTCAATATTTGAGGCTGCAGGGGCATCCCTGGCTCCTGCGTTCGCTTCAGTTTGGGCTGCCAAGGCCATTCTGGCCTGGGCCAAAAATTTACAAGCTGGCCTCCAAGCATCCGCTCCTGAGCTGTCGGACCAAGCGGTTCAAATAGCAATCGTAACAGATTACATGCTTCATGCAGCTCTGGATTCAGCAAGGGGAGTAGCGGGGATAGCATCAAACGCCATCACAATTAGGTGTATCCTCTGGCTGCGGGAATGGAAAGCGGACGCAGCCTCAAAGAAGTCCCTCATACACCTCCCCTACCTCAGTGGGCGACTTTTTGGTGAACGGTTGGACACGATGATATCCAACGCCACCGGGGGTAAGAGTACCTCTCTTCCCCAACTGAAACCTAAACGCACTTACAAGAAGCGTAACCAAACTCGATTCCGATCCTTTCGGAATTCTTCGGGCTGGTCCGTCTCCCGTCCAGCACAAAATCGTAACCGTTCCCCATACAGGGACAACTCACGGTCGACGCAAAGGTCGGACAAGACCTGGCAGTCAAAAACAGCCCAGTCTAAGCCCAGAGGAGGAAAATCTCAGACTTTCTCCTCATCATGACTCACGGACTCCGGAAGACACCACATCCATAGGTGGCTGACTTTTGCGCTTTCATCAAGTCTGTCTGCCTATTACAGAAGACAAGTGGGTCAGGGAACTAGTGTCTTCCGGATACAAGACAGGGTTCACCTCCAACCCACCGGACCGATTCTTCCTTTCTGTCCCCCCAAAACCACCGACCAAGGCTCGTGCCTTCCGACAAGCGGTCTCCTTGCTTCTCCAAGCAGGAGTCATAGTACCGGTCCCCACGGCCGAGCGCTTCTGGTGGTTCTACTCCAATCTATTCGTAGTCCCCAAGAAAGGAGGCAGTGTGCGGCCCATATTGGACCTAAAACAACTCAACAAATATGTACGGGTCCATCACTTCCGCATGGAGTCTCTTCGGTCCATCATTGCATCCATGGAGAAGGGAGAATATCTCGCCTCCATAGACATACATGACGCATACCTGCATATACCGATTGCATTGGCCCATCAGAGGTTTCTCAGGTTCGCAATCGACCAGGACCACTACCAGTTTGTGGCTCTCCCGTTCAGACTCGCCATGGCTCCCAGAGTGTTTACCAAAGTCATGGCAGCCACCATGGACGTCCTGCACTCCAGAGGACTAGTAGTCGTTCCATACTTGGACAATCTACTCATCAAGGTTCCCACCTTCAAGGACTGCAAGCTCAGCGTCTCAATTACAATTGACACTGAGTCGCATGGGCTGGTTAGTCAACTTACACAAGTCATCACTAACCCAGAGTCAGTCTCTGACCTTCCTGGGAATGCTATTCAACACCTCCAGGGGTCTAGTGCTCCTTCCCAAGGACAAGGCACTGGCTCTTCGCCTAGGAGTTCGCACCCTCCTCCGCAAACCCCCTCGATCTCTCCGGTTTGCCATGAGAGTCCTCAGCAGGATGGGGGCAGCAATAGAAGCTGTCCCATTTGCCCAGTTTCGCCTCAGGCCTCTCCAACTAGCCATCCTCAAGTCCTGGGACAAAAACCCTTTCTCTCTCGACTGGGAGTTCCAGCTAACGTCGTCAACCAAGAGGTCCCTGCACTGGTGGCTCAAGCCAACCTCGCTAGCAAAGGGGAAATCCTTTCTCACAGGTCAATGGAAGGTTCTGACCACTGATGCGAGCCTGACGGGTTGGGGTGCAGTGCACCTACACCACAGGGCAAGTGGTCCCCAGTAGAAGTGACCATGCCCATCAACATCCTGGAAATTTGTGCCATCCTCCTTGCATTGAGGGCTTTTCATCACTTACTGGCAGCCTCTCACATCAGAATACAGTCGGACAATGCCATGGTTGTGGCATATGTGAATCACCAAGGGGGGACCCGCAGTACCCAGGCGATGCAAGAAGTGTCACATATCCTCCACTGGGCAGAGGACACAGGGTTGGTTCTCTCGGCGGTGCACATTCCAGGTGTGGACAACTGGGAAGCAGACTTCCTCAGCCGACAAGGAATAGACTCGGGAGAGTGGTCTCTCCATCCCGAATTTTTTTGCCAGATTTGCCATCGCTGGGGGACCCCGGATGTGGACCTAATGGCATCCCACTTCAATGCCAAGGTCTCCAACTTCATGGCCAGAACACACGATCCGCGGTCGCTCGGAGCAGACGCTCTGGTTCAGGACTGGACCCAGTACCAGCTTCTGTACATTTTTCCACCTCTCCCCCTGATATCCAGGGTGGTGAGGAAGATCAAGCAAGAGGGAGTTCCAACCATCCTAATCGCACCGAACTGGCCCAGATGTACATGGTACGCCGACATCGTACAACTTACGGTAGACGCCCCCTGGCGTCTCCCTGACTGCCCCGATCTTCTATCACAAGGCCCGTTCTACCACCAGAACTCAGGGGCTCTCAATTTGACGGCGTGGCCCTTGAGACCTGGGTTCTATCCCAGGCAGGGCTCTCGCCCGATGTCATTGGAACCATGATCAGGGCACGGAAGCCAGCCTCTGCCAAGATCTATTACCGTACCTGGAAAGCTTTCTTTACCTGGCGTGAATCTCGTGGCCAGACTCCACTCCCTTATTCCTTACCCAAAGTACTTGGTTTTCTCCAATCTAGTCTGGAGACCAGGCTGTCCGTGGGCTCGCTTAACAGCCAGGTGTCAGCCCTCTCAGTGCTTTTTCAAAGGCGCATTGCTACCAAGCCGCAAGGACTTTTCTTCAGGGGGTTTCCCGATGGTTCCCCCCTACAGACCACCAGTAGAAACGTGGGACCTCAACCTGGTCCTGACAGCATTGCAGGAACCACCCTTCGATCCCCTTAAGGAGGTCCCGCTCCACGTTCTATCCCAGAAGGTAGTTTTCCTGGTGGCAGTCACCTCGCTACGCAGGGTGTCTGAACTGACAGCACTCTTCTGCAGACGTCCCTTCCTGGTTTTTTCACCAGGACAAGGTAGGTTGTGTCCCACTTCCACCTCAATGAGGAAATTTCACTGCCATCCTTTTGTCCTGTCCCAGTTCATAGAGTGGAGAAGGCTCTGCATACGCTTGACCTTGTCAGGGCATTGCGTATATATGTGTCTAGGACTGTGTCATTCCGGAGGTCTGATTCTCTTTTCCTCCTTCCGGAAGGCAGCCGCAAGGGTTTGCCAGCTTCCAAAGCTACCCTTGCCAGGTGGATCAAATCCACCATACAAGATGCCTACCACCTTAAGAATTCTCCTCTTCCAGCCGGTATTACGGCACCCTCTATACGGGCGGTAGGGGCCTCCTGAGCCATTCGGCACCAGGCTTCGGCACAAGTGTGTAAGGCGGCCACTTGGACTAGCCTACACACGTTTACTAAACACTATAGGGTTTATACCCAGTCCTCAGCGGACGCGAGCCTGGGTAGATGTGTTCTGCAGGCGGCGGTGCCCCAAATGTAACGGCCTGTCTGCACAACATTCGTCCATTGCTTCCCACCCAGGGACTGCTTTGGGATGTCCCATGGTCCTGTGTCCCCCAATGAGGCGACAGAGTAAAGGAGATTTTTGTGTACTCACCGTAAAATCTCTTTCTCTTAGCCTCTAATTGGGGGACACAGCTCCCACCCTGTTGCCCTTCCGGGCCGTTGTTACTGTCGAGTTCTCATATTGTTTGCTTGAGCTCGCACATAGTTGCCTTCTTATAGGCATGGTTATGTTATTCATGTCATGTTCCTCCTACTGCTTTTGCACAAAACTGGAGAAGGCTGATGCCGTCCAGGGGTGTATACTGCAGAGGAGGAGCCACGGTTAATCTTTTTCAGATTATGCATAATGTCGCCTCCTAGTGGACAGCAGCATAAAGGTACCGTCACACTAGACGATATCGCTAGCGATCCGTGACGTTGCAGCGTCCTCGCTAGCGATATCGTCCAGTGTGACAGGCAGCAGCGATCAGGCCCCTGCTGTGCTGTCGCTGGTCGGGGAAGAAAGTCCAGAACTTTATTTGGTCGCTGGACTCCCCGCAGACATCGCTGAATCGGCGTGTGTGACACCGATTCAGCGATGTCTTCACTGGTAACCAGGGTAAACATCGGGTAACTAAGCGCAGGGCCGCGCTTAGTAACCCGATGTTTACCCTGGTTACCATCCTAAAAGTAAAAAAAAACAAACACTACATACTTACCTACAGCCGTCTGTCCTCCAGCGCTGTGCTCTGCACTCCTCCTGTACTGTCTGTGTGAGCACAGCGGCCGGAAAGCAGAGCGGTGACGTCACCGCTCCGCTTTCCGGCTGACCGACGCTCACAGCCAGAGCAGGAGGAGTGCAGAGCACAGCGCTGGAGGACAGACGGCTGTAGGTAAGTATGTACTGTTTGTTTTTTTTACTTTTAGGATGGTAACCAGGGTAAACATTGGGTTACTAAGCGCGGCCCTGCGCTTAGTTACCCGATGTTTACCCTGGTTACCGGCATCGTTGGTCGCTGGAGAGCTGTCTGTGTGACAGCTCTCCAGCGACCAAACAGCGACGCTGCAGCGATCCGGATCGTTGTCGGTATCGCTGCAGCGTCGCTAAGTGTGACGGTACCTTAACTCCCATGGTCCTGTGTCCCCCAATTAGAGGCTAAGAGAAAGAGATTTTACGGTGAGTACACAATAATCTCCTTTTTTTCACTCGCTGAGCTGACCTTTGTATTGATAACAATGTTGCGGAGACCAAACATTCTTGTGTTTTGATTTTTTTTTTCTTGTTACGGTGTTTACTGATTTAATTAATTCTTTGTATATATTGATAGATCAGGCAATTCTGAATGCAGCGATACCAAATATGTGTATTTTTTATTTATTGTTTTATTTTGAATGTGGGGTGATTTAAACTTTTATATTTTTAAAAACTTTTTTTTAACTTTACATTGCTTTAAACAGTCTCTATGTGAGACTAGACTAGAAGCTGCGATCATCTGATCACCTGTCCTACACATAGTTGGGCTTCAGCACTGCTCTGTGTAGCAGAAATGCTCACTTGCTTTGAGTGCCGACCTATTAGTTGCTATCTGAGAGGATGGTTTTTGGTTATTATTTGTGGAGGGGGTTGATTCTTCCTATTCCTCCATGTTATCAGGTTCTTCAACCAGTGATAATAATTGGGAGAATTTGTTTTGAGTTGGAAGCTCAATTGTTTCCAAAATGGAGAGTCTGAAATGAGAGAATGTATAAGGCGATTAGTGGTACGGATGGATACTGGCGTATATTGTGCAGAGTTACTGTATGTCAGGGCTGCCACTAGAAATTTCGGGGCCCCTTGAGACTCCAGCCAGGCTCCACCCCAGCCCCACCTCCACCCCTCGAACTGTCCACAGTCCCACCAGTCTCTCTAGGAAAAACTCCACTACTCACCTATCACACATTAACAGTTCCCATCACCAAATCACACATATAGCCGATATATAGTAAGCGTGGTGTATTATCCAAATAGAATTGATACCATATATAGCGTCTGGATAAAAATTAACTTTTATTCGATATAATCTAAAAAGCCAATAAGGCAATAAACCAAAAGAAAACTAAGAGGGGAAACATACAGGACAAATGGAAACCTCGTGTGCCAAGTGCCCTATTACCTACACAGAAAGGGAAAAGACTAACAACAGGTAACAAATACTAAATCGCACAGTATATGTACATTTGGTTTATTGCCTTATTGGCTTTTTAGATTATATCGAATAAAAGTTAATTTTTATCCAGACGCTATATATGAGACATATAGCCGGCAGCTTTTGATTTGGCCAAAAGATTTTTTTTAAGCCGCCACCATAACACAGTAGACACTTTTGGCCGAGCCCTACTCTACTGTAACCTACTAAATATTTGTTAAAATATGCAATACAATTTAGGTATATTTTTTATTTATTTTTCAATTTTTAAAATGACCAATAATATCACATACAACGAACAAATACCACCGCACCATGACCAGACCACATATTACCACCACAGTGATCGAATAATATCATATACAAAGAACAAATACCAACGCACCATGACCAGACCACATATTACCACCACAGTGATCGAATAATATCATATACAAAGAACAAATACCACCGCACCATGATCAGACACAATATTACCACCATAGTGATCGAATAATATCAAATACAGGGAACAAATACCACAACACCATGATCAGACCACATATTACCACCACAAGGTGATCAAATAGCACATACAAGGGACAAATACCACAACACCATATCCAGACCACATACATTATTACCACCACATAGTGACTGAATACTACAATACTGATCAGTAATCATCAAAAAAACACAATACTAATATCATCAGTGCCATTATACACAGGAGATCTATACTTAGTATGCAGTGTCTGTGTACAGGTAATACAGTGATCACTGGTGACATTATACACAGGAGCTCTGTGTATAATGTATAGGTAATACAGTGATCACTGGTGACATTATACACAGGAGCTCTGTATATAGCATACAGTGTATAGTGTCAGTGTATAGGTAACACACTGACTCACCAGTAACGTCTCTAGGTGAAGTCCTTCATCTTTGTTTTTCATCTTTCATCCAGCACAGACCGCCATGACTTCTTCCAGCCAGGGCTCGTCTCTACAGGAAATAACACAGTTATCTCGAGCTCCGCTTGCAGAACACATTACTTAATTTTTCCCAACTTCTATATTACACCACATGAAGAAAAAAAGGCGACATAGTATCACTCTACACAGTAACAGGACCGCCCCCCCCCCCCCCCATTTAAAACAGTATACTCAAAAAATAAAATAAATACATGACTGCAGTAATATCCCTTAATTAGCCCCTATGGTAATAATTTTCCCCATCCTAGCCCCCGTTTGTCTCATTCCTGGCTTCATACCTTATCCCCTCCCTCCTTTTGCAGTCTAGCCCCACTACGGTCACATCATGCTTCAGTCTTGGCCAAGACTATTGCCTACAACCTCCTTCATTACTGCAGTCAGGCTTGGACTGGCCCATAGGAGAATCCTCCGGTGGGCCCCCGTGCAATACTGTACCACCACCCTCTTATATATGAGCAGTAATTGTCACAATATACTTGAATCACTATGTACAGACAAAGGCGGCATCTTATTAATTTAGCCCAGTTCACTGTTATATAAATTTGTGACTGAGGATAATGTTACATTAGTCTGTAGCTGAACAGTGGGGCCCTGGAGTTGGTTACTGGTGGGCCCTTGACACCTAGGTCTGCCACTGATTGCACTTATTGCCTACTTCTGTTATGCTAATTAGTTCAAAGGGCACCACTTTTACAGCCTTTTTTACTATTTATACCACATACATGTGGACCTTTGCTATATTTGGTCTGGTGAAGATACCGATTTGGTATCAAAACGCATAGCCTGAATATCTTCCCAATAAGAAATTTGGTGGTCACTATCAGCTTTGCCCTTGTCCTGCATTTTCTTCTGTATTGTGTATCCTGCAGTGTTGTTTGTTTGCCCATCATTGCCCAAGAGAGGCACTTATCAGCACTTACCTTGCAAGCAGGGAGTAAGCACCTCAGTTAAAGTCTTCGTCACTGTGGTCAATAGCGACTGTGGCATCTAAATGGTTAGACAAAGGCCCCATTGGCCCCAACCACACTGTACAGAATAAGACCCTATTTCAATTTAATTTATTCTACAGCTCTGGCAAAAATTAAGAGACCACCGCACCAAAACCCTGTCATGGGCCCGATCTCCAGGCCTGAACCCCATTGAAATCTTCTGGAATGTAATCAAGAGGATGATGGTCACAAGCCATCAAACAAACATTTTTGTGCCAGAAGCAGTGAGAAAGACTGGTGGGAAAGCATGCCAAGACGCGTGAAAACTGTGATTAAAAATCATGGTTATTCCACAAAATATTGATTTCTGAACTCTTCCCGAGTGAAAACATTAGTATTGTTGTTTCTAAATGATTATGAACTTGTTTCCTTTGCATTATTTGAGGTCTCAAAGCACTGTTTGTTTTTTATGGACCATTTTTCTTTGTCAGAAAAAAAATACCGTATATACTCGAGTATAAGCCGAGATTTTCAGCCCAAATTTTTGGGCTGAAAGTGCCCCTCTCGGCTTATACTTGAGTCAAGGTGGGTGGCAGGGTCGGCGGGTGAGGGGGAGAGGGCGCTGAGGCATACTTACCTGCTTCCAGCGATCCTGGCGCTCCCCGCCTGTCCCACGGTCTTCTGTGCTGCAGCTCTTCCACTGTTCAGCGGTCACGCATAGGGGTGGAGCCACATATTCATTTCTCTAATCAGCGATAACGGTGACCGCTGATAGAGGAAGAAGCTGCGGCACCGAAGACAGCTGTACGGGAGAAGGACGCCGGGAGCAGGTAAGTATCGCATATTTACCTGTCCACGTTACAGCCGCCGGGCGCCGCTCCATCTTCCCGGCGTCTATCGGCTCTGACTGTGCAGGTCAGAGGGCGCGATGACGCATATAGTGTGCGTGGCGCCCTCTGCCTGATCAGTCAGTGCGGAGAGACGCCGGGACCGGACGCCGGGAGCTGCAAGCAAGAGAGGGGAGTATGGCATTTTTTTTTATTGCAGCAGCAGCAGCAGCGGCACAGATTTATGTGGAGCATCTATGGGGAAATATGAACGGTGCAGAGCACTATATGGGGCACAGCTATGGGGAAATATGAACGGTGCAGAGCACTATATGGCACAGCTATGGGGCAATATGAACGGTGCAGAGCACTATATGGCAGAGCTATGGGGCAATATGAACGGTGCAGGGCACTATATGGCAGAGCTATGGGGAAATATGAACGGTGCAGAGCACTATATGGCAGAGCTATGGGGAAATATGAACAGAGCAGAGCACTATATGGCAGAGCTATGGGGCAATATGAACGGTGCAGAGCACTATATGGCAGAGCTATGGGGAAATATGAACGGTGCAGAGCACTATATGGCACAGCTATGGGGAAATATGAACGGTGCTGAGCACTATATGGCAGAGCTATGGGGCAGTATGAACGGTGCAGAGCACTATATGGCAGAGCTATGGGGAAATATGAACGGTGCAGAGCACTATATGGCAGAGCTATGGGGAAATATGAACGGTGCAGAGCACTATATGGCAGAGCTATGGGGCAATATGAACGGTGCAGAGCACTATATGGCAGAGCTATGGGGAAATATGAACGGTGCAGAGCACTATATGGCACAGCTATGGGGAAATATGAACGGTGCAGAGCACTATATGGCACAGCTATGGGGAAATATGAACGGTGCAGAGCACTATATGGCACAGCTATGGGGAAATATGAACGGTGCAGAGCACTATATGGCACAGCTATGGGGCAATATGAACGGTGCAGAGCACTATATGGCAGAGCTATGGGGAAATATGAACGGTGCAGAGCACTATATGGCACAGCTATGGGGAAATATGAATGGTGCAGAGCACTATATGGCACAGCTATGGGGCAATAATGAACATGCAGAGCACTATATGGCACAGCTATGGGGCAAGAATGATCTATTTTTATTTTTGAAATTCACCGGTAAATGCTGCATTTCCACCCTAGGCTTATACTCGAGTCAATAAGTTTTCCCAGTTTTTTGTGGCAAAATTAGGGGGGTCGGCTTATACTCGAGTATATACGGTACACAATTTATTGCTTGGAAATTCGGAGACATGTTGTCAGAAGTTTATAGAATAAAAGAAAAATTTACATTCTGCTCCAAAATACACCTCTAAAGAGAAAAATCAGACAAACTTAACATTTTGCAGTGGTCTCTTAATTTTTGCCAGAGCTGTATATTCTAATAATTTATTTTAATTTACACTGAGATATCTGCTCGTTCTCAATATTCTTATATGTTTTCAGCTCCATTATTATTTTATTGTAACTTTGCTAATATTATTTTTCTTCTATTATCATCACTTTATATTTATTACTCCATTTACATTGGCCTGCCGCACCAGTAACAGAATGTTTTTGCACAAATCCTCAGATTTTACCCAAGGTAATGTTAAAGATAAAGTTTCAGTCAAAAGCTATATGTAATTTTCAGATTTTGCTTCAGTTTCCAAATCGCTTTGGCTGTTTTTTTAAAGGGACTGGTTACATTCTTTTCTTTTAACCGTTTTTTTTTTTTTTTTAATTGCATTTTATTTTCTGCACCCGATCATGGAAGCAATCATCTTTCCTGCATTGCGGATGATGGCATTTAGAGATTTGCTTTAGGCTATGTTCACATACGTATAAAGCCCCAGAAAGCGGGATTCGGACATTTGTGCAGATGTGACCATTAACTTTAATGGTGCAGATGGAGTCACTATGTGCTCTGTCGGACATGGTTTCCGTCAGTATCCGCCTATTTCAGATTTGCTTCAAAATCTCTTCGAAAACTCAAAACTCTTCAAATTAATTTCTATCTGAGATATCAACTCTGCGGTTTCATCAAAGAAAATTTGAGATGTTTGTCACCTAAAGAGTTTTTCAAAAATTTCTGAAAGAAAATGCATGTCATTTCTTGGAAGGAAACCTCTTCAAACTAAGCACTATCCAAATGTTCCAAAACAGTTTCAGGAAAGACTGAAGAAACCAAAAAAGTCCAAAATCTTTATAAACCAGGAGTGTTTCCTCAGGCTGTTTCTGCTTGAAAACTTATATTTTTTTGAAATTCTACAAAAAGTGTGAAAATATTCTTAGACCCTGTAGCTTACATTCACATTTTCTTCAGGTGTTCGCACCATAGTATTTTATAAAAAATCTTCTGTCAATACTTTATTTGATGCATTTTTGTCCGTTTTGGTTTTTTTACAAAAATGCTTTGATTCTGCACTGCGTTTATTTACTAGCATTTTTGTCAGGCTCCCCATAGAGAAAAATGCACAAATCTTCAGTCTGTCTTCAGATGCACAGTGTGAAACAATTTTCATGACATCGAATCCACTTTGGGTGGACAGTTAAAGGGGTTATCTGGCCTTAGGTTGCAAGTCTGCAGTCACTATGTCCTGACATCTTGCTCACTTGCCTGCTGTAAGGATTCTCCAGTGGCAGCGGTGGTGGAGACGTGACCACAAGTATGTGATTTGCATCATTGCGGTCGCGTGACGACTAGAGAGGCACGGCTGTTGTGAATTCTGTTATTGAACTCCCTCCTGTGGTCATGAATGGTACTTCGGCGAGTTCTGTCCATGGACTCCCTCTGGTGGCTGTGAGTGGAGCTGCTGGTTCTGAGGTTCCTTCCACAGGTGACGTGGTTTATCCTTTGGTTGGCTGCTCTATTTAACTCCACTCAGATCGTTACTCCATGCCAGCTGTCAATGTTCTTGTACTGGTTCAGTTCGCTCTTGGATCTTTCTGGTGACCTGTCTACTCCGGCAGAAGCTAAGTCCCTGCTAGTTATTTATTTGTTCATTGTTTCCTTGTCCAGCTTGCTATCATGATTCTGTCTTGCTAGCTGGAAGCTCTGGGATGCAGAGTGGCACCTCCGCACCGTGAGTCGGTGCGGAGGTCTTGTTGCACACTCTGCGTGGTCTTTTTGTAGTTTTTTGTGCTGACCGCAAAGATACCTTTCCTATCCTCAGTCTGTTTAGTAAGTCTGGCCTCCCTTCGCTGAAACCTGTTTCATTTCTGTGTTTGTGACTTTCATCTTAACTCACAGTCAATATATGTGGGGGACTGCCTTTTCCTTTGGGGAATTTCTCTGAGGCAAGGTAGGCTTTATTTTCTATCTCTAGGGCTAGTTAGCTCTTAGGCTGTGAAGAGGCGTCTAGGCCGAGTTAGGTACGCTCCACGGCTATTTCTAGTTGTGTGATAGGATTAGGGGTTGCGGTCAGCAGAGTTGCCACTTCCCAGAGCTTGTCCTGTGTGAGTTTAACCATCAGGTCGTTCCGGGTGCTCCTAACCACCAGGTCCATAACACACGGCCTCGCTCAATGCAAGTTTAGGCCAGATACAGTGTAGTCAGAATGTGGTTGGAAGTATGCAATTATGGGTGGTGATTTTTATTGGTGGTGATGGGGTGGGGGGGCCGGATTATGAGTGGTGATGGGGTGGGGGGGCGGGATTATGGGTGGTGATAGGGCTGGGGGGGACGGGATTATGGGTGGTGATGGGGGGGCGGGATTATGGGTGGTGATGGGGGGGCGGGATTATGGTTGGTGATGGGGTGGGTGGGATTATGGGTGGTGAAGAGGTGGGGGGCGGGATTATGGGTGGTGATGGGGTGGGGGGGCGGAATTATGGGTGGTGATGGGTGGTGGGCGGGTTTTATGGGTGGTGATGGGGTGGGGGGTGGGATTATGGGTGGTGATGGGGTGGGGGGCGAAATGGTGTGTGGTGGGGGGCGGGATTATGGGTGGTAATGGGGTGGGGGGGCGCTATTGTGTGTGGTAATGGGGTGGGGGGCGGGATTGTGTGTGGTGGGGGGGCGGGATTATGTGTGATTATGTGGTGGGGGGCGGGATTGTGCGTGGTGATGTGGTGGGGGGCGGGATTGTGTGTGGTGGGGGGCGGGATTGTGTGTGGTTATGTGGTGGGGGCGGGATTGTGTGTGGTGATGTGGTGGGGGGCGGGATTGTGTGTGGTGATGTGGTGGGGGGCGGGATTGTGTGTGGTGGGGGGCGGGATTGTGTGTGGTGATGTGGTGGGGGGCGGGATTGTGTGTGGTTATGTGGTGGGGGGCGGGATTGTGTGTGGTGATGTGGTGGGGGGCGGGATTGTGTGTGGTGATGTGGTGGGGGGCGGGATTGTGTGTGGTGATGTGGTGGGGGCGGGATTGTGTGTGGTGATGTGGTGGGGGCGGGATTGTGTGTGGTGGGGGGCGGGATTGTGTGTGGTGATGTGGGGGGGGCGGGATTGTGTGTGTGGTGATGTGGTGGGGGCGGGATTGTGTGTGGTGATGTGGTGGGGGCGGGATTGTGTGTGGTGATGCGGTGGGGGGCGGGATTGTATGTGGTGATGCGGTGGGGGGGGCGGGATTGTGTGTGGTGATGCGGTGGGAGGCAGCAGAGCTTCCGTGCAGGGGGCGGGATTAGCGAGTAATCACGATGGCTCTTATATATATATAGATGTCAATGAGATATATATATATATATTATATTCAATTGCCGACTTTTGTCATCTCCTTCTCAAACCCGACAGGATATGAGACATGGTTTACATACAGTAAACCATTTCATATCCCTTATTTTTTAACATATTCCTCACTAATAATGTTACAAGTGTATGTGTGTAAAATTTGGGTGCTCTAGCTGTTAAAATAAAGGGTTAAGTCACGGAAAAAATTGGCGTGGGCTCCCGCGCAATTTTCTTCGCCAGAGTGGGAAAGCCAGTGACTGAGGGCAGATATTAATAGCCTAGAGAGGGACCATGGTTATTGGCCCTCCCCTGGCTAAAAACATCTGCCCCCAGCTGCCCCAGAAAAGGCACATCTGTAAGATGCGCCTATTCTGGCACTTGGCCACTCTCTTCCCACTCCCCTGTAGCGGTGGGATATGGGGTAATAAAGGGTTAATGCCACTGTTCTGCCCATTCTAGCGAAGGTCAGGGCTTCGTATCTAGCTTTAAAAAGGTTTAATACCATAGTTTGGTTTTGCTGTGTTATAGCACCACCAAGTGGTGGTTAAATTTATTACCTGTGTTTTTCAGTAATTATTAGAGTGTTGCATTCTGGGATTCACCAAGGTATCATGGGAAGGGGAAACTCCATTTTCTCTCTGTGTATTTCCCTGGACACACGTGTTAATCTGCTGTGTTGAACTACCTCACTTACTTCCCATTCCGGTTAAGTTTATCCGGTAAGACCATTATCCCTGTTCTTGCTATGTAATGTTGTACAGAGTGTGATTAACTGTATAGCAGCCAGTACACAGGAAATGTGATTTCAGTTACCTGCTGTATGTAGTTATTATAGAAGTTGCATCATCCTGTATGCTTTCCCTGTTAGTTGCAGTCATGTTATTATTTGCCCAATACTTACTCAAATCATTTGTATTCTTATAGTTTTACCGCGCTCATGTTTACCAATAAACAAGTTAGACTACAGAGAACAGTCTGCTTATTTGGGAGACAGAAGTGGTTTATGCCGTATGTCGGATCACACACCGTATCAACGTGTATGAAGACAGAACAGCCACCTTGCTATTGTAAGGTGACATTAAGCCTGGTTAATAACGGAGAGATGTCAATAAGACATCTATCCATTATTAATCCAATAGTAGTAAATGGTTAATAATACACACACACACACACACACATTAGGAAAAAAGTATTTTAATGAAATAAAGACACAGGGTGTTGTAATAGTTTATTATACTCTCAATCCAAATGACGACACTCGTTCTGTAAAAAAGGAAAAATAAAAAAACAACAATATCCCATACCTTTCCGCCGTTACAGTCATGTCCCACGCTGTAAATCCATCTGAAGGGGTTAAATAATTTTACAAGCAGGAGCTCTGCTAATGCAGCCGCCCCTGCCTGTAAAAACTGGGGAATGAATGGGAACGTAGCTACCTAGACTTGCGGTGCTGCGCCCCCTGCTGGCATAACCTCAAATGAACTCGAGTGTGAGAAAATATTCAGAAAAACTCCCACACTAGAGTTCATATGAGTTTATACCAGGAGGGGGCGCAGCACCGCAAGTCTAGGTAGCAACGTTCCCCTGCTTTCAATTCATTCCCCAGTTTTTACAGGCAGGGGCGGCTGCATTAGCAGGCTCCTGCTTGTAAAATTATTTAACCCCTTCCAATGGATTCACAGCGTGGGACATGACTGTACAGCGGACAGGTATGGGATATTGTTGTTTCTTTTATTTTTCCTTTTTTACAGAACGAGGGTCGTCATTTGGATTGAGAGTATAATAAACTATTACAACACCCTGTGTCTTTAGGAAAAAAGTATTTTATTGATATAATGTGTGTTTTATTAACCATTTACTACTATTGGATTAATAATGGATAGGTGTCTTATTGACATCTCTCCATTATTAACCAGGCTTAATGTCACCTTAAAATAGCAAGGTGACATTAACCCTTTATTACTCCATATCCCACCGCTACTCAGGAGTGGGATGAGAGAGGCTAAGTGCCAGAATAGGCGCATCTTTACAGATGTGCCTTTTCTGGGGTGGTTGGGGCAGATGTTTTTAGCCAGGGGGGGTCCTATATCCATGGTCCCTCTCTAGGCTATTAATATCTGCCCTCAGTCACCGGCTTTCCCACTCTGGCGGAGAAAATTGCGCTGGAGCCCACGTCAATTTTTTCCGTCATTTAACCCTTTATTTTAACAGCTAGAGCACCCAAATTTTGCACACAAACACTTGGAACATTATTAGTGAGGAATATGTAAAAAAAAATAAGGGATATTAAATGGATTACTGTATGTAAACCATGTCTCATATCCTGTCGGGTTTGGGAAGGAGATAGGAAAAGCCGGCAATTGATTTACCGGCTTTTCTGCTATCTAGCACATTTATTTTACCTATTCTAATAAAACCTGTCAGTGTGATTTTACTGTACACCGCACTGAATTACCGGCTTTCCTATAGAACACCGCTGCGTATTTCTCGCAAGTCACACTGTTGGTCCGTGTGTAATCCGTATTTTTCTGTGATTTTGTACGGCCATAAAATACGGATGCGTAATATACGCCAGATAGAAGCTGCCCCATAGAGAATCATTGGTCCGTGTGCAATGCGTAGTTTTTGCGCATCTCATACGTCTGTAAAACTCTCTAGTGTGACGCCGGCCTTAGGCCAAGATCACAATCTCTTTCTGAGTGCTGTAGGGGAAAAACCGGACAACAATCAGACCAATGTTATTCAATGGGGCAATTTTGTGCGTAAAAACAAACAAACATGCAGTGTGCACCAATTACTTCCATATGTCAGATGAGACTCGCCCTGCCGAGTATGTGGGTACGCAAAGAAAGTCAGATTCCATACTGAGCTACTGTATAGCATTTGATTTTAAAGGATACATTGCAGGTTTTTTTTACGCAGAAAACTGGTGTAAAAAGTCTTGCAAATTTTTAAAATTCTTAATACAATGGATGACAAGTGAGAAAAAAAAAATCATGTTTTTTTAAGGATGAAATGAAGGCGATTTTTTATATGGTTGTGTGAACTCCGCCTTAATAGCGTAAAACACATAACAGTGATGATCTGGATTCTTCTTGATGTTCACACGATTACGCATAAACCAGACCGTGTATATGGAAGGTATCAGCTTTATTCTGCACTTTATATGTGGTGCTGACGGCAACAGAACAATTCTGTAAATCACACAACCATCTTCTTTCTGCTGGCTAATAAGTCTTCAGTAAGAACCACAAACGTCCATGTCTAGGGTATCACCTGAACTTAGGATTCCTCCACATCTCTTGTTAGATTAACCTTAACCATGTTTGTAGGCTTCGATAACCCGCAGCCGCGTAGCCCTGACAGGAAGGTGTGCGGCTTCGGCACATTGCTGGCGCCGTCCCGTTTTGTCTGTGTGCCTATTTGTTTTGGAAGATACACCTGACTGAAGTTCTCCCGTCTCATGTGGCTGCCATGGGTCTGCATGGAACGAGTCACCTTCTGGCGCAAATTTGTCTGGAAGAGAAAGAATGGATGTGAAAGCTTTGAAAAATGTAAATCATCGCTCCGATCTCACAACAGTGCGCCATGTATTAGATAGCGGGAGGTTATTAAGACTTCAGATTTTATCCCAAGGAATTATATGGATTACGAAGAAAATGCCACTTTATTAATGTGATGCAATTTTTGAAAAGTTTTGAGGTGAGAAAAATTACAAATTTTAGTGCAGATATGGCATGTCGCAAATTCTACAAGGTTTTTTATAGCAAATAAATGAGCGTAAAGCTGTCGATATCTTCCCCCTATAATGTTCTTACAGGTATTTAATGCATCTCATCTTTTTCCTCTCACCTTCACTGCTGTCTCTCCTCTCACATTCAGACTTTAATCTGCTTGCATATAGATTTCTCATTAATATGCAACTCAATGGACTCGATTCATCAAAGCTTTTACGCCAGTATTCTGGTGTAAAAAGCTTTGAAAAAACGCAGAATTTTGGCGCAATTGGTGGCTGCCCTAAAATTTTGCAACTTCTGGTGTTCTCTCACCATTTTTGCCCAGCTCTTACAAAGTGGTTGGCGGGACGAGGGCTTGGCGACTGCCGCTTGTCAAATCCATAGGGTGGCGAGGTGCACACTTGGATGTGCACAACTTGTTCTGATTCAAGAACAGGTCTACACCTTGTATGAAGCAGGAACGTCTGACTCACGCACACCTCCTCAAGACTGGTGTAAAGAGCGGCAGTCTTGATGTATCGGGACGAATGTATCCATAGTGTAGGAGTCTCCTTATGGCATATGTGCATACAGTACTTGTCAGTATATGTTTTGCCCACTGTACCAATATGGATAGTCCACTATGCTTTTGAGTGCATACGGTATATTGTAAATTGCTCAGAAAAGTTTTGAGAGTTAATTTACCTTTTAGACTGTGTACAACATTTAGGGCTTCCGCATTTGGTACGCATAAAAATTATATTATTACCCCCCTAGGTCAGTGGAAATTTACTACCCACCAAAGGGGAATCATTACTGAAATGTCAATACAGGCAGAAATAAGGATCTCTATTCTGCTGCTGTTCAGATTTCTACTCAGAACAAGTATGTCCATACCAGTTTTATTGCTTTTCTCCGCAGTTCCCATTCATTCCACTCATAGGACTTCACAATGTTGGTTTCCAGGATGTGTGTGTCAGTTTGGGTGCTGCTATTGCACTTAGTGATTGGTTTCATCAGTAGTTTTTCAGCAGCCTGAGCCTGTTAGGAAGATAATGTTTAGTATTTCCTCGCACGGAGGGGTCGATACATCAAAATGGCAGAAAATACTTTGCAAAGTCGGAATTTTTTATCGGACATTTTTGCGACTGTTGGCGTTTTCACACCAGTCCCAGCCAGCTCCGCCAATGTATGACTAGCTTCCTGATTGGAGCAAGTTTTGTGACCAGGCACTCGGTGGAGAACCCCACTGCTAAGATGCACCTGATTCATTAAGTGGGGTGCAGCTCTTAATGAATCAGGCAATGCCCATTCCACCATACCCCTTATTTAAGACTCGTGTACAACGCCAGTCTTGATAAATCAAGGACTATGTCTGTTTTGCTGGGTTTTTAAAACAGAAACTCTCCAAAAAACTCAGCATAAAGACTCAGTGTGAACACTGGTGACACTAGTCACACACAAATCTGCTCCGAGGTTAGTAGACAACTATTTGAAGTCTTCTCCTAGTGACGAATGTAACAACTAGAAAGGCATTCTCTATGGAAACTGAAATCTGAGGGTGAAATCTGCTGTGAAAGTCCTCAGCTTACGAGGCCAATGACAAATCCACAGTGAAGGTCATTTTCCACTGCAGGGATTTTTTCCGTTATGAAAATCTAGTTGAAAAACCCGCTGCATATTCACACCGCTGTGTACATACCTAATGTTGATGTCCATGATAAACCCTTTCATCACCTCAGTGTCATGCCAAATCAATATATAAAGGGCTCCCTGATATATACAGCTCTGGCAAAAATTAAGAGACCACCACATCAAAACGCTGTCATGGGCAGCCCAATCTCCAGACCTGAACCCCATTGAAAACCTCTGGAATGTAATCAAGAGGGTGATTTATAGTCACAAGCCATCAAACAAAGAAGAACTGCTTACATTTTTGCACCAGAAACTGTGAAAGACTGGTGGAAAGCATCCAATACGCATGAAAGCTGTGATTAAAATCATGGTTATTCCACAAAATATTGATTTCTGAACTATCCTGAGATAAAACATCAGTATTGTTGTTTCTAAATTATTATGAACTTGTTTTCTTTGCATTATTTGAGGTCTGAAAGCACTTGTTTTTTTAACTTTTGACCATTTTTCTTTTGTCAGAAAAAAAAAATACAAAATGTATTGCTTGGAAATTCGGAGACATGTTGTCAGAAGTTTATAGAATAAATGAACAATTTACATTTTACTTAAAAACATACCTATAAAGAGAAAAATCAGACAAACTGAACATTTTGCAGCGGTCTCCTAATTTTTGCCAGAGCTGTATATTTAGACTTCACAGGGAAAGTGAAGCCTGAAGAAAGAAAAAAAAAGACAAACTAACTACAACTAGAATTGGCTCCAGTGCTGCCACTCCAGGAATGGTGTCCTGACCACGAGTGACCCAACCTTTAGGCCACTGATTGGCTGGTGGTAGAGAGAACTTCTGGTCTAGGTTGAACTGTTGGGCTTGCAGAACTGGAGCATGGGACGGATTCTAGAGGTATATGCCAGTGCTTCTCACTAAATAACAGTAGAATATCATCAAAAAGTTAATTTATTTTGGTTCTTCAATACAAACAGTGAAACTCATATTAGATAGTCATTACAAACTAAGTAAGCCATAATCATCAACATTAACAGAAATAAACACTTGAAATAGATCACTCTGTGTGTAATGACTCTATATAATATATGACTTTCACTTTTTGTACTGAAGAACTGAAATAAAATAACTTCTAATTTTGGCAAAGTCATATTTTATCTGTGAGGTCCCATTCAACTACCAATGATGTTCTCCTGCCTGCAATCGAATGATAGCTAGGAGTTTAGTCTCCTTCCAGACCTGGCTATTGTCTGGGAGAGAACAAGCAGGGCAGATGCAGGAGGACCAAAACATTAAAACTCCAGGTATCGCCAAACCCTCTCTACATGTGGCCATCTTATCTGCATCTCAAACATCTTAATGTCACACAGTAAAACGTAACCTCTGACACCTGCATACCTGGGAATAAGCTGTGATGGCTGAGAACTGTTGGTGAAGCTCCAATAACTGGATCAGCTCTGCACACTGTTTGGCTTTTTCCCCAATTAAAGTGATGTAGTGATCCGGATCCTGAGCGAACCTGGAGGCGGCCTCCTTGGAGCTGAAAACGTAATATCCTTCTCTGTGCTTTAGAATACCAATGCCTGGGTTCCCTGATCCAGAACAGAATGAATTGGCTTATCATCCTTATATACGTACAAATCAAAACTCTTCCATTACTGAGTTTATGAAGTGCATCTGTCAGTAGGACCAACGCTCCTAAGCCATCTATATGGACATGTAGGTCATAGGAAGCTGAACACGGTGATATCTGCGATCTGATGTCTTACAGACAAATCCACGGTTTTGAAACATGTAAATGAGCTGTTGAGGACTTTGGGCCGGACACTGATCTACCGGGAAATTAGATGAAAGGAGGCCTTACCAGTGTGAGACATGTAGATCAGAGAGCAGACTGTCGGTTATTACATAACACATTGGATCGCAGATATCAAGGTATCACATTATTCAGCTTCCTATGACCTACATGTCTATATAGACGGCTTTGGAGGGTTGATCCTACTGACAGATGCCCTTTAAACTGTATGTTTAAATGTATGTTCATTTAAGGGGCAAGCCTCTTAATAAATTTGGTGCAGCTTTTAAGCTGTGCATGCACCAAAAAATGGTTGTCTAGTGCCATGTAATCCACCTGCTCTGTGTAACAGTGATTGGATGCTTTCTGCCAATGTTTAGTGATCATAGAAAGCTGTGAATCACTGGTGTGGGTGGTTATACAGAGCTCAGTATTCAGACAAATGGTTGATCTGCAGCAGAGAAAGCATTGATTTGATCAAAATGACAGCATGCACATCTGTAAGTGACACATCACAGGAATCGGGGTTTCTGTCTCTACAGGAAACTACTGAAGGGAGTGAAAAATTAAAAAAAATATATATTTTTTTTTATTAACCCTTTCACGCCACACCCCTTTTTCATTTTTGCATTTCCGTTTTCAGTTTTTCGCTCCCCTTCTTCCCAGAGCCATAACTTTTTTTTTTTTTTTCCGTCAATATGGCCACGTGAGGGCTAGTTTTTTGTGTGGGATGAGTTGTACTTTCGAACAACACCATTGGTTTTACCGTTTCGTGTACTCGAAAATGGGAAAAAAAAATGTGAGATGAAATTGCAAAAAAAGTGCAATTCCACAACTGTTTTTTGGATTTTTTTTTACCATGTTCATCAAATGCTAAAACTGACCTGCCATTATGATTCGCCAGGTCATTACAAGTTCGTAGACACCAAACATGTGTAGGTTGTTTTTTATTTAAGTGGTGAAAAAAATAATCCAAAGTTTGTTTAAAAAAAAAAAATCCGTATTTTTCCAAGACCCGTAGCGTCTCAATTTTTCATGATCTGGGGCTGGGTGAGGGCTTATTTTGTGTGTGCTTGGCTGACGTTTTTAATGATACCATTTTGGTTCAGATAAGATCTTTTGATCACCCATTATTGCATTGTAATGCAATGTTGCGGCGACCAAAAAAACGTAATTCTGGTGTATTGACTTTTTTTTTCCCTACGCCGTTTACCAATCGGATTCTTTTAATAGCTTGATAGATCGGAAGATTCTGAATGCGGCGATACTAAATATATGTATTTTTTTTAATTGTTTTATTTTGAATTGGGGGGTGATTTGAACTTTTATTTATTTTTTTTATAATTTTAAAAAACTTTTTTTTTTACTTTTTGCATGCTTCAGTAGTCTCCATGGGAGACTAGAAGCTGCACTACTTTGATCGGCTCTGCTACATTCAGGCAATAATCTGCGCCAGTGTGTAGCAGAAATGCTCATTTGCTATGAGTGCCGACCGCTGGGTGACACTCATAGCAATCTGGCATTGACAACCACTGGGGTCTCCTGCAGATCCCAGATTGTCATGCCAACCCATCGGCGACCCGCGGTCATGTGACAAGGGTGCCGATGGGTGGGATTAGTGACTCACTTCCGGCGTGATTATGTGAAATGCCGCTGTCAGAGATTGATAGCGGTATTTAACGGGTTAAGAGCTGCGGGTGGATCACGGCTGTTAGGGGCACATGTCAGCTGTTCAAAACAGAAAAAGAAAAAAAATATATAAAAAGTTCAAATCATCTACCTTTTGCCCTACTCAAAATAAAACAATAAAAAATACACATATTTGATATTGCCGCATTCAGAAACGCCCGAGAATTAATCTGATCAGTAAACGGCATAGAAGAAAAAAATCAAAATACCAAAATTACATTTTTTTTGGTAACCGCAACATTGCAATAAAACGCCATAATAGGAGATCAAAACATTGTATCTACTCCAAAACAGATAGTATCGATAAAAAAAGAAAGTCAGCTTGGCGAGCAAAAAAATAAGCTCTCACCCAGCCCCAGAACCAGAAAAATGGAGAAACTACGGGTCTTGGGAAATGGCATTTTTATTTTATTTTTTATTTTTTTTTACAAACTTTGTTTTTTTTTTCTTCACCACTTAAATACAAAAGAACCTAGACATGTTTGGTGTCTCCGACCTTGTACTGACCTTGAGAAGCATAATGGCAGGTCAGTTTTAGCATTTAGTGGACATGGTTAAAAAAGCCAAACAAAAAACAATTGTGGAATTGACTTTTTTTTGCAATTTTACAGCACTTAAAATTTTTTTTCCCGTTTTACAGTACACTATATGGTAAAACCAATGGTGTCGTTCAAAAGTACAACTTGTTCCGCAAAAAACAAGCCCTCACATGGACATATTGACGGGAAAATAAAGGTTATGGCTCTGGGAAGAAGGGGAGCAAAAAAAAACGAAAATGCAAAAAAACGGAAAATCCCAAGGTGGCGATGGGGTTAAAACTCATCTGACACAAGATTAAAGAAACGACAAAACAATACATGAAAACCAAGATAAACCACCACAGTATAAACTAGATATGGGCATAGGGCTTCAGGTGCAGGACAAACCCAGGAAATCAAAGAATACCAAAGATCTAACCCTAGTGCCATGGTCCATATGTCACGTTATCCCAGATTCTGCCATAATGAAGCACACCTCAGCGATCATCTCATCGAGGTCCTTTGGGCACCAAGAGTTTGTCTTGGAAAGGATCCAGCATGGTGTGAACAGATGCCACAACATGATGTGTATAGAGCCATACATTTCATGGTTTCTTCTAGTCAAGCATATAAAGTACCTGGTAAGAGAAGCCCATCTCTTGTAGCAATGGTGAAACCACAAAATCCATGATATTGAATGGGAAGTCGATCATAATTTGCGGTG
Source organism: Ranitomeya imitator (assembly GCF_032444005.1). Lineage (NCBI taxonomy): Eukaryota > Metazoa > Chordata > Amphibia > Anura > Dendrobatidae > Ranitomeya > Ranitomeya imitator. The sequence goes on from NC_091286.1 coordinate 337,414,087, forward strand.
GTTTCTGGAAAATACCACTCTTGACTACGAAACTCCACGGGATTTACAGATTCTCCTAAATGACAGAAAATGATGAATCATCCGAGTATCTTGTTCATACAAAAATGGTTACCACATGATAAAGTGCCCATACAACGGGTCGATGAGTGACATATGGCTATTAAGAAGTTTTATTTGGAAGTTGTGGATCCAAAAGAAAGAAGTACCGTATTATACAGCCTCCCGAGATCTCATTCTGCGCATGCGCCGCCTCCTGTGGCCATTTTCATGAAGATCAACTCATTACAGCAATGGAAGTGCAGGAGCTCTGGCCTTTCACAAAACGCCGGCGGTGCCCCCGCACCACCGATCATCTGCAAAAGTGCCACGCACCAGCCCGGGATGGTTGTGCGGGGGCTCTGGGATTTCCACAAATGCCAGTGGAGCCCCCGCACCACCGATCACCTGCCAAACTGCCGCCCATCAGCGTGGGATGGATGTGTGGGGGGGCGTTCACAAAATGGCGGAGCTCCCGCACCACCGAGCCTGCTGCACCAGCCTGGGATGAGCCAGACCACCGAACACCTCCTAAGACCCCGGAACACCTCCTAAGACCCTGCTCCACCAGCGCGCCCTCTCACACCCTACCCCCCAGCTAAGCGGAATAATTTGGACTGTAAGACGGACCCTCATTTAACGCGTTAATTTTTTTCCCTATTTTTCTTCTGAAAATGTGGGGTGCGTCTTATGGTCCGGAGCGTCTTATAGTCCAAAAAATATGGTAGTTTAGAGAACGTACACAAAAATAAGGATCTGTTACTTTTGTCACATGGTTCGCTCACACGTGCGTATAAATCTGACGAGTGCAATCCAATACAAAAAAAATAAAAAATCGGATTGCTCTCTGAGCGCTAGCTATTCAATCAGTCAAAGAAAGCAAAGTATATAATAGGTCCACCGTGATCCCTAGGGGTTTGACCACTGTCTTTTCCCCTCTATTGGTGACACTCCGCGTCTCTGAATTTAGCGCTTTACCTATTTGGATGTATCGCACTATATATAAAGGGGTGTAACTTCACCATTTTGTGAATCCAACTTCTATTTAATTTTGTTGTTTCCTCACTTATTCCTGTGTTTCTATCTATTAGGCAGCCCTACATATTTACAAAAATTTTTTTTATGGGTATGCAACTATAGCATCCTCCACTTACTCTGGTGGTATTAGCTATGCATGACTATCAAGTAGTGCCCCCCTATATACAAATAACCACATTCCCCCCCCCCCATTGTTATACTGTGTGTACCCTGTAAGTCGCTGTGCCATGGTATTCTAACTGTGCCCACGGCACGTCATCTGGCGGCTTTTATTACTATGGCCTCGTCGTGTTGTATGATTAGTTACGCTCACAGTACGATTATATTTTCCATGACTTGGAGCACATCCTTGTTTACATGGTATTACTATTCAGCGACACCAACAATATGGCGATTAGGCCTTCCTTTTTAGGTGCGCTCCACGGTGTGGGTCACGCTCTTTTGGCAGGTATGGGTTGCCTTGGCATCGCTGCAGTGTTCTTATTGCGACGCCCATATTTATGCGACTTTTTTGCGTTCCACGATGGGGCGCACCATCTTAGCGCAGTGACACTACGCATGTCATTCTATTTGGCGCCGCTGTAGTGTATTTTCAGCTACGCCCCCAGTGGGACGGTCAAATTGCGACGCCCACAAGATGGCGATGTCTGTGTGTTCCATGATATGGAGCGCACTGGCGACTATGTTGCGTATATTCAGTTGGCGCCGCTGTAGCGTACCTTCAGTGACGCCCACAATATGGCGATTGTGCGTTCCAGCTTTGGAACGCACCTCTCCTGCGCATGTGTGGAAGTGACGCGCACAACATGGCGGTCGCACATCCGGTACACATTGCTGCACGTTGTGTACACATGCTGAGTGAGTATGACATATGTCTATCTGGATTACATTAGCCTACTACAGGGTACTAACAAATGAGGGGCGGTGACCAGCATTATAATAAAAGGGTGTCTCTGTGGGGGTGCGAGTGAGGACACATTTTGACTGCAAACACAGACAGTCATACCTTGCTGATGGGTACTCAGCTACTGCGGGACCCACTTTGAAATACGGACTCTTTTCATTTCTTTTTTTCTGTCTTTTGCTTGGACTTTTGTGCTCTGTAGCACACATATTTGTTCAAACTCCCCTGATGAGTCTCCTACACTGGTGATGAAACACGTAGGGAGAAGAGGAAATCCATTTACCTACACCCATTCATCTGGTGGTTGTCCATAGCAGGGTCCACTTGGGGCCTGTCCTTGTAAGGACAGGAGCTACACGGGGTTCACAGGGTAGACCGGATTTGTGCCCTAGCCCGTTGCTTTTTTTCCCCCTGGACTGTTACTCATCAAAGCCTCACTGGCTGAGAAAGATCCAAGTGTCCGTCCTGAATGGTGAGACCGTTCCATTCTTTTATATTTTGAGCACTGGTTATTTTGGGCACTTTTTGTATATATGGGTTTGTTCGTTGGGTTCTTATGTTTTATGCTATCCTCATTAAAGGTTAAGTTTTAATAATGGTAACCCTCCATAGCTGATGGTATCTGTTCCCCCTGAGGGTGTTGTACAGTGTAGATTAGTCTGCACTATTGCTTTTTGCTCTCGGCCCAACACTATTGGATGAGGCAGTGCAGATCTGTGGATTTTTTTTACTCAGCTATAGTCTGCATGAGAAAAAAAAATGGCAGCATGCTGTGATTTCATTCAGAAATAAAATAGTGCGAGAAAAAAATTGCATGGAACATCGGCTGTGAGGGAAAGCAGTGTAAGATTGTCTTATTTCACTCAGGAAACTTTGGCATTCAAGAAGCAGCTGTCCAAGTAGTAGGCAACCCCTTTAAGACACAGCAAAAATGACACCAAACTGCACGTGTGAACCTGACCTTGAAGTGCATGACTTCTAAAATGTGGGAGGCTTTTATGCCCTCACTGTTGTCTCAACAAACTTTCTAGAAATCAATAGAAGTAGTAAATATAAGAAAGTTTGTAATAAAACTTGTTAGAGAAATCTTGTTTTTCCACTCATAAGTGTCATCCTTCCTAACCACCTCCCCCTCAGCTCATCATTCACTCAAAAAATCAGCTCAAATCGATTTACGTTAAAACAAAATGGACTCAGTGAGGTGTCAGATGAGAGCTGAGTATAATAAGAGGAGAGGAGAGAGAAACAGATTGATAGAGTGACCGAGACACACACACAGCACTACTGCATGGTTCATAAATGTTTCTATTATCTCAGTGCTGGATTCACAGCTACACTGCTTACTACTGCTGTATTATGGTCTCTATGCTGCTGCTACGTCTGAAGATATGATACATATAGATGGCAAACCAGAAATCACCCATGTCTTGGTGTACTGTGTATAGGGTGTATCATAGCAGCTACTCTCCACCCACTAACTCAGAGACAACTGGAAACAAGCTATATAGCCTCCAGCGGGAAAGCTCATCAAGGTATCAATTCCATTGGTGCCAGAAACTCATAAATGTAATCAAAACTGCAAAACGTTTTGAACACTGCCATAACGATGTGACTGGTTTACTGCAAACCAATAAGCTGTACAATAGTGCTTATAGTGTGCAAAATATCAGGTCTCTTTAAGGGTCCCACGTTAAGGTTTCTAATCTTTGAAAAAATGAAACGGAGTACAGAATTCCTGCTACTTATTGTTAGCGATGTCACCTGTAATTTTGCACACAAGGAATCCATTTGAATTAAAAGGAACCTTTCACCTGATCTATGCTGCCCAAACTCCAGGCAGCATGAACCAGAGCATTTAATAGAAAATACACTTTAAAACTTTGGTTGAAGTTGGCGTTGAGACCAGTCTAGTCCCTGGCAGGACCTTTAAACGCCATAGCGTTTCAGAGAAAAATATCCCCAGGTGCAATCATGCAGCAAGACTGATTTGTGCTGCCCACAGCTTGGGCAGCAAGAATCAAGTGACAGGTTCCCTTTAATTCAAGTGGGTTGTTTTATGTGCAAAATTACTGGTCACATCGGTAACAATAGCGATATCTATAGCTTGTTTCCAGTTGTCTCTGAGCTAGTGGCTGGACAGTAGTTGCTATGGTGTGCCCCACACACTGTAAACCAATACATGGGCAATATATGCTGTGTGTATCACATCTTCAGAAGTAGCAGCTGCAGCATGGAAGACATAATACAGCAGTACTAAGCAGATTAGCTGTGAATCCAGCACTGAGATGATATAAACATTTATGAACCCTGCAGTGTCCTGTGTGCGTCTTCCTGCCTCTCTAGCACTCTTTTTCGCTCTCCTCCTCACCTCTTCAAATACTTCAATAGGCAGCTCTAATCTGATACCTTATTGAGCTGGCAGTCCATCTTATTTTAACATAGATTAGGGTTTTCCAAACTCCGGACTACAAGGCCCTCCCTTGTTGCACAGCTGAGAGAACAGCAGCAAATTGTGACGTTTATTTATATTCAGCCCCTCCATGTGACAGTGAGTAGCTGGACCACCTTTTGCTGCATTTACTGCGATAAGTCTTTGGGTTATGTCTCTACCTTCTTTGCGTATCCAGAGGCTGACATTTTTGCCCATTCTTCTTTGCAAACTAGCTCTAGCTCAGTGAGATTGGATGGGAGCGTCTGTGAACAGCAATTTTCAAGTGTCGCCACAGATTCTCAATGGGATTTCAGTCTGGACTTTGAGCCATTAACACACATGAATATGCTTTGACCTAAACCCTTCCATTGAAGTTCTGGCAGTATGTTTTGGGTCATTGTCCTGCTGGAAGTTGAATCTACACCCGAGTCTCAAGTCTTTTGCAGCCTCTAACCGGTTTTTCTCCAGGATTGCCCTGCATTTAGTTCCACCTACCTTTCAATCAAGTCTGACCAGCTTCCCTGAGCCCGGCAAAAGAAAAGCATCCCCAAAGTATGATGCTTCCACCACCATGCTTGATGGTGGGGATGGTGCTTTCAAGGCAAATGCTAGTTTTCCGCCACACATAGCATTTTACATTTGGCCCAAAAAGTTTTCCTTTGATCTCTTCTGACCAGAGCACTCCATACCTTAGATTTGCAAATACACCAGCCTCAATGCACAGACATTACCTGCAGTCGCTTTAATCCTTTCTTCATCAGATTTAATGTGTAAATCACCAAGAAGTGGTTGGATGATGTGTGCAGGAAATAGCTCTTCATGAAGTTCCAGAAATGGTTGCAGATTTGCAGTCATATTACTGAGGACACTTAACAATACAATTTCATCTTGGAAGCTGTTCCACAGCTTAGACAATGAAATAAAAAGTGGCTGAAAGAAATGAAGGCAACTGTTTTTTGTATAAAGTATTGCACAGACGGTAAATGATAGTTAGATCTTTCACTACTTTAGAAGAATGTAGTTTATTGGAAAGTTTATACTAAGAAATAAGCTATCTTAAAGGGTACTTATGTGTATATACATCATAGGAAGTTGGGCTTTGCCACACGCATATACATTTACATCATGATGATGGCGCTGACTCAGAAAATAAGCCTGTGCCATCAGATGATCTTGTCAGCTACAATATATAGCTGACAATCAGCCCAACACTTACGATTCAGGAGAACTCAAATTCCAGACGTTTAACCCTTGAGATGCCAATGAAACGGGAAGGCGGCATTAATTTTGGTTTGACAGAGACACAGCTGTAACACATATTGCTTGGTGATGACGGAATTTCATGGCAGCAGGGGGCCTAATGTGGGTCCCTTGTCTGCCTGCCATATTCGTACACCAATTAGATTCTGCCAGAGACCTGGCCTAAAATGATGCAGGTCGGAATTAGGCTGTCCGGCATAATATAGTGCAACATTTCTGTATGAAAAGAGTGATACAGAGACTCACATGCTCTGGTCCCTAATAGAACTAACAAAACAGGTATAAAGAAATGGTTGAAAACAAAATGTATAAAAATAAAACCCACAAAACCCCTCGTTTTATTAAAAACGTCCTTATATGCAAAAAATTAAATATGCAATAAAAAAGTACCAATAATTTGCATTGCTAGATTCATAGCAACCAGTACAAAAAAATATCATGCTTCACCAAAAACAGTGAATGTGAAATAGATGTTTTTTTGATCACCTTGCCTCCAAAAGAATAGAATATGATCAAAAAGCCTCTTGAACCCCAAAAGAATACCACGAAAAGCTACAGCAACTTTAATGAACAGGACTGAACATACAGACCTGTGCTCTCCACTGGATGTCAGTGGTCTTATGTTCTGCTGCAGGAAATCTACAATGTAGCCGTTCTCCAGAGTACAGACGGTCTTGTGTAAACTGCGCTCAACGCTGAACTCTACACAGTCCTGGCCTCGGTCAGGACATGCCATGAAGAAACTATGCGTCAATGTAAGGAATGCTTCTTCTACCTTCATAAACAATGCAAACGAAAAACTGAACGGAAGAAACTCTGCGTTCTGTACTTACGTAGACCTGTGCCGTGGGGATGGCAGTCTTTGACTGAACTGTGGCTTTTAGGAGTTCCATTTGTGCTCCGTACTGTCTGTCCATCACTTCCAGTTGTTGTGCACAAGTGCTGACATCTGTCTACAAAGCAGGAGATCAGATATATTCCCACCCTATAATATCATACTACAACTAATAGCTTATTTAGCCAACTTCATACAACACATTTGCAGCAAAAAAAACACCAGGGTTTTTGAGGGGTCAATAAGATACTGTTATGCATAACACACACACTGCATTACCAGGCTATGTGCACATGTTGCGGATTTTGCTGCCGATCTGCAGCGGATTGGCCACTGCAGATTCGCAGCAGTTTTCCATGAGTTTACAGTACCATGTGCACATGCTGCGGAAAAAAAACGGGCGGAAAAAAATGGGCGGAAACGCAGCATGTCAATTCTTTGTGCGGATTTTGCAGTTGCAGCGGTTTACACCTGCTCCTTAATAAGAATCCGCAGGTGTAAAACCGCAGGTGGAATCCGCACAAAAAACGCAGGAAATCCGCTGGTAATCCGCAGTGCGTTTTACCTGCAGATTTTGCAAAAACGGTGCGGAAAAATCCGCACACGAATCCGCAAAGTGTGCACATAGCCTTAGAGGGTTTTTTTTTTTTTGCAGACATGTAATATCATTTTTCTCCCATAGCTATGTTAGGTTTTTTTTTTGTTTTCAATGTGAAAAAAAGGCATGTACTAAAGTTTGTTGCATCCATTGGTTTTGTTTTTGACACATGAACCACATACTACTTAAAATCAGCAGATTCTAAAAAGCATTATTTAAAAAAGCCTGCATAATTTGGAAAAAATTACACACAAAAAAACAAGCAAAAAAACTAAGCCAGAGCTCCTAAATGTTGAGGACTAGATAGCAGGAGATTAGCATTGAAAGGACTAGCAGATCTGCAGCAAATAAATCTTTTATATAAATAACAGAAAGAAGCCCAGAAAATGAAACAAACAAACAAAACTGAGTTTCAGCCCTTACTTTATGCTTCTTTAGATGGCGTGGTATAAACTTGGTGACAAACTGCCTTTAATCCATTCGCAATATGAGATGTATGTAGGTGTCGGGGGGTACAGGAGCTACGGTAAGTCCGCTCCATAAACTGTGGATGCCAGCTGTGATATACAGCCAGCACCTGCCTTTAGCAGCAGTGATTGCTAGCTTAGAGTGAAATATAATATATATTATATATTAATATATATATGCACACATTCACATACACACAAGTAAATATTTAGTATCACTATATTCGTACTAACATGAAGAGTCATGTGAATCATGCCATTACACATTGAGTGCCATAAACACAAAATAAAAATGGCGGTATGCTGTGTTTCTTTTCACCATTTCACAAAACATTGAAATTTCCCCCATTTTTCAGTACAGCGTATGGTAAAGTGAATAGTATTGTTTAAGACTATAATTTGTCTTGCAAAAAAACAAGTTCTTATATAGCTATAGTTGATGAAAAAATAAAGTTGACAGCAAAAAAAGACAGTTTGGAAAGTTCACTGGGTTAAGCGACTGTTTATGTTTAAATGCAGGCTGGTTTAAAGTTCAATGAAAAACTATAGAGGACAAACTTGTCATGGATGTGCCACACTCAGCTGGGACCTGTGATACATCGGAGATTAGAAGATCGCAGCGTTTAGCTGAACACAGGTCCTCTTTAAATCTACACAGCCATTCATGAGTTACCAGGTCAACTATAGAGTCCAACTAGAGATATTAAAGGGACTCTGTCACCTGAATTTGGCGGGACAGGTTTGCGGTCATATGAGCGGGGTTTTCGGGTGTTTGATTCACCCTTTCCTTACCCGCTAGCTGCATGCTGGCTGCAATATTGGGTTGAAGTTCATGCTGTGTCCTCCGTAGTACACGCCTGTGCAAGGCAATCTTGCCTTGCGCAGGCATGTACTACAGAGGACAGAGAATGAACTTCAACCCAATATTGCGGCCAGCACGCAGCCAGCGGGTAAGGAAAGGGTGAATCAAACACCCGAAAACCCCGCCCATATGACCGCAAACCTGTCCCGCCAAATTCAGGTGACAGGTTCCCTTTAACAACAATTCAGGGCATACTAGAGTCATTCACAATTCAGGTCATACTAGAGCATTTCACAACAATAGAGGACATACTAGAGCATTTCACAACAATAGAGGACATACATATTAGAGGATTTCACAATAGAGGACATACATATTAGAGGATTTCACAATAGAGGACATACTAGAGCATTTCACAACAATAGAGGACATACATATTAGAGAATTTCACAATAGAGGACATACATATTAGAGAATTTCACAATAGAGGACATACTAGAGCATTTCACAACAATAGAGGACATACTAGAGCATTTCACAATAATAGAGAACATCTAGAGCTGTCCACAACAACAGAGGCCAACTAGAGCCATTCACACAATAGAGGACATACTAGAGCCATTCACAATTACGGTATAGAGGGCATACTAGAGCCATTCACAATTATAGAGGGCATACTAGAGCCATTCACAATTATAGAGGGCATACTAGAGCCATTCACAATTATAGAGGACAACTAGAGCCATTCACAACAATAGACCACATACTAAAGTCAGAGAGAATTCAACACCTACCCAGAGGTGGCAACATGAACATGCACCTTATTGACTGAGGTACTGTTTTTCCATATGGAATGAATCAACAAAGAGTTAATGTTTCATTTTTAGATAGTATTGTCATCAGGTCCAATTGATACTTAATCACTTTTACACATATTATCCAAAATATAAAAGGTGTTTGATTCTATACAAATGGAAATATTTGATATATCATATGCTTTTCTTTCTGTATTTCTTTTTTTCATATATGATATTATATGTGCTCCGGGGCTACCCCTGTTTATGAACACACAACCTTTGTGCTGCGTGTCATTTACTTGGATTCCTCAATCCAGGAAGCCAGGGACGGAAGAGGACTCAACATTTCTTGGCGCCCGAAACAGGGACCCGAGGCGAGAGTGTCTACTCGAGATTCACCTACGGATACGGACAACGGAGATCTGGGATAATGGACGGCAAATGAATTGAAAAACCTGGCCAGGTAAGAGACATTATTAGTTCTCTTTTATCTGCCCTGTATTATCCGAAAGATCTCTACGAGCCGTGTCACGCTGGGTTAGTCTAGTAGTGAGTAGATACCTATAAAACTCGGGTTACCATATTGTATAGATTTATGAGTCCTGTCCCTGGCAGTGTGTGAACAAGTGTGAAGGTTGTGGCATGTTATGAAAGAAGGATAAAAGTACGTAGAACAATAAGCCGAAATTGTTAGGACAAGTCTTATTAGTGAAGTCAGCCTAACTGGGTCATGTGGTTGCGTCCTTTCGGGGAGACCTCCGCCCATGCTTGACTCTCTTTGAGAAACTTGTTCCTTCATTTTTGGATAAGAGTTTGATAGAATGAGCCCAGGACACGAGTCCATGAGCCTGGGACAAGTATGATAACAGAGACGGAGAGTTTGGTGATCTGTTTGGTGTTGCTGATCCTGTTTGCGTGCATTGTAGGAATCAAGTTTATTCTGCACATTAGAAAGAACGGAGCAAATCAGCCCTTCAATATCTTAGCTCCCTAGGAAAGAAGACAACGAGACATCACTCTAGTGAGGTGATTGTCCAAACGTCACCTAGGATAAGTGTAGCTATTATTGAAAAGAAAAATGGGAAATAAACAGACAAAATCCGTCTTAGGACAAGTAGAAGCAAAAGATATCATACAGGAAAGATGTGGAAAGACAGTCAGAAGGCAGATCAGAAGGGTAAGAGAAAAATTGGGAATTTCAGAAGCACTTCTGTTTAGCACTGAATGGGAAAGACTGAGTAAAGAACGAGGTGGAATTATCAAAGACAATGGGTGGGAAGAAATCATACACTGTATGATAAAGGTCTCAAAAACAGCTAAAGAGGAGAATTGGAAGTATGATCCAGACACTTCCAAATGGAGTATGGGTACGGGAAAATGTTGTGCCATGACTCATTCAGTTCCTCCTCCTTACCTAGATCCGAATGTTCAACCATTTGTACCTTCTGAAGGAGGACAAACCAAACCAAATTTATATCCTGGGTTAAATGGGGTGGAAGGATGGGTGTGCAAAAATTGTGGCCAGCAGAATCCAGACTGGAGAACTGAATGTTCTGCCTGTGGGGCCCCCAGAGGTCATCAATTGTTAGCTCCTGTTAGGATAGTACCGAAACCCTTCAGAGAAACTGGTGTAGATGGAGCAATGGCAACTAGATATCACCAAACCTGACAATACTTCCCTTGGTCCCCCGCTGAAGGAATGTCTCTTCTACATAATGCACCAGATCCTACCCAGTACCCAGTTAGATTCGCACAGTATATACAGCAAATTATGCAGACTCATGCAGGAGTCTGGGCAGATGGAGAGGAATTATGTAGAATGAAAATGACTCCTGGTCTCTTCCAGGAACTGCTAACACATCTACAGGGACACAGGCCACAGGTGGGACAGGAGCTACAAGAGGGACAAGCGGGACAAGGTGCCTTACAAACGATAGAATCAGGAACACAATTTGTAGACCATTTAATAGTTTTCATGAGGCAGAAACAGAGGCAGAGAGGAACAACGGGAGTGGTGGCTCAGAGACCTGGACAATCGGTAGATGAATATTATGTAGGGGTAGAGAATAATTTTAGAGATGAAGGAATAGATCTAACCGCTCCAGGAATGATGAGGTTAATTACAAAAACCTTTATAGATGGATTGTCTCCAAAAGTAAAGGAAAAACTTAAGGCTGCAACTCCTGATTGGAGAACCTTGGAAGACCCACACTTGGCCAGGCAAAAAGCCGTAGGGATAGAGTTGGATTTAAGAGAAAATCATAAGCCTGTCAGAATAGCGCAAGCAAACACAACAGATGGAAGGGCAAGACATAATTTTCCCTGTCATTACTGCAAGAAACCAGGACATTTCCAGAGAGAATGTAGAAAGAAGCATGCAGACATAAAATCAGGAAAATTTGTACCAAAGAATAAGCCCTCAGACACCCAACAGACATCCATAGTGGATGGTCCCATACCAGATTCAGATTGACTCAATGTGTTACAAACTTCCCTACCAGCTAGAAGACCTATAATACAGGTGAATGTGGGGGGAAGAGAGATTCCATTTTTGATAGATACAGGTGCAACTTCCTCAATTTTGAATCAAGATTTTCTTCCAAACCCGGAAGATATTTCACAACAAACAACTTTTGCTGAGGGTTATGATGGGGTAATTCAAACACTACCATACACTGTGCCCCTAGAGGTCTCCTTAGGACCTAAATGTTTTGCATCCAGATTTTTGTATGCCAGAGGTGCCCCAACATGTTTGTTGGGAACTGATGTCTTGAAGAAATTAGAAGCTAACATCAATTTTAGGGAAGATGGCACAGTCATGCTGACTATCCCTGATGATGCAGAAATATTAGAACAATATGTCAGAATTCAGGCTTTTGAGGATTATACTGAAGAAAAAGAGTACACCACAGATCTAGACCTCTCAACAGTCCCAGAAACACTGTGGGCACAGGGTGACACTGATGTGGGATTATTGCATATCTCTCCTGTAAAACTATCTGTGCAACCAGGAACTGTTCTCCCACAGCTCAGACAATACCCTGTGAGTGCCCAGCAGGAACTAGCGATTACAAAACAGATAGAGGGATATAGAGAGAAAGGGGTTTTGGTAGAAATACAATCACCTGCTAACACTCCTCTGTATCCAGTCAAGAAGAGAACTCTTGATAAGGGTTCTATGCCCAAATATCGTATGGTACATGATCTAAGAGAAATAAACAAAGTTCTAGATCCAATCACCCCAGTTGTACCCAATCCTCATACGTTACTATCACAGATACCAGCCAGTTCTCAAGTATTTACTGTAATAGATCTTTCAAATGCATTTTTCTCGGTTCCTTTACACCAAGACAGTTGGCATTTGTTTGCATTTACATTTAAGGGCAAACAGTTGGCGTGGACACGCCTTCCACAGGGAATGATACACTCCCCTACTCTTTATTCAAATGCCCTACAAACAGTCCTTCAGAGGTTTGAACCCGAACCACAGGTAGTAATTTTGCAGTATGTGGATGACCTACTACTTTGCTGCCCAGATCTAGAAACTGCAGAAAGGTCCACTGTGAGTTTACTATGTTTCCTAGAAAAAGAAGGGTGTAAAGTGAATAGACAAAAGCTACAAGTTTGTCAGACCAAAGTGGTCTTTCTAGGTCATTGCATTTCTCAAGGTAAAAAGCATCTTACACCTCAAAGAACTGAAGCAATAAGACAGATGAATGAGCCTAGAAATCATAAACAGCTACGAGCATTTTTAGGAATAGTGTCTCATTGTAGACAATGGATTATACATGCCAGTCAACTAATGCAACCACTGTATGACTGTGTAAAAAGTGAACCTTATTTGTTGACAAAAGAAGGTCAGATTTCGTTCCAACAATTAAAAGATGCCCTTGTTTCAGCTCCAGCGTTAGGGCTACCAGACTACACCAAACCATTTCAGCTTATGGCTGCAGAAGTTGATTCCCATGCTACAGGAGTTCTTACCCAGAAGCATGCAGGGAAACAAAGACCAATTGCATATCTTTCAGCAAGGTTAGATCCCGTAGCTAGAGCAGCGCCAACCTGTGTACGTGTAGTTGTTGCTGTCTCACTATTGTTGAACAAAGCATCAGAAATTGTTCTAGAGTATCCACTCACAGTTCAAACTACACATGATGTTTATGGGATATTAAACCAGGTCCAACCAAAACACATCTCCATGGCCAGACATTTGCGGCTTCAGTGTTCTTTGCTGCTACCCTCCACTATCACATTTGCAAGGCTTCAGACTCTCAATTTAGCTACACTGCTACCTCTCGAGTCTGAAGGGGGGAATAAGGACACTGATACACACATGATTGTACAGAGCTCATTTTACAAGAAACGGTAGGCTTACCCAATGTATCCGAAACACCACTTCAAAATCCAGATTTAGAGCTGTTTATAGATGGTAGTAGGTTTGCAGATGACACAGGTAACTTCCATACAGGGTATGCAGTTGTGTCAGGATCTGAAACTCTCAAAGCAGAACCGCTTCCACCGAAACAATCTGCACAAGAAGCAGAACTAACAGCATTGATTGAAGCTCTAAAAATAGCTGAGAATCAGACAGCTAATATATACACTGATTCTAGGTATGCACATGGTATTGTGTTTGATTTTGGAGTAATCTGGAGAGCTAGAGGTTACATGACAGCATCAGGACAACCTGTAAAACATGCTTCTCTGATCAAACAGATCTTAGAGGCTGCACAAGAAACAAAAGAAGTAGCAGTAATCAAGGTAGCTGCACATGTGAGACTCGACACTAGGGAATCTAGGGGAAATTATAGGGCTGATAAAGCAGCCAAAGCAGCAGCAGTCAAACCCTTACAACAGGTCCATACTGTAAATCCCACGGAAAATACTGAAGATAGACTGAGACAAGCACAGGAAGATGCAGGAGAAGAGGAGAGGGACAGGTGGAAAAAGGAAGGGGCAGAAGAACAAGAGGGAATTTGGAAGAAAAATGGACTAATATGTCTACCTAGAGCCTGGTACCCGATAGTAGTTGGTGGATTACATCACCCTACGCATGTGTCTGCAAATGCAATGACACTACTGGCAAAGCAAGTCTGGTTGGCTCCAGGTTTTGGCAACTACGCAAGAGACTATTGTGCTGCATGCGCTATATGCCTGACACATAATCCCGGACAGACAGCAAAGACCCCTATGAAGCACCACGTCCGACCTCTCTACCCGTTTCAACGGTTGCAGATAGACTTTATCCAGCTGCCAAAGAGTAATGGGTATGAGTATGTGTTGGTGTGTGTGGACATGTTCTCGGGGTGGCCAGAGGCCTATCCAGTTCGGAAGGCTTCAGCTAAAAACACTGCTGTAAAGCTGGTTACCGAACTGGTGCCCCGTTATGGTCTCCCTGAAGTGATCGAGTCAGATAGGGGTACTCATTTCACTGGAGAAATATTTCAAAATGTACTAAAAATGTTGGGTGTTGAAAGTCAGTTACACACTCCGTATCATCCTCAAAGTTCTGGTAAGGTGGAACGCATGAATGGAACTTTAAAATTAAAAATACAGAAAGCCATGGCTGAAACAGGAAAGCCTTGGACAGAATGCCTTCCACTGGCCCTTTACTCAATACGCAATACCCCAAGGGGTAAGACTAAACTGTCTCCATATGAAATTTTGTTTGGCAGGACTGCCAATTTAGGATGTTACTTTCCACAGCAACTTGTGTTAAATATTGAATCACTGACTTCCTATGTGCAAAATCTTCAGAAACAATTAACTAAGGTGCATGCACAAGTTTTTGCTTCCCTTCCAGATCCTGATAACACTGAAGGAAGTCACAAGTTGGAACCAGGTGATCAAGTCTATATAAAAAGACACACCAGAAAGGCTCTTGAACCAAGATTTGACGGACCCTTCCAAGTCCTGTTGACAACACCTACATCAGTCAAGCTTGAAGGAAAGGCATCATGGATACATGCAAGCCATTGCAAAAAAGCAGTATAAAACTCATGATATTGATGTTAATAATGTTAACCACAACGAAGGCATGGGAAAGACTAAATTCTTTAGCCCCTTTGAACAATAGATTCGTACAACATCATAGAAAATTAGTGCACGACTTGTTAAACAATACACAAACCCTGACAGATTGTTGGATCTGTACCCATTCGCCGGTATCAGCCACAAGTATACCTTTTCTAGCAGTTCCCGTATCAGCAGAAGAAATATTCGCTTGGCCTAATTGTTCAGACAACCTGGCCAACAACCAAACTGGTAATACTAGGCTATGGAATACTACAATCGCCATACCAATTGTGGGATGGGTAGAATTTCCTTGGTGGCAGGGTAATCTCTCAGGGAGTAGTACACATCTACAATATTTGGCCTATAAGGGTGGAGCCTGGGTCCCTAGGAATAAGACTGGATTAACTAATTTAGGACAGGTCCCCACAGAAAATCTACAGCTCAGTTTCAGTACAACCGCCCCTCCCTCTGATGCTTTCAAACCTGTAGTATTGGAAAGATACATACATAATAGAAAATGGGAACATTCTGAGTTGTTCCCCCAAGGTGATGATAACAGTTGTACAAGTAAGCCGGGGAACCTGGTTTGTAATGAATCCAATGAGTATGTCAACGGAATGCATGTATGTGGTAATCCCGCAGCCGGGTACTGTAGCCCCTTGGGACAAAAACCCTCTTGGTGTATGCTTCAAAATGTATCTAGTTTTGTGGATTTGGCTCACAGATTGGTATTGCAGCACTCAGCTCTATGGGATCTGCCTGAAGGTACATTTTGGATATGCGGAGAAGGAGCATATAAATGGCTTCCCGTAGGTATAAAGGGTACTTGTACATTAGGACGCCTAACCCCGGCTACTTTCATAATTTCAAATAAACAAGTGAATATGCAAGCCGTGCCCAAGCACACACTGTATAAAAGAGCTGCAGATAACTCACCACGTCCCTCGGGGAGGCCACATATAGTACAAATGGGAATTCCCAACAAAATTGCTAGTACCATTTTTATTTATCCTATGTTAACACAGATGTGGGATAAATTAGTTAGAGCCACGGATTATCTAGATGATCAGATCTGGGATATATTAGATATACTAAACACTAGTGTAGCTGTACAGAATCAGCTTATAATAGTCGTCAACCAACATACCCTGGTATTGGATTACCTAACTGCCTCACAAGGGGGTATGTGTCAAATCATTGGACCCACCAGCTGTCATTATATAGACCCGAATAGTACTATGAGTATGACATTTAAATTAAAGGACGTACAACGACTCAGAGATCAGTATGACAAAGACAATGACCAGAATAAGGATAGCTGGTGGTCAGATACCTTTTCTTTTCTTAACCCAGCCAACTGGTTCAGAGGGATCGGTGGGTGGGTTGCCGGGATTATGCAGAGCATAATACATATATATATGATTATTGTAATCATATATGTGTTATTCAAGATTGTACTCAAGGGTATCTCAGTATGCACAAATAAATTTTGTGTAATAGATGCAAGAGTATAAAGTTTATTATTGCCGTACTAATTTTCTTTTATATTTTAGTATACTGCCGCATAAAGAAGAAAATGCACAAGCTTCATGCAAAAATTTATGACAAATTATAAAAGAATATGTCAAAGGGGGGAATTGTGGAGACCAGACTGAACCAAAGGATCCATTTTGTCTCCCAGATGAAATCTGCTTCTGCACAGCAAACTTGACATTTCCTTTTATAGAAGTAATCACGCGCGCATTTCTCCTTGATATTGTAGCCTTTCACCCACATACCAGATATTGTAACTTTTCACTAGTATAGATTTGCTTTGTAAGTGATTATGAAATATGAGCGCTTGTGCGCATGTCTGTAAATGCCTAACTTCTTACTATATAAAGAAGGGGGGAGCGCCCAGTGAGGCAGGCGTGCTCCGGGGCTACCCCTATTTATGAACACACAACCTTTGTGCTGCGTGTCATTTACTTGGATTCCTCAATCCAGGAAGCCAGGGACGGAAGAGGACTCAACATAAACGTTCCTTAAAATTTGATGAAAAGACAAAAAGAAAATGTATCTAAGAGGCTTCCAATATCCCTAAAGCAACATTAAAGGAGCTGCAGGAAATTCTTATTGGTTGTATACTGAATGTGACAACAACTTCATGTATCCTTCATATGTCCGGTCTGTTGGGTAGGATGGCAAGACAGAAGCCTTTTCTTACAAAAAAAATACATACAAGCCTGGCTATAACAAGTCTGAAAAACGCATGTGGTAAAACTGGTTATGGTGTAATGAGACCAAGGTTGAATATTTTGGTCATAATTCCAAAATTCCACAAAGGGAACAATGCACATCACCAAAAGAAAATCCCATACCCACAGAGAAGCAAGGTGGAGGCAGCATTATCCTTTTTAGCAGTTTTTTTGGCAGCTGGAACTGGAGGTTTTGGTCAAGATAGAAGGATTATTAACAGTTCCAAATTTCAAAAAGACATAAGACATGTACAAAAGATTCGTTGCACTTCCTAAATTTAAACAATATGAGTATTTGTTATGTGACAAACACTAAAACCTAGACAGGACAAATAAAAACATTTGAAAATACGTTCATGGCCCCAGAACCTGTTTCCTAGGCCAAAATCAATCTAGCACTAGGATGCAAGCCATATTACCAGCAAGTCAGACGGCCGCATATATCAAATTGAGATTGTATCGCAATGCTCGGACTGGACCTGGCTCACCCGAGCTGCATATAAATAAATAAATGATGCGGTCATGCTCAGATCGTGAGAACCGCAAGTCCGGTCTGATTTATTCGGCCCTCTAACTGCACCCTTAGCCTGAGAAGCCCCACAGCTGCTTTGTGACGACACAGAAGGGACCCTAAAAAGGCAGATCAGTGGCAGAAAGGTGCAAAAAGAGGGCAGCGGGAAACAATACTCCAGGTACTACTTTATATTTTAATTCCTTACCAATAAAATATTTAAGAGAGCCTCATGCTGCCTTGCATTGTAAAGGGCTTCCTTCATCTGGGTAAGGTTGAGCAGATTGCTCTTCTGTTTTTTGCCATCCATGTCTTCTATGAGAGCCGTGTATCTATATATCATCTCTCGGGATGACTGAAGTTCTGAATCGATATGTTTTGTGGTGGCGGGTATGGCCTCCTTTAGAATAGTTGGCACTGCCAAAACAAGAACAGTTTGTATTAAAAAATGCTAATTTGTACGTGCAATGGGAAACGCAGCCTGACCGGCCGGTTGCATGTTGCTGAGCAGGGGGTGTGTGGGGGAACATTAGATACATTACTGTGTGGTTACATTGGCCGATCGATGATCGTCTAGTGTTTAGAGAGGTTGACCACAGCTCCATGTACGCAGAACATCACGTTATCGGCAGCACATGTCTGATTTACACAGGACGATGTGCTGCCGAGAATGAGGATTTCTAATCAAGAAAGCTTAAAAATTATTTCACCTGTCTAACGAGCATTTTCTTGTTTATTGGGTGATTGGCAGCTAGATTAGACAGGCCGATTATCAAGAATCAGCTTTCCTAGGAACGCGAAATGACCCTTAGGGTATGGGCACATAGTATCTTTTAGATGCCGGCATACCTTACTTTTGCTATAGGAAAAAGCTTCAGGAAAATGCAGGCGGTGTTTTCGCTAAATGTCTCTTTTGATACAGTACATGCGATGTTCCTGCAGCTTTATTTTATATTCGCCAGATGAATGGTCAAGGTCAATTTTTTGAGCCTCTTCGCGGATTTCGAAGCCTCACAATTGTTGATAGAAGTGACAAAAGATATAACATATGTGTAACAAGTCTGACATTGCTGTGCAGTTTGTTACTTTTTTTTACACTTTTTATTAGCGCTTTCAGATGGGTTCCAGGCAGATTATGCCAGAAATAGGACGTCGTGTGCACGTGCCTTATGGCTGCATTCACAAGGAGTGGTCACCCTGATGATGAAAACATTACTCTGCATTTCTAGTCTTTCCACTGTTTACCTGGACAGTGACTAAATATATCAGGGAAAATGCGATTTCACCTGCAAAATTGCAACGCCATTAAAACAGTGGCATGTAAAAGTTTGGGCACCCCTGGTCGAAATTACCGTTATACAGTTAAGCAAGTTGAAGATGAACGGATCTCTAAAAGGGCTAAAGTTGAAGATGACACATTTCCTTTGTATTTTAGGCAAAAAAAATACATTTTAAAAATTACAAAAAAGAAAATGGGGCAATGCAAAAGTTTAGGAACCCTGCATGGCTAGTGTTAGTAGCATTAGCACCACCTTCTGCAAGTATCACAACTTGTAAATGCTTTTGTAGCCAGCCAAGAGTCTTTCAATTCTTGTTTGAGGGATTTTCATCCTTTCTTTTTTGGAAAATTCCTCCAGTTCTGTGAGATTCCTGGGTCGTCTTGCATGCATTGTTATTTTCAATGATGTTCAGATCAGGGGACTGTGAGGGCCATTGTAAAGTCTTCAGCTTGCACCTTCTAAGACAGTCTAATGTGGATTTTGACCTGTGTTTGACCATTTGTAGAAGCCAGTCTCTTTTCAACTTCTGCTTTTTTACAGATGTTATAGTGCTATGTTTGCATCAAGAATTTGTCGAAATTACATTAAATCCATTCTTCCCTCTACCCGTGAAACCTTCACCTTGCCATTGGCTACGGCACAACCCCAAAGCATGATTGATCCATCCCCATGGTCAATTGGTTGGCGAGATGTTCTTTTCCTGATATTCTGTGCCCTTTTTCTTCACACATCTTTGATCATTATGGCCAAAGAGTTCTATTTTAACCTCATCGGTCCACAGGACTTGTTTCTAGGTTTGGTTAGATGTTCTTTTGCATACCTTTGATGCAGAATTTTATGATGAGGACGCAAGATAGGTTTTCTTCTAATGACTCTTCCATGAAGTCCATATTTGTGCAGGTGTCTCTCAACAGTAGAACAATGTACCACAACTCCACAAACCTTGATCAAAGTTGTCTGACCACACAAATCTCCAAGTGTGCCCAAACCTTTGCATAGGCCCATTTTCTTTTTAGTACTTTTTAAAATTTAAAACAATTTGTTGTTTTTTGCCTAAAATACAAAGAAAATGTGTTATCTTTAACTTTAGGCCTAGAGATCATTTCATCATAAACTTGATTAACTGTTCACAATAAAAGTAATTTTGACCATGGGTTTCCACACTTTTATATGCCACAGGCTGCATGATCTTACTCATGAAACTGCAAGATTAAAGGGGTTGTCCACTTCTCAGAGAACTTCTTCTCAACTGCTATATTCCCACTTCTAAAATAACTCACTTCTGAAGCCAACGGAGTTTCAGCAACCTCGGCGCCAGGTCTCAGGTGACATTATCTCACAAGAGCCCTGCAACCAATCAGATACTGCTTCATTCTGACTTCTTTCTAATGTCAGTTTTGTCGGAAGGAATTAAGAGTGAGGCAGTCAATTAGCGGCTTCTGATTGGCTGCAGGGGTCACGTGACATAACTGGAGCACTGGAGGAGAGCACAGCGATTTTAGCTTCAGGCCATATATACGTAATATATGGGATATATAAATCTCCCAGGATTGTAGGTGTTAATATATTATGTGTGCAGCCAGCAGCCATGATAAGAATTACTATAAGCCTTGAGAAAGGCTACACCGCCGAAACGCGCGTCGGGGAGGACGCTCACGGACATACTCCTGGCTTTACTGGTAATTACAGCAGCTCTTATAGCTGCCTCTATGTGATTTACATTATATGTGCTGGGTTACCAAGGCAATAGGCCATATGGGTAATGTGCAATAGATATGATTATATACCATATAATTATATATGATCCCTTAGCCTATAATGCTATTATAGATTTTGTCGTGAGTATCCCAATCTTGGCATGTGCTGGTGGGTGTAACCCCTTCCCTTTCCTTGTCATCTGTACCTGGCTAGTTAATAAAATGTAATGTTGATTATTTAAATTATATTGGAAGTTTTTGTCATTATTTTTCTTCGTTGTTTATGGTTACTGCGACTTTTTCCAGTTATGTCCATATTAATATAACATCACAGTATATTAATATTAGATCTAATGATACAATCACTGTGATGCCTGTTTCTTTGATGAGGTGTTTTGACTATGTATCATGACCTGTAGGGCCGGTTTCACACATCCGCAGATCTCGGAGTACGGACCCCGATATATGGAGCGCCGTGGGTCTCCTGACTGAGCTCAACAGCCTCATATAGCCCAGTCCGTAAATTGTGGTCCGTACGCAGATCATGACTTGCAGATGTGTGAATCCGGTCTTAGTCCAAGGTTATTCTTATTTAAGCCTCTACTGCATATGCATCATATTTAGCTGTTATATATGGAAACCACAACACTTACATAATCCACCCGACAGACATATATCCCCCTGACTAGTATCAGGATACAAAGGGTCCTGATAGTAAAATAATACTGCCTGCTGTCCTACTTTTCAATCAAAACTTATGGAACTGGATGAAGTCTAGGGTACAGATGTGAACATAGCCCCAAAAAATAATTAAAAAGGCCGGAGAAATGATGGTAATTGCAAATAATTGTATAGATGTTGAATTTTTGTAGGAAACACTAACTGAAATATGAATAATTATTCCAAATAATTTATCCCCCAAGGACCCTCCGACCATCCAAACCAGCCTCAGGCACAGGACCCACGCACTTACAGTCATCAATGCCCTCTCCACCTTTTCCACAGTCTTTGTTGAACAGACGGATGCCGGTAACGATCATGGTGAGCTCTTTCAGCTGTCGCTCTTTGTCTTTTTTAACAAGGGATAGAAAGGTACCAAGTTCTGTGTGTGGGAAGATGCTCTGAAGGGCAGCTAGGAAAATACACAGAAACCATTAAAGGAAATCTGTTAGCAGGCTTTTGTTATGGAATCTGAGAACAGCATGATATAGGGGCAGAGGCCCTGATTCCAGTAATGTGTCACTTCCAGGCCTGCTTGGTGCAGTTCTGATAAAATCACTGTTTTCTCTCCTGTAGCAGTGCTCTAAATGCTGAGCTGTGCATAACCCCGCCCACACCACTGATTGGCAGCTTGTGTACACTGCACAATGTCAGCATGCTGCCAATCAGTGGTGGGGACAGGGCCACACAGATTAGCTGGACTACCTGGCATGAGACACCTAGTCTCTAGTGCTACCCTCCTGCTGATAAAACACTGATTGTATTAAAACTACAACACAGCCCAGTAAGTGACACATCCCTGGAATCAGGCTCTCTGCCCCTACATTATGCAGCTCTCAGGTTACAGAACAAAAACCTGCTAAATTCATTTTAACACATTACATTCTATGATCAAACTAAAAGAAACAAACTATCTGATAATATGTCATAGTCACTCCGTAGTTTACAGATTGCCTCGTCATTGAATTTTAACTGGCCACCTACTGACCATGAGTTGTGCCTGGTATTGTAACACAGGCCAAGGTACAGTGCCAGACACAATTTATGGTCCATGTTGGCACTGTTTCTGAAAGAAAGGAGACATGTTTTACTAATCCAGGTCAACCCCATTCAAGTAAACTTCATCTATAATGGACTAATGACGTCAAGGTATTTTGAATCTAGATCAACAATGGTAAACGGATTGTGCCCCTGATCAGTCTAGTAAGCGACGAAAGAACAGAGGATGATACAAAGGCCAGAATTAGATATAAAAATAAACAACCTTTATTAGAAAATTTCTTTCTCTTTTTTCTTTAAAACCACAAGTGAAACAGTGGATGAAACACAGTGCATATATACAACAAGAGAAAAACGGGATGGGTAAACCACGGCTACTCCATAATAAATACTTAGTATCACTTAATATATATGCGATATTACATATGCATATGTCCTCAGAGTATACGTCATACTGTTGACCCCAACAATAAAGATATAAATAGATATCCCTGCCTATAGCTAGGACTATGATGGTGGTGCAGGCCGATCGATAAGAAATAATATAACATACCCAGATGTAAATGCAAAAGATCGCCTGCCGCAGTTACAAGGGGGCACAGTAGGGAGCCAGCGGTCACCACTAGGGTTGAGCCGGGTTTCGCGAAACCCGACTATCTCAAAAGTCGAGGATCGACCGAAACACGAAACCCAATGCAAAGGCAATGGTCGTCCTCCTCCTCCTGTGTTACACAGTGCAAATCGCTACAGCGCACAAGCGACAACATAGCGATAGGCGTCCACGCCCCTAAGACCTATGTCATCACTCTGCCCACGCCCCTTCATTGGCTGAAAAAAATGGCGCCAAGCGCGTCATACGAAACGCGACTTTGGCGCGAAAGTCGCGTACCGCATGGCCGACCCCACACAGGGATCGGGTCGGGTTTCATGAAACCCGACTTTGCCAAAAGTCGGCGACTTTTGAAAATGAACGATCCGTTTCGCTCAACCCTAGTCACCACATCACCCCGACGCGCGTTTCGGTGGAGCCTTCGTCAGGGGCGTGGTTAAGGTGAAATGTGTGCAACTTAAAAAGAGGGCCCGGACCAATGACGAAAAACCAGAAGTGATGAAACGTTGTCATGGTATCAAGCTACGCTGGAGATGCCGCTAATTGGTAATAATAATAGTAATCACGCCCAGTATATGGGATTAAATAGTGAAGAATAGTGGCATTATCCAGAGAGCATCCGAAATACGAAGTGAGCAGCTCCGATAACGGTGCATGCGCACTCGGAACCCTACCCCGCCCATCGGCGTCCGCGTCAAGGGGAGGCGGAGCCACAGCGCGATTGCACAGCGGGACCGCATCACCTGGGAGACGCCGAGAGCAAAAGGATGCGGCGGGCCGAGCACGCATGCGCACACGGGCCGCTCACAGACAAGGTTGCACCCGCGGTGGGCGGGGTAGGGTTCTGAGTGCGCATGCGCCTTTATCGGAGCTGCTCACTTCATATTTCGGATGCTCTCTGGATATTGCCACTATTCTTCACTATTTAATCCCATATACTGGGCGTGATTACTATTATTATTACCAATTAGCGGCATCTCCAGCGTAGCTCGATACCATGACAACGTTTCATCACTTCCGGTTTTTCGTCATTGGTCCGGGTCCTCTTTTTAAGTTGCACACATTTCACCTTAACCACACCCCCTGACGAAGGCTCTGCCGAAACGCACGTCAGGGTGATGTGGTGACCGCTGGCTCCCTACTGTGCCCCCTTGTTACTGCGGCAGGCGATCTTTTGCATTTATGTTACATTATTTCTTATCGATCGGCCTGCACCACCATCATAGTCCTAGCTATAGGCATGGATATCTATTTATATCTTTATTGTTGGGGTCAACAGTATGACGTATACTCTGAGGACATATGCATATGTAATATCGCATATATATTAAGTGATACTAAGTATTTATTATGGATTAGCCGTGGTTTACCCATCCCGTTTTTCTCTTGTTGTATATATGCACTGTGTTTCATCCACTGTTTCACTTGTGGTTTTAAAGAAAAAAGAGAAAGAAATTTTCTAATAAAGGTTGTTTATTTTTATATCTAATTCTGGCCTTTGTATCATCCTCTGTTCTTTCGTCGCTTGCAAGTGAAATTGATGATCGGCCATCTACTAGTCCTATCATTAGTGACTTTATGATTATGCATACTCTGTGAGAAATGATTTTTTGATATACAATGTCACTTCAATTTTTGTTGGTCCTTGTTCACCCTGATCAGTCTAGCAAAATGCCAAATATAGTGTTGGAAGCGAGCTAACCACATGCTGTCTGGAGTCCACTGTTCATTTATTGGTAGTCTTACATGAATGGCTGCCTTTGTGATTCATGTGTGGCTTACGTCTGTCCTATTAACACACAGGGCACATGGACAGCGGTCTTCATGGAACAACCTCATTCATCATTTTATATCCCTGCCAATATGATTGATAGCATATGGCCAAAATATGGCTGGATGAGTAAATGTCTTATGACATCACCCCTAATCTTGAGTTGTTTCTGCTGCTCGCTGCAGTTGCTTTGCTGACCTGTAGCTTCTCTGACAACCTTGATATCCGTAGGAGACCCAAGACCAGATCTGAGCAGAACGTAGCTGACAATCTTCCGATACAGGCTCTCTAACTCCTCAGCTATGCGAGCTCGGCTGTCAGTGATCTCCCTGCACACTGGTGCCA
The DNA here is from genome assembly GCF_032444005.1 of Ranitomeya imitator. Classification (NCBI taxonomy): domain Eukaryota; kingdom Metazoa; phylum Chordata; class Amphibia; order Anura; family Dendrobatidae; genus Ranitomeya; species Ranitomeya imitator. The sequence continues at coordinate 337,439,440 of NC_091286.1, forward strand.
GTCGTGATTCTAGGACACGATGATGTTCATCAAGAAATTCACCTAGAATAGGAAAGGCGACATTGGGAATCACTGCTAATCCTTTCATTCAATTCATGTATATGTAATCTGAGACATGTAACTGATCGGATCTAAGCCAGCAGTAATAAGGACTAACCTAAACCCTGTGGGCTAGTATTAGCATGATTACAGTTAGTTGAAAGCAGTGATGGAGGAAAGAGCATCAGATGACGCTCCCTCTCCCATCATTCTCCTCTGCTTGTGACTCAGCGGGTACGTGATGACATCACTTTATCGTGTGCCACGCTGTGCCAGCAGTGGCGCTGATGAGACCAGAGCAGCACCTGGAGTAGCGCGGGGAACGAGGAGGAGAGGTGAGTAGTGTATATGTGTATATATGTGTATGCATTATACTGTGTATGTATGTACAGTATGTGTATGCATAATACTGTGTGTGTGGGGGGCTGCATTACACTATGTGTGTGTGGGGGGCTACATTATACTGTGTGGGGGGGCTGCATTATACTGTGTGGGGGGGGGGCTACATTATACTGTGTGGTGTGTGGGGGATGAATTATACTGTGTGTGGGAGCTGCATTAATAGCGTGTTTGTGGGAGTTGCATTATACTGGGTGTGTGGGGACTGCATTATACTGTGGGGGGGCTGTATTATACTGTATTTGCTGGGCTGCATTATACTGTGTGTGTGGAGACTGCATTATCCTGTGTGTGGGGGGGCTGTATTATACTGTATTTGCTGGGCTGCATTATACTGTGTGTGGTTGGGGGGGACTGCATTATACTGTGCGTGGGGTGCTGCATTATACTGTGTGTATGTGGGAGGCAGCATTATATTCTATGAGGGCTCTGCATTATACTCTATGAGAGGGTTACATTATACTGTGTGTGGGGCTGCATTATACGCTGATGGGGCTGTATTATACTGTGTGTGGGGGGACTACATTATACTCTATGAGGGGCTGCAATATACTCTATGAGAAGGTTACATTATACTGTGTGTGGGGCTGCATTATACGCTGATGGGGCTGTATTATACTGTGTGGGGGGATGCATTATACTCTGAGGGAGTTGCATTATACTCTATGAAGGGGCCGCATTATACTGTGTGTGTGTGGGGCAGTGCATTATGCTGCATGTACTATATGGGACCTGAACTATACTGTATCGAGAACTATCTGTCCCCATCACACTTCCTCAGCCGGTGTAAAGAAACTCAAGAACAAGCGTTGAACGACTTCAATATTGTCGATCACGCTCATTTATTGGCCTGAACTCAGCGCATGTAAATACAACCAAAAAGTTTCTGTATGATGTGCAATATGTGAACATTTGAGACCCACTATAAACTTTTCCCCAGGGCCTGACTTTGTCTAAAACCAGCTCTGCTTATGGGGCTGCATGCGCTGCACTTGGCTTTTTCCAGAAGGATAGAGAATAAACAGTGCAGTGGTCGGTCGTCCACCTATTTTGTAATCGGGCTAAAAGTTCTCCTTCAGGAATAAGAATTCACTGATTTGCCAATTAGTGCATCTCCTGGGTTATGGGATACCCACAGGTCAAGAGGCTTAGGACTATGCCGTGTGATCCTGTGTGCAGAGAGCAGCTACTATGCCTGCTATACACAGGAGAGGGATGAGAACACTTACACACCGACACTGTGTGCACGTGGTGCCCGGCCGCTGTCATCTCCTCCTGTGTAGAGCTGCCGGGTGGACTTGCATACACCGCTGTAGCCACTATACAGATGACAGAGATGCACTACTCCGCTACGCAACTGATCACATCCAGCCGGCGGCGTCACAGGAGCAGCTGATCGCCGGGGATGCTGGGTATCACACCCCGCCGTTCTGATACTGATGACCTATTCTAAAGACAGGCAATCGATATAAAAGTCCCGGATAACCCCTTTAATGCTGGCTTAATATTCAAGTTACCTCTGGTTGTATAGTTCATGTCAAAATAGACTTGCATCTTTACTGTTTCCAGGGACGGGCTCTTTGTGTCCAGTAGTCTATCCACGCAAAGCTGAAGCAAAGCATACACATATTAGTCAGAGGACCTCAATAAACATAACCAAGGGAACAACACAATGCCTTCCTTCCTGCAGATAGGTTGATCTGATGGACATTTCGATTTCGTGATCAGTTATATTGGGGGGGAAAAAAATGTTCACAAATGGTCATTTTATCTTCAGCTGCCATGTTTTGCCAAGGGAAGCCACTTCAGAAAAATGATGGCAGTCGTTATTGATGTACCTTCGCCATCGTCCTTGTGGCGGACTGCCGGCAGCAGCTTTCCCAAGTCCTATTAAAGGGGTTGTCCAATACATGAAAAGCCCTTTGTAAATACCCATGCTTAAACCTTAATCACTTTTGTATTGTGCCTTATATATAACTCCCTACCGCTCACCCTACACTGCTAATCCATATATGTGAATGAAATGCATTATAGATATTGGACAACCCCTTTAAGTATTACGAGCGGGCGGCTGGGAAACCACCCGAAGAATGAACATGCCACTTCTTTTAATCACTTGCGGGAGTCCAAATCCTGATGCGGTTAAAAGAAATGACATAAGACGGAACACGTACACAGCAATATCGCTCTGACATTGCTGTGCATTCGGATCACTTTTTGCCGTGGTTTTATGGCTCTTTTTCAAGGGGATTCCGCCTGAAAAGGACGCCGTGTGCACATACCCTTAGGAAGCCAATTCAGATTTTCTAAAAAATCTCTCCAAACATTGTTCCCTTCTGGAAACCATAGCATGACAGACCCGAAACCCAAACCATTTTTCCCCACAATGGGAATTGTAATGGACTGCGGGGACTTTATACCCACTTTAAACCAATTCTGAATACTCTCCTGTTGGCCGTGACCCTGCAAAATCACGGAGGTCACATAAAAGAGACAGAACATCAATAACACCACTATAATAATATAAATTGTTAATTCCGCCTAAAGCTATGTTCACACATCCGTATTAGTACTGTACGCCACAACCAGGAGTGTCTCCAAAACACAGAGCAGGGGTCAATCATTCAATGAAAGTTTTCCTCTGATTGTTCCACTCCTGGTTTTGGACGTGTGAATGAGGCCTAACACATATTTTGGGTGAAGTACACTGTCATTTTTAGCCGGATTCCACCAGGAACCCATCTAAAAAAGTAAAACAAGACCACTGCAAAAGGTGTCCATAACGCACAGCAATGTAAAAGCGGCATTGCTGCGCACATGGTCAGGATTTTGTTACTTCTTTTAACTGTTTCAGGGATGTTAATTAGTTCACGGCTTTGAAAACTTGCTGGTTACAGTTTAAATTCTAGAAAATAAAAAAAAACGACACATGAGCAAAAACGATAGCAAAACCGCCACTGTAGAAGCTTCAAGTAAAAAGACCACCGACTGTTTTCTAAGAAAACCTTGGCGGTTCTGCCAGCTTCTTAATGACGCCCTATACACATACTGTTCACGATTTTATAACATTCCTGAACCATTTATGTCTGAAATGATCATGTATTTATGAGTGAGTAACAGAGACTACTGATCCCAGCCTGCAGGCACCATCGCATGGCAGAAGTTCACGCGTTACCTTGATCAGCTTCTGCACGTCATCCTTTGTCAGAGTGCGATCCACATTAAATCCATTTCTGGGGTCTAATACTATGGCTTTCACCTGAGGTTGAGCAGAAAACACATAAAATAAAATGGTTATCTTATTGTTTTCATTGTATGTTAATATGTTTTGGGTAACAACAGAAGTCATGAACCCAAAAATGTTATCGGTTAGGGCTTTGTTAAAGGAGTTATCAATTACTTGGACCATACTTTCTGAATTCCTATGTTTCCCCCTTGTAAAATAAGAACACCTAATAACATCTAACCTCTGGTGCCATTCCGGCTGTCTCATCACTGGCTCTCCCCGGGATTACTAAGGGTAAGTAGACACTTGTGCTTGGCTGGTCTGCGTACATCCTCCGTTAAGCTCCGCCTACGCTCCGCCAACTTTTGGCGATCCCGTGCAGTCAGCGGGCACGTCAAAACGCCGCATGCGGAGGCATCCGCATTCAACGCATGTCCCTGCATACCCAATGTTAAAGATAGGTACGCAGGATGCATACGGAAGTAGGCGGAGCTTAACGGAGGATGTACGCAGCCATACCCAGACCAGCCAAACGCAAGTGTGAAACCAGCCTAACCTCTGGTCTTCATGTCAGCGGCCATAAAACAACGGCCATCAACCCCACAACTATTACCCCACTTCCCACTGCATCAAGGCAAGCGGGAAGAGCTAGACAAAGTGCCAAATCTGGCGCTTCTAATGGATGCCTCTTTTCTGGTGCAGCTGTGAGCTGATATTTTTAGGCTCAGGAGGGCCAAATATCCATCGACCTTCCCAGCCTGAAAATACCAGGCCCCAGCTGTCTGCTTTACCTTGGATGGTTAGCAAAAATAGCGGGACCTCATGCCGGTTTTTAAAATGATTAATTTACTGTATGTTCTCGTGTATAAGCTGAGATTTTCAGCGCATTTTTTTGTGCTGAAAATGCCCCCTCGGCTTATACACGAGTCATTGTCCAGAACACAGAGGGGGGAGGGGGAGCGGCGGCAGGAGACGGCTAACAGAAGACATCATACTCACCCTCCTCGCGCCATCGCTGCATCTCCGTCCCGAAGCCGCAGCTCTCCAGTACTGTGGTACCGCTCTTTAAGGTAATGAATATGCACGCTTCTCCACTCCCATAGGCGTGGAACGCATATTCATTACCTTAATGAGCGGTACCATGTGACCGCTCAGCACAGGGGAGCTGCAGCGCTGGGACAACGGAGATGCAGCGACGGCCCGAGGGTGAGTAGGACAGAGGGAGGGTGAGAGCCATGTATACAACGATGGGACGGGAGTGGTGAGCCATGCATACAGCAGGGGGAGCCACACATACCAGGACAGGACAGGGGGGGAGCCACACATACCAGGACGGGGGGGGGGAGCCACACATACCAGGACAGGACGGAGGGGGGAGAGCCACACATACCAGGACAGGATGGGGGGGGGGGGGGGCCACACATACCAGGACAGGATGGGGGGGGGGGGGCACACATACCAGGACAGGACGGGGTGGGAGCCACACATACCAGGACAGGACGGGGTGGGAGCCACACATACCATGACAGGACGGGGGAGCCACACATACCATGACAGGAAGGGGGGGAGCCACACATACCAGGACAGGACGGGGGGGGGGGGGTGGGGGGGGGGGAGAACCACACATACCAGGACAGAAGGGCGGGAAGAGCCACACATACCATGACAGGAAGAGGGGGGGGAGCCACACATATATTAGGACAGGACGGGGTGGGAGCCACACATACCATGACAGGACGGGGGGAGCCACACGTACCAGGACACGACGGGGGGAGCCACACATACCAGGATAGGAAGGGGGGGGGAACCACACATACCAGGACAGGAAGGGGGGGAGCCACACATACCAGGACAGGAAGGGGGGAGCCACACATACCAGGACAGGAAGGGGGGAGCCACACATACCAGGACAGGACAGGGGGGTTGCCAAACATACCAGGACAGGAAGGGGGGGGGGGCCACATATACCAGGACAGGAAGTGGGGGGGCCACATATACCAGGACAGGAATGGGGGGGAGCCACACATACCAGGACAGGAAGGGGGGGTTGCCACACATACCAGGACAGGAAGGGGGGGTTGCCACACATACCAGGACAGGAAGGGGGGAGCCACACATACCAGGACAGGAAGGGGGGGAGCCACACATACCAGGACAGGAAGGGGGAGCCACACATACCAGGACAGGACAGGGGGGTTGCCAAACATACCAGGACAGGAAGGGGGGGGGGGGGGGGCCACATATACCAGGACAGGAATGGGGGGGAGCCACACATACCAGGACAGGAAGGGGGGGTTGCCAAACATACCAGAACAGGACAGGAGAGAACCACACATACTAGGACAGGAAGGGGGGGAGCCACACATACCAGGACAGGAAGGGAAGGGGGGCACACATACCAGGACAGGAAGGGGGAGGGGGCCACACATACCAGGACAGGACGGGGGGAGCCACACATACCATGACAGGACGGGGGGGAGCCACACATACCAGGACAGGACGGGGGGAACCACACATATCAGGACAGGAAGGGGGGGAGCCACACATACCAGGACAGGACGGGGGGGGGGGGGGGGGGGGAAGAACCACACATACCAGGACAGAAGGGGGGAAGATCCACACATACCATGACAGGATGGAGGGGGGGAGCCACACATACCAGGACAGGATGGGGGGGGGGGGGCACACATACCAGGACAGGATGGGGGGGGGGGGAGCCACACATACCAGGACAGGACGGGGTGGGAGCCACACATACCAGGACAGGACGGGGTGGGAGCCACACATACCAGGACAGGACGGGGTGGGAGCCACACACACCATGACAGGATGGGGGGAACCAACATACCAGGACAGGAAGGGGGGAGCCACACATACCAGGACAGGATGGGGGGGAGGCGGGGGGAGGACCACACATACCAGGACAGAAGGGGGGGAAGAGCCACACATACCAGGACAGGAAGGGGGGAGCCACACATACCAGGACAGGAAGGGGGAAGCCACACATACCAGGACAGGACAGGGTGGTAGCCAAACATACCAGGACAGGAAGGGGGGGCCACATATACCAGGACAGGAAGGGGGGGGGGAGCCACACATACCAGGACAGGATGGGGGGGGAGCCACACATACCAGGACGGGGGGAAGCCACACATACCAGGACAGGAAGGGGGGGTTGCCAAACATACCAGGACAGGACAGGGGAGAACCACACATACTAGGACAGGAAGGGGGGGAGCCACACATACCAGGACAGGAAGGGGGAGGGAGCCACACATACAAGGACAGGACGGGGGGAGCCACACATACCATGACAGGACGGGGGGAGCCACACATACCAGGACAGGACGGGGGGAACCACACATACCAGGACAGGAAGGGGGGGAGCCACACATACCAGGACAGGACGGGGGGGGAGCGGGAGGAAGAACTACACATACCAGGACAGAAGGGGGGGAAGAGCCACACATACCATGACAGGAAGGGGGGGAGCCACACATACCAGGACAGGACGGGGGGGAAGAACCACACATACCAGGACAGAAGGGGGGGGGGGGGAAGAGCCACACATACCATGACAGGACGGAGGGGGGGGAGCCACACATACCAGGACAGGACGGAGGGGGGGGAGCCACACATACCAGGACAGGACGGGGGGGAGCCACACACACCATGACAGGACGGGGGGAGCCACACATACCATGACAGGATGGGGGGAACCAACATACCAGGACAGGAAGGGGGGAGCCACACATACCAGGACAGGAAGGGGGGGTTGCCAAACATACCAGGACAGGACAGGGGAGAACCACACATACCAGGACAGGACGGGGGGAGCCACACATACCATGACAGGACGGGGGGAGCCACACATACCAGGACAGGACGGGGGGGGGGAGCGGGAGGAAGAACTACACATACCAGGACAGAAGGGGGGGGGGAAGAGCCACACATACCAGGACAGGAAGGGGGGGAAGAACCACACATACCAGGACAGAAGGGGGGGGGGAAGAGCCACACATACCATGACAGGACGGAGGGGGGGGAGCCACACATACCAGGACAGGATGGGGGGGGGGGCACACATACCAGGACAGAAGGGGGGGGAAGAGCCACACATACCATGACAGGACGGAGGGGGGGGGAGCCACACATACCAGGACAGGATGGGGGGGGGGGCACACATACCAGGACAGGATGGGGGGGGAGCCACACATACCAGGACAGGACGGGGTGGGAGCCACACATACCAGGACAGGACGGGGTGGGAGCCACACATACCATGACAGGACGAGGGGGAGCCACACACACACCATGACAGGACGGGGGGGGGGGAGCCACACACACCATGACAGGACGGGGGGAGCCACACATACCAGGACAGGACGGGGGGGAGGCGGGGGGAGAACCACACATACCAGGACAGAAGGGGGGGGAAGAGCCACACATACCAGGACAGGAAGGGGGGGGAAGAGCCACACATACCAGGACAGGAAGGGGGGGGGAAGAGCCACACATACCAGGACAGGAAGGGGGGAGCCACACATACCAGGACAGGAAGGGGGGGAGCCACACATACCAGGACAGGATGGGGGGAGCCACACATACCAGGACGGGGGGAAGCCACACATACCAGGACAGGACAGGGGAGAACCACACATACTAGGACAGGAAGGGGGGGAGCCACACATACCAGGACAGGAAGGGGGGGGGGCACACATACCAGGACAGGAAGGGGGAGGGAGCCACACATACCAGGACAGGACGGGGGGAGCCACACATACCATGACAGGATGGGGGGGAGCCACACATACCATGACAGGACGGGGGGAACCACACATACCAGGACAGGAAGGGGGGGAGCCACACATACCAGGACAGGACAGGGGGGGGGGAAGAACTACACATACCAGGACAGAAGGGGGGGGGAAGAGCCACACATACCATGACAGGAAGGGGGGGGAGCCACACATACCAGGACAGGACGGGGGGAACCACATATACCAGGAAGGGGGGGGGACCACACATACCAGGACAGGAAGGGGGGGGGGGAACCACACATACTAGGACAGGAAGGGGAGGAGCCACACATGACAGGACGAGGGGAACCACACATACCAGGACAGGACGGGGTGGGAGCCACACCTACCAGGACACAACGGGGGGAGCCACACATACCAGGACAGGACAGGGGGGGAGCCACACATACCAGGACAGGACGGGGGGGGGGGGAGCCACACATACCAGGACAGGATGGAGGGGGGAGCCACACATACCAGGACAGGATGGGGGAGGGGGGAGCCACACATACCAGGACAGGATGGGGGGGAGCCACACACACCATGACAGGACGGGGGGAGCCACACATACCAGGACAGGAAGGGGGGGGAGCCACACATACCATGACAGGACGGAGGGGGGGGAGCCACACATACCAGGACAGGACGGAGGGGGGGGAGCCACACATACCAGGACAGGACGGGGGGGGAGCCACACACACCATGACAGGACGGGGGGAGCCACACATACCATGACAGGATGGGGGGAACCAACATACCAGGACAGGAAGGGGGGAGCCACACATACCAGGACAGGAAGGGGGGGTTGCCAAACATACCAGGACAGGACAGGGGAGAACCACACATACTAGGACAGGACGGGGGGAGCCACACATACCATGACAGGACGGGGGGAGCCACACATACCAGGACAGGACGGGGGGGGAGCGGGAGGAAGAACTACACATACCAGGACAGAAGGGGGGGGGAAGAGCCACACATACCAGGACAGGAAGGGGGGGAAGAACCACACATACCAGGACAGAAGGGGGGGGGAAGAGCCACACATACCATGACAGGACGGAGGGGGGGGAGCCACACATACCAGGACAGGATGGGGGGGGGCACACATACCATGACAGGACGGAGGGGGGGGGAGCCACACATACCAGGACAGGATGGGGGGGGGGCACACAAACCAGGACAGGATGGGGGGGGAGCCACACATACCAGGACAGGACGGGGTGGGAGCCACACATACCAGGACAGGACGGGGTGGGAGCCACACATACCATGACAGGACGGGGGGAGCCACACATACCAGGACAGGACGGGGGGGGAGCGGGAGGAAGAACTACACATACCAGGACAGAAGGGGGGGAAGAGCCACACATACCAGGACAGGAAGGGGGGGAAGAACCACACATACCAGGACAGAAGGGGGGGGAAGAGCCACACATACCATGACAGGACGGAGGGGGGGGAGCCACACATACCAGGACAGGATGGGGGGGGGGGCACACATACCAGGACAGAAGGGGGGGAAGAGCCACACATACCATGACAGGACGGAGGGGGGGGGGGAGCCACACATACCAGGACAGGATGGGGGGGGGGGGGGCACACATACCAGGACAGGATGGGGGGGGAGCCACACATACCAGGACAGGACGGGGTGGGAGCCACACATACCAGGACAGGACGGGGTGGGAGCCACACATACCATGACAGGACGGGGGGGAGCCACACACACACCATGACAGGACGGGGGGGGGGGAGCCACACACACCATGACAGGACGGGGGGAGAACCACACATACCAGGACAGAAGGGGGGGGAAGAGCCACACATACCAGGACAGGAAGGGGGGGGAAGAGCCACACATACCAGGACAGGAAGGGGGGGGGAAGAGCCACACATACCAGGACAGGAAGGGGGGGGGAAGAGCCACACATACCAGGACAGGAAGGGGGGAGCCACACATACCAGGACAGGAAGGGGGGGGCCACATATACCAGGACAGGAAGGGGGGGGAGCCACACATACCAGGACAGGATGGGGGGAGCCACACATACCAGGACGGGGGGAAGCCACACATACCAGGACGGGGGGAAGCCACACATACCAGGACAGGACAGGGGAGAACCACACATACTAGGACAGGAAGGGGGGGAGCCACACATACCAGGACAGGAAGGGGGGGGGGGCACACATACCAGGACAGGAAGGGGGAGGGAGCCACACATACCAGGACAGGACGGGGGGAGCCACACATACCATGACAGGATGGGGGGGAGCCACACATACCATGACAGGACGGGGGGAACCACACATACCAGGACAGGAAGGGGGGGAGCCACACATACCAGGACAGGACAGGGGGGGGGGAAGAACTACACATACCAGGACAGAAGGGGGGGGGAAGAGCCACACATACCATGACAGGAAGGGGGGGGAGCCACACATACCAGGACAGGACGGGGGGAACCACATATACCAGGAAGGGGGGGGGACCACACATACCAGGACAGGAAGGGGGGGGGGGAACCACACATACTAGGACAGGAAGGGGAGGAGCCACACATGACAGGACGAGGGGAACCACACATACCAGGACAGGACGGGGTGGGAGCCACACATACCAGGACACAACGGGGGGAGCCACACATACCAGGACAGGACAGGGGGGGAGCCACACATACCAGGACAGGACGGGGGGGGGGGGAGCCACACATACCAGGACAGGATGGAGGGGGGAGCCACACATACCAGGACAGGATGGGGGAGGGGGGAGCCACACATACCAGGACAGGATGGGGGGGAGCCACACACACCATGACAGGACGGGGGGAGCCACACATACCAGGACAGGATGGGGGGAACCACACATACCAGGACAGGAAGGGGGGGAGCCACACATACCAGGACAGGACGGGGGGGAGGGGGGGAGGGGGGGGGGGAAGAACCACACATATACCAGGACAGAACAGGGGGGGAGCCACACATATCAGGACAGGATGGGGGGGGAACCACACATACCAGGATCGGAAGGGGGGAACCACACATACAAGGACAGGACAGGGGGAGCCACACATACTAGGACAGGAAGGGGGGGAGCCACACATGACAGGACGGGGGGGAGCCACACATACCAGGACAGGACGGGGTGGGAGCCACACATACTATGACAGGACGGGCGGAGCCACACGTACCAGAACACGACGGGGGGAGCCACACATACCAGGACAGGAAGGGGGGGGGAGCCACACATACCAGGACAGGAAGGGGGGAGCAACACATACCAGGACAGGACAGGGGGGGGCACATATACCAGGACAGGAAGGGGTGGAGCCACACATACCAGGACAGGAAGGGGGGGGGAGCCACACATACCAGGACAGGATGGGGGAGGGGGGAGCCACACATACCAGGACAGGATGGGGGGGGAGCCACACACACCATGACAGGACGGGGGGAGCCACACATACCAGGACAGGATGGGGGGAACCACACATACCAGGACAGGAAGGGGGGGAGCCACACATACCAGGACAGGACGGGGGGGAGGGGGGGGAGGGGGGGAAAGAACCACACATATACCAGGACAGAACAGGGGGGGAGCCACACATATCAGGACAGGATGGGGGGGGAACCACACATACCAGGATCGGAAGGGGGGAACCACACATACAAGGACAGGACAGGGGGAGCCACACATACTAGGACAGGAAGGGGGGGAGCCACACATGACAGGACGGGGGGGAGCCACACATACCAGGACAGGACGGGGTGGGAGCCACACATACTATGACAGGACGGGCGGAGCCACACGTACCAGGACACGACGGGGGGAGCCACACATACCAGGACAGGAAGGGGGGGGAGCCACACATACCAGGACAGGAAGGGGGGAGCAACACATACCAGGACAGGACAGGGGGGGGCACATATACCAGGACAGGAAGGGGTGGAGCCACACATACCAGGACAGGAAGGGGGGGGGGAGCCACACATACCAGGACAGGATGGGGGAGCCACACATACCAGGACAGGATGGGGGGGAGCCACACACACCATGACAGGACGGGGGGAGCCACACATACCAGGACAGGATGGGGGGAACCACACATACCAGGACAGGAAGGGGGGGAGCCACACATACCAGGACAGGATGGGGGAGGGGGGAGCCACACATACCAGGACAGGATGGGGGGGAGCCACACACACCATGACAGGACGGGGGGAGCCACACATACCAGGACAGGAAGGGGGGGGAGCCACACATACCATGACAGGACGGAGGGGGGGGAGCCACACATACCAGGACAGGACGGAGGGGGGGGGGAGCCACACATACCAGGACAGGACGGGGGGGAGCCACACACACCATGACAGGATGGGGGGAACCAACATACCAGGACAGGAAGGGGGGAGCCACACATACCAGGACAGGAAGGGGGGGTTGCCAAACATACCAGGACAGGACAGGGGAGAACCACACATACTAGGACAGGACGGGGGGAGCCACACATACCATGACAGGACGGGGGGAGCCACACATACCAGGACAGGACGGGGGGGGAGCGGGAGGAAGAACTACACATACCAGGACAGAAGGGGGGGGAAGAGCCACACATACCAGGACAGGAAGGGGGGGAAGAACCACACATACCAGGACAGAAGGGGGGGGAAGAGCCACACATACCATGACAGGACGGAGGGGGGGGAGCCACACATACCAGGACAGGATGGGGGGGGGCACACATACCAGGACAGAAGGGGGGGGAAGAGCCACACATACCATGACAGGACGGAGGGGGGGGGAGCCACACATACCAGGACAGGATGGGGGGGGGGCACACAAACCAGGACAGGATGGGGGGGGAGCCACACATACCAGGACAGGACGGGGTGGGAGCCACACATACCAGGACAGGACGGGGTGGGAGCCACACATACCATGACAGGACGGGGGGAGCCACACATACCAGGACAGGACGGGGGGGGAGCGGGAGGAAGAACTACACATACCAGGACAGAAGGGGGGGGAAGAGCCACACATACCAGGACAGGAAGGGGGGGAAGAACCACACATACCAGGACAGAAGGGGGGGGGAAGAGCCACACATACCATGACAGGACGGAGGGGGGGGAGCCACACATACCAGGACAGGATGGGGGGGGGGGGGGCACACATACCAGGACAGAAGGGGGGGAAGAGCCACACATACCATGACAGGACGGAGGGGGGGGGGGAGCCACACATACCAGGACAGGATGGGGGGGGGGGGGGCACACATACCAGGACAGGATGGGGGGGGGGCCACACATACCAGGACAGGACGGGGTGGGAGCCACACATACCAGGACAGGACGGGGTGGGAGCCACACATACCATGACAGGACGGGGGGGAGCCACACACACACCATGACAGGACGGGGGGGGGGGGGAGCCACACACACCATGACAGGACGGGGGGAGAACCACACATACCAGGACAGAAGGGGGGGGGAAGAGCCACACATACCAGGACAGGAAGGGGGGGAAGAGCCACACATACCAGGACAGGAAGGGGGGGGGAAGAGCCACACATACCAGGACAGGAAGGGGGGGGGGGAAGAGCCACACATACCAGGACAGGAAGGGGGGAGCCACACATACCAGGACAGGAAGGGGGGGGCCACATATACCAGGACAGGAAGGGGGGGGGAGCCACACATACCAGGACAGGATGGGGGGAGCCACACATACCAGGACGGGGGGAAGCCACACATACCAGGACAGGACAGGGGAGAACCACACATACTAGGACAGGAAGGGGGGGAGCCACACATACCAGGACAGGAAGGGGGGGGGGGCACACATACCAGGACAGGAAGGGGGAGGGAGCCACACATACCAGGACAGGACGGGGGGAGCCACACATACCATGACAGGATGGGGGGGAGCCACACATACCATGACAGGACGGGGGGAACCACACATACCAGGACAGGAAGGGGGGGAGCCACACATACCAGGACAGGACAGGGGGGGGGGGAAGAACTACACATACCAGGACAGAAGGGGGGGGGGAAGAGCCACACATACCATGGCAGGAAGGGGGGGGAGCCACACATACCAGGACAGGACGGGGGGAACCACATATACCAGGAAGGGGGGGGGACCACACATACCAGGACAGGAAGGGGGGGGGGGAACCACACATACTAGGACAGGAAGGGGAGGAGCCACACATGACAGGACGAGGGGAACCACACATACCAGGACAGGACGGGGTGGGAGCCACACATACCAGGACACAACGGGGGGAGCCACACATACCAGGACAGGACAGGGGGGGAGCCACACATACCAGGACAGGACGGGGGGGGGGGGGGAGCCACACATACCAGGACAGGATGGAGGGGGGAGCCACACATACCAGGACAGGATGGGGGAGGGGGGAGCCACACATACCAGGACAGGATGGGGGGGGAGCCACACACACCATGACAGGACGGGGGGAGCCACACATACCAGGACAGGATGGGGGGAACCACACATACCAGGACAGGAAGGGGGGGAGCCACACATACCAGGACAGGACGGGGGGGAGGGGGGGGGGAAGAACCACACATATACCAGGACAGAACAGGGGGAGCCACACATACAAGGACAGGAAGGGGGGGAGCCACACATGACAGGACGGGGGGGAGCCACACATACCAGGACAGGACGGGGTGGGAGCCACACATACTATGACAGGACGGGCGGAGCCACACGTACCAGGACACGACGGGGGGAGCCACACATACCAGGACAGGAAGGGGGGGGGGAGCCACACATACCAGGACAGGAAGGGGGGAGCAACACATACCAGGACAGGACAGGGGGGGGCACATATACCAGGACAGGAAGGGGTGGAGCCACACATACCAGGACAGGAAGGGGGGGGGAGCCACACATACCAGGACAGGATGGGGGAGGGGGGAGCCACACATACCGGGACAGGATGGGGGGGGAGCCACACACACCATGACAGGACGGGGGGAGCCACACATACCAGGACAGGATGGGGGGAACCACACATACCAGGACAGGAAGGGGGGGAGCCACACATACCAGGACAGGACGGGGGGGGAGGGGGGGGGAGAAGAACCACACATATACCAGGACAGAACAGGGGGGGAGCCACACATATCAGGACAGGATGGGGGGGGAACCACACATACCAGGATCGGAAGGGGGGAACCACACATACAAGGACAGGACAGGGGGAGCCACACATACTAGGACAGGAAGGGGGGGAGCCACACATGACAGGACGGGGGGGAGCCACACATACCAGGACAGGACGGGGTGGGAGCCACACATACTATGACAGGACGGGCGGAGCCACACGTACCAGGACACGACGGGGGGAGCCACACATACCAGGACAGGAAGGGGGGAGCAACACATACCAGGACAGGACAGGGGGGGGCACATATACCAGGACAGGAAGGGGGGGAGCCACACATATCACATATATTATACTCAAGTCAATAAGCTTACCCAGTTTTCATGGCAAAATTAGGTGCCTCGGCTTTTACTTGAGTATATACGATAAATAATGGGGGGGGAACAGCGTGGGGTCCTTCTATTTTTGATAGCCAGCCAAAGTAAAGCAGACAGCTGAGCGTTGCGGTCCGCAGATGTCTGTTTCACCTACACTTGTTATCAAAAGTAGAGGGACCCCACAACTTTTTTCCACATATTGTGGCGGCCAATCACAGCCATGCCAATACATTGCGGTGATGGAGCTGGAAGCGCACATACCATAGACTGCAGCGCAGCCATTCAACAAGCTTTGTTCGGGCTGCCGAAGCTGAACAGTCTGTAGATGTCATTGTTCGGGGGAAGTGCAGGGACATTGGTGTCGGGCACGGATCCCCAAACTTTAGTGTTCGGGTTTGCCCATGACTATCTTCAAAACTACAAATCCCAGCATGCTCTGCCTGCCCGAGGCTGGCGCTTTCACGGTAGTGAGAGATCAGGTAGAGTTCACACAATCAGGTCACTCACCACAAACGCTGCCATGGTCTCTGACACCGTGTGCCCCTTTGCTGCACATTCCTGGGCGATCTCCCTTATGATGTTCTTGATCACACTCTCGGCTTGTGTATGAGACATAGTGGAGGGACGGGCGGCGGCGGCACAGTCCGGTCTCACCCCGGATCACGGCGTATACTAGTTACAAACTTACAGCCGCACGTTGTTTACACCGCCGTCACCATAGAAACAGCAAGAGCGGCGCGGCGGAACAAGGCAAGACACCTTATGATGTCAGATGGTCATGTGACAGTGTAAGATCACGTGGTTCAGCTGAAGCCGCCATTATACTTCCAATCGTCGTCCGCTTTGAAGCCTCTTCACTTCTCTTTTAGTTTCAGTCAGCGACTCTGTAGACACTCATTACCAGAGCGAGGCATGTGTGTCTGCGGCAGCGCTGAGGTGCATGAGGCGATGTTACGGTGCACTGAGGTGAATGGAGTCTGTGAGGTGCACGGGGCGATGTGGGGACGCAATGAGGTGTATGGATATAGTGTGTATGGGTGCACCGAGTTGCTTTGCGGGTGGTGTGAGGGGGGACGGACTAAACTGCATATTGGGATGATGGGCTGCAATACTAGACTCCACCACTAGATGGCAGCACATTTTACAAATGCAGCCCAGGAAATGACTTCTTGTAATATAGCAAGAAGGGAATATGGGTATAACTATTGTTCTGTATGGGGATTATGGGTGAAATATCACAAATACACATGTCCAGGAACATACTTCATCTACTTCTGATAGGAATATGGGTATAATTATTGATCTGTATGGGGATTATGGGTGAAATATCACAAATACACATGTCCAGGAACATACTTCATCTACTTCTGATAGGAATATGGGTATAATTATTGATCTGTATGAGGATTATGGGTGAAATATCACAAATACACATGCCCAGGAACATACTTCATCTACTTCTGATAGGAATATGGGTATATCTATTGATCTGTATGGGGATTATGGGTGAAATATCACAAATACACATGTCCAGGAACATACTTCATCTACTTCTGATAGGAATATGGGTATATCTATTGTTCTGTATGGGGATTATGGGTGAAATATCACAAATACACATGCCCAGGAACATACTTCATCTACTTCTGATAGGAATATGGGTATATCTATTGATCTGTATGGGGATTATGGGTGAAATATCACAAATACACATGCTCAGGAACATACTTCATCTACTTCTGATAGGAATATGGGTATATCTATTGTTCTGTATGGGGATTATGGGTGAAATATCACAAATACACATGCCCAGGAACATACTTATCTACTTCTGATAGGAATATGGGTATATCTATTGTTCTGTATGGGGATTATGGGTGAAATATCACAAATACACATGCCCAGGAACATACTTCATCTACTTCTAATAGGAATATGGGTATAATTATTGTTCTGTATGGGGATTATGGATGAAATATCACAAATACACATGTCCAGGAACATACTTCATCTACTTCTGATAGGAATATGGGTATAATTATTGTTCTGTATGGGGATTATGGGTGAAATATCACAAATACACATGCCCAGGAACATAATTCATCTACTTCTGATAGGAATATGGGTATATCTATTGATCTGTATGGGGATTATGGGTGAAATATCACAAATACACATGCCCAGGAACATACTTCATCTACTTCTGATAGGAATATGGGTATATCTATTGATCTGTATGGGGATTATGGGTGAAATATCACAAATACACATGCTCAGGAACATACTTCATCTACTTCTGATAGGAATATGGGTATAACTATTGTTCTGTATGGGGATTATGGGTGAAATATCACAAATACACATGTCCAGGAACATACTTCATCTACTTCTGATAGGAATATGGGTATATCTATTGTTCTGTATGGGGATTATGGGTGAAATATCACAAATACACATGCCCAGGAACATACTTCATCTACTTCTGATAGGAATATGGGTATATCTATTGATCTGTATGGGGATTATGGGTGAAATATCACAAATACACATGCTCAGGAACATACTTCATCTACTTCTGATAGGAATATGGGTATATCTATTGTTCTGTATGGGGATTATGGGTGAAATATCACAAATACACATGCCCAGGAACATACTTATCTACTTCTGATAGGAATATGGGTATATCTATTGTTCTGTATGGGGATTATGGGTGAAATATCACAAATACACATGCCCAGGAACATACTTCATCTACTTCTAATAGGAATATGGGTATAATTATTGTTCTGTATGGGGATTATGGATGAAATATCACAAATACACATGTCCAGGAACATACTTCATCTACTTCTGATAGGAATATGGGTATAATTATTGTTCTGTATGGGGATTATGGGTGAAATATCACAAATACACATGCCCAGGAACATAATTCATCTACTTCTGATAGGAATATGGGTATATCTATTGATCTGTATGGGGATTATGGGTGAAATATCACAAATACACATGCCCAGGAACATACTTCATCTACTTCTGATAGGAATATGGGTATAACTATTGTTCTGTATGGGGATTATGGGTGAAATATCACAAATACACATGTCCAGGAACATACTTCATCTACTTCTGATAGGAATATGGGTATATCTATTGTTCTGTATGGGGATTATGGGTGAAATATCACAAATACACATGCCCAGGAACATACTTCATCTACTTCTGATAGGAATATGGGTATATCTATTGATCTGTATGGGGATTATGGGTGAAATATCACAAATACACATGCTCAGGAACATACTTCATCTACTTCTGATAGGAATATGGGTATATCTATTGTTCTGTATGGGGATTATGGGTGAAATATCACAAATACACATGCCCAGGAACATACTTATCTACTTCTGATAGGAATATGGGTATATCTATTGTTCTGTATGGGGATTATGGGTGAAATATCACAAATACACATGCCCAGGAACATACTTCATCTACTTCTAATAGGAATATGGGTATAATAATTGTTCTGTATGGGGATTATGGATGAAATATCACAAATACACATGTCCAGGAACATACTTCATCTACTTCTGATAGGAATATGGGTATAATTATTGTTCTGTATGGGGATTATGGGTGAAATATCACAAATACACATGCCCAGGAACATAATTCATCTACTTCTGATAGGAATATGGGTATATCTATTGATCTGTATGGGGATTATGGGTGAAATATCACAAATACACATGCCCAGGAACATACTTCATCTACTTCTGATAGGAATATGGGTATATCTATTGATCTGTATGGGGATTATGGGTGAAATATCACAAATACACATGCTCAGGAACATACTTCATCTACTTCTGATAGGAATATGGGTATATCTATTGTTCTGTATGGGGATTATGGGTGAAATATCACAAATACACATGCCCAGGAACATAATTCATCTACTTCTGATAGGAATATGGGTATATCTATTGATCTGTATGGGGATTATGGGTGAAATATCACAAATACACGTGTCCAGGAACATACTTCATCTACTTCTGATAGGAATATGGGTATATCTATTGTTCTGTATGGGGATTATGGGTGAAATATCACAAATACACATGCTCAGGAACATACTTCATCTACTTCTGATAGGAATATGGGTATATCTATTGTTCTGTATGGGGATTATGGGTGAAATATCACAAATACACATGCCCAGGAACATAATTCATCTACTTCTGATAGGAATATGGGTATATCTATTGATCTGTATGGGGATTATGGGTGAAATATCACAAATACACATGTCCAGGAACATACTTCATCTACTTCTGATAGGAATATGGGTATATCTATTGTTCTGTATGGGGATTATGGGTGAAATATCACAAATACACATGTCCAGGAACATACTTCATCTACTTCTGATAGGAATATGGGTATATCTATTGTTCTGTATGGGGATTATGGGTGAAATATCACAAATACACATGCTCAGGAACATACTTCATCTACTTCTGATAGGAATATGGGTATATCTATTGTTCTGTATGGGGATTATGGGTGAAATATCACAAATACACATGCCCAGGAACATACTTATCTACTTCTGATAGGAATATGGGTATATCTATTGTTCTGTATGGGGATTATGGGTGAAATATCACAAATACACATGCCCAGGAACATACTTCATCTACTTCTGATAGGAATATGGGTATAATTATTGTTCTGTATGGGGATTATGGATGAAATATCACAAATACACATGTCCAGGAACATACTTCATCTACTTCTGATAGGAATATGGGTATAATTATTGTTCTGTATGGGGATTATGGGTGAAATATCACAAATACACATGCCCAGGAACATACTTCATCTACTTCTGATAGGAATATGGGTATAATTATTGTTCTGTATGGGGATTATGGGTGAAATATCACAAATACACATGCCCAGGAACATAATTCATCTACTTCTGATAGGAATATGGGTATATCTATTGATCTGTATGGGGATTATGGGTGAAATATCACAAATACACATGCCCAGGAACATACTTCATCTACTTCTGATAGGAATATGGGTATATCTATTGATCTGTATGGGGATTATGGGTGAAATATCACAAATACACATGCCCAGGAACATACTTCATCTACTTCTGATAGGAATATGGGTATATCTATTGATCTGTATGGGGATTATGGGTGAAATATCACAAATACACATG